>NC_050459.1:3814542-4432042 GCF_903995425.1 Onychomys torridus | reverse complement strand
GATTAAAATTTGTATTATATCTAAGATTATTCATAAATCTCTTTAAAATATTTTCTATAAATTTTGAAGCATTTTACCAGTTTCTAAGATAATAAAATTCATTTGGGGATAATTTTGTGCATTTAATATAATTTATTTAAAGTTATGATTAAAAGATCAGTTAATCTGGAAGCAAAAGTGGCAGACTTGTCACTCTTTCCCTTCACCAAGCCTGTGCACATAACATATCTCTTTCTGACAACAATGAATAGCTATAAAGCCATCAAGTGTATGTAAACAAAAATGAATCAGTGTAGACTAGCTAGGTGAGGAAGTATGCACCATAATGCCAAGTGCTCAAAAATTATCATAGAGGAAAAATAAAGGAGAGAGGGAGGGAAAATGGGAACCGAGGAAGGAAAAGAGGAAGAAAATGAAGGACATAGGTGAGGAAGAAGTGAGACAGAAAAAGATGAGTGTGAAAAGTGGAGGGAGAAGAGGAGAGGAAGGGAAGGGGGAGAGGGGAGAAGAAGAGGGAGGGGAAGAGAGGAGAGGAGAGAGAGGGAGAGGAGAGGATGGAGAAGAAGAAAGGGAGAGGAGAGGAGAGAAGAAGAGTGGAGGGGAGGAGAGAGGGAGGAAGAGGAGAGGAAAGGAAGGGAGGGAGGGGAGGGGAGAGGAGAGGAGAGGAAGATAAGGAGGCAAAGAGAGGAGGAGAGGAGAGAGAAGAGGAGAGGATAGCAGGTAAGAGCAGAGGAGAGGAAAGGCAGGGATGGAGTGTGGGAGAGGAAAGAAGAGGAAAAGATAGCTAGCAGAGGAGAGGAGAGGAAGGGAGGCAAGAGGAGGAGAGGAGGGTAAAGGGGAGGGGAGGGGAGAGAAGAGGAGCGGGGAAAGTAAATGACTTTGGGGGCATCTCTGTCCATCTTTATTCTATAAACAGTGATCAAATAGAAAAGGATTCATAAGTTACTTATCTGATCTACTCAATATATGCTACTCATATGGAAGTATTTTCTGGTTATTATGTAAGTGCCCTATTTGTAACAAAGTGATATCCATCCACATATCCATATCAAAACTCCCAGCTCCTGGGTTCAGTGCACATCTTCTGAATTAGTATAAAACTGACATAAATTAATGTAACCATACAGTAACCATGCTCAATGGTGATATATGTGTTATATTAGTGGACATACATAATTTCAATATCCATGATAATAGAAGAATGTAAAATATTGTTATCAGTATATTTAGTGTATAACACATTGAAAGGATGGATAGTTTTTCAATGTTAGTACATAGGTTTAGTTGAATCCTTTATATAGAATTACTCTCTGAAGCAAACCATATTACTTTGACTTCCATTTGAGCATAAAATACATGTCCACTGCATCCTATACAAACATACTGCACACAAAAATATCAATCAGTTGAACATATGGAGTAATATTTTAAACTGTAAATATACTGCTAAACAAAAAAAAATTATTAGATACTACTTTTAAGGCGAATGGTTTATTGTGTCTCAACTGGATATCTTATAGCTTTGAGTTCATAAACCTTTAGCATATGGCTTGTACATTAGTTTTAATATCCTTTATTTAAAAGAATCATTTACCTTCTTTATAGGGGTGTGATAGGAGTCTGTTTTTTGGAATATTTTTCAGTTAATTTAAGTTAGCCATGTACAAGAACTTATGTAGTGGTGCATGTATGGAGACCCAGAAACTTGATAGCTTGAGCAAGTTTTATACTATATTTATTAATATTTTATGTACTTGTATGTAAGTGTTTCTCATATGTACAGGGTTCATGGAGGCAAGAAGTAGGCAAGTGGACATCATATTCCCTGGAACTGGTTTTAAAGATAGTTGTAAGCTACCACAAGGGAGCTAAGGTTCTAACCCAGGTAAGCAATTGCTTTTACCCACTGAGCCATATCTTTGCCTCAGAATGATCACTTAAGATCCTAGTTTCCAGCCCAGCCTGGGAAACACAGTAAGATTCCTTAACAAAAAAACAAATCGACCTAACCCAAACCTAACCCAACAAAACAGAACACTAAAAACATCCCTGTTTATATCATTGATATTGAATCCACAGCAAATATTAAAATGTAATTTTTTAGGTAGTAAGTTTGTCCGTTTACAATTCCATGTATGTACAATATGGATGCTGGCCTTTAAAAGTTTACCATCTGTGAATGTGAGTGTGAATGTAAATATGCAGATGAGTGAATGTGTTTGGAGAGAGAGAGAGAGAGAAAGAGAGAGAGAGAGAGAGAGAGAGAGAGAGAGAGAGAGAGAGAGAGAGAGAGAGAGATATCGGATACTTGTATACATATTATAATGTACTATTTAGGAGGAAAGATGGTAAAAATCAGATACAATTATTTCATGTTCCAGAATCAAATGAGCTTTAGATAACCCCAGAAAATTTTAGACAAATTATTATTATTTCCAATAAAGTCAAGTTTTTCTTTGTGTTTACTTTTTTCCCCAGTGACTTACAAATATTCAACATGGTTACTCCATTATGATCCAAACTTACAATTTGCCCTTGCCCTTAGGGGATGTCTACAGCATGTTTAATAGCCAATTATAGATCTCTGTAGCGTACCAGGACACCACTATCCTTGCTAGTTTTCATTCAAATATCAGATAGCTCAAGAATATAGAGGCACGGTTTCAAGAGGCTTAAAAATCTAGCCAGAATGGATTTCATAAAAACCCAGAGTATTCCCAAGCAGGCAGTCCTATTCTCCATCTTTATAAGATTAACACGGACTCACAGTTGTAAGTGGGAGTGAAGACTACCCTAACTAAGACCTTTCTTTAGGAGAGTGTCTGAAAACAGATTCCCCAATGTCTAGTTGGTGGAGAATTTAGTCTGGAAAGAACACCGAGCCTGCTGCAGAAAGGAAGCCCTTGACTGCATCTGGGGAGCAATCTAGAGATTCTTCTCAGGCTATGAATATGAACACCTAACTTTTCTCTATATCATATATTATGATGGAGTGTGTTAAAGTATGTGATAAAGTGTACACATCTCATGACCACCCAAACTGCGTACCAATTTATTCATGCAAAATTTTCACAGGTTCTCCTATTACTCCAATGAATGGCCCCATATGGTCAATGGAAGTTTCTGTCCCACCTGGTCCCACAGCCCTTTAGTCCCAAATAAACACAAAAAGACTTATGTTAACTACAAACTGTTTGGCCTATTGCTCAGGCTTATAACTAACTGGCTCTTACACTTAAATTAACCCATATTTCTTTTCTATGTTTAGCCTTGTGGCTTGGTACCCTTTCTCAGTCCAACATTCTCATCTTACTTGCTCTGCATCTGGCTGGTGATCTGTCTTTTTTTCCTCTTCCCCGAATTATCTTGGTCTGGTTGCCCCTATACTTCCCGCCTGGCTACTGGCCAGTCATTGTTTCATTAAACCAATAGGAGTAACAAACCTTTAGAGTGTACAAGAGCATTATTACATAGCATTGTTTGTAAATGTTTGCTTTTACTTGAAGGGGGTTGATTACAAATATAAGCTCATTCTAAAGAAAAAGGGGAATATGATATAGAAATGATAAAAAGATAGATTATTGAATCTACATTGATCAAAAAGCAACTGCTAATCTCAAAATAATTTACATTGATATGGTTTTGGTTTATTGAAACAAATTTAAGGTCAGCTTTGTTACACTGTATGAATATTTCTACTCTTGTTTAAGGTATTACATGTTTTCAGCTCATTTAAAGTTTTAATGTATAATTAAGAAATATAGATTAATAATTATTCATCTATGAAAATCAAATCTACAGTTTTAGCTAAGTTTTCTAGATATGCAAATATTTTTTTTCTGTGTCTCTCCTGAGGGTTGTTTTTGGATTAAATTTTTTTTAATTCATTTTACATTCCAACCACAGATCCCTCTCTCATCCCTCCTCCAGCTCCCACCCTTCCTGCCCCTAGCCCTCCATCTCTTCCTCCAAAAGGTAAGTTCTCCCATGGGGGCACAGCTAAGCCTGGTACATTCAGCTGAGGCAGGACCAAGCACCTCTCCTGTTTATCAGGGGTGAGCTAGATGTCCTACCATAGGTAACGGGATCCAGAAAGCCAGTTCATTTACCAGGGATAGATCCTGATCACACTGCCAGGGGCACCTCAAAAGACCCAACTATACAGCTGTCTCACATATGCAGAGGGTCTAGTCTGGTCCCATGCAGGTTTTACAGCTCTTGGTCTAAAGTTCATGAATTCCTTTGAGATTGGTTCAGCTCTCTTTACAGATTTCCCCATCATGATCTTGAACCCCCTTGCTCATGCAATTCCTCTTCCCTCTCTTCTACTGAACTCCTGGAGCTTGACCAGGTGCATGGTTGTGAATCTCTGTACTGCTTCCATCAGTTACTGGATGAAGGCTCTATTTAATTAGGTAGGTAATCTTTAAACACTTTGAAGACCTACAGAACATGGCATTTAAAATATTTTAAGAACTTAGACTTTTCTGGACAGTGAGACAAGTCTGCTCCTGGCAGCACCAATTACTTCAAAGAGGATGATGAGCACTGAAGAAACTCATTATGGAGTTTACTTACAATGTGGAAAAGTCTTGTCATTTGGGCAAGAAACTGCTCTTGCCTGGACTGCTTGATAGTATGTTGTAAGAACTCGACAGGCAGGATCCATAGAAAAATGACCACTGAAGTTTGCCAAAAGAAGGTGAGATGGTCCTTCAGGTTCCTGCTTTGCAGAAACTACCAGACATTCTGCAGGACACAGAAGAAAGCAACTGATTACCTTTACCATTAGACAGAACAGTCCATCAAGTTTTCTGCTTCACTGAAAAATATGTCAGAGACTCTAACCTATAGACTGAAGATAGATGCCTCAATGTTTCAGAAGAACT
Source organism: Onychomys torridus (assembly GCF_903995425.1). Classification (NCBI taxonomy): domain Eukaryota; kingdom Metazoa; phylum Chordata; class Mammalia; order Rodentia; family Cricetidae; genus Onychomys; species Onychomys torridus. The sequence goes on along the minus strand of NC_050459.1, from coordinate 4,427,153 downwards.
TTGGGTAAATGTACAGGTAACCAGATGTCTCTGTCATTTCTATAATTGTGGAATGCTTAAATTGCAATGCACTTCCTGTTTACTCCAATAGTATTATATCATTCTGGGGTCTTTGATGGAGTTGAAGACTAGATAGTTATAATTATAGTTTTCTTTAGTTATGATAAAACTTTAGACTCACAAAAATAGGGTATATGATAGAGTATTTTCTTTAATTTTACCATATACAAATAGACTAGATATTGTAACTGTAGTTGCTTGATTAGTCTTTTGTTATATGTAATTTTTCTATGTTAAAATGAAAACCTTCCTTTTTGGTTGGACAGAAAAGGTGAAGAAGTACTGTGGGATGGCATCCCTGCATGTTATGAATATGTGTTGCTACCATTTGTTAATAAAGAAGCTGCTCTAGCCTATGGCAAGATATGTCATAACCAGATGGAAAATCTAAGAAAGAGACAGGGAGAAGAAGAATCCAAGAAAGAGTCAGGGAGATGTCATTCAGCCATCCAAGGAGCAAGATGCCAGCAGATCAGTAATGCCATAGTCATGTGGCAAAATAAAGATTAATAGAAATGGGTGAATTTAAGATGCCAGAGCTAGCTAGCAATAAACCTGAGCTGTAGACCAAACAGTTTGTAATTAATATTAAGCCTCTGACTGGTTATTCTATTGGGAACAGGTGGTCAGGGAGATTCATTTGTGTATACTATTTCCCCTACTGTTCAGTTCATTTTCTGTTTTATTTCTTTAGGCATTTAATTTTCTTAAATGAATCCCATTGTATATTGCTAAATTCTTATGGTATTTACTTTTATAATTAATGCAGTTTCTATTTGGCATACCAGTTTTTCCCCTATCAGAATGCTCATGTCAGTGCAAACGAGCAACCCAATAGTGTAAATATTTAAAAGTGAAATATCCCTCTTTATCCATCAAATTCTTATCCATTTCTACACCACAACATTGGGGAGTTGCTTTCCATAAGACTTGTCAATGCCTATTACAGCACAAGCATACTTGGCCTTATCAATTCTATAAAAATGCTTCTATCAGCCTTCCTAAAGGTATCTACATTCATCAGATTATCAGCTTTTTTTCCTCAAATATATTTTAGCAGCAGCCATCATACTTCCAAAATAGGTTACCTCTGTGATTTCTAGTTTTGTTAGAAAAAGCAGCAATCACAGAGGACTCATTCTTGGCGTTTGTTCTCACTTGCTCCCTAACCCTTACCATTCCCAAATTAGAAGTACTCAGATGTAAGGAAACAGAATTATTAGCTGTCTTTTGAAAAACATACCCCACTGACATCATATCAATTTCTTAAATTACTACCTCATCTATGGCTGTGCCATAACTTGCTTGGATATTGTCTTGTGTCCCTGAGTTGGGAATATAGGTGTACAAGATCACACATATATTTACCTGGCTTATTAAATGATTCTCATATCAAAATGTCTACAATAGCTCTGACCACCTTCGGTTCTCCCTCTAGCTGGAAGTTGAACTATGGGAATTGCAGATATTACATCTTGACACTCTCTGTTTGCAAACCTTTTGGTAACCAATAAAAGCTCATTTAACCACATCCAGTGTGGAACATTTTATTCTAGGTAGCCTGAATCTGTGATCCTCATCTGGTCATTCATAATAGGTTCAGAATAAATTTTTACATCACATAAATAAATAAATGAAAATAATGAAAAATTAAAAGAAGGAGGAGACGTGAAATGACTTGGCGGGGGAAAATGTTTGCAGCAAGCCTGAGGACCATCCTGAGGTTCCATCCCTAGCAGCTCCATTTGGAAAGGGACAACCTATTCATTGAGGGTATCTTCTCACCTCTACATGTGTGCTCGGGCATGGAACTATGCATTCATTCAAAGTGACAAAAATATTAAATAAACTAATAAAATTTTAAGAGAATAACAGATCTCCTATTTTATTAAGGTAAGAGCTGGTTTTTTTTATTTAAGTCTACCAAATATTATTCTAAACCCTTTGAGAATAATATTTGAGATGTGTATGACATCAAAAGTTTCCCTTAATCACAATAACGTATCAACATTCACTATTAACATGAAAACATAATTTTCAATGAGATAGTCAAGTCAGCACTCTATTTCCACATTTCCAAGAATGGAAATGGCCCTAAATCATGAAATCATTTATCTTTCATGCATGAGTTCCATGAGTATGGGAATTAGCACTTGCAGCACTCCCAATGTTGCTGACTCCTAGTGCTGGCTGTGGCTACCTTAAGTGGACTCGATTCCTAACTTCCCACTTCCTCTCCTCATGTCAGGTGTTTCTTCCCTATGCTCACAAGCTTTAATCATTGTGTGTGAGTTCTCTCTCTCTGCAGTCAGGAATCCTTACTTATTCAACTTGACAAAATCACTTTACTCTGAAACTCAGTTCATAGTGTGCTCAGGAAGTGTTTGATAAAGGACAAAGCTAAATATGGTTGTGTGGCATATGCTTCACTAAAGTCCAAAAGCAAATGGATTATGTTCATTATACAGAGTAAGTTTCCTCAAAATAGAAGAAACTATGTATTTTTATTTTAAATAGCTTAAATACATTTAAATAAACTCATATAACACTTCTTATGAGTCAGACATTGCTATGTAACACAATATTTTAACATACCCATTTTCTATGTAATTCTAAGATATGAAGTGATAGAACCTCCATTGTCTATGAAGACAGACCCATTTAAAACACATTAAGGGGAACAAATAGTTTCCAGGGATGAGTTTTGTATAATAATCCACTGGGAAGGAATGTTCAATACATGTTGTTGTTCAAATTTCTAAAGGTCTTTTAACAATAAAAAAAACAAAACCCGGTACCAGACATTGTTGTAAATGCTGAAAGATCAGAGAGACAAAGGACTCCTCAGCCTAAAAAAACCTCTAGTTCCTGTCTCCTCATGCCTTATATACACTTCTTACTGAGATTAAAGGTGTGTGATTCCTAAGTACTGGGATTAAAGGTGTGTGCCACCACTACCTGGCTCTGTTTTCTCTCCCAGACTGAGTCAATCTCTTATAGTCTAGGGTGGCTTTGAACTCCTGAGTGCTATGATTAAAGGTGAATGCCACCACTGCCTGGCATCTATGTTTAATCTAGTGGCTTGTTCTGTTCTCTGATCTTCAGGCAACTTTTATTAGGGTATTATACAGTATATCAACACACATGGGTCTCACTTCCTCAGTTCTAGCCCTATTGTACTTGAGTTCTAATCTCAGCTAGTTCTGTCCTAAGTACATTCTTAAACTTATAAAACTTTCTTGTATAAAAATCACATTCAATTTGTGTTTTTCATGCACAACAAAGTATGTATACTCTTAACAAGCATTTCAAGAGATCTTTTTGCTGTTCAAAACTAACCACAAAGAAGTTGGTCTATATAAAATCTTTGTAGGAATTTAACAAATGCTGTTTGTACCAGTTAGAACCTGTAGAAGGTTCCTACACAACAGATCAACATAAGCCATTGTTTGCCGAGAACATTCTTAAATGTGTTATATGAGTACATCATTAATATTAAATAGATTGTATAAAAAAATATGTTTCTTCACTGAAATAAATAATAGAATGTTTGGCCAGGGTAGATAAACCAGAATTACACATATTTAATTCTACACTAACACAGATGTAACTTTCTTCCATCTCATACAATACTCATTATACAATGCACACAATCATTATTAATTACATCTAAACTATATATGTACATAGTTTACATATGACACTATTAATAATATGTGTGTGTAAATTATAAAATGTAACCTATTGTTATGTAATAGATAATGTATCAGATAGCATGTATTTGTCCCAAATCAAATTTCACCACAATATAAAGGCCAAAATTCAGAGCTAGAGTGTTGTTATAACACCAGATTACATGTGAAAATTAAATTCACACACTGCACTAGAATCCTGGAAATCAGTCAGTTGGTACACTCACTCAGTATGACTCTTTTTTTATCAATGGTCTTCCACACTGTAGTCACATGGAATGCAGTACATGCTGCTATCACAGATGAAGCTATTACTAGAAATTCAGTCCTGAGCCACAAACTAAGAACATAAGTAAGATAATTGTTATCTTCTTTTGTCCTATGAATACATGTCCATCTTACCCATAATATAGGTAAAATATTTACCATGTACTTTATCATACATTGTAATAGCATACTTTTTTCTGACACATAATACTGGCAGCTATGAGGTCATTTCCAGGGGAGAGAAGGGTAGGATCATGGTCCTATAGTCAATTTCTTCATTTCTCTTCCACTGGCTTGGGTTGACATGAGGTGGCTCTTTTAAGTTTTCTGAGCTTGAATGATTGGGGATGGTCCAGGCCACATATCTTCTCCAACAGCACTTAGTGGTTCAAAGTAAAAACATAAAGATGCCCTAAAATAAGAGGTACTTTGTGAGATATTAAGAACAAGGTGACTTTCATTCCAAGATGTAATTAGGGGAAAATGCCACTCTATATTTAGTAATGTAGAAAACAAAAGATCTTCATCAGATACCTGGAGAAGCAACAATTCTTACTGTGAAAAATTTTTGTTTGTTTTCTGTTTTTTTTATTTGTTTGTTTTTTCCCCCATTGTTCCTTCCAGTCTATCTAGGGTGTTCACTGCCCCTGCCTCATCTCTGGTACAAAGTGAAGTTAGGGGGCTGGAGGAAGGACATAGTACACACTGACCTAAGGCCTCCATTACTCTGTAGACTAGCAAAGAGCATTACCATGCAGTACTGATCCACACGACTGTTTGAGTCAAGGCACATTTACAGAAAACTGCAGGATAAATTCACGGAGTTCTAACTGAGACCTAAGGGTCAGGACAGTGGACTGGGCCTCATGACTCATGGCTAATGATGCTACTGTATGCTGTGTCCCTTGGTACAGGGGTAAGGATGTATATGTTACATAACATTCCTATTCTTAGTGTCCTCTACCTTAAAAACAATAATTGTAAAAATGATGAGAATGTGTATGGGAGATGATTATGTAAGCACATATTATTTACATAAATAAATTTAAATGTACATTGTGAAAATGAGGCATTTCTGTTAGGATTGTTTCATGGTACACAGAACCCCCAAATTCAAGTAGCTTGTTCTTAGTGACTCCAGTTTTGAAAGTAATGTTTGTTCCATTTTGAGTATAAGTTCTAAGGGAGATGATTCTCTAAGTTTGTACAAGTCACCAGTCACCATCTGCATAGTACAAACCATGAGACTTAGGCTGAGAAATAATGTACTAATGCAGATAAAACTCACCACCCATAAACTTACCTGTAGCAGGAATCTTAGAATGTCTTAATAATAAAATCAAACCTTGGGCCAGGTATGGGTCAACGCTGGAAGATCAAAGAAGCAGAACGAGTCACAGCTACCTCACCTCTCCAGTTCCTCAGCTGATCCTGTTTCCTCAGATTGGAATCCTCTGAGTCCTTATCTGAATTGGTCCCAGCTGAACTGCTGCTCAAAAGCCTAAAAGCTTAACCAACCAAATGCTTCTAGTTTCTGGTCCTCACACCTTATATATCTTTCTGCCTCCTACCCTCACTCCCTAAGATTAAAGGCATGAGTCACCATGCTTGGCTGTATCCTTGAACAGATGGATTTCTGCCTCGGGAATGCTAGGATTAAAGGTGTGTACTACCACTACCTAACATCTATTATTGTGGCTGTTCTTTTCTCTGACCCTAGATAAGTTTATTAGTGTGCACAATATTTTGGAGAACACAATACTACCACACTTACCAAATTAGATCATGAAATTGTGGACACATGGATTAAGAAACAACGTCAGAAGAACAAGACCCTAGAGATGAACAAGCACACTACTAAATAATGATGCAGTCCCTAATACGGGTAATAAGAAGAGTTTCTAGACACTGGATAGAGCAAACCTGCTGATGTGTCTTCAGACTGCTTGGTACACTCACTATGAAATAACCAGCACATACTTCCCAACTGTCATGAGACCCCGATTACCAAGGCTCTCCATGAACCAGGTCCATCTAGACCCATGTGTTACAAAGCTCTGTTCTCTGATGATAGCCTCTTCATTTTCTATCTCTGCTTCTGGCAGCAGTGCAACCAGGTTGTGAGTCAACATTTTGAGTTCTTTAAATATTTCCTAGATAGTCTGGTCTGTACTTACTCTGCAAAATGTACTGTGTAAGTATGTTAACTATTAGTCATAAATACTGTATAGTAAGGGGGCTACAGTGTCTCACATCTATTCAGAGCACTGGCCACTCTCCCAGAGAATATGGTTCAGATTCCCAGCACCCAAATGACAGTTTACTACTGGCTGTAACTGCAGTTCCAGGAGAACTAAACCCTTATTTGGCCTCCATGGTCACCAGACCTGCATGTGGTATACAAACTTACATGTAAACAAAACAATCACACACAAAATAAATAAATACATTTAAAAATGATTATTTAAAAAATAAAAGAACCTTTTCCTGACAGTGGTCATGAACAGCAAGTAAAATAAAAATGACCCATGACTTGAGGTGAATAAAATTGAATGTCGTGTGAATTCACTGTTACTCAATAATTTCTGGCATTATAGAAAGATACAAACATACCATCTATTTTACTGGACTAACTCACCCATTGCATATTAATTTCAATATGAATTGTTCATATGCATAGTATTATACATATATATGAAGGACAGCAGAGACAGAGACATAGGCTCTGAGGGAGGACCTACTGCGTTTTAAGTGCTTTTACGTTGTATTTATTTGTCTCTTTTTAAAGCTTTAATTGGTTTTAAATCAACTTCATATGCACAGCTACACTAAGCAGAAGACACAAAGTCCTTCCCTTTCACAGACTCTCAAACACAGGCAAACGCCCTTCATTATTGCCATAAACAACAGTGAGCATTCAAGCATGTACTGACACAAACCTGCTACTCAAGATCACAGTGTTCATAGTGTATAATCTTTTTAAATTGATTATTTTTATTGTTAATAAGGATTCAAGGATCCATAATATTTTTCCTGATTTAACAATTTACTTCACTTACAATTTTATAGTATCCTATTATCTACATTTATCAGTTTATGAGGTTCAATCTATTGGAAGGCATTATATGAGTTGCATTTCCATTGCTGTGATCAAATTACTTAACATAGATAGCCTATAGAAGAAAAGAATTATTTTGATTCATGGTATCAAAAGGTTCATTCTTTCATAGTAAGGTAGGCCTGAAAACCAAGCTCTGTTTACATTAGGACAGGGCAGAAAGAGGCTCTATTATTTCTCCTTCCCATCCCACAGGATACTGCCACTCACATTCAGGGTATGTGTTCCTTCTTTAATCCTCTCTGGAGACATCTTCACAGAAATACTCCAAGATGTGACTCAGTCTAATTGATTTTAAATCCAATCAAGTCAACAATGAGGATCAATGACCCATGAACACCACAACTATTTCCAAGTTCTAACAACAATAAGTTAAACTATTATAACAATTTATGTCTAAGTTATTGTGAGGATAAATCCTCAGATGCCTTGAGGGTCTCTATGAGGCTTAGTGGCTGAACAATATAGTAAGATCATTTTAGTTTTGAAAACATCTGATAAAATCTTTTCCAGAATGTTCATGCTATTCATCTTTCCCACCACAAATGATCTCGAGCTACTGTCTCTGCACAGCCTCATCAGTAATTGGTAATGTTAGATTGTGAATGTGGGGCACTCCAATAAGGATATAATCTAAGGCATTGCATTAATTCATAATCTTAAGAACATATGATACGATGCTATGAGTACCTATCTTTATTGGTTTGAGATAGTCATCATGGTTGTTTTCTTGTTTTTAATGATTCTTTGTATATATTGGCCATCACATTCATATGTGATAGTGGTTTGTGAAAATAATTTGTCCTAATCTTTATCTTTTCTATTATCTCTTGACATTGTTATCATAGAACAAAATATGTATTTTAATAATGTCTTGCTTATTAATTATTTCTTTTCTGTGACTTGATATTTGAGTTTAACTGAGAACTCATGAATGTAATGGGGGATGTCTGTGTAACATTATCTGGGGGAATTATAACTCTATATTCTTCATTTGGCAGGTTAAAATTTTTATTAAAGAAAGGGAATATGGTACATGTATATGAATGTGTGGTGTGTTTTGCTTGGGGTTATCTGGTTGTTTCGGCACCATTGGTTGAAACTCACCTTCCTTCCACCGTCTTGTGTCTGATCCTTTGCCATTGTGTGTATTTTCCATTCTCTCCCTTCCTCTTCACTGGTTTGCACATTCTCCCCACAGTACTATAATGTTCACAGGAAGCCTCAGCATTAGTAAGTGTCAGTACTCCAACTTTGTTCTTCACATAATTCTGCTGCTGTTCAGTGTTGAGGAATAGTATTTAATGGTGACTAAAATGTGCTCCTATAAGGAGAAAGGAAAAAAATGAAATAGAAAATAGTCACAATAGATGGTGAAATCTGATCTCAAGACTTTACATTAGGAAATTATTGAAATGTGAGGATCTTTAAAATAGACAGTGTTCTGAAGCCCAAAAATGAAGCAAAAAGAATTGTTAGTGGTGCCACTGAAGAGAGAATAATAAAATAAAATAAGCCCTGATCATTAGTTCACTTTCATTGTTCTTGTATTTATTTCATTCTCTCCTCTTCCTCCTCCTCCTTTTTCTCCTTTTACTCTCCCTTCTTCTTCTCCTCTTCATATTGGTTCATTAAAAGGAGTTAACTGTTGAGATATAGTTAAAGATAAAACTCAGGTCTAAGTAAGCTGGAAGGAATGTGGGGACAGTATGCTGTTGAGAATGGAAAAAGAAGAAAAGCACATGAGCCACTGCCTTGTCTTAGACGATGGAGAACATCTGCTTCCTTCTCAGCATTCTTGGCATGTGAAGTGTGCATAATAATTCATCTGCTGAGTTACTACTCACTCACTTTGTCCAGTTCCAGATTCCTTCTCCTGCTTTTACTCAATAGAGACAATGGCTGATGTCTCATGAAGCCTCTGGAGGGTTTTCACTTCCTGTCAGTCTTTCAACACCTCACCACAACTTCAGACTCCCAAGAGTCCTTAACTTCTTCAATGTGCTGTGTGAGGAAGAGGGACAAGTGCTGTGTGGCTATGCGAGTCTTTCTGGAACAGTTTCACTATTTCCAGCAAATGTGGAGGTCTGTGGAAAAGAACCACCTAAGGAGTATTTTTTGAATTCATGAGCTGCTAATAGGTCAGTAAACAAGATTTATTAAACACAGCTGCACTCTAGTCCAAGAAGAATTGTAGTCTATAGGGAAATGCAGAACTCACTGAAATCTTAAAAGAAAGAAGGATTAAGAGAGATTCAATTAAACTTTGCTAAGTAGGAAAAACTCAATTAGATGGAAGTAGTATATCTGTTCTAGTGGAAATTGTTGGGTATAATTTAACTGAGGATTTGAGCTGGGTTCTGTCTAGTGTTTACTGTTCTCATGAAGTCACAGAAACAGAAAATAGAACAGGTGCGTACGTGCATGTGTGTGTGTGTGTGTGTGTGTGTGTGTGTGTGTGTGTGTGTGTGATCTTCAGATCTGCACATGCCACGGAGAGTCTGTGAAGATTACAGGACAACCTAAAGTAATCTGTTCTCTCCTTCTACCATGTGTAAGCTAGGGACCAAAATTAAGTTCTCATATTTGCCAGAAAGTTCTGAGTCATCAAGATGTTCTTGAATAATATTATTAAAGGGTTTGGAATATTTTATTAATTTTATTTGTGTGTTTGCATGGTCTTTATGAGTTGTAACAATCTATGTTTGACCACATGTGTGTGTTTCTAGTGTGTGTGTGTGATGGTGTGATGTCATTCAAGTGTCTGTACATAGAATTGGAGGCCAATGGGTTGATGCTAAGTGTGTTCTTTTATCACTCTCCACATTATATTTTGAGGTTAGGGCTCATGATTGAATCCAGAGCACACTAGATTTGGCTGGTTCAGTTTTTCAGTGTGATCCTGGAATCTCCAGTCTCTGCCTCCCCAGTGCTGAGATGTCAAGAGCTCCCACAACTTCCCAAAAGTTACATAGGTACCATTGCTCAAGTTTGCTTGTCTAGTGTTTTAACCTCTGAGCCATCTCCCCAGCTGGTAGAGTAATTTTTTTGTAAGGTAACTGTTCAGTTCAATGAGTATTATTAGTATTAGCCTTCTACGGTTTTCTGCCTGAGATTTTCTCGCCTTACCGTCACACATACCTAATTAATTCAAAGTGTTGCATATTGAATGACCAACTCAATATTATATTTTTGTATTCTGCCACTTTCTTACAAAAAAAAATATTCATTGTCTTTCCATCTTTGTGGCATGCTATCACAGATCCTCTTCCCTTTCAGCTACTTCTTCATCACATGCTGTTGTTTTCATTTCCTGAACTATATCAGTTCTGGGAATTACTTGCCTATATTCAGGCAACACAGATTCTGTCTATGCTCCATCCTCAGCATATGTAGATCCCTGTGCTTATAATCTTCCTACTTAATTATGTTAAATCCAATTTAAAACTCTCATTTCCTGAGCACAGCTTCTTTCAATGTCAGAATTAAACACATTCATTGGTCTAGTATCTTTTAGATAAAATGTGCACCAGCATATATTAGTCCTCCCCCCCTTTTTCATTAATTCATTGCCTATGATCTTCACAACACTGTGGATGCTAAAAATACAAGCATAATATATAATCCCATTATATTCCCAGGAAGAATTTGGAACAAAATATCTCATTAATGAACATTGTGAAAATACTGTCACTCCAGTAAATAAATGTAGAAACATATACTTGATGTCTACTTAAAGTAGACTGTGGGCCCTCATGAATTTAATAATGTCTTACAAATGTGAGAGTGAACACACATTAGTAAGGAGTGAGTTGTGCCTCACATGTATGATGATAGATTTATATTTCATAATGAGGAATCTATGGATTGGTTGTATCTTTGGTGATGTAAGATTTTATTTTACATCTAAAAAGATTAGACAAATATGGACAAAAATAATTTTACAGTGAGGAAAGTAGGATTCAAGAAGGGATAAGAGACCACTGACAGGCTTCCCTGGAATGGTTGATTCCAAGACATTAACAAATATACATATATCTATTTGGAGAGAGTTCAAATTAGGAGATTGAGGAAAACTGTTCAATGAGGCTAGTGATTTGCTATAAATTGAATCTAGGATATAATTTTTTAAAGAAATTAAGTAAAATTACTCAAGTTGTCCTAAACTTTTTCCTGTGAAGAAAGAAGATAGCCATGATTACGAAGCAGTTGGCAAAAATATTAAAACAAGAACTCATCTGTAATGGATTCTATTCAGAGCTTCATGTCTTAAAACGTTGCCATAATTCAGGCGATCTTGAGGCAGGAGACAGCTGGAATTGATAATAGGGCTGCTCAAGCCTGTCATTAGTTCTGCAATATTAGCTTAAAATTAGTATGGGGGAGAATGCAAAGTTCATGCAGATTTTTGGTTCAATTCCTTACAGCACATAAAAGATGAAACAACATCTTTTATAAATTACAGGAACTTGTGTTCTTTAGAACATTGCAGTCTCCATTTTTTAAATGTACTGTTAGAAAGTATATTTTACTAAGCATATAGAAGTATGTTAGTCATATTTTAATCTAATTATAGGACAAATTAATTCCACAAAATAAAACATTTTCTCTAAAATAAATATGCTTTCACTGAATTATTTAATAAGGATTCACTCCAGAAGGATTTATGCACCCATTAGAAAAAAGATGCATCTTCCTTTCTTAGATTTCTTTCTGGTTGCTAAGATGAAATGTCCTCACAGAAGCAACTTAAGGGGAAAGGGTCTGTTTTGCATCATAGTTTCCCCTTTCAGGAAAAGTCAAGTTTCACACCAGGGAAGTCAAGTCTGCAGGAGTATTTCCAACGTAACCAGAGACAGTGAGCAAAGACTGCGTGCTAATTCTCAGATACTTCTACACCTAGTGCAGTGCAGGATCCTCTGCCTAGCAATAGTCCTTCCCACAGTTGAGTCTTTCCACACCAACGGACACAATCAAAGCTGTCTTCTAGTAGCCTGTGTCCCTGTCAACTCTGGATTTTGTTAAATTGACAATTAACACTAACCATCAAACTATCTATTGCATAAATAAGATAAATTAACGATGTGTAGTAACTTTTATTTCCAATCAATTAACATGTCACCCATTAGATACCAGCAGTGAAAACCAGGTTTTCCATTAGGAAAATATTATTCCTTCAAGGGCCAAGTATTGGATGCACGCATGTCAGACAATATCAGACCAACAAATACAAACAAATTATAGAGCCTCAACAAAAGATATTAATTTCCTCAAAGCCACACAACCACTTCTTATATTTCAGGAGCAGAATAGGAAATACCAGATGATTAATAAAATAAAAGCATCATATAGGCACTTTCACATTTGCTTTTCATACTAATAACAATATATGAATTGTATTGAAATTCCAGAGAAATTTCCTTTTTAGGGTTCACAGCTTAGTGACTGACTTTTACCTTTAACAGCATGACTAAATATGACCCATAGGAATAAAGTTTCTGAGCAAGTGACAGCTTGATTTCTTCATATTCTATGTCTCAACTAAGTGGTTTCTATAGCAAAGGGATAGTAATCAAGAGTATTACAATAGGCTTTAATGTTTAGGGAGCTCATGGACATCAGTGGTCAAAAAAATCCAAATGGATTAGTGTTGATCTTTCCCCCTGTGATATCTTATAGGAGCATCAATACCCACTTATGAGGTAACTCTATTTCAGTTCTTTTTGTATGTGTTTATGTGCTGTCATTACTTTTCTACTGCTGTGAAATGACACTATGACCAAGAAAATTTATAGAAAAAGATTGGCTTACAATTTGGGGAGTGAGTTCATTAATATCATGACAGAAAGTAAGTATAGCAAGATTGGCAGTGAGCAGGGAAGCATGATGCTGGGTAGTAGCTGAGACCTTATATCCTTAGCTGCACTCAGGGGAGGTGGGGAGACTGGAAATTCATCGGATTTCAAAATCTCAAAACCCATTCCCAGTGATATACCTCATTCAAGAAGGCCATACCTCTTAAGTCTTTTCAAATATTTCCATCACCTGGGGCCCAAGCATTCACATATATGAGCAAATAGAATTCACCTCATTCTAACCATCACAGTAAATGTATATTGTAGGAACCTTCTACAGTAGGCTTCCATTTGACTTTTTCAAAAAGTCTTTAGTGTTAATTGTTCCTCTCTATGCTTCTCTCTATCCTGCCCTCTCTTCCCACACCCCATTTAACACCTTTTCCCTCTCATCACTCCCCTTTTGCTGTTATATCACTGTATTCGGCAATTCCTTTCTTGAAACCCTCCCAACCTAGGGTCCCTTACTAATTCCATGATGTCTGGTGTTATTCCAATTGAAGCTTATATATCTACAGATTCAAAGCAAATATCCACAAAAGAGAAAATACTTAACATTTGCCTATCTAGACATGGTTGTTTTCTGCACAGTGATTGTTCCATGCTTGTTTTGATTAACACAGAAACTCTCAACTGAAGAAGATACTGAGAATAAGAGACTTCACTTAGCTGTAAATAGGACTTCTATGCCACATCCTATCCTTCAAGTCTCAAGCATCATTAAGAAAAGGGGAGAGAGCAGAAAGGTTGTCAGAGCCAGAGGTGTGCTGTGGGATGGTCTTTCTCTATGCTGTGAAAATGTATTGCTCTCATTGGTTGATAAGTAAAGCTGCATTGGCTTTTGGCAAAGCAGCTTAGAGGCAAGTGGGAAATCCAAACAGATATACAGAGAGAAGAAAGGAGAGGAGAGAGAGATGCCTAGCCACCACCTAAGGAGAAACAAGATGCCACCAGAATGGTTAACACCTCAGCCACATGGCAAAACAGACTGATAGAAGTGGGTTACTTTAAGATTAAAGAGCTAGGTGGAAAGAAGCCTGCCATAGGCCATACAGTTTGTCAGCCTCTCAGTGATTATTTTATAAGCAGCTGCAGGACTGAGGGTCAGGTGGGACTGGAGAAACATCCCGATTACAGAGGTAGTGGATGACTACAAGGAAGCAATGTTTTCCAGATATGACAAGGGAGTTGCACATATAAAATCACAGCAGCCATTGACACAAGACTAATAGGAGCTAAAACAAAACAAAACAAAACAAAACAAAAATACAGCATTGATAATGGAGGAGAGCATGAAGTCCCACCCTAAGCTGAGACGTTCTTGACAATTCATAGCTGCTGTGAGAGGAAAAGTCAATTTTTTGAAGGGTATGACCCCGATAAATCAACAATATTGCACTGGATAGGCATACCCAAGTGACTATAGGGAGTAGACATTAGAATTAGTGGGTTGTCTTTTATAAAGGGATAGGACATGAAGATAGTGAGTAGGGAAATGGGTAGATCTGGAGCTGGCGAGAGCATTTCTTGATGAATTCTAAATAATTCTTAAGGTAAATGCTCTATAATAATATATGTATGTGTGTGTGTACATACACACAAAAATGTATATATGTTTACATATATATTTAGTGAAATATTACAATGAAGAACTACAGCCAGATAGTCTGAATTCCAGATGGAATCTATTGAAAATCCTGCAGCGCATACAGATCTGGGAAGCCTTGAGTCTCTAATATACAAAGAAGATAGAGCTGGATGTAGAGACAGACTTGAAATCTCCAGAGACCACCAAGACTCACTACAAGGGATGGCGGCCTGTGTGACCTGAGAGTGGAAAGTTTTTTTTCAAGATCACAGTGGCTCAACTTAGGTCCATAGAACATCTACTCATGAAGGCCAAGCATCTTCATTAAAAGCATAATCATAAGAAAAGTCACTGTCCAAAATGACTGAAAAATTGAAATATTCAGATAAATTCAGTTATGTATGAATATTTATTGGAAGGGAAGTGACACATTTTGAAATGTCATTTGGCAGACAGCCAGAAATTATCAAGAACAGGTAAGGAAGTCTGAACATACAATTTCTGGGTTCCTTTCTCCCCTCTCTCTCCCTGCCCTCCTCTTTCTCTGTTTCTCTCTCTCTCCCTTTCTCTTACTCCCCCACCTCTCTATTTGTCTCACAAACAGAGGCTTCTATATATCATGTATTATATGTATTTTACATATAAAATGTATTGAATGTATTGCTTATGCATCTTTTAAATATTCAAATTTGAAAGTAGAGAGTAATTTCAACAATTAGAGTTGAAAAGAAATAGAAAAGTAGAAAATGTAATAAAACAAAAAACATGAAAACATATTGATAATACTTTGGGATAGGATGAACCATTCTGTCATACATACTAGTCAGAAGTAATGTAGAAAATGAAAAAATAATTATAATATGTGAAAATACAAAGGCTAAAAATTCTATAGGATTCATTGAAAACATGAATAAAAGTGAGGAGGAAAAACACAAATGTAAGTAAAACTAACCAAACTCTCTTTACCATGCATATATAAGCAATGGGTTTATTTATCAACCCACAGGTAAACTAGAAAGAGAGCTCAGGACAGTGGGTGTTTGTGCCTGGGAGATTGGATACAGAATCAAAGAGAACTATAATGTGTCTGCATTTTACAATTAGTCTCCTTGGATAGTGACAGGTTAATAAGCTTCCTTTCTTTCATAAGTTAAAACACCATGCATACAGCTTTGCTGTGTGTTATATTATATATTTCAGCATCATCATTTGGAATTAAAAGCTGTACATATAGACAATGGCAAAGAATCCACTTGTAAACATATTTTCTATTTTTACAATAGTCACTAATGTATCTAACATTTTCTTTCATGGAATTATATGAAAACAGTTTTGGAATTTCAATGTTTACAAAAAATGTTTACTTTTTAGTGTGTTTTTACTGAGATACCCTTGCATGGGCCAAATGAGTCAGATGGATGAAGTTATGGTCTCTTCATTATGACATTGATGTCTCTCTTAGGTCTAAAATTAATTCCCAGTGTCACTATAAATTGCTGTGCCCACAAATAATGAAATAATGTTGAGGGAACCATAGTAATTTGATATTAATTGAATGATGTAGATATTTTCATTAGAAATCTAGCAAAAATGCTTTGGAAAACTTATTTTGCTGTTTTTAATTTAAAAACTTACAAATAAACCTTTGGCAAATTCTGAAAAAAATGTTGATAATTGTTATAAATATGTGAAGCCTCAAGGTAAAAAATAATTAATTAAGTATCCTGGTAGACTTTCAAAACTTGATAGGAGGCAACATTAAGGGCCCTTGACTTAATAATTCACTCAGCTGAAATTTAAGACATTAGTGTGCTGGCTTGATGTGACTAATGCACAATTTGCATATGAACTATATTCAGGACAGCTTCCTTTCTCCCTATAGAAAGGAGTATGAGGAATTGAAAAGTGGACATTTTCTTAGAGTTCAAAAATCTGCTTCATCTGCAGCGGTTTTCATGAGCAGCTAAACAACAATAATAAAATGATTTTGAAAAAACACATTTTATAGAGAAATGATTGGTGAAATACATCATATTTTCTTAATACTTCTGTCTGAACATAAAAGGAAATGTGTGAGTCTTCCTGATGCAATTTTTGAAATTCAATAAGATAATTTATATCTATTAAAATATTAAGGAAGCCTCCGATATGATGCCTTTAGAAATCACTAGGCAAGGTGGAAAAGAGCAGTTATGAGTTAGGTATTAAATTGGTTATCTTCCTCTAGAAACAGATTTTGACAGAGTTCTGACTTTTAAGAGAACCATATTATTACTTTCTGCATGTAACTGTCAAATCTGTGTAAAATCATGAGATAATGCACATTTTTCCAAATGCATATTTCACATTAGCTTATATTTTTAACTTGAATAATTTCACATGCATTTTCCAAAAAAATAAAACCAAAATATTTCTCCTTGAAAAATATTTATTTCAACTTTATTGTTATATATCTATGATACTGCTGTTTGATAGGTAGACAGTTTTGACAAGTTACATTTACAGAGGGAAACCTGTTCATTAGTCGTTGGTAAAACAACATCTAATCTACTGGAAATACGTGAGGACACTTCAACATGTCACTTTAGTATTTCATCGCTCCTATATTGCCACCTCATACTTCCTTATTGTGTTTTATACTGAATAGTTTACCTAAAATGAAACACAACCTTTATGGTTAGTGATAAAACGGTCATTTCAACATACATAGATACAATTTTTCTCTCATCCTGATAGCTGTACAGTATGCAGGAAATATGACATAGTCCTCTAGTACTAGTAATTATTTCATGCAGAAAGAGTATCCAGTACATGGCCATAGATAGGTGGACAACTGTTTTTCAGGGCTCATTTGCTGAAGTGGTCCCCATTCTGATAAAATGTCACATACTCTGTTACATCATCTTTGGTCATCTTTGCCTTTGCTTGGACTCCAGTTGCCTATCTTTGTTGTTGTGTATCTATGTGCAGCTGTCTTCCTTGAGGACCTGTACCCAACATGTTGAGGCAGCTTCTCTCTATCCCAGAGTTCCCTGATCTGCTTAGTCCAGCTATCCATTCTCTTCTAAAAACCCCTGTCTCTGTCCCTAGCAACTGGGGTTAGGAATGGGCAGCTTGGCCAGCCAGACACTTAAATTGTTTTTGAGGATCTAAACTCATTTTCACACTTGAATATTAAGTTATTTACCTCCCTGGACCTTCTTTCCAGACCCTTTAAATTGATTATTTTCAAAGAACATTGAATTTATTGTTTTTATTATTTATGTTAATGGTTTATGCTTCAAGTAAAGACAAAATAGATATGAACTCCCTTTTAAGTATCTTCCATGTTGTTCCTGGTAATGGTAACAATGCTGAATACATCACAGATCATTTGCAGCTGTTCTTGGCAGTAAGTGCTTTACTTTCAGGACTGGGGAAGCTGAGGCAGGAGGATCACTAATTGGAAGCAAGTCTGAGTGAGCTACACAGTGAATGCTAGGCCATCCTGAGGTGTGTGCTGAGACCCTGTTTGTAAAGTAAAATGAAGCAAGAGTGAATTTTTGTTGCAATTGAGGGAACCATTATTTTGGAGCTTCCTTCTACTCTGGTCTATCTTCCTATAAGTTGATGATCGTTTTCCAATAAATATATTTCTGTTATAGAATGATTCTTTGTGTTCTCCATGATTTATTAATTTATTTAATTTTCTTTAGTATCACAGTCTTAAATTTGTCTATTAGAAGGTTAAGGGATTTTATAACGAAATAAATTAAAGAGAAGGTGAACAGGTTACAGTATCAAACTTATGTTACTTCAGAGAAGGAAGAAACAGCCTCAAAAATTTATAGTACATAAGAAATGCATAAATCAATAAGATAATGGCTCAAAACTTAAAATTATGGATTCTTTTTCAAGTTAATAATTTATTACCCTGTATTTTTATTTCCTATATTAACTTACAAAGTAATGGGCTTCATTATGATATCATTGCACTTTTCTATAACATAATTTTTATGTTTATCCTCAATTATTTTTTTCTTTTCTAAAAGTCATTTTATTTTTGATTGTTCATGTGTGTGTATATGAGTGGAGGGCATACTGCATGCTTGCATGTGTGCAGAGGGCAGAGGTTTCAGATCCCGTTGAAGCAGGAGTGTAGTTGGATTGTTTTTTCTGGATATGTAAATACTAGTAAGCCATGGCCACGTGGCAATTCATAGATTAACAGAAATGGGTTAAGTTATAGGAGCTAGCTAGCAGAAACCTTGAGCCATAGGCCATTCAGTTTGTAAATAGCATAAACTGCTGTATGTTTATTTGGGACTAAGCAGCTTCAGGATGCTAGTGGGAGGGATTTGTCCTGACTGTAGGCAGGGTGGGACACAGGAAAACATTCTGGCTACATAAGAGTTACAGGTGGTTGTGTGCTGCTCAATATGAGTGTTGAGAATCTAACTTGGGTCTTCTGCAGAGCTACCATCTCTCTCATCCATTTGAAGCATATCTCAAGCCCTCCCAGTACTTTTATTTTAACTCATTAATCATTCAAATGAGCAAGATGTTTGTATTTTGGGACAATCCCTAAAAGGAATAAATGTACATTTACATTATTATATGCAAAGTTTTTGATATAACTAACATATGTATGTTTATATAAACATAAACTTAGTATACTCCATGTGATAATGATAACGCTCAATATGTAATTACTGTGAGTGCAAAATTTAAAAATAAATTTTATAAAAGTAACAAAAAAGTTAATTATGGTTGCTTATGGAGCGTACTAAGTTTATGTCTCTATAAACACGATTTTCTTCTTACAATTTTTAATAGGAAGTAAGTATTCCATTGTATGACATTGAGTTCATATCCTGAATATTTTGTATTATGTGAGTTTTAATTTCTGACAGTGGAATACATTGTTTTATTTGGTGACTAGGATATTTCCTCTTAGAGTGTTAATAACACATCTTTATTAAAAACATTGTAATGCAATCAGCTTGTTTCCATAAAACTGTAGACTTTAATATCGAGAAGACTTCTTTCTAATGTATGCACTGACATTGAATGAGGGGTATTGCATGGCAAAAGATTAGGAATGAATCAAATATAGGAAGAGAATTTTGATAATGTCTTATCTATCACTTCTAGAAAATGGCTTCTAAATACAAAATACAATTACTTTAATGTTTGATTCTTGCAAAGCTTCCCATTTTGCTACCCAAATAATTTTATAAACAAGGATTAATGATCCTCTACTGCCATGGGATGTTCTAGAAGGGATCAGAGAATGGAGCAGAGAACAGTGATAAATTCCTGGTTTTGTTGTTACCCTAGGACACACTGCTTTTACATTAAATTATGGAAAACATGAATGGCTCTTTGAGAAGTAATTGTGCTAATGTGGATTGGTGTGACTTGGATTGGGCACGGCCTTCTTGCCTGATGTCCTTGAGGTCAGCAATACTCATCAGTCATCGGTTGTCATGTTGTTTCTGCCTCTCATGTAGTTTGCTGCTCTGAAGAACAACCATGATGAATGCTTTGATTCCTTTACTATATGGGTCCCAATGTTTGAATAACAATTAAAGACAACAGGGTGCTAGGTAGGTCTTCCACTGGAAAGTGGAAAGGGGAGGGAATAAATTATGGAACTGTATTTTAATCTCACAAAGTCTTAAAAAGATTAAATTCAAAATATATTTTATTCATATCTGATTTCTGGCCAAAAATACACACATGGTTTTAGCAATTGATACAGTATTACATAATCAGTTGAAAATTAAACCAAAAAGTACCTTGTAGTTATTCATCTCAAAAACATCAATGTTATTTTAACATGGTTTGCTGGTTTGTGAAAACTTGTAGTTTTCTGATGTGGTTGTAATGTGCTAAATATAGAATATTACCATCTACTATAATACAACCTTCTTAATCTGAAAGTGTCTTCTAGTTAAATACCCACTTATCACAAGGCACTCAAGGACATTTCTGAGTCTATATATATAGGGAAGTCTTCTAAGAAAAATAATATAAAATCATATATTTTTCTCATCTCCACTGGTGATTATAGGACCTATAAATTATAGAAAGATGGATGGTTGATGCTCATGCAGAGGTCAAAGGGGGGAAGAATGGTAAAAATGCTCTTGCTGCAGTACCTACACTTGATAGTATGATTAAAAGACTATCCAATGATCCAAAGATGTGTGTGTGTGTGTGTTTCCATTTATTACAACTCTCTGGATTCTGGCCTTCATTTTAAAAGGTATAACAATATTCCTAAGTGTCTGGACTTACAGGTTTTTCCCATGAAGATGTCATTGTCATATGTTATTGACAGCTTTTTCCTACCATAGATCATCGTATAATTCTTTTAATGGAGCTTTTAACTATAGACCAATTTAACAATGGGGCACATGAGCAACAGTTTCATAATCAAAATGTCAGTAAGGGTTTGCTTATGTCCCTGTCCCTTTTAAATATTTGTAATTTTAATTAATTAATCAATGCAATTATTTTTAAACATATGTGTATGTGTGTGAGCCTGTTAATGTATGTGTACTACATGCATTCAAGATTCTGGGGAGGACAAAAGGTAGTATTCCAGAAATGGAGTTATAGATGACGAGTAGCAATTATCTGAACTGAATCTGGGTCCTCTACAACAAGAATAAACAATTTCTACCAACCCTGACCCACTATGTCCTTTCTTTACATTTATTAATCACATATAGACACACACACACACACACACACACACACACACACACACACTCATGCATATCCTTTTCCAAAAATATATAAATAATGATAGATAAATCAAGGAAATTATATGACTCATTTATATTTAATTATCTGGAAGAAACATTAATCTTTCAGAATACATGTATGATTGGAAATAGGTATGTGGTGATGTATTGTGTCTCCCAATATACTGTGTCTCCTAATAAAATTTGCCTGGAGATCAGAGGAAACAGCCAGCCACTATATAGAAGACAGTCAAGAGTAGCACAGTCCATAATCCTATCACTTAGCAGGCAGGGATCTGTCTGGATCTATGTAAGTTCTAGGCCACACTGGGAACAGAGCTAGGCATAGTGGCACATGCCTTTAATTCCAATACTAGTTAGTCATGGAGTTCTGGAGGTCTGTACAGACAGGAAGTGACAGAGCTGGGCAGGAAGAGGAAGTGATGTAGCTGGACAGAGAGAACAAATTAGATGGCAGACCAGAAAGGTAAGAAATGAGGACCAGGAACTAGAGGCTTTTAAGCTTTTAGGCTCTTAGCAGCAGTTCAGCTGAGATGCATTTGGGTGAGGACACGGAGACTTCCAGTTTGACAAAACAGTGCAGTAGGATACTCTGTATGCTGTGAATGTGTTGCTCTGATTGGTTGATAAATGAAAGGCTGATTGTCCAGTAGCCAGGCAAAAAGTATAGGTGGGACAAACAGACAAGGAGAATTCTGGGAATGGAAGGCTGAGTCAACAGATGCCAGCCCACCATCCAGGGTGCAGCATGTAACAGGCACACAGGTAAAGCCACAGAACACATAGCAACATATAGATTAACAGAAATGGCCCGAGTTTAAATGTAAGAGCTAGTCAATGGTAGGCATGAGCTAATGGCTGAGCAGTTTTAATTAATATAAGCTTCTGAGTGATTATTTTATAAGCGGCTGCAGGGTCCATGGAACTGGATAGGACTGGAGAAAACTTCAGCTATAATACAGGGTCAGCTGAAAAGTTGGCAAGGTGAAGTTAGCTCTGGCTTGTACTGTCCCGTTGATCTTTCAGAATCTACCCCAATAGCTGGCATCAAGTTTTTAAATAATAATACCATTTAAGATTTGTGTTCCACCTGCTTTGTATCACAAAATTTTCCAGACGTTTATCTCTCAACTTTATGAAAAATAAAAGTCTTCCATTTTCTTTAAAAAAAAAAAGATTTGTGTTATATAGGTATATAATAAATATGTTTATTGATCAGTATTGGTACAAATTGTATATAAGATATAATCAAGAAAAATTTCTACAGAGGAAAATTGCTGATCATTAAAAGGAAGACATAGGTAAAGTAATTATGGTAAAAATGTAGTTACAGGTATGAGGAAACAAAACAATTAAATATATAAATTCATCCAAAAGTATGTCCTATTAGTCAGAAAACTTTTGTTTTTCCTTTTGTTATAGCACTTGATATTAACATTTGTCTGGAATTATGTCATGAGTTCAGTTTTAGATTTTATATGATAATGCCAAAAATGTTAAAACTAAACTGGAGTAGACATTTAGACCAGTAGAAACAGTTTTAGCGGGAACAAAATTGTTATATTTATCTTAATATTGCCACAAATTTGTGATGGCTGATTTTTCACACACAGGCACCTAATTGACATTTAATCAAGCATACAGGAGTGTGTGTTAAATATGAATTAATTACTGTGTGCTAAAATACTGCAATTTTATGGTGTGCAAACATGTAAGAACATTTCAGTAACCATTTAATTACTGATTTCATAGATTATAAATGTACGTTTACATAACTAACAATTCATTACCTTTCTATGGATGGCAGATTTTTTTTTGTCTGTTAAGTATAATGTAAAATTAATGCAGTGTCATTTTACCATAACATTTATGAAGTTTTACCTGATTTAGCCCATCTATGTGACTTTTGATTTGTCATCTCCTCTGTTATGTACATGGGGAACATAAGGTGAATAACAGGCATGTACACTTACATGGCTGCAGTTTGATTACCACTCAATAAAACAATAAGTGCATGGGAAATATTTTTAATTTTTGGGTTAAAATAGAAACAGTGTCTGGCAATAAAAGTTTTTTTTTAATTACTAAATGTAGTTTAATAGCTTCTGGAATGTGCTTGGTAAGATACACAACTCTGTAAATATGTGGCCATGTTAATTAACATAACAATCAACGTCACCACTTTCCTGGTAGAGTTAACCTCCAAGAGACTTGAGAGAAGCCAGACTTCTGTCCAGCACTTCCTGAATAAGGAGAAGGAAGCCTCTCTGTCTCCTAAAACTTGCATTGGCTGTGTGAGCTTTCATGATTTCCATCATAACTTCTCTAAAGACTTTCTAAATATTAATTTCTCCTTTTGGAGTGTGCTTTCTGTGTTCAGTCATCCTGTAGGTATGGGTCTCGCTCCAATATTTTTATTTTCCAATAAAGATTTTGATTGGAGTTCTAGAAAATTCTGCATTGAAAGAAACAGCTTATTACTGCAAACTTAGGTGGGTGTAGCTCGTGAAAATTACTCATTAGTGTTAGCAAAGGAGACCTGTAGGGTAAAGAATCACGTAAAATCCATGGCTGATCATATGTGATTATAGGCTAATTCTAGAAAAGAAACTCTTTTGCATATCCCATGTTTAATAGTACAACCGAAAGAGTCTTGCTCCTCTGCCTCCAACTTGAGAGGGAAAGGTGCTGGCAGATGGACTTCCACAGGGAAAAGAGGCAATAAGCATTGTAGACCAAATGGAGAATAAGGTGTCTTAGCAACAAGATAAATCTGAACTTCTAACTCAAGTCACATTTTCTGTTTGGATTCTCCATATCAGATTGTTACATGTCTCCAGTCCAAAGAATATAAGGTTTGAGCCCCAATAGTCATAATATATGCACACTGCATAAGATATTCTGTTTGCCCAGATGCTACTTCTAACCAATGCACAGACATTGAATACCAAGGCTGGCTTTACTAGACAGTTTACTATTAAGTCATTTCAATGTTATCAAAACAAAATTGGTTCCAATGCCTTCAGTGGCAGTTCTTGGATCATAGCCTCCTGACTACAGTTTATAAATATGTACAGTTTAGATATTAATATATATCTACCAAGTTCTGGTTAACCCAGACTACTGCATGTGAATATACCAAAGTATACATCCTGGAGCTTTGGAACCAAATAAACAAAAATATTACAGATATGTAATACTGTAAGAATCATGACTGTTATGTAAAAGAAGTGCGTTTTAATTTCTGCATGCAGTTTATAAATATATGGAGTAGAATCAACTGCACTATGCATATTTGTAGTGATAGCACGCAGTTTAAAGAACCAGAGGTTATTTATTTATACATTTGTAATGTCTCTGCCACTGGTATTATTATCTTGCTTACAATTAAGATTAAATGCTGTTTCAGTACTCCATCTAAATAAAATGTTTTGAAGGTATAGTGTCTTCAAAGGAAGACCAGACCACGATCTCTCCCCACTGAGTTCATTATAACACAACTTTGGAAACAAGAACCAGAAAGTACTAAGATGCAAGGAAAATTAAAGTTACATAGAGAGCAATGGAAATCCACATTTAATTAAGTGGTAATATGCCTCGTAGAAAATAAGCAGAGAAAATTCACAAAAGGAGACATTAGTATTTAGAAAGTCTTCACAGGGAAGTGACAGTGAGACCCATGAAAGCTCACACAGCCAATTGCAAATTTTAGTAGACACAGAGGCCTCCTCTTCCTAACTCAGAAGGTGCTTGGAGGAAGTCTGGATTCCCTCAAGTTTCCTGGAACTCAACTCTACAATGAAAGGAAGGGAGTAAATTTAATCTTATGTTTATTCATATCCCCCAAGGCCTTTTTTAAAAAGACATTATCTTTTGTCTTATGGCTAATTTTCAAGGTCTTCATAGTCTAAAGGATGCCTCAAGGACTTAAAAAACCTTTGTTCTTACAAATAATGTCTTATAATATGTACATTATTAGAATTGAAATAAGATAAGCATTAAAATTGTTACTTTGTATATGAGCAATACAAAATGCGCCACATGATAATTCACGGCTGTGATTAACCTAGGGTCTGTCACTTGTTCTTTCAGGTTCACCTTAGGATCCATCAAGAGAGTTAACCTGACTCACAGTTTGTGAATGTGAACATCCTCCAGATGCAACTTTCTGGGATGCTGTTGACTGGGATTAGACACATTCATAGGTACCATAAACACACGTACTTCAGCTCAAGATTTAATTAGAGAAAGAAACTTGAAGGGTTTTGTGAGTTCATGGTGATGAGGAGTGGCTCTTCTCTGTGTCCCTGGTGTGTGAATTGACTGTGACAGGTGATGGCAGTGCAATTCACTCCTTGGCTTCCAGGTACAGGGACACATGTAAAAGTCCACACAGTGGCAAGGGGTAATATTGAGAAAATATGTATCATGTGCTATTTAGTATTTTAGATGCCTGAAAGTTATTTGGTAATTCCCCCAGCCAAACCATTGAGAGCCAAGGTGGTGGTAGAAAGACAGAGACGAGAACTGCCATGTGTGGTTTTGGAGTCCACCAGACAGTTCTGCTTTCAATAAATTTATCACTGGTTTTGGTTAATTATGCATCTCTGTGAGAGTACGAATGAAAACATTAGCACTTTTCAATGAAGACAGCACTGATACTCATAAGAACACCTTGTTTTGTTTCCTTGGATCAACCCTGTAAGTCGGTACTGTTCATTATCATGTTTCCTTGTTCATTTGCTTGCTTGTTATTTTGTGACTTTTGCATGTGTTTGCTTATTATTTATTTTACATTTTAATAAACAGAGTTTCATTATGTAGCCCAAACATACTTCATCATCAGTGCCACAATTGTAGCCTGCATCACTATGACAGCTCTGATCTTGAGTTTTGTATAAAATGACTGAAACAGGATAAGTATTAAATTGTTTGGAATCATAAATGTAATGACTATATGTGTAATGTGGCTATATCACCTACTAAAAAGATTTGTGGCATTCTGCCAATGGAAAGATGGCTCAGTGGTGAACAACACTTGCTCTTGCAGAGGACCTGGGTTTGGTTCCCAGTACTCACAGATGTGCTCACAAATGTTAGTAATTCCACTGCAGCCCTCTTCTCACTATAAGCACCCGACACAAATGTGCTACACATACATAATTCAACCAAACACTTATATATATATATATATATATATATATATATACACACAATAAAATAAAATAAAATGTAAAGGTAAATCTTTAAAGAAACCTAAGTTGTTCATAAAAGTAACACTATGCAGACTGACTGAGCTGGCTATATTTAGGGATGTGTGCCTGTGTTTGTGTGTGTGTTGTTTGTATGCATGCATGTAGTAACAACTAATGAAAAAAGAGACTGAATTTGAAGGAGATCAAGGAGAGGTATATTGGAGAGTACAGAGGGAAGAAAGGAAAGCAGGAGTGATATAATTATATTATAATATCAAAAATAGAAGAAAAGACTAAAGAAAAATAAAGGTTTGACATCCTACTAAAATGGTAACACAAAGGTCAGAAACCATGATGAGCGTCTTGTGTCTATCATGTTCTCACCTCTGATGCTTTCTTTTGCTCCACTCAACACATTGACTGACACATAGGAGGAAAAGGAGATATAATGAATGCTAACTGAAACAAGAGACCCCAGCTGCCAGCATTGGTGATGCAAACAAGTAAAATTGCAAATATCCAAGGTATACATCATGATGTTTTGTATATTAATTGTGAAAATATTACTATGATCAAATTGGATATCATATTTATTTCAATGATTCATTGCTTGTACTACTTGTACATGTATAGATTTTATGTATGCAAAATTAGGACTGACTCTCATAGCAATTTTCAGATGCCAATACTGCAGTTCTGACTAGAGCTCTGGGTTAAACCAGCAACAACAGACATTTGATGAGTGCATTTGGGCTCCAAATTTCCCTTGTCCTGCTCTTCCTCCCTCTTTGTTTCTCAGGGGTGGAAAATTCTTAGGCTTTGGCAATGTGTCTCTTTCCCCTTCTTTTAGCTGCTGAAATAATGGCCCATTATATGATAGAGTTCATGACCAGTGCTTTATTTTTGCTGTCAACTATTCTTAGGCATTACTAGAGCCATGGAGAACAAAGAACCCTAAATAGATTTT
The DNA here is from genome assembly GCF_903995425.1 of Onychomys torridus. Classification (NCBI taxonomy): domain Eukaryota; kingdom Metazoa; phylum Chordata; class Mammalia; order Rodentia; family Cricetidae; genus Onychomys; species Onychomys torridus. The sequence goes on along the minus strand of NC_050459.1, from coordinate 4,399,656 downwards.
TTTTTTCAGAAAGAAATCTGAAAACAATAATCAGTGAATAGGATGCCACAAACCAAACAATTTATTATCAATGTTTAGAAAATAGAACTTCATCTTTGAAATATTTACATGAAAGTCACTGACATTTTCAATACCACAGGAGCCCAAAATTAATATGTATATATGGCTTTCATTTATAAGGTAGGGTATTCAAATGTTTGCTCTGTAGATGTCTGTGTGCATTCTTTGAATTCATGAACACCAGTGATCCAGTGACAAACAAAATTAGCTCTTTGATGTGTTGTTAATTCTTAAACCCTCCTGCTTTCTTCAGGCCACTTCCGATTACCAAAAGATCAAACCTTTCAAAAGAAAGAAGCATGGAAATGAATGGTACTGCTGAGAGTGTGTCTTGTTTACAGAAGAAAGAAGTGATGCAGGTATAGCTAAACTATTCAAATAGAAGTATTCTGGCTAACATTAAATTTCTTTCATCAGAAACAACGTAGAATTAGATTAAAATGGCAGGACATCATTTGACTTTTTAGAATAGTCACTATCATTTGTAGAGTTCAATGTTTTTTTCTTTTTTTTTCCTTTCTTTTATTTATTATATTTGTGTTTTACACATCAGCCATGGTTTCCCCTGTCCTCCCCCCTCACGCCCCCACCCCCACCTTCCCCCCAAGCCCCTCCCCTCCATTCCCATCTCCTCCAGGGCCAAGACTCCCCTGGGGATTCATTTAAACCTGGTGGATTCTGTACAGGCATGTCCAGCCAAACAAATGGAAGCACATGAATTATGACCAGGGTCTGTGGAGCCCCCAGCTGGAGCAGGCCCTCTGGATAAGTGAGACAATTGAATAGCTTGAACTGTTTGGGAGGCACCCAGGCAGTGGGACCCGGACCTGTCCTTAGTGCATGAGCTGGCTGTTTGGAACCTTGGGCTTATGCAGGGACACTTTGCTCAGCCTGGAAGGAGTTCACTGTTTTTATATAATAATGATTTTACCTATCTTTGGGTAAATTTGTCCCTCCAAGTTTCATATATCATGTGCTTGTTTTCTCTGAGGTATTTTTTTTTTTCAGGATTACTTTGCATTTAGACATATAATACTATGTCATTTATTTCAAATATCAAATATTAAATAGTTTAATTTTCAATTTGATTTTGACTCATTTAATAGGAATGATATTTTTCTTTTGTATTTGTAAAATTGTGAACTATGTTAATCTGTTTGAGTTCCCCTGTGTTGGTTGGATTTTATAAACTTTACACATATCTGTTAAGTTGGAATCTTAATTGAAAAAAGAATGTTTTCATAAGATTGAATATAAACAAATCTATGAGGTATTCTTTTGATTCTTGATTAATGTGGGAAGGCCCAGCACACCACCAGTTGGGCTACCATAGGGCAGTTATGATGGGGTTGTATATGACAAACTGAGCAAGCTATGAGGATCAAGTCAGTAAGCAGCATTCTTACAGGCTCTCTGCTTCAGTTTCTGCTTCCAGGCTCTGCTTCTGCTCCTGCCCTCACTTCCCCAGGTGATAGAGTGTGGCCTGAGAGTTATAAGCTGAATTAACCCTTTAATGCTGTACTATCACATCAATACAAAGTAAGCAAAGACAGCCCCCATGTTTTTCAAATGGATTTGTCAATTAATTAATTTATTTTGGAATATGATTCACCATTAGAAAGCTTTTATATTTCCAGGCATTATGTATTTCTAACACCATTTTTGAACCATTTATCTTTGTTTCCTCCAAATAAAAATGAAAAGTTTAAAGATCTTAAATTCCACTTAAACTTTGGAATTTTCCTTAAAGAATTTATTGTCTTATATTGTTCATCAAAGAAATTATTAATGCATTTTCAATGTTGATAATTAATTCCAAGTCATTGTTTGTCAATACTAATTGATCTACAGTGAAACATCTCTAGCTCTAGCTCTGTTTTATAGACACAGGGAGCACTTGTTATAATAAAAATGCTATGGTAGGAAAATTATAGAGATAAATACTATATGATCCTTATTGTCATATTGCTCATTTGATAATTACCTAGTACAAAATCATAAACAAGTTAAATGACCCACAAATTTAGGATAAAAATGTTTATAATATAAGGAAATATTTATGCAAAGAAAGCAATTAATGTAGATCCTGAAATATACTGGAAAAACAGCCATTCATGATAAAAGAGGAAGTCTAAGTAAAGTCTGTATTGTAAAGGACCAAGGAGGTAGAAAAATGCCAGGTATATGGATCATATTAAAAAAGAAAAACACAAATCTATATTGAATCCATCTTCAGAGGGAACAGCAAATGTGTCACACAATATTATGCCTTGGATCTTGAGATGAATGCCAGATTCAGTTCAAATTTAATTAATTAGCCAATGGGAAATCATGAAAAGCTTTCGACAAGAATGTTGATATCATCAGATTATTAATTAAGGCCAATGACAATTATGCAGCAAGTTTCAAGGCTTATGTAGACACGCAGGAAATCATAAGGAGGCATACATCTTTGACATAACAATTTCAAATCTTGGTGTCGTCTACTTTTTGCCCTCACACACACAGAAATTATGTCACTGATTCTAAATCAAATTTATGTGAAAATCACAACTTTTCAATGGAGAAGATATTAAAATTTGTTTGCCAATTCTTCCAGATGTTTTGGTATAACTTTATTAGTTTATATATGTCAGTTATCAATTTTGAAAAAATATACTTTCAAAATCATGAGATAATATTGCTGTATTTTAAGATTTACAGTTTACATATCATATCAGTAAGAGGCATATGATAATAATGACAAGCATTAATGGTAACAGTCAATTAACCATAGCTCACATAATGACTGATAAAGCAAACAAATTTTTATGTCAAGGCAATTTTAGTCCAAAGTACCTTTCCAAATTTCACCACAATGCATGTATCATTTTTTTTATTTTGATTTAAATCTAATCTATGTATTCAAAATATAACTTCTACATAATATATTTTAAATAAAATTAATTGTTTCTGAAATAAAATATATGGTGACAATAAAGTGTTTATACTACATGCAATTAGACTTATTAACTTAATTTTGTATTGTACCTCACAGTGATACAATATAATGATATGTTATTAGTATTTATGTCATTAGGTGTTAGAAACAATCTACTAATGACTTATGATTCAGGGAGTATGGGCACAGGTTACTTATAAGCAGCACATCATTGTATCAGTAAAGGACTCAAGTATCTGTGAATTTTATTTTCCCGAGAACATTCCCTATAAGATTCAGAGAGATTCATGTCCTGAAGTCTGGACTTCACTGCTCAGCTTGAAAGTCATGGTTAATTATTTATACTATGATGGTATAATGATTTAGCTACTATCAGAATTGAGTCAGCAGATATATTTTTTGTTATACCTTACGTTGAAATAGAAGGAATAGGCATAAGTGAGAAATTCCTGAAAGCAAACTTTCTTATACAAAGTGAAACCCAAAAGTTCAATATGATGGTCAGACAATTTTTTAAAATCCAATCACACAGCAGGAATGGAAACAGAGCTTAAAACTTGGAATAAGCAGAATAAAGTACAAGAACATTGTAAAGTAAACACACATTGTAAAGTAAAGCATGAAGGCATTGCTGTGTCTGTCTGTAGTTTTCAGGAAAAAAATAAGACAAAGAAGATGAGTGATGTTCAAATGGGAACACAGAAATAAAGATCTCCCACCAGCCAGACATTTAACTGGATGCATGGTATCAGACAACACCAGGGGTGGGGAGATTCCATCAATGTCTTCATTTTCTTTGTTCATTGCAGTAGTTCAGAACTCCAGTCTTCAGGACTATGAGGTGATTGGTGGCCAAGAGGTGACCTTTCATGCTGACTGAAGTTAAACAAGGGAAGATAACATGGATAAGGAAAGGCTGGGAATGAAGAGTTGGAAATAGGATAACTCAGAAAAAACTGGCAGAGCTAGACAATAGTAACTTACTGCAGATGGAAGATGGGGAGATGCAAAATAGCACAATCCAAATTTTCTTAGTGCATAATTATGGGAAAGAAGATAATGGGATGTAAATTGACGTGTGTGCGTGCGTGCGTGTGTGTGTGTGTGTGTGTGTGTGTGTGTGTGTGTGTGTGTGCCTTGTGTTCATGTGTGTGCTTGCAGAGCACAGAGGTTGACATCAGATGTCTGCCTCCATCACTTTCCACCCTATTTCTTTTCAAGCATAGTCTCTTCATTGAACTTATAGTTCACTGATTCAGTTATTATGATGGCTGGCCTTCAGCTCCCGGAGTCATGTCTCTCCCATCTCAAAGCTAAAGTTAATGATGCAAGCTGGCATGGAGGTTTTATGTGGTTTTGGGGGACCTAACCCATCTTTTCTCATTTTCACAGTAGCCATTTTGCCTACCAAGACATGTTCCCAAACCCAAGCACATGCATTATTTAAAATTATGGGCTGCACTTTGAAGGAGTACCTCCAACATATTAAGATAAAAGTTGGGAGAATCTGGAGACATTAGAATTAGATATCAATTTACAAACAGGAGCTGTTGATTATAAAAGGATAAGACTCTGAAGGCAATATGATCATTGACAAATGATACCAGGCAGGGTAGTCAAGGCCATTTAAGGGTGAGTTATATGGAGAGAAGTTAGCTAAAAAGAAAGATGATATTGTTAGAGACAATGAAGCTGAGAATATCTGGAGTGGAAAATGGTGGTTTCTATTACTGCCTCTCTCAAGGGAAGTGGGAAAATATTGAATATGGATATATTCATGTGTGGAAGTCAAAGAATAATTTGTGGGAATCTCTTCTAATTTTCCACCCTGTGGGTTCAAGGGATCAAACTCATGTTATCAGACTTGGTAGCAGGGGCTTTTAGAACCAACTTTTATGCTGTGTTTATGGTTTTACATGGAGAAATATCTTGATATGTGTGTGTGTGATGGCTTTGTGGTCACATATAATCACTATATATATATACCATTATTGCTGCTTATTAAGACAAAATGTTTAGGTACATATTAAGCAGGTATTTTATAAGAACATTCATGGTTTATAAGAGTATACAAACAATTATTGAATTCCTAATTGTCCAATCCATGTTGGAAATGTGAACATAATGGCAAACACTTAGAACTGTCTTCTTCATGCTTTTTTATCAGTTAGACTGGTCTGTTTTCTTCTCACTAGACCCCAATAATCCTCTTATGCTTTGCATGTAGATACGGATGACACAGCTAACCTCCAATGTTATCATCTTCAAAATGTCCAGTGAATGTGTGGAATTTGTGGATATGAAACTGATAACACACAGATCCAGTAGTAAGTAAGGAAGTTTGGGAAAGTTCTCCAATGTCCAGTCTTGATAGGACTCACACAGGGTACAGGAGCTTTAACAGGAATACTCAAAAGAAAATATCTAAAGAAATATCTTCAATACAGGTACCTCTCTTTCTCCTCCTCCTCCTCCTCCTCTTCCTCTTCCTCCTCCTCCTCCTCCTCTTCTCTCTCCTCTTACTTCTTCCTTCCCTTTCCCCTTCCTCCTCCTCTCACTCTTCTTTGGTAGACCCAAAGACCCTTCTATAGGAGAAGCCAAGGTGTGACACAGGTCAGGTAGGAACTAAAATGGTACAGTGATCTTCATGTTGGAGATTCGGGATGATCAAAAACAAAAATTAAATTTGGAGAATGTCTCCTTTTCTCTACATCAGTGCAAAGTCCCATGTAAAAGAATGTCAATACAATGCTTGCTTTGTTTTACCTTTATTAAATGCTAGCAGAGCTTTGAAGTCAAGAAATCCATGTCCAACCTCTAGAAAGCACTTTCCAATACTTAGGTATGCCTAATTAACCACATATTTCCTTGTGTAGGATCTTAAAACTCAGAAATTTATATTTACTGAAAAGTAAGTTAGCTAAGCTTATGAAATTTTACAGTTTCACTTGTCAGATCTTTGCTACTTTAACAGGTTAATAAGGTATTTTTCATAATTTTGATTGGCACATAGCAAATCCATTCTATTTTACTAAGATACCAATATGGAATTAAGGCACACTATTAACATGATCTACATGTTATTGTTTTGATTTGAATATAAGGCATGTATAATAATACAATGTAACCAATATCAGTGACAGCTCTGATATACTTGAGTATCAATCCATGATTCCTTGTTCAGATCTCCTTCCTTCTACCACAAATCCTTGCACACACATCATCATGTCTCATAGAAAGCAATTCTATTTTTTTTTTTTTTGCTCATGCTTCCCCTTAACGGCAGTCATTAATTTACTGATACCCTGTCTATCAGCCCACATCATCTTGATTAGAGCTGTTATCCTAATCAAAAGGCTGATAATTAAGACTATCCATCTGTAGAGTTCTAAGTGCTAAGATGAGTTGAAGATCCTAATTAAGATTATTTAGGTGTTACTTAAATGCCATCATTTGACTCAGCTAATCATACCAGCAGGTACATTAGATTTGCATTAATGTTCTGCTGAAGCCAGCAGCTATTTAGGCAGATCAAAAATGTAGATTGCAGATACTATTTCAAACATCTTTATTTGAAAGTGATATTGAGACAATACATTAAGATAAGCAGGGTGTTAGAACAGGTTAGGTAATTTCCACATCGCTTAATTTACTTTATGGTAATAAGTGGAGTATTTGGAATAAACAGCCTATTTACTGAATTTGCTGTGTATCATTCATCATTCTCCAGTCTCTCCACACTTAGATGCACTCCCCAACACTGACACATTTTTTTCAGCATCTAATGCTGTGTCTGTTATACTCATAGTAGCATAGAACAGCCCCTTCAAACTGAGGCTGCTAAGCATAAATGTGTGGGAGGATACAGACCACATTGTAACCACCTCAGAAGATCATGATTTTCTAAGATGAAGAAATAAAGTATCATTTTAATTACTATTCAGACAAAGTCTAGCATAAATGATCAAGAATAGCATCACAGAAAAGTATAATCCATTTATGTTTATTTTTATTATTTTATCTTTGATGAATAAAATACAAAGTTACAAACCATATTTTCTATTAAATTTATGTGTTTAAAATATAATCATAGAATGGGTTCATAGAATCAGCTGTGCCAGGGCCTTCTTCTAAGAATTTTCCCTTTAAATTCTAATGAAATCTAATACTATGTCCTCTTTAGAAGGATACAAGGATAGAAATAACTCTCTAAAAATATGCAAAACATTTTATAGTCAACCCATATCTCATGTTATCACTATATACCTACTACAAGCTGCTTAAGAGAGGAAGTCATATGTGGACTGATAGTTCCAGAGTGCACAGTGCATCATTCAGGAAAGATGCTGAATCTGGCCCATTTGAAAGCTGGACCTTATAATGTGGTGCTTGCCAATGTCTAGGACAGAGGTTCTCTACCTCCTAATGCTGTGACCCTTTAATAGAGTTCCTCATGTTGTGCTAACCCCATGCATGAAATTTTTCCATTGCTACTTCATAACTAGTTTTGCTATTGATATGATTGTAATGTAAATATGTGTATCTTCCACAGGTCTTAGGGGACTCCTGTGAATGGATCATTTGACTTGCCAAACAGTTGCAACCCACAGGTTGTGAACTACTGGACTAGAATGATCAATAAGCAAAAATCAGAAAGAGAGGTGAGCCTTGGCTATTGTCTTTAAGACCTATCCTTATTGGCCTATATCGGTAAGGTAAGCCCCATGTTCAAAGGTTCCACAACATACCAGAACAATAGCTCCATAGGAAATAAGTGCTGAAACACGTGAACCTTTGGAATAAATTTCACACTCAAACTATAAAAAAGTTCTTCGTCCAGCCCACATAGACTTGTTAGCATCTCGCAATACAAAATTCACCTGGTTCAATTTCAAAAGGCTTCACTGTCTTCAGAGCTACAACATTGTTCAAAAAGTTATTTTTTTTTTGAGACTCAAGGCTATTTATTATGAGCCAGTTTCAATTTGAAAAATAAGGTTTAAACTTCCCATGTGTATAGGAACAGAAACCAAAGAAGGGGACAATAGCAAAGAGAGACTCACAATATCAAGCCTGAAACCCCTAAAGACAAGTGTCAAACATCTGGACGTCCATGCCCAATATCTCGGTCTTTTGAGTCCATCATCTGTGCTCTAACAGGTTTGGGCAACACATCTGTTTTAGTTGGGGTTTTTATTGCTGTGAAAAGACACTATGGCCACAAGCAACACTCATAAATAAAACACTTGATTTGGGTGGCTCCCTTACAGTTTCAGAGGTTCTTTCCATTATCATTATGTCAGGGAGCACGGATGCATGTAGGCAGACATGGTTCTAGAGCTGAGAGTGCCACCTCTTGTAGGCAACAGGAGGTCAACTGACAGACTGGGCAGTATGCTGAGCATATGAACTCTCAAAGTGCCCCCCCCCACCTCCATGCGCTAGTAACACTCTTTTTACAACAAGGCCTCACCTCCTAATAGTGCCTCTCCCCTTGGGGGCCATTTTCTTTTAAACCATCACAACATCCTTACAGCTCAGACCCCTGAAATACACATGACATCTCCCTAGTACCAGCCTATTCAGTGACTGCTGTGTCTTCAGTAGATGCCTAACTTGTCCTGCTTCTCCAACATCCTTAGCTCCTTACTAGAATTTAGCCATCACCTTCAGAGATCAATACACAAGCCCTTCATGGGCCTTCCTGAAGGGAATATAGCCCTTCTACACATTTCTTGGCCTAATATACTTTTCTCCAGACCCTTAGATGAGAGTGTATTTTTTTGTAACATGTGGCTTAGGGCATTGACAATGTCATAGTATGTAAATACTCACACCAGAGAAATGCTTCCTTAGCCCATATTTGAGCAGATGACCTGGTGAGAAAATGAGACATCTCATTTTCAAGGGAAGCCTTTCATACTAGTACATCTTCACACCCTGGATCCTTCAGTGTGTTTATTTAGATTTGCCTGGAAAACATCATTCCTATCATTGTAGTGCATAGGATAGGGCTTCCCTTTAATGGCACTAGCCTTTTTGATAACCCCAGTTATGAAGAAGGATTCTATTGGCTAGGGGCATTAAGATCATAATGGGGAAATATTCTCAACTCCTGTTTGGCCCTCTACTCTAAAATCTCTTCATGCTCCTTTCTTCATTAAACTGTATATTCTCTGACCTTCTACTCTTCCTTTGCTTTGAATTCTTACTATACACCAGAGGAGTAGCAGCCAGAGATGACCCAGCAACAGTCTGAACATGATGCTGTCTTGAACTTAACATCAACTATGTAATCTGCCAATTGCTCTTGTTTCAACCTCACTGAAAATCTTAGGACACAGGTAGAATACAGCCAAATTATTAGTTCGACTATAACAGAAATGGATCCTAGACCAATTTATCTTTTCTGAAACCTCATTCTAATACTTCTTGCTACCACAATTCCTTCAAAATGGTCTTTTAAAAAAATGGTTGAATATGACACTTTGGGGAATGTGCCCTCTTTTTTGTTATTGTTGCTTATTTTTGATATTGTATTTTAATTACATTTTTCCTTCCCTTTCCTCATTTCAAACCCTTCTGTCTACCTACTTACCAACCCTTTCAAATTCATGCCCTCTTTTTTCCATCATTTTTAGCATGAAATATGTATTTGTATATGCATATATATTCCCAAATGTAACCTGATGAATTAATATAATGCTGTATGTTTTCAGAGCTGACTGTTTGGCACTGGACAACAAGTTGATATGCTCCTCCCTAGGGAGGGTAAAATCTCTTACTCCCAGCTTTCCTCAGTTGCCTATTGTACTTTTTATAGGGTTGAAGCCTCCTGTTCTTTTTCATGTCTAGTTTGGAATTTTTAATGGTATACTCCTTGTTCAGCTCATGTTTTTATGGTCATATTGGTGAGAGTTTTTGGGATGTAAGTTGTGACATTACTAGGAGACACAATCTCACAGCAAAATCCTTATTCCTTGGCCCTTACAGTGTTTCTGCACCCTCTTCTGCAATGTGACCTGAGCCTGAGGTGTGGGGTGCTTTACAGATGTATCCATTGGGACTGGGCTCTACAACTGCATTTAATTGGTTGTGGTTTTCTGTTGTGTTCTCTATCTGCTACAAATAGAAGTTTGCTTAACGAGAAGTGGAGTCTTCAACTCTCTGTGGGCATAAGAACAAATGTTCATATATTCTTGTTAGAAATTATGTTTATTTAGTAAATCAGTGGTTGTAGATTTTCCTCTAGTACCCATGATGTCTCTAGCATTGATTAATTAGCTAGGTTTCTGATTCCAGGCATGGCATTCTTGTTGAAAAGGTTTTAAGGTCAACTAGAGAGCTGTTTGTTTTCATCAATATATGTGCTTCACTTCTGGACCTGTAGGGTTGTCATTCCATACTAATCATTGATGTGATTCATAGGCATCATATCTGGGTGGGATTGCTGGTTACATCTGTCATTTGGAATGTTACATACTGTCTTACAGTGTCATGGCACTAATCCACAGAGACAGAACATTGGAATAAGTACTATGGGATAGTTTTTCTGTACACTGTGTACAGAAAAAATATGAATTGCTACTATTGGTTAATAAAGAAGCTGTTTTGGCCTATGGTAAGGCAGGATAAGAACCAGGTAGGAAATCCAAGAGAGAGACAGGGAGAAGAGGGCAGAGTCAGCCACCCAAGGAGCAAGATTCCAGCAGACCAGCACTACCACAGCCACATGGCAAAATGTAGATTAATAGAAATGCATTAATTTAAGATGTTAGAGCTAGCTAGGAATAATCTTGAGCCATAGACCAAATAGTTTGTGATTAATATTAAGCCTCTGACTGGTTATTCGAGAATAGGCAAGCCTGAGAGATTTGTCCATCTACAGGTAAGTTCCAGCTCAGAGGCCCCTGGGATCTGTTTCTGAAAAACTTGGTGTCTTCACCAGCCATAGGGACTTACCTTCTATCTCTGCTGAATTAATCAAGGGCAAAAGTAAGAAGCTCTGAGTTTCGGGAAACTCTTAGACTCTTAGACAGCCCTGGGCAATAACTCACAAAGGGCTTCTCATGTCTGGTAATAGGAGTTTTGTAAAGTGATTGTTGGCTCATAGAAGTAGCATGATTAAACTGGATGAGAAAGGTTGAAAGGTCCAAAGTGTGTGTGTGTGTGTGTGTGTGTGTGTGTGTGTGTGTGTGTGTGTGTGTTTATATACTGGATTACATACTAGATGTTTTTGGTTTTTTTTTTTCTTCACTATTTATAAACATTTAAAAAATATTTGGAAGTACAAGAAAATGCAAAGGATATGAATCTGAGGAAATCTTGGAACCCATAGGTCATTGCTAGGCTGTACATGGTCTACACACAGGCTATTGTCATTTGTGTGTGTGTGTGTGTGTGTGTGTGTGTGTGTGTGTGTGTGTGTGTGTGTTTTAATTTTACACATCAGCCATGGGTTCCCATGTCCTGGCCGTCCCGACCCTGTCCCCAACTTCCCCCCATCCCCTCCTCTCCTCCCTTGGAGATTCATTTAAACCTGATGGATTCAGTACAGGCAGGTCCAGTCCACTTTTTCCAGGCTGAACAAAGTGTCCCTGTATAAGCCCAAGGTTCCAAACAGCCAGCTCATGCACTAAGGATAGGTCTAGGTCCCACAGCCTGGATGTCTCCCAAATAGTTCAAGCTATTCCATTGTCTCACTTATCCAGAGGGCCTGATCCAGCTGGGGTTCCACAGCCTTTGGTTCATAATTCATGTGCTTCCATTCCCTTGGCTATTTGTCCCTGTGCTTTTTGCAATCTTGGATTCAAAAATTCACGCTCTTACAAACCCTCCTCTTTCTTGATAATTGGATTCCTGGAGCTCCACCTGGGGCCTGGCTGAGGATCTCTGCATCCACTTCCATCAGTTGTTGGATGAGAGTTCCAGCAAGGCTGTTAGGATGTTTGCCCATCTGACCACCAGACCAGGTCAGATCAGGCTTTCTCTCTACCATTGCCAGCAGTCTACAGAGGATGTATCATTGCGGATTTCTGGGGACCTCTCCAGCAATCTGCCTATACCTGTTCTCATGTGGTCATCACTTATCATGGTCTGTTATTCCTTGTTCTCCCTTTCTGTTCTTGATCCAGCTGGGATCTCCTGCTCCCCTAAGCTTTCTTTCCCTAAAATCTTGCCCTTCAATATGCCTACTGTCGTCCAGGTTGTTCATGTAGATCTCATACATTTCTCTGTCATTCAGTGATCCCTGTGTCTTTCCTAGGGTCCCGTTTTCTAGGTAGCCTCCCTGAAGTGGTGTAGCAGTCTAGTCATCATTGTTTTACATCTAGTATCCTCCTATGAGTGAGTACATACCATGTTTGTCCTTCTGAGTCTGGGTTACCTCACTCAGGATGATTTCTTTCTTTATCCATTCTTCAGTTGAAGGGCATCTAGGTTGTTTCCAGGTTCTGGCTATTACAAACAATGCTGATATGAACATAGCTGAACAAATGTCCTTGAGGTATGATTGAGCATTCCTTGGGTATATGCCCAAGAGTGCTATAGCTGGGTCTTGGGCGAGATTGATCCCCAAATTTCTAAGGAAGCACCATATTGATTTCCAAAGTGGCTGTAAAAGCTTGCATTCCCAGCAGCAGTAGAGGAGAGTTCCCCTTGCTCCACATCCTCTCCAGCATAAGCTGTCTTCTGTGTTTTTTATCTTAGCCATTCTGACAGGTGAAAGGTGGTATCTCAAAGTCATTTTGATTTGCATTTCCTGGATAGGTAGGGATGTTGACAAATTCCTTAAATGTCTTTCAGCCATTTGAACTTTCTCTGTTGAGAATTCTCTGTTTAGTTCTATAGCCCATTTCTTAATTGGACTGTTGGGCATTTTGGTGTCTAATTTCTTGAGTTCTTTATATATTCTGGATATCAACCCTCTGTCATATGTGGGGTTGGTGAAGTACTTTTCCTATTCTGTAGGCTGTCACTTTGTCTTGTTGATAGTGTCCTTTGGTCTACAAAAGCTTCTCAGTTTCAACAGGTCCCATTGATTGATTGTTTCTCTCAGTGTCTGTGATATTGGTGTTATATTTAGAAAGTGATCTCTGGTGCTAATATGCTCTAGACTATTTCCTAATTTCTCTTCTATTAGGTTCAGAGTAATTGGATTTATGTTGAGGTCTTTGATCCACTTAGACTTAAGTTTTGTGCATGGTGACAGATATGGATCTATTTGCAGCCTTCTACACATTGACATCCAGTTATGCCAGCACCATTTGTTGAAGATGCTTTCTTTTTTGCATTGTACAGTTTTGGATACTTTGTCAAAAATTGTATGTTCATAGGTGTGCGGGTTAATGTCAGGGTCTTCAATTTGATTCCATTCGTCCACATGTCGGTTTTTATGCCAGTACCAAGCTGTTTTTATTACAGTATCTCTATGGTAGAGCTTGAGGTCTGGGATTGTGATGCCTCCAGAGGTTGTTTTATAGTACAGGATTCTTTTGGCTATCCTGGGTTTTTTGTTTTTCCATATGAAGTTGAGTTTTATTCTTTCCAGATCTGTGAAGAATTGTGTTGGTAATTTGATGGGGATGGTGTTGAATCTATAGATTGCTTTTGGTAAGATTGCTATTTTTACTATGTTAATCCTGCCTGTCCATGAGCATGGGAGATCTTTCCATTTTCTGACATCTTCTTCAATTTCTTTTTTCAGGGACTTAAAGTTCTTGTCATATAGGTCCTTCACATGCTTAGTTAGAGTAACCCCAAGGTATTTTATATCATTTGTGGCTACTGTAAAGGGTGATGTATCTCTGATTTCTTCTCATCCTGTTTGTCTATTGTATGTAGGAGTATGTAGGAGGGCTACTGATTTTTTTTAGTTGATCTTGTATCCTGCTATGTTGCTGAAGGTGTTTATTAGCTGTATCAGTTCCTTGGTTAAATTTTTGGGGTCTCTCATGTATACTATCATTTCATCTGCAAATAGGGAAAGCTTGACTTCTTCCTTTCCAATTTGTATCCCCTTAATCTCCTTACATTTTCTTATAGCTCTGGCTAGAACTTCAAGTACTATATTGAATAAGTATGGGGGGAGGGGACAGCCTTGCCTTGTTCCTGATTTTAGTGGTATTGTTTTGTGTATCTCTTCAGTTAATTTGATGTCAGCTGTTGGGTTGCTCTAGATTGCCTTTGTTATGTTTAGGTATGCTCCCTGTATTCCTCATCACTCCAAGACCTTTATCATGAAGGGGTGTTGGATTTTGTCAAATGCCTTTTCTGCATCTAGTGAGATGATCATGTGGTCTTTTTCTTTGAGTTTGTTTATATGGTCTATTACATTGATGGACTTTAGTATGTTTGTATGTTGACCCACCCTTGCATGCCTGGGATGAAGCCTACTTGATCATGGTGGATAACTGTTTTGATGTGTTCTTGGAGTCTGTTTGCCAGTATTTTATTGAGAATTTTTGCATCAATGTTCATGAGGGAGATCAGTCTGTAGTTCTCTTTCTTTGTTTAATCTTTGTTTGGTTTAGGAATCAGGGTATTTGTAGCCTCATAGAAGGAGTTTGGTAATATTCCTTCTGCTTCTATTGTGTGTAGCAATTTATTTATTTATTTATTTTTTGGGGGGCATTTTTTATTATTATATTTGTGCTTTAATTTTTCACATCAGCCATGGGTTCCCTTCTCCTCCCCCCTCCTGCCCACACCCACACCTTCCCCCTATCTCCTCCCCTCTATTCCCATCTCCTCCAAGGCCAAGACTCCCATTGGGATTCAATTAAACCTGGTGGATTCACTACAGGCAGGTCCAGTCTCCTCCTTCCAGGCTGAGCAAAGTGTCCTTGTATAAGCCCAAGGTTCCAAACAGGAGCAATTTAAAGAGTATTAGTATTAAATCTTCTTTGAATAGCTGGTAGAATTCTGCAGTGGAACCATCTGGTCCTGGGCTTTTTTTGGTTGGGAGACTTTTAATGACTGATTCTATTTCCATAGGGATTATTGGACTATTTAAATACTTTATCTGCTCTTGATTTACTTGATTTAACTTAGGTATGTGGTACCTATCCAGAAAATTATCCATTTCTTTTAGATTTTCCAGTTTTGTGTAGTAGAGCTTTTTGAAGTATGGCCTGATGATTCTCTGGATTTCCCCATTGTCTGTTGTTATGTCCCCCTTTTCATTTCTGATTTTGTTAACTTTGATTCTGTCTCTCTATCTTTTCGTTAGTTTGGATATGGGCTTGTCTATCTTGTTGATCTTCTCAAAGAACCAACTCTTTGTTTCATTAATCCTTTGTATTGTTCTCTTTGTTTCTATTTTATTGATTTCAGTTCTCAATTTGATAATTTCCTGGCACCTTTCCTCCTGGGAGACTTTGTTTTTCCTGTTCAAGAGCTTTCAGGTATGCTGTCAAGTCACTAGTGTGAGATTTCTCCAGCTTCTTTATGTGGGCATTCAGTGCTATGAATTTCCCTATTAGCACTGCTTTCATAGTGTCCCATAAGTTTGGGTATGTGGTGTATTCATTTTCATTGGTCTCTAGGAAGTCTTTAATTTCTTTCTTTATTTCTTTCTTAACACATTGTTGATTCAGTTGAGCATTATTCAGTTTCCATGAGATTGCAGGATTTCTGTAGGTTTTTTGTTGTTGTTGTTGTTGTTGTTGTTGTTATCTAACCTTAAACCATGGTGGTCCAATAGAACACAGAAGGTTATTCCAATTGTTTTGTATCTGTTGAGATTTGCTCTGTGGCCAAGTATGTGGTCGATTTTAGAGAAGGTTCCATGGGGTGCTGAGAAGAAGGTATATTCTTTCTTGTTCGAGTGGAATGTTCTGTAGATATCAATTAAATCCATTTGAGCCATAATATCAGTTAAGTCCATTATGTTTCTGTTAAGTTTCAATTTGGCCAATCTTTCCAGAGGTGAAAGTGGGGTGTTGAAGTCTCCCACTATTAATGTGTGGGGATTTATATGTGATTTAAGCTTTAGTAATGTTTCTTTTACATATGTGGGTGCCCTTATGTTTGTGGCATGAATGTTCAGAATTGAGACTTCATCTTGGTGGATCTTTCCTGTAATGAGTATGTAATGTCCTTCATCATCTCTTTTGATTGATTTTAGTTTGAAGTCCATTTTGCTGGATATTAGGATGGCTACACCAGCTTGCTTCTTAAGACCATTTTATTGGAATGCCTTTTCTCAGCCTTTTATTCTTAGGAGGTGTCTGTCTTTGAATTTGAGGTGTGTTTCTTGTATACAGCAGAAAGATGGGTCCTGTTTTCATATCCATTCTGTTAGTCTGTGTCTTTTTATAGGTGAATTAAGTCCATAGATATTAAGGGATATTAATTACCAGTGATTGTTCATTCCTGTTGTTATATTTACTTTTTCATGGTAGTTTGTGTTTACTTCTCTTATTTGGTTTTATTGCTGTGGTGTTATCTATTGCCTGTGTTTTTATGGGTGGATCTGCCTTCCTTAGGTTGGAATTTTCCTTCTAGTGCTTTCTGTAGGGCTGGGTTTGTGGATAAGTATTGTTTAAATCTGACTTTGTCTTGGAAGGTCTTGTTCACTCCATCTATCATGATGGAAACTTTTGCTGGGTATATTAGTCTAGGCTGGCATCCATGGTCTCTTAGAGTCTGCATTACATCTGTCCAGGTCCTTCTGGCTTTCAAAGTCTCCATTGAGAAATTGGGTGTTATTTTTATGGGTTTGCCTTTATAAGTCACTTGGCTTTTTTCCTTTGCTGCCCTTAATATTCTTTCTTTATTCTGTACATTTAGTTGTTTAATTATTATGTGGCGAGGGGAGTTTTTTGGGGAGTCTAGTCTGTTTGGTGTTCTATAGGCTTCTTGTATCTTCATAGGCATTTCCTTCTTTAAGTTGGGAAAGTTTTCTTCTATGAATTTGTTAAATATATTTTCTGTGCCTTTGAGTTGGTATTCTTCTCCTTCCTCTATCCCTATTATTCGTAGGTTTGGTCTTTTCATGTTGTCCCAAATTTCTTGTACATTTTGGGTCATGACTCTGTTGGTTTTAGTGTTTTCTTTGACTGATGAATCTATTTCTTCTACCGTATCTTCAACACCAGAGAGCCTTCCATCTCTTGCATTCTGTTGGTTATACTTGCCTCTGAAGTTCCTGTTTGTTTACTCAGATTTTCTATTTCCAGCATTCCTTCTGCTAGTGTCTTCTTCATTTTTTCTATTTCCCTCTTCAGGTCTTGGACTGTCTCCCTTGCTTTGTCATGATTTTCTTTCAAGGACTTATTGTTTTCTTCTGCTTTAATTGTCCTTTCCTCTATTTTTTTATAGCGTTCTTCCCATTTTTTGTTTGTCTGTTCCTCTACTTTATTTTTGATTTCTTGTATATAATGCTCTAGCCTCTTCATGATGTTACTTATAAGGTTGTTTTCTTCTTCTTCTTCTTCTTCCACTCCATGATGTTCAGGTCTAGCTGTTCTAGAAGTGCTAGGTTCTGGTGATGCTGTATTGCTCTTATTTGGTTTTATTGCTGTGGTGTTATCTATTGCCTGTGTTTTTATGGGTGGATCTGCCTTCCTTAGGTTGGAATTTTCCTTCTAGTGCTTTCTGTAGGGCTGGGTTTGTGGATAAGTATTGTTTAAATCTGACTTTGTCTTGGAAGGTCTTGTTCACTCCATCTATCATGATGGAAACTTTTGCTGGGTATATTAGTCTAGGCTGGCATCCATGGTCTCTTAGAGTCTGCATTATATCTGTCAAGGTCCTTCTGGCTTTCAAAGTCTCCATTGAGAAATTGGGTGTTATTTTTATGGGTTTGCCTTTATAAGTCACTTGGCTTTTTTCCTTTGCTGCCCTTAATATTCTTTCTTTATTCTGTACATTTAGTTGTTTTCATGCTTTCAGAGGTCAAAACATTTTTGCCTATACTAATACTTTTTCTTTAAGGAGTTTCAGCATTTGGAGTTCTAACTTAAAGTCTTTGATCTACCCTTGAAGAAATTTTTACACAGAGTGAAGATAAAACTGGATTTTATACTTCAGCAGATGGATATTCAATTTTGCTGTTATGATTTGTTGAACAGAGTTTCATTTGTTTATTGTATGACATTTCTTGTTGCTCTTCGTTTTTGGTCTTGATGATCTATTTTCCATAGTGTTTACTTTCAGTCACTGGGTAGAACAGTGTTAAATGTATATGCACTTGCAGCCATGTGTATTTTTAAATTGATTCCCTTTACTGTGTGTGGTAGCATTTTACATCTTAGTCATAGTTTTGTTTTTAAATTATTTTGTCAGATATAAAGCTAATAAATTCTGATTCTTTGTTTATGGAAATATCACTTACAATTCTTTGACTTTTAACTTCAAATGCCTAGGCCATTGTGCTAAGTCCCTTGCAGACAGAAATGTTTACATTCTGTTTTCTAACTTTTTAGTTAAGTTACTTATATTTTTATCTATTATAGCACTGCTTTTGAGGGAATATGGATCACATGCTACAGTGTGGGTATGGAAGTCTAGGACAATTTGTTGGAGTTGGCTCTCTTCCATGTTAAGCTCTGGGTATCCACCTCAGTACATAAGCTTGTAAAGAAAAACAAAACAAAACAAAACAAAACAAAAACCAGCATTTACCTACCATGCCACCTTACTGTCCCTTGATTTTTATTATTCAATCATTCTCCCCATTTGTTCAGAAAAATCAATAAATCAGGACCATTTGCATGGACTTCTTTGTCTGCCCTGTTTTAGGGTTCCCCCCTCGCTGAGAGCCATGGATGGAGTACTGGTGTGTCTCCTCTTCTATGTGCCAATTTTCTCTTTCTCTGTGTTCTATATGCATCCTATTGCTTCTCTCTCTCTCTCTCTCTCTCTCTCTCTCTCCCCCTCTCTCTATCCCAGAGTCTTTGCCTCCCACACTCTTTCACACAGTAAATGACTGGAGATCATCTTCCCTCCTATCCCAGAAGTCTATTTCTTATTTTCTGTAACATTGCACTTAGGTTTGGCATGGGAATGTGCAAGGCTCTCAGTTATCTTTTCCATAATTTACTTGTGTCAAAACAACATTTGTTGCTTTGTTTTTCTTTTTCCCTCTGTTTCTTTGAAAAAAAATCCTTACTCCATTGATAGTGACTACACAGAATCTCTAGATTGCTTTGGGTAGAATGAACGTGTAATAATAGTTACTCTTCCTCTCTGTAAATACACAAGATTCAGCTGTACTATTTAGTAAATTCAGAAATACTTTATATTATTTTGTCTATGAACAACTTTCTCTTCTGTGACAAAACCTTTCAATGATTATGTTCTTTTTTATGCTATCACAAATCAAATGTATTTCATTATGGTTTTTGGATGGTTTGTGTATAAGAAAGCTAGTGAAGTTTCTATCTTTATTATCTATCTTGTGATTTTACTGAAACAGTTTCCTGTTGTAGACTTTAGGAATTTATATTCATATGTTTCTGTCATCTAAAAACAGAGGCAAATTATGCTTTCTCTTTCAAATTAAATGCATCTGTCTCATTCCTCTTTTCTAATTTGTCTGGTCAGTATTTCATTCAAGAGGAAAGAAAGAGTAGGTATCATGGGCTGAAAAGATGGCTATGTGATTAATGGAGTCGCCAACATGCCTGAAGTCCTGCATTTGATCTGCATAATAAACAAAAAAAAAAATGACTCTCACAAGTTGTCTTCTGACTTCTGCATGTTTATATTGGCATGTTCATCCACACATATATTCATAATAAATACATACAATTTAATGAAATATGAAAGAGTGGACACCATTGCATTTTTTATATCCAAAATGCTTTACACAATTTATAATTAAATATGATGTTATTTGTGAGATATAATCCTTGTATACCTAGTTTGTTGCTTCTATCATAAAAAGTTATTGGACCTCATTATACGTGTTTTTCCAGGTGTATTAAGGTAATAAGGGGCTTGAGTAACAGCTCAGTAATTAAGAGTGCTTCTGGCTCTTCAAGAGGACTAGACTTCTTTCCCTCCCAGAACCCATATCAGGCTGCTCACAACTGCCTTTTTCTCTTACTTCAGGAGCTCTGATGGCTTCTTCTGGCCTTTGTGGGCATCTATGCATGTATATACATAGATGCATATATGCTTATATACACATGAAGATAAAAACATTTATAAGATGATCACATTGTCTTTCATTTTAATGATGAAATGAATTGTTTGTTGCTCTGCCAGTGTTGAACTATCCAGGCACCACATGGGGTAAAAAAACAAAAAATCACACTTGATCATAGTGTAAGACTCTTCCAGTGTGACCTTCATTTATTTCTATTACTATTTTGTATGCGTTTATGCACTTGCAAATCATGTGAGTCCGTGTGTACAACTTATGTGTGAGAGTGCAGGGGCACATGGATCATTTTTGTGTATGAACGTGAAACGGCAATCCAAGTCTTTGGTCCTTACCTTCCATCTTGTTAGAGACAGGGCCTCTTTTGTTGTTGTTTGCTGTTGTAGACACAAGGGTAGCTGGCCTGCAAATTTCTTGAAATGTTTTTACCCTCATCTCCCATCCTTCTGTCAGGGTACTACCATTACAGGCATGAGCAAAGCCACCCAGCTGTTGTGTGAGTTCTGAGGGTTACTTCACTAAGCTGTCTCTCCAGCCTTTTGATGAGAAATTTGGCTCCCAGTTTATTGGCCTAAGAATTCTTATCATTTCTCTTCTGTTAGTATTATTGTCTCTGTAAGCATCCTTGTCCCAGCTCTGGGGCCCAGTGGGCCCTGCATCCAGTGTGCCAGTGTTCCAACTTGATGCTCAAAGGAAACCTCTCTTAGTGGAAACAGGCTACAGGAGCACACCTTCTTTCAGCCATAATACCAGCAACCCAGGTAGCAATAGCCACATTGCTATCAGTGAGTCAATATAGGCTTAGCTATCATGAGTCCAAATCACTGAATTCTCTGTGGAAACAGAAATAGGTTACCACACCAAAGCAACTCACCTTTTGTCGCCATTGGCAGATAAATGTCTTGTTCATTGGCACCTCTTGAAAAACGATGAAAGAGATGGTTGTTGCCTGAGATGCACAGACAGCACTGGAGATGTAAGAAAAGCAAATAGATGTGTTACTATCAAAGTAATCCAGCAGCTGTTCAGTAAGGGTGACCTTTAAGAAATGGAAGCCTAATAGGTCCAGGAAAAGGATTTCAGCACAATCATTGTAATGAAGTCATGAGAGACAGCACACTTTCCATTCCATCCTCAACATAGATATTGGATATTAAGAGAGAGGGAGTAGTATTTCAAATTATAACCTTAAACTATAACTAGCCTTATTATACATATTTGCAAAGTAGGTCATAAAAATCCATGGTATTCATAATTTGCAACTTCTTCCCTTCCTGGATGTTGATACATTAGTTCTTTGTCTGATGCTGTGACATAATTTTCATCCTCTCTTAGCTAGGAGAGGTCTGAGTTATTGAACTTAGAGGGAGTGCTTAAATTCCAGATGAATACAAAGAGTACAGAGGTTCTGAGTACCCTGAACATTGGCTACTGGCACTGAATAATTTAGAGGCAAATATGTTTGACACTATTAAGACACCAAAGCCTCAACTGACAGGAGTCAGGAATTCCACTTTTTGGAAGGTGAACAAAAGTCCTTGTTATGGCTTTTTTATTTTAATTTGACTGATTCATATTTTACCTTAATGATTTTCATGAAACTAATTTAATTTTATTACAAAGTATACTTTTATCTAATTTTTTTTTCATTTCATATAAGATCATATTCATTTTAACTTATCGATATTTTTTTTCGAAGGTGGAAACCTCAATCATTTTGTTGCAAGCTTTTTTATTTCACAAAGTTTAACTTGTAAATGAAGGCTTTTCCCTTGCCTGGCCAGACCCAAATACTGACCAGCTGCTTCCCAAATTATCACATAGAGGCTTATATTAATTATAAATGCTTGGCTTGCAGCTCAGGATTATTACTGCCCAGCTCTTACACTTAATTATTCAATAATTCTTATCTATGTTTAGCCACATGGCTTGGTACCTTTTCTCAGTATGGCATTCTCATCTTGCTTCCTTTGCATCTGACTGGCAACTTTTGACTCCGCCTTTCCTCTTCCCAGAATTCTTAGTTTGATCACCCCACCTATACTTCCTGCCTGGCTACTGGCCAATCAGTGTTGTATTAAACCAAATTGAATGACAAATCTTTATAGTGTACCAGAGGATTATTCCACAACATAACTGCTATTAAACATTGTGATTAATAGGGAAGTATAGTTTTATCTGATTTTTAATGGTGTTGTACAGCTTGAGATAGTTTCCACACATGCATTTTCCTCTCATGAAAGTTTATCCTACAATCTTTTTCATCTCAGTAAATGACAACTTTCTTTTATTCCCTTAGGTTACAGTCCCTTAAATACAATGTCAATGGTTATTTTCCCCATTTTCTGACAATCCCCATGGACAGCCTTTGGCAATGCATTCATGGTACAGCTATAATTCTTCCACACTAAGTATTATAGCTATGTAGACATAGATCAAAGCTGTATTTGGATGTCCATTGTATAGATCAAGTTAACTTGGAAAGGGGTGGATTTTTATAATGTGTATATATGTGTGTGTGTGTGTGTGTGTGTGTGTGTGTGTGTGTGTGTGTGTGTATACCTTAAAGAACAAGGCATCTTACACAATTGTTTTCTACAAAATGCACACACACACACACACACACACACACACACACACACACAATGAGGTTGATAAATTATCACACTTAGATATGGATCTAGGATAAGAAATGCCCATTAGTAATATCTCAGAAGACACTTCCAGGCAAACATACATGAGATAAATTTTCCAGGAATCAACTTAAATTCTTAGAGTTTGGGTTGGGGTGTTTCATGTGGAAATAGGTGGTAAAGATGTAGGGTCTGGTGCATAGCTACGTTGCTCTGCTTTTAGTTTTTCTCAGTGATGACACCTGCTGACCTTTCTATATGCTTACATTTCTATGAGCCTCACTAATAATGTTGTTGGTTCTGTGAGTTTTTTAGTGTCCCTTAAAATGTCCCATTTTGATAAACTATCTGTAGTGAATTCTGTGTCTTGAAGTCCTGGACTCTGAATAAAATAAAACATTGATCTTCTCTGTGGAGACACAAGGTCGAGATTTCTGAATGAATGCTTTAGTGGAGTAAAGAAAAACACATTCTCACATGAAATTTCAGAAAGGAGAAAAAATAGGTCACTGAAAATTGACACATCAGTTCTGAATCTCGATCCTTAGCAACATTCAGACTGAATTATGAACCCCCATATTTCAATGATGAATTTCAAACAACCAGAATCTAAGAATGTTATTTTGTTCACAAAAAGAATATTTAAAGAGGTAATTAAGGTGAGATTTTCAAAAGAGTAAATTTAGACGAAGAAATACACCAAATAGATTTGTAGAGACATGGAGAGGGTTGACGGAGAGAGAAGCTTCCTTAGAAATCTTCCTGACACCTTCAGCTCTGGCATTCAGGCTACAGAATTTATCCACCATGCCATAAACTTATCTAGCTAAAGTCTACTCTCATTAACTTCTCAATTATGCTAGTTCAACCTGCTAATGCAGAGATAATAACATTGACAGGTGTTTAAGTTCAAAGAAGTTCTGGGAAAGGGAGACCAGGAGTAACAATAGAATACCTCTGGGCAGTACACAGGAGTAGTAAGATGAAACCACAATTGTTCCTTAGTCAAGGAGTCCTGCATTATAATGCATGTAAGTTCCCCATCTCAG
This sequence comes from Onychomys torridus, assembly GCF_903995425.1. Taxonomy (NCBI): domain Eukaryota; kingdom Metazoa; phylum Chordata; class Mammalia; order Rodentia; family Cricetidae; genus Onychomys; species Onychomys torridus. Next base: position 4,375,863 of record NC_050459.1, on the reverse strand, counting down.
AAACTGAGGTGACTTTATACAGAATACAAAGTGAAAACTGCTAAGCATAGGCAATCATGAATGTTAGTGATACATCTCCAGTACAAGGAAGCCCCAAATCAGTACCTCAAAGAGTTTATTTTTATTTTTGGAATTTCTTTATTCAAAGTAAATAAACTCAATGAAATGTTATCAACAAATTATCCTGGAAATACTATATTAACTTATAATTTAAAAATACTGCCTTATTGATATTGTATACACACAATTATAAGTGTTAACTTACAGTTCAGAGTATAATATCAGTTGGTTATTTGAACATGGTATAACCATGCATTTGTGTTGAAGTGGGGATCAGACTAATTCCATATGGTAATATGTTTAAAAATAAGCATTTAGTAATTAAGAACTTATAAAATCTCGAGTTAGTTAGTTGAGAAATTATCAGGACTGAAATTGTGTATGTTCTTATTTTTTTAACATAAGCTGAGACCTAATCTAAATTCATTCACATAGACATTGAAAATCATATTGTTTTAAACAAAAAAAATTCTCACATAAAGTTTATTGATTATTCAAGCTGGTTGCTAGTTGTAAGGACTAGCTTTAGAAAGCACTTAGAAAAATTGGCATCCATATTAGCTAAAATAAACAAACCAAAGTTTTCTTCTCTTGACCTTAGGAGCTCATCCTTCTGGAATATGTCTTTGCATCTTGTTGAAATGTTTACCTTCCTAATCACCTCCTGGTGTTTTAGTGAAGTTCCCTTTTGCTGGTCTAAAGAGTTCTTCTGGCCGCTGGTATTTGCACACAGAATCTAAATATTTGTGAGAGTACTTGCCCCTGCTCTTTCCTCCTCAGTTAGCAAAGGCAAACATCTGTCAGTCTCAGGCTGCCACCAGCATGGAGGGAAGAGAGGTTACACTCCTGACAACATCTGTACTTCAGCAAGGATCACTGTCATCCCTCAGTCTTCAGTCACTGACAGGCACTCATGTCCAATAGGTACCATATTTCCTCTGAGAATTTTAGGACTTTAACTCAATGTTCAGAAGCAGATGTCAGTAAACACAGGTGATGCCACATGCTGTGCTCCTGCTCCCTCCCACATGTAAGGCATATAACTGAATGCAGCAGCAGCCTGGCCAGAAGCTAAGGATACCACCCTAGATGGAGGAGAGATGGAGGAAAGGATACTGGTGATGCCAGAAATTCTGAAACTCTTAGTTTTTCTCTCTGTTTTAGAAAAATGAGACATCCCTAGCAAACAATAAACTGAAGATATGAAAATGCACAATATGAAATGTGTTTATATGAATAAATTATTGGAACCATTGCCCCATTTAAGACTGTGATCCATAATCTGAAAGAAATTTCTTAGTTTGTTAAAATTTCAGTCTTGCTATCTTTCCCAAAGACAGCTCCTTCTTCTTTTTCCATGAAATGCTGGTTTGGTCAACTGCTAGAGATTATTTTGAAACTTCTAGAAAATTCAATACTGAAATTAGACTACATGGGCTTTGTTAATGAGGAAAGAAAAGCCCATTGTATTTCATGTAGATAAATTTTTTTGAGATCCATCAATTCTGTTAGATGTGTTAGTTCCTTCTTTTTCTTTGCCATCACAACATTCTATCACTATATTGACATATTCCAGAGAGCTCTTCCAATATAGGCAACGACATAAACAGTTTAAGTCAACATCATACAGATACAAGCAATTGGACATTGATACCTATGCAGACATCAGTGACACCATTTTTGAATGAAAAACCTATGGCTTTATTCTATATCCTGTTTACTAGATGTCTACTAGAAATTAAGAGTTTTAATTTTTGGGAGTACCTGGGGTTATAGTCAGAGAGGCAACTGCCCCTGGGTCCCACAACAGGACACAGGCCATCCTAGGAGGAACTGCCCAACTTGGCCCCAGTTTCCAGCCAATCAGCAGGCCCTGCGGGAAGGATCCCCTTTTCCAAGACTGCAGGCAGACACTGCAGTCTCCACACCCTGCCCACACCCATCTGCCAGAGACCCAAGCCACTTCCTGAGACTCAGAGACCAACCCCCAGCTCCCATCTGGACCAGAGGTGAGTGCCTGGGGTCATAGTCACAGTGGCAACTGCATCTGGGTCCCAAAACTGGACACAGGCCATCCCGGGAGGAACTGCCAAACTTGGCCCCAGTTTCTGGTCAATCAGCAGGCCCTGCAGGAAGGCTCCCCTTTTTCAAGACTGCAGGCTCCACACCCTGCCCCCACACCCATCTGCCTGAGATCCCAGCCACTTCCTGAGAATCAGAGATCAGCCCCCAGGTTCCATCCTGCCCCAGAATTCCCATCTGGACCAGAGACCAGAGGAACTCCCATCTGGAAAAGAGACCAGAGGAACGCCCATCTGGACAAGAGGAGCTCCCATCTGGACAAAATAAGGACACCCAAGGAACTTCCCAAGACTCAGAGTCCAGCCCCCCAGCTCCAATACGGCCAGCATTCTTATCTGGACCAGCGCCCACATCTGCACCAGAGCTTCCATCTAGACCAGAGAGTCTCCCTAAATCTGTCAGCTCTGTCTGGACCAAGTACACTGATAAGACCAAGAATGAACCCAAGAGGAGATGGGCAGACATCAAGGCAGAAGAACATACAACAAAATAAAGAGCAATACAGCATCACCAGAACCTAGCCCTTCTCCAACAGCTAGACCTGAACATCACAGAATGGAAGAAGAAGAAGAAGAAAACAACCTTATAAGTAACATCATGAAGAGGCTAGAGCATTATATACAAGAAATCAAAAATAAAGTAGAGGAACAGACAAACAAAAAATGGGAAGAACGCTATAAAAAAATAGAGGAAAGGACAATTAAAGCAGAAGAAAACAATAAGTCCTTGAAAGAAAATCATGAAAAAGCAAGGGAGACAGTCCAAGACCTGAAGAGGGAAATAGAAAAAATGAAGAAGACACTAGCAGAAGGAATGCTGGAAATAGAAAATCTGAGTAAACAAACAGGAACTTCAGAGGCAAGTATAACCAACAGAATGCAAGAGATGGAAGGCTCTCTGGTGTTGAAGATACGGTAGAAGAAATAGATTCATCAGTCAAAGAAAACACTAAAACCAACAGAGTCATGACCCAAAATGTACAAGAAATTTGGGACAACATGAAAAGACCAAACCTACGAATAATAGGGATAGAGGAAGGAGAAGAATACCAACTCAAAGGCACAGAAAATATATTTAACAAATTCATAGAAGAAAACTTTCCCAACTTAAAGAAGGAAATGCCTATGAAGATACAAGAAGCCTATAGAACACCAAACAGACTAGACTCCCCAAAAAACTCCCCTCGCCACATAATAATTAAACAACTAAATGTACAGAATAAAGAAAGAATATTAAGGGCAGCAAAGGAAAAAAGCCAAGTGACTTATAAAGGCAAACCCATCAGAATAACACCTAATTTCTCGATGGAGACTTTGAAAGCCAAAAGGACCTGGACAGATGTAATGCAGACACTAAGAGACCATGGATGCCAGCCTAGACTAATATACCAAGCAAAACTATCAATCATGATAGATGGAGTGAACAAGACCTTCCAAGACAAAGTCAGATTTAAACAATACTTATCCACAAACCCAGCCCTACAGAAAGCACTAGAAGGAAAATTCCAACCTAAGGAAGGCAGATCCACCCATAAAAACACAGGCAATAGATAACACCACAGCAATAAAACCAAATAAGAGAAGTAAACACAAACTACCATGAAAAAGTAAATATAACAACAGGAATGAACAATCACTGGTAATTAATATCCCTTAATATCTATGGACTTAATTCACCTATAAAAAGACACAGACTAACAGAATGGATATGAAAACAGGACCCATCTTTCTGCTGTATACAAGAAACACACCTCAAATTCAAAGACAGACACCTCCTAAGAATAAAAGGCTGGGAAAAGGCTTTCCAATAAAATGGTCTTAAGAAGCAAGCTGGTGTAGCCATCCTAATATCCAGCAAAATGGACTTCAAACTAAAATCAATCAAAAGAGATGATGAAGGACATTACATACTCATTACAGGAAAGATCCACCAAGATGAAGTCTCAATTCTGAACATTCATGCCCCAAACATAAGGGCACCCACATATGTAAAAGAAACATTACCAAAGCTTAGATCACATATAAAACCCCACACATCAATAGTGGGAGACTTCAACACCCCACTTTCACCTCTGGACAGATTGGCCAAATTGAAACTTAACAGAGACATGATGGGCTTAACTGATATTATGGCTCAAATGGATTTAATCGATATCTACAGAACATTCCACCCAAACAAAAAAGAATACACCTTCTCAGCACCCCATGGAACCTTCTCTAAAATCGACCACATACTTGGCCACAGAGCAAATCTCAACAGATATAAAACAATTGGAATAACCTCCTGTGTTCTATCGGACCACCATGGTTTAATGTTACATTTCAACGATAGAAAAAAGTACAGAAATCCTACAATGTCATGGGAACTGAATAATGCTCAACTGAATCACCAATGGGTTGAGGAAGAAATAAAGAAAGAAATTAAAGACTTCCTAGAGATCAATGAAAATGAATACACCACATACCCAAACTTATGGGATACTATGAAAGCACTGCTAAGAGGGAAATTCATAGCACTGAATGCCCACATAAAGAAGCTGGAGAAATCTCACACTAGTGACTTGACATCACACATGAAAGCCCTTGTACAGGAAGAAGCAAAGTCTCCCAGGAGGAACAGACGCCAGGAAATTATCAAATTGAGAAATGAGATCAATAAAATAGAAATAAAGAGAGCAATACAAAGGATTAATGAAACAAAGAGTTGGTTCTTTGAGAAGATCAAGAAGATAGACAAGCACATATCCAAACTAACCAAAAGACAAAGAGAGAGGATCCAAATTAACAAAATCAGAAATGAAAAGGGGGACATAACAACAGACAATGAGGAAATCCAGAGAATCATCAGGTCATACTTCAAAAACCTCTACTCCACAAAAGTGGAAAATCTAAAAGAAATGGGTAATTTTCTGGATAGGTACCACATACCTAAGTTAAATCAAGAGCAGATAAACCATTTAAACAGTCCAGTAACCCCTAAGGAAAGAGAATCAGTCATTTTAAGTCTCCCAACCAAAAAAAGCCAGGACCAGATGGTTTCACTGCAGAATTCTACCAGATATTCAAAGAAGACTTAATACCAATACTCTTTAATTTGTTCCACACAATAGAAGCTGAAGGTATATTACCAAACTCCTTCTAAGAGGCTACAATTACCCTGATTCCTAAACCAAACAAAGACGCAACAAAGAAAGCGAACTACAGACTGATCTCCCTCATGAACATTATTGCAAAAATACTCAATAAAATTCTGGAAATCAGACTCCAAGAACACATCAAAACAGTTATCCACCATGATCAAGTAGGCTTCATCCCAGGCATGCAAGGGTGGTTCAACATACAAACATACTAAAGTCCATCAATGTAATAGACCATATAAACAAACTCAAAGAAAAAGACCAAGACCACATGGTCATCTCACTAGATGCAGAAAAGACATTTGACAAAATCCAACACCCCTTCATGATAAAGGTCTTGGAGTGATCAGGAATACAGGGAACATACCTAAACATAATAAAGGCAATCTACAGCAATCCAACAGCCAACATCAAAATAAATGGAGAGAAACTCAAAGAAATACCAATAAAATCAGGAATAAGGCTGTCCCTTCTCCCCATACTTATTCAATATATTACTTGAAGTTCTAGCCAGAGGTATAAGAAAATGTAAGGAGATTAAAAGGATAAAAATTGGAAAGGATGAAGTCAACCTTTCCCTCTTTGCAGATGACATGATAGCATACATGAGTAACCCCAAAAATTCAACCAAGGAACTGATACAGCTAATAAAAACCTTCAGCAACATAGCAGCATACAAGATCAACTCAAAAAAAATCAGTAGCCCTCCAATATACAATAAAAAGGCTGAGAAGAAATCAGAGATACATCACCCTTTACAGTAGCCACAAATGATATAAAATACATTGGGGTTACTCTAACTAAGCATGTGAAGGACCTATATGACAAGAACTTTAAGTCCCTGAAAAAAGAAATTGAAGATGTCAGAAAATGGAAAGATCTTCCATGCTCATGTATAGGCAGGATTAATATAGTAAAAATGCCAATCTTACCAAAAGCAATCTATAGATTCAACACCATCCCCATCAAATTACCAACACAATTCTTCACAGATCTGGAAAGAATAAAACTCAACTTCATATGGAAAAACAAAAAACCCAGGATAGCCAAAAGAATCCTGTACTATAAAACAACCTCTGGAGGCATCACAATCCCCAACTTCAAGCTCTACTATAGAGATACAGTAATAAAAACAGCTTAGTACTGGCATAAAAACCAACATGTGGACCAATGGAATCGAATTAAAGACCCTGATATTAACCTGTACACCTATGAACATATCATTTTTGACAAAGAATCCAAAAATGTACAACGGAAAAAAGAAAGCATCTTCAACAAATGGTGCTGGCATAACTTGGTGTCAATGTGTAGAAGGCTGCAAATTGATCCATATCTGTCATCATGTACAAAACTAAAGTCCAAGTGGATCAAAGAAATCAACATAAATCCAGTTACTCTGAACCTGATAGAAAAGAAATTAGGAAGTACTCTTGAATGCATTGGCACCAGAGATCACTTTCTAAACATAACACCAGTAGCACAGACACTGAGAGAAACAATCAATCAATGGGACCTGTTGAAACTGAGAAGTTTTTGTAGAGCAAAGGACATGGTCAACAGGACAAAGCAACAGCCTACAGAATGGGAAAAGATCTTCACCAACCCCACATCTGACAGAGGGCTGATATCCAGAATATATAAAGAACTCAAGAAATTGGACATCAAAATGCCTAACAGTCCAATTAAGAAATGGGCTATAGAACTAAACAGAGAATTCTCCACAGAGGAAGCTCAAATGGCTGAAAGACATTTAAGGAAGTGCTCAACATCCCTAATTATCCGGGAAATGCAAATCAAAATGACATTGAGATGCCACCTTACACCTGTCTGTGTGGCTAAGATCAAAAACACAGAAGACAGCTTATGCTGGAGAGGATGTGGAGCAAGGGGAACTCTCCTCCACTGCTGGTGGGAATGCAAGCTTGTACAGACACTTTGGAAATCAATATGGTGCTTCCTTAGAAAATTTGGAATCCATCTCCCTCAAGACCCAGCTATAGCACTCTTGGGCATATACCCAAGGAATGCTCAATCATACCACAAGGGCATTTGCTCAGCTATGTTCATATCAGCATTGTCTGTAATAGCCAGAACCTGGAAACAACCTAGATGCCCTTCAACTGAAGAATGGATAAAGAAAATATGGTACATATAAACAATGGAGTACTACTCAGCCGAGAAAAATAATGACATCATGAGGTTTGCAGGAAAATGGATGGATCTAGAAAAAATCATCCTGAGTGAGGTAACCCAGAATCAGAAGGACAAACATGGTATGTACTCACTCATAGGAGGATAATAGATATAAAACAAAGATGACTAGTTTGCTACACAACTCCTGGGAGGCTACCTAGGTAACAGGATCCTAGGAAAGACCCAGGGATCACTCAATGACAGAGAAATGGATGAGATCTACATGAACAACCTGGACAACAGTGGGAATAATAAAGGGGAAGATTTGATGGAAAGAAAGCTTAGGGGAGCAGGAGATCCCAGCTGGATCAAGAACTGAAAGGGAGAACAAGGAATAACAGACCATGATAAATGAAGACCACATCAGAACAGGAATAGGCAGAGTGCTCGAGAAGTCCCCAGAAATCCACAATGATATATCCTCTGTCAACTGCTGGCAGTGGTAGAGGGAGGGCATGATCTGACCTAGTCTGGTGATCAGATGACTAAACACCCTAGCAGTCGTCTTGGAACTCTCATCCAATAACTGATGGAAGTGGATGCAGAGATCTTCGGCCAGGCCCCAGGTGGAGCTCCAGGTGTCCAACTGTCGAGAAGGAGGAGGGACTGCAACAGTGTGAATTGTTGAATCCAAGACTGCAAAAAGCATAGGGACAAATAGCCAAATGAATGAAATCACATGAATTATGAACCAATGCCTGTGGAGCCTCAGCTGGATCAGGCCCCCTGGATAAGTGAGACAACTGAATAGCTTGATCTGTTTGGGAGGCTCCCAGGCTGTGGGACCAGGACCTGTCCTTGGTGCATAAGCTGGCTGTATGGAACCTTGGGTTTACACAGGGACACATGTTCAGCCTGGAAGGAGGGGACTGGAAGTGCCTGTACTGAATCCACCAGGTCAAATGAGTCCCCAGGGGTGTTTGGGTCCTGAAGGACATGGGAATGGAGAGGAGGGGCTGGGGGAAGGTGGGGTTGAGGGTGTGAGCGGGGAGGACAGGGTTACCCATGACTGATGTATGAAAAATAAAACAAATATAATAATAATAATAAGAAGAAGAATAAGAATAAATAAAACTAAAAAAAGAGTTGTAAGTTTTGAAGTGTTTAAGAGCATCATTTTTGGAAAAAAATGTAACAAAATTTGCACAATCTAAGGTCACAAATGCTTTCTTCTGGATGATTTATTATTATACTTGAAGTCCTCATCCACTTTGAGTTGCAGAACTTGCTTTTTGCTTAGTTGTTTTCTTTTGCCATATAAACATATGTAATATATGCATATAGTTAATCATTCAAGCATCATTCACTCATTTTTTTCAGTTTTCGGAAGGGTCCCTTGTAGCCTATTCTGCTATGGCACTCCCTATGTATCTAAGCATGAATTTGATTTCTCATTTTCTTGTTGTCACCTTCTGAGATTACAGGCATGCACTCTAATGCTTTCTTATGTGGTCTGGTACTGAACCCAGGGCTTCACACATTCTACCTACTGAACTGTAGTGCCAGCCCACACACTTATGATGGAATTTGTGTATCATTTCCCCACTTTGCATCTTTCTACTGATCTAGGTAATTATGCCATTAACCCCTAACTACACCATCTAGATCATTATTTCATAATAGGTTTACAGATTAGTCTGCTTTTGTTCTCCAGTACAATTTTTATTCAGTTATGTGACCTACTCTACAAACTTTTTATTTCTACACATTTTAAAGTGAGCTCAACAAGTTTTTATGAAAGAACTGCCAGGAGTTTCATTTAATATACATTGAATTTCTATATCAATTTGATTCTCATATTTTATCTGCTTTTTCTTTCTTTCAAACTTTGCTAGAAGCAGAAAATGTACCTTTGCTAGGAATATTGTACTTTGATGAAGCCTTTGAAAATGAGGTCATTGAGGAAAATTAAGCCTTGAATCACCTGGTAACTTTGATTCTGACAGCTGAAGGTGAAGGGGCAAAATGTAAAAGAAAAAAATACATGCAAAAATTTGTTTCTATAGGCAGAATCAAAGATATTAGATGATTACTTGTTACTCTGACAAATTGTTTAGTTCTTAATGTAATGGCAATAATTTATTAACAGTAATAATATTATATTCAGAGTTTAAGTCTCCTGGTCTTATTACTTAAAACAGTTTGATAGTGTGCATATAATTATCATCAGAATTTTATTTTCTTCAGCAGTAACATAAGACATCAGTCCAGTCTAAAGAAAAGGATTTGGTGTAAATAATGTTATAAAAATATAGAGGAATCTTAAAAGTTCTTATTCATAAAAACAAACCTGGAGCCAAGTATTCGGGTGAATGCTGGAAGATCAGAGAAGCAGACCAAGCTACAGCCACCTCACCTAGCCAGTTCCTCAGCTGATTCTACTTCCTCAGACTGGAAGCCTCTGAGTCCTCATCCAAATGGGTCTCAGCTGAACTGTGCTGCTCAAAGCCTAAAAGCTTAACCAGCCAAATGCTTCTAGTTTCTGGTCTCCGAACTTTATATATCTCTCTACTTTCTGCCATCACTCCCTGGGATTAAAGGCATGATGTGCCTTTAATCCTTCAATTACATTGTATTTTTATTCAAAAATTAGTGTTTTAGTGTGATTAAAAATATGTTTTCTCTTTAATTCTATAGCCCATTTCTTAATTGGACTGTTGGGCATTTTGATGTCTAATTTCTGGAGTTCATTATATATTCTGGATATCAGAGCTCTTTCTCAACAGAGGAAGCTCAAATGGCTGAAAGACATTTAAGGAAGTGCTCAACATCCCTAATTATTTGGGAAATGCAAATCAAAATGACTCTGAGATACTACCTTACACATGTCAGAATGGCTAAGATCAAAAACACAGAAGACAGCTTATGCTGGAGAGGATGTGGAGCAAGGGAAACTCTCCTCCACTGCTGGTGGGAATGCAAGCTTGTACAGATACTTTGGAAATCAATATGGTGCTTCCTTAGAAAATGGGAATCCATCTCCCCCAAGACCAAGCTGTAGCACTCTTGGGCATATACCCAAGGAATGCTCAATCATACCACAAGGGCATTTGCTCAGCTATGTTCATATCAGCATTGTTTGTAATAGCCAGAACGTGGAAACAACCTAGATGCGTTTCAACTGAAGAATGGATAAAGAAAATATGGTAGATATACACAGTGGAGTACTACTCAGCAGAGAAAAACAATGGCATCATGAGGTTTGCAGGCAAATGGATGGATCTAGAAAAAAATCATAGCGAGTGAGGTAACCCAGACTCAGAAAGACAAACATGGTATGTACTCACTCATAGGAGGATACAAGATGTAAAACAAAGATGACTAGTCTGCTACACAACTCCTGGGAGGCTACCTAGAAAACAGGACCCTAGGAAAGACACAGGGATTGCTCAGTGACAGAGAAATGGATGAGATCTACATGAACAACCTGGACAACAGTGGGAGTAATGAAGGGCAAGGTTTTAGGGAAAGAGAGCTTAGGGGAGCAGGAGATCCCATCTGGATCAAGAACAGAAAGGGAGAACAAGGAATAACAGACCATGATAAATGAAGACCACATGAGAACAGGATGAAGCAAAGTGCTAGAGAGGTCTCCAGAAAGCCACAATGATACATCCACTGTAGACTACTGGCAATGGTCAAGAGAAAGCCTGATCCAACCTGGTCTGGTGATCAGATGGCCAAACACTCTAACTCTTGTGCAAAACTCTCATCCAATAACTGATGGAAGTGGATGCAGAGATCCTTGGCCAGGCCCCAGGTAGAGCTTCGGGAGTCCAATTGTCAAGACAGAGGAGGGACTGTAAGAGTGTGAATTTTTGAGACCAAGATTGGAAAAGCTTAGGGACAAATAGCCAGACTAATGGAAACACATGAATTATGAACCAAAAGCTGTGGAGCCCCCAACTGGATCAGGCCCTCTGGATAAGTGAGACAATTGAATAGCTTGAACTGTTTGGGGGTACCCAGGCAGTGGGACCCAGACCTGTCCTTAGTGCATGAGCTGGCTGTTTGGAACCTTGGGCTTACACAGGGACACTTTGCTCAGCCTGGAAGGAGGGGACTGGACCTGCCTGTACTGAATCCACCAGGTTTAAATGAATCCCCAGGGGTGCCTTGGCCCTGGAGGAGATGGGAATGGAGGGCAGGGCCTGGGGAGAAGGTTGGGGCAGGGGCGGGAGGGGGGAGGACAGGGGAACCCATGGCTGATGTGTAAAATTAAAACACAAATACAATAACTGAAAAAAGGAGAAAAAAAAAAAGAATATGATTTATGTCCATGTTGTAGTTTTCTTGTTTAGATTAATGAGTGCTTGGTTGGTGTTCTGGAATGTTTGTTTGTGTTTTCAACTCTGTCCTATGTTCACGTGGTGCTTTGCTCCTTTAGTGCCTTTAAACAGAACAATGTGATGGTGAACCATGTTTTCCTACTTTCTTATTAATTCTGCCCTTTGCATTGTTTCTTCTTGCTTTTGTAGTAAGTAATTGTGCTCCTGGATACTGGTTAAGTTTGCCTTCTTATTTGCATACACATTTCATTTGTTTGGTTGAACATTTTTTATTCTGGTAATCCTATGAGTAATTTTTAAAGTGAATTTGTAAAATACTAATTTTCCTCTGGATATGTTTGTTACTTTCAGTTGCTGAAGTGTTAGGAACAGCTCACTGCAATTCCAACATGTGCCTCTCCTCTCTTCTGACACACAGCTTCTTGGATCTCTTCTTTCAGACTTTCTGACCTTCTGGGCTTTATCTTTGTGGCCTACTCTTCTGTGGGGCTCTTTCCTGTTAGCCTGTCTACCAGGGATGTCTGCAGTCCTACCTCAGTCGTCAACATTGGAAACCCATTTGTCCACCCTTCATCCTCCCCTTTATCTGCTTCACTGGGAAGCTTTCTAGGGATAAAGTTATGTCTATCTGAGGGTTTATTATTTCTTGTGTATTAGGGACCAATATCTATGTCAGATGTCTATATTGTTTTTCATTACTTTAACTTTTTCTTTTATTTTAGTTTTGGCATTGAGATTTAAGCCAAGACTATCATTTACAGAGGCAGATTGTTCTGCCATTCAGCCATACTGCCAGTCTCCTAGCTTCCTGATAATAATAGATTTACATAATATATATATGTATTCCTAAGTGGGAAAATACATCTTCACCAAGAGCAGAAATCTTCTTTATTACTGTCTTCCTATCACAGACCCAATGTTACAAAAGCTAGTCTCAAAATCATTGAAACACTCGGAAACTGATTTGATTGCACTTTTATGATCCACACATCTGTATTCAGAGATTACTTAGCAAAAGAAAGTAAATTCACACTTTTTAATTATAAATTAATTAAACATATTTTCCAATTACTAGGGTGCAACCAATATTGAGTAACAAATCTTCTTTGCACAGACCTTCCTGGGGCCACTATGTTCTTATCTTAATGTTCATACACATCTGTCATGATATTTATTGTAATATTTTAATGGTTGATTCGTCTTATTCCTGGCACTCTGATATTCTTGATCTTGCCCTCACCCTCCCTCCACCCCTCCTTCCCTCCTTCCCTCCACCCCTCCCTCCCCCTTCCATCCTTCCCTCCTTCCCATTTCTCTCAGTCTCCTGCCTTTTGAAACCTCTTTTTCCCCCCTAGGAAAATTGAAACAGCATTGAACATTGACGCTTCATGAAAAACATGTCTTTCTAGGAGTGTGGGTTTAAGTGGGCAAGGGTCATATCTAGCACTCCATTAAAGGGTTCTTCATCAAGGCTGAAACACACCACAGATATATTCCTGATGGGTCTAACTGGTGCCCAGAACTCGCCTCCCCAAGGTCCCTCTTATATTCTTCTCCCCATCTGGTTCTTCTTCACACATTTTCACAGATTGACCCAGAAGCCTCTGTCTTCACTTGGAAATGTTATGGAAAGTAGTTTGGGATGAGCTGGTCAATGTTATAGCTCATCCACCTGTCCTAAAGAAGTTTCCATGAGTGCTGGCATGGACGCTTCCCTGTTCACACTTGAAACAATGATATCCTGGAACATCTGCATCTCCCTTCTTAGCAGATATCCACCAAGGAAACATAAAATGCTTTTGCTTGTGTGTTCATTGCTAAGCAAAGATATGGTTATTTCCTTAAGTCATGGGGCATAAAACAGCAGACAAGCAACATGTGTCTGTAATTCTATAGTATTTGAGCTGTCAGATCTAAATACTAAGAAAAGACTTTTATTCTCATGTGTTTGTTCCAATCACAGGATGGAATATAATAAAATTTGAGAAACTCATTCATCATATGTGGGGAGAGTTCAGAGACTGGCTAGTCATTTTCTCTCACCTAAACATTGTGATTTAAAACATCTTACCTTTTGTGTGGTACATATCAAATATGCTGAAAGTCAAACAGGTATTGAGTATCAAGTGAAATGACATAAGTATGACATTTTTAATAATTTCAGTTAGAACAGGAAACTTGTTGCATTCTATTAGAAAAAGAAAGCAATGGTTTTAAGCAGAGAAAGAAAAGGTTTCTAAAGGAGAAAGCCAACATATCTAAACAACCAAAAGCAAGGCAGAACAGTGCACTCAGGTAACTTGACATTAACTCTCTTTGATTTGCTAAGTACTGCAGTCCACTGTAAGAGGACAGCAAAAGGCCTGTAGTTCCACACAAGGAAGTTACTCCAGAGGAATTAGCTCACCTCTCACATTTAGTCTTTAAAGTTTTCCTGAACCTCACCTGTTCTCTGTCTGTTGTGCAGATAGATACCTGTGATGATTTTCCCACCTTACCAACAACACTCCCTATTCCCTGTTGTTCAGTCTCTCCTTCCTCTCTGGGTAAATTTATATAGACTTTGGCAAAAAGCCAAGATTTTTTTTTGTCGTAATCCCTGTGATAAGCAAACAATTAAAGAAAAAAAAAAAGGAAGCAAACAGTCTTTACCTGTGAATATACTTTGGGGAGTTTGAGTGAGGTCTCAACATATTTTCATGAATCCTCTACAGATTCAACTGTGTTTCTTGCTGAGAGGTATCCTGGCCTTTCAATATTTGTGCTTAATTGCCTAAACAGATGGTGCTGAGACACACACTCATTATGATACTGTAAAAATGTATATCACTTGTGTTTCCTTTATTTTCCTTGTTCTTATGTGACTCCATTCTTTCTAGCTAAGCCCAGTAAGATGATATTTTCATAGAACAAATATTTAAGGAATGCATATCAGGAGCTACACAGATCTTAACTTTGTGGGCAACCATATCTTGTTAGTCTCTTGATATGTAGAATATATGGTATACCTGGGGACATGTCATATTTAAACCACTGTGAAACATTTGTGCTGGCTAGCACAGCCATAAAGAATGAAGACAATCATTTTTATGTGCATTGTAAAATAATTTAAGGTTCAAATGAGAATATTTATTGCACAGAAATAAAGTATTGTCATAATTCTTTAACTCACCAACATTTCATATATCATCAAATAATCTCAGCAGAAATTTATGTTAAATTTAAAATTAGAAGTGCATGTGTGTTTGTGACTTTTCCATGCAAAAATAGTGTCACATATTTGCCACTTAGATGTGCAATTAAGAAGGCCTTTGACCTTGTTGTCTGGACAACTAAAGAAACAGAGGTTGTCTTACAAGAGTCTGCTCTTGAAACTGACAAGCACCCTTTCTTCACTCTGGATCAGGCCTTCCACAGTCTTGTTTCTTCAGAGAGCTTGGCCATCTTGATTATCTCCTTACTGTGTGCTGGTCAAACTACAGACTGTGAATGCAAAGACCTCACACGCTGTCACCAGCTAGAGAAGTGTTGGCAAACGGAGGAAGAGCAAATCTTGAAAACTTTGTCTCTTATGCTTCTTACCATTCCTGTGCCATTTTCTTGTTTCAGGTCCTCTGGGGAAAAGGGAACTTTCATGTCAGGGGCTTGAGATTTCTGTCCTTCTTTGTGTGGGATTCTGTCATGCCATCCATTTCCAGCCTTCTGCTTTGCCCACTCCTCCACTCCATCCATCTTCCAAATTACCACGTGGTTAAGATGTCAGACGTGTTTGTAGGATGACACAGACCAAAAAATGGCACAGGGAAGGAAGTCCATGGACAAGCCAAATATATATTGTGCATATGTTTGAAGTCAGCTGGATAAAGATGACATTTTTTATCATGAGGAAAAAGGATGAATTATTTAACATACTGAGCTGGGCCAATTGGCTATCCATGTGGAAAAGGAAGACAAACTAAATCCCTACCTCACAGCATGTAGACTAATAAAATCCAGATGAATTAAACATTCAGATGTCAAGAATGGGAACCAAGAATCAGTGAAGTGAACTGTGGGTGGATACACTGCTGGCATGAGAGGGAAGGCAAAGACTGCAGGGACACGTGATAAACTGACTGCATCATATGGATTTTCTGATACTCATAAAGTATAGCTAATGGCAAAAGCTTTGAAGCTTGTAACATACAATGCTGACATTCATTCATAAATAGCTCTTAATATGAAAAACAAATACAACAGCAGAAAAGTATGTAGTATGCATACTTGTTATTAACCATTGGAAGTAAATGAGCAAAATTCAGGGGAGAAATAACAGACAAATAACCAAAAAAGAAAAAAAAAACTAAATAATGAGTCAAATTATAGTTTACCTATCAATGTATGAGTTGGTTTGGGTTTTGTATTATTTGCAGAAGTTTTAGTAAATATAATCCCTGTGTACACACTGGGGTTACATTGGTTGTTAAAGGTGGGGACTTCAATATAGTACATCAAAATAATGAGAAAGATATATATTTATAGGAAAATTGTTTTAAACTGTTTGCTGCTGGTAAAATTCACAAGCATCACATTGCTTAAATAGTTAAATGTTAAAAACAATATATACACTCATCCATAAGGAATTGTCAAAAACAATGCATCAAATGGGATTTTGACCTTTCAATTTATCGTGATTAAGTGAGATTATTTTAAAAAGAATATTATAAAATTGCATTATGGAAGTTTATTTTATTTTTAAAGTAGATCTCATTACCTGGGATGTTCTTAGTCATATTTCAATACATAGTAGAAATATATTACTAGTGGGTACCATATTAAAAAGTTGAGTAAATGGAAAATTCCATCAGTGCAGAAAGTTCATTTGGAAAGACTGTTAAATAGAGATCACCAGGACCCAGCATATTTTACTTAACTAATGTCCTGTTGAGCTTTTTTGACTAAAATTGCCAGGAAATATTCTCAAATCTTTGAGATCACCTAGGCTGTGGGTATATTTCTGAGAAGATCTCTTGTTTGCTAATTGATGTAGGGGAACCCAGCCCACTGTAGGAGGCATCATTACCTAGGCAGGCAGTCATGGACTATATAGGAAAGCTAATACCTACCTATAAACCAGAAAGCTCATGGCAACCTTATCAGTGAAGAGAGCTTTTTAGTCCAAGGAATACCTAGACAGACTGCCTTGTCAGATTATTGTGTTCAGGTTCAATGGTGAATTATGGGCTGGAATTTTAAGCCAAATAAAAATTATCTTTTGCAAAGTTGCTTTTGTCAGGCTATTTATTAAAGCAACAGAAATCAATCGATAAGCAAATCAAAATAATAAAAGTTCTGTTCCTTGAAAATACTAATAGACAGACAGGAACTGCTTCACATATACCGTCTTGACTTCAGCAAACCACTAGTAATTTCTGATGGGATCCTAAATAAAAATGAGGAAATGGGAAACATATGATTTAATTATAGAAACTACTGTGCACACCATTTGTTGGACTGAGATTAGCCCAATTGAAAATAATTATTGACAAACTAGTAAACTAAAAATCTTCTAACTGACACTTTTGGTTCAACATTTAATCAATAATTTGCATAATAATGTAAGAACTAGTTATAGTCTTTTCCTTTTAATTTTTATAAGCATATTAAGTATAGGTTAGAATTTAAACAAACCTATTACTTAAAATCTAACCCTATCCTTTGCCTCACAAAAGCTTTTTAGTTTCAGGATGTCCCATTTATTAATTATTGATTTCAGTGTTTGTGCCATTGGTGTTATAGTCAGGAAGTGGTCTCTGTGCCAATGCATTCAAGGCTACTTCCCACTTTCCCAGGTTCACTGTAACTGGTTGTACATTGAGGTCTTTGATCCACTTGGACTTGAGACTTGTGCAAAGCAATAGATGGGGATCAATTTGCAATCTTCTATATGTCTACATCCTGCTATGCCAGCACAATTTGCTGAAGATACTTTCTTTTTTCCATTGTATAATTTTGGCTTCTTTGCCAAAAATCAGTTGTTTATAGGTGTGTGGATTTATGGAGGGGTCTTCAATTTTATTTCATCACTTGTTATCTTCTTCTTCTATCTTAAATTAACCCATTTCTACTAATCTATAAATTGCCATGTGGCTCATGGCTTACTGGTACCTTACATTTCGCTTGTTATGGCGGCAGCTGGCAGCACCTCTGTGCCTCAGCCCTCCACTCCCCAGAATTCTCTTCTCTGCTTGTCCCACCTATACTTCCTGCCTGGCTACTGGCCAATCAGTGTTTTATTTATTAACCAATTAGAGCAGCACATTTGACATGCAGAACATCCCACAGCACACAAACTGGATAACACACAGAGAATGGGAGACTTGGAATCAGCCTTCAGTGGGATGTCTTTATCACAGCCTTCTTCTCTAGGCTCAGGGATCTATGCATCAAAGGAGTTAGAAGTATCATAGGATCCAGAGTGGTAGATAACTTCACGGAAACAGCATTTCCTAACAAAGCACTTCTGATGCACATATGAGCTCACTGAGGCTGTGATAGCATTCACAAGATCTGCATAAGTTCCAGCCATACAAAATTCCAGCACTGAGAAGGTGAAGTGGAAACAAGCCCCTGTACTTAACCCAAAAGCTATTGATATTTGAGACATCCTGGAAGAAGGAATAGCAATTTTCTTCAATGAAGTGACATTGGTTATGTCAACCACACTCCAGGCCAGGCTTCACACTCAGAAGTAGTTAAAAAAAACAAAAACAATAACAAAAAACAGACTTCATAGTTTTTGTATTTGACCAGGCCATGGTTTATTTGTTTAGGTATGTTGTTTTTGTATTTGACCAGGCCATGGTTTATTTGTTTAGGTATGCTGTTTTTGTTTCATTTTATTTTTATGAGAGAGAAAGAAAATAAATTTGGATGTGTAGACACTGGTTGGATCTTAAAGTAGTTGAAGAGAGTAAAGAATATAATCAAAATATATTGTAGAAAAAAATTAAAAATATGAAGTCAATAAAATTGTGTGTATATGTATAGCTTTTTATGATAGTATAGGATTTAGTTGTTTGTTTGTTTTTTAAATTTATTCTCCTCATATTTATTACCAGATGACTGAAGGTTTGCTTCCCTCCCCTTCCACCAGCCCCTCCACGCCCCTCTCCCCTAGATCCACCCCCACCTCCAGCTCCCTTCAGTAAAGACCAGGCCTTCCAGGAACAACAACCAAACATGGCATAACATACTACAATAATTCCAGGTACACACCCTCATATCAAGGCTGAATGAGATGACCCAATACATGGAAAAGGGTCCTACAAGGAGGCAAAATAGTCAGTGACAGCTTCTGCTCCCACTGTTCGGAGTCTCACAGAAACAGCAAATCATAAGATGTTATGTAGAGGACCTAGATCAGACCCCTACGGGCTCCCTGATCTCTGCGAGCCCCCATGAGTTCCGGGCAGTCCATTCTGTGGACCATGTTCTGGTGGTGTAGCCAACTCCTCTGGTTCCTCAGATCCTTCGTCCCTCTCCCATACAGGACTTCCAGAGATCCTAATGGTTTGGTTGTGGAACTCTGCATTTGCTCTCTCAGGTACTAGATGAAGTCTCTCTGGTCTTTCTTTGATGGGGATTCTGCTAGGCTCTGGTCTCAGAACACTCTGCAGGCGGGTCAAATTGTAGGTCCCAGGTTCTTTGAATGAGTTGGTGTCCCAGGCCCTCCACTTGAAGCCGTGCCTGGTTACAGAAGATGGCCAGTTCAGGCTCCATGTCCCCTATTACTAGGAACCTTTGCTAGGGTTACTGTTGTAGATTCTATGGAGTTTCCATTGCAATAGGTTTTCCCTTCGACCCCCAAATGCGCCCCAATTACGGTCATTTCTCCAAGTATTTTCTCCTTCACTACCCTAGAACTTGTTCCCTCCTGTTCCCAACCCAGCCTACCTGCCCCTAGCCCACCTTTGAATTCTATTTTATTACCCCTTCCCAGGGAGATTCTTGTGCCCCTCCCCTCGCTTAATTCCTCAGAGAAGCTAATAAGGAGGGATTTCGTTTTTGTTTTCCTCTTTTTACACGCATTACTTCTCTTGTCAAACTAGAATATTTCAAAGTATCACATCATAATCTGAAAATAAGTTGTATGGCTGTGTTCTTAAAAAATCAAAACAAAAACAAAAGACAATTGCAAGTGAAGGTGATTGCCTCTTACATAAAGCTGCTTTGTTTATTTCTTCAAAGTCATTAAGTGAGTAGCAAGCACAGGGAGATACACAGAATTTTCCAACATTTAAGCATCTTCTGTCTGTTCTTTCTACAGACTCTGAAGCCTGTTAGGGTCTTGTGCAAAAGTTAGCTTGTTCTCATTCTCTTATTTGAAATTATGAAAATTCCATGTGTATGTCACTCATAATATGCTGATAACTAAATGAGAATGTTATTTCAAGTCATAGCACCTCTTAAGAGGTGTGATATGGGTACTTGGGTGTCCAATGCCTGGCTGGCCTTTGGAACTTAAATCTAGTTCCTGGGTGAACTGAGAACAGCTTCCTCTGTTTCACATGCCTCTAAGGTCTGCTTGTTTCTGCACAGCAAGAGATGACTTGCAACTTTCTCATTTCCTGTTGACTTCTAGTCTTTTGGGCTCTATGAGTGGTTTGCTGGTTCATAGTTCCTTATCTGGTACATGAACCCATTTTCCTCTGATGGACAATTAATTCCTACCTCCTTTGATGTAGCAAGAGATTTCATGAAAGTTGAGTGACAGTGAAGTTCTAGAGAATATTTGACCCACTCCTTTCCTCTTTTTATAATTTTAGGGCTACCTTTAAATCCACTATGTATCCAGGGTTGTCCCAGAATTTCTGATCCTTCAGGCTCCACCTAGCAGGCATGCCGGGATTATAATGATGCAACACCATACATTCCTGTGACAGGAATTGAGTTAGTGATTACTGCATGCTAAGCAAATAAAATACTGAATGATTCAACATCCCCAGGTTCACTTTAAGACAATTCTGTTTCTTCAGTGCCTTTGCTACAGCTGCAGACATAATGGTTACCACTGTGCTCAAAGCCTTATCCATTTGCTGTCTTCACCTGTTCCAACAATCATCAACTGCAATGATTGGTAAATAAAAGGGAAAGGGCTTTCTCATCTTTCAGTATTCTAAAACTATTGAGGGACAGAGTGAAATGCAAAACTTTTCTTCTGTTGACATTGATCATGTCACTTAATCATAAAGTACCTGAATCAATAACTAATAATAATTACTAAGTGTAAGGTTGACATGATGTTGTTGTCCTTTTCAATGAACTTCCAGCTACCATAATGGAATTAAGGCCTTGAAGAGAGTCCCAGAAACCACCTTCTTCTTGAGACATGGGTAGTCATGGTCTTAAACACAGTTTCAATGGAAGTGTTGAGCTAATACATCCTTGTGTTTCTGGGTACAACAGAGAAGCATCATCACAGGAATGTCCCTAATGGTTTTATGGTTTGTCAAGTTTTAAAAACAAGGCACAAGGTAGCAATAAAATCTTGCAGCCTTGGAGAAACATATCAGTCTTACACAAGAATTCTCAGCCAAGAGTCCTTTCCATATTTTGAAGTTCAGTCGTATACTGCATTTGTAATCAGACAATTTTATTTCTATTGGGGATAGATTTAAAGACTTCAATTAAACATGCCCTGTAATGTTGTGCTTATGATATTAAATAGGATCAGCAAGGTCTAGAACACCTCTACAGCCTTGCTTCTTGGCAGTTCATCTTGTTTCTTCATTTATATTCAAGAAGATGGGATAAATCAATTTTGTTTTGGTAAAGAATTGATATCTTTGCTTTGCTAGAATTTATGCCTTAAGCTTATCTAAGCCTCTCACTGCACTTCAATAGATTGATAACTTGTCCTATTTAGTTTGGAATTATGAGTAGCATATTTGATTCCAAGGAGTTAAAAGTGCTTTTGACTATTTGTCAGGCCCTAAGAATGCCCTGATGTATGGGATTTGGAATGAGAAAAGAAAAATCCTTGTCCCAACATCATCATGTATTCTTTGTATGATAATTAAGAAGTTACCTATTTTTTTATAAGCTTTCATTTTTCTTCTCTACTATTGGAGTCCATATCAAGAAGTTATGAGAATAAAATACAGTAATCCACAGGAAGAAGTTGATAAATTTACAAGAGAGGAATCGCATATAAACTATACTCACTTTAAATACAATAGATATATTCATTCCATGGGCATGCTGCTTTGAATTATTCCTTTGTAATAATCTAAATATCTGGTTGTGCTTTAGCAATGTGCCTCCTACTTATATGAATGACATACTTTCCTGGTCTCAAAATAATCTACTAGTCCTTTTATCTCCTACCTTTCTGCTATGTGAATCCTGATGTCCAAGTACACTTGATGGACTCATCTCTTAGCTGATGCTTCCTTCCATCTCTCTTCTCCCTCTTATATGCCCTTCTCTTCCTGAACTGGACAAGGAAGAACTCTCATTTCTGGCCACCTTGGGTTTGAATTTTGGTTCTGTGGCATGTATCTCTCTTATTAGTTATGTAATACATTCTTAAGACTAATGTCATTTATCAGAACAGTATAAAAATAACCTCACACAAAGGTTATATTTAATGATATTATCATAAAAACTTTAACTGTGCAAAATGCTCAAAGACTTCCATTTTTACTAAATAACACTCAAGATTGTCCAAACCCTCCATGTAGACTGGATACCTTCTCTCCACAACTGCATCAGCTTTTTCTTCTTCAGCATTGTTATTATGGTATTTTTCTGTCCTGATGCTAGAGACACTGAACTTGCTTCTTGCTGATGCTTTTTATTGGGGTTAATTAACTATTTAATTTCTTAGTTTACAAACAAATTAAAACTCGAATAAAATCCCTGCATGTGCCACAGAATGACTTTTAAGGAAAAGATTCCAATCTATGTTCAAAAATACAGTACTAGCCGGTGCTACCTACTTCCATGATGCCTTCATTTTCTGTATTTTTTTTTATTAATTATGCCATTGAAAGAGATAAATCTGCAACCATGTCTCTTCACTTAGTTGTTTTAAAACACAATGGTAGAGTCCAGGTGAGAATATGGGATACTTTCCCTCTGTCATTTCTTTTCTACCAATGAGACTGCCGAGTAAAAACAAAACATGTAATATCCATTCACTCTTGGAATTCATGCTCATGAAGCTTAGTAGACAATATTAAAATCTTACTTTTCTACATTGTATTGATAGTATAAGGTCTGAAAATTTATTTGACAACAACATGAAAAAAAGAAAGGTAGGGTAGTTTTCTCTTGCATAAAATGTGACTATTTGGAGTACATACAATAACACAGACCTCAGCAGACAGTTCTTCTTATGAGCTTGATTCCTGATTAACATGTACTGTCTGATGTCTCTAAATGCATTAGTATTTAATTAGTCACATTTAAAAAATCAGTATTTAGGTGACAGGCTTAATTCTGCACTCTCTTTAGAGCAAAGAGCTTCAAATTTGAGTGCACTGAAAGGGACAGAGGCTTTGCATGAATGGTGTTCATAGAACTTGCCCTTTCCTGGGAGATTTTTAGGTCTAAGAAAGGCTGAAATTGAAAGGAAGGATACTTCATTGTAGACCTGCATCCATTTACCCAAGGTCAGAGAAAAGACTCACGGAAGAACAGGGGAGGTTAACAATGAATTCGTTTACCCCTTGTCACTGACAAGACAGGTAGTAGATAAAAAACCAAGCAGATAGGGATGAACATAGATGGGATGTCAGAGAAAATAGGCACAGATCAGGGAGAGATGTGTGGGGGCTGCAAAAGGAAGGCAAAACAGTTTGGAGGCCATGACATCCTATGAAACTTGAGAGCCTTTTGGGTGTAGGAATAGAGTTCTCAGAAAGCTGTGGAGGAAAAATCTTCCCTGATGGGAACAGATTCAGAAATGTCACCATGCCTAGGAGGTATTTTGAATTAGTTTCTTCCAATTCATTCATTCCAGCCCATGAAAATTCAAAGAGATACTGACACTTAACAAAAGAACCAGAGGTTTTATAAGGCTAACAATTTCTACCTGTGAGAACCTGAATGAGGAGCCCCAGGCTGAAATGAGGAAGTGTAGCAGCTAATGGTGAAAATACAGTCATGCCCATGCCCTTTCTTTTTAGTTGGATGGCAAGAAGTGAAAATGTGATGGGAGCTATCTAAATTAAATCCCTGAATCAAAGTCAGCTTTGTTAGTTTTGTTCATGGCCCAGCCTTGTTTGGAAGAGTCTATCTTTTTTAATGGAGTACTTATCAGTTTAATCCTATTGAGGAAGCTTAATTGTTTCTGTTTGTTGTTCTTCACTTTATTTCATTCTCTTAGCAAGTTGCATGTTCTTGAGAAGAATAAAAAGAGCAAGACGATTCTCAATTAAAGCATAAACCTCTTCAGCCATTAGCCCAACCCCCTGATTAACAACGGACATTTTTGTCTTTTTTTAAATGAATTGTCAGTTTTACCATAGGGTCGGCTTATGAATTTAAATTACATGCAGGAACAAATGGAATTTCATCTGTTGCAAAACACAAACAGTGTGGTAGTGTGGGGACTGTTGCCAAAATGGTGTTATTCAGGGTTCATAAACGATCCCAGCGGAACACACAGCAGAATCTCCATGTTTGAAAATGACATTCAGTTTTTAGTGCTAAGGCAGTAGAAATCCAAGAACTGTCTTATTGAATCCAGATGTTTCTTTCCTATGCCTTCTGACCTACTTTTCCTACAATATAATATTGTATCTCATTGTCTGAATTTGTGAATGCAGGGTGTCATTATTTGAAGATCTAAACATCAATTGTTAAAATACAGTAATTGTCACATCATGTTCTAAAGAAGTATGATGTTAAACTCCCTTGGGATTTTCAGATTGATTTCACTAAAAGAAAATAAGAAGAGATTACTGAATATTGGATTTTATAGAAACCTCCCCTAATAGAGTTTTATAAGTAAGACTATTATCATATCACTTTAACAAAGGTATTGAAAAAGAAATGAATAATGAGCAGTGGACAGCTTACTTGGCTTGACGTGAAAAAAATTACCTTATCTCTTGATGCTAAAATTAACTGAGTTCATAATTTATGCAAATCACTTAATCCATTTTTATTTTTTCTTTCAATAAAAAACATAACCATCAAAAATAGCACCTATACTAATTAGAATTCAAAATAATTTTCAAGTTATACCTACTGAATTACTGCAGAGATATTTAACCATATTTCAAAAAACTATCTTTATTACTGATAACTTAAACACACTCTGTACAAGCAGTTAGTTTTCCTACATCATTGTACTTCGATTAATGAACTATCCGCAGTTTATATTATATTAATTAAGATTCTCTCTTTTTGACCTACCAGCAAGTTGAAATGCATAAGCAGTTATGATAAAAAAAAACTCTCTAAAGTAATCAAAGACAGTACAACTCTCCATTTGTCTAGGACACCTTATTAAGTGGCTCACATAGTTACATGAAACATCTTAACATTTTATGTTATTAACAATTTTTATTAACATGGTCTTCTTATTAAAGAAGCAGATAATTTTGTGTAATTTGATATATGTTTTGTCACAAATTCACATTTTTTAGCTACAACTATATGTGTGTGTGTGAGTGTGTGTGTGTGTGTGTGTGAACATATACATCCATATACATATATGTAATGACATAGAAAGGTTTTTATTCATCATGGTATTATAACAGATTCTTAAAAGTACTTGTAAATACTGAGAATCAGAAACATACATTTGAAAAGACTCTGTCTTATTTAGTTCCCCTTCTCTCCATCTGATCTAAACATAACCCATAGGCAGGGTCTAGAAAGACAGGGAGGATAATGAGTACTTCCAGCCTTTCTTTGTATAATATTCATAGAAGCCATCTCACCAATGCTATTACACAACTTAACAATAAATTGAAAATCAATTTTGCAATTTTTATCCGTTACATGAGAGTCTGCATTCCTAAAAAAAAATTAGTGCTCTTTTAATTGTTATGTCTTAAAGGCAAAAGAACCAGGTTTAGAATCTTGTTCTCACATTTACATTTTATGACTTAGAAAGCACCCAGTCTCACAAGAAAATGTCTGAAGCAATTGTAATTTCAACAATGTGAATCTTCAATGCAAAGAATAGATTTAAGAAAGAATTTGAAAGGAATGCTGTTTCCAAATGTACCCAATCTCCAGTCTACCAAGGGTGAGAATCCTTTGGTATATCAAAGAAACATTTACTTTATGCTTGCCTGAGTTTCACTTCTGTTGCTGTGCTAAAACATTGGCAATCAACAATTTAGTGGAGAATGGGTGTGTTTGGCTCACAACTCCAGGTTACAGTCTATCACTGAGGGGAAGTCAAGGTGGAAATTCAAATTCAAACAGCTAGCTATACCACATCTACAGCCACAAGCAGAGAATTAACAAATGCACACATGCCTACTTTTGCAAAGACTTCCCTCTAAACTTATATAGTCTGGGACCAAAACTCAGGAATTGCACTGGACAGCCCTCTGCCTCAATTAATTCAATCAATACAATGTATGCATTATATAAAAGTGAAAAGTACTTGAAAAACAAACAAACAAACAAACAAACAACAAAACAAAACATAACATAAGCAACAAGCCCTCATAGACGGCAATCTAATTGAAGAATCCTTCCTTTAGGATCCCTTTCCAGGTGGTTTTAAGTTGTATCAAGTTGGTACTTAAACATAATTATCACAGTATATGAGTCTGTTTGACCTCTATTACCCTGGTCCATGACTTTATACAGTGCATTAATATAATCCCTATGATTGAAGGCAAATGCATCTTATTTTATCATAATTTTGTTTTCTGGCTGTAAAAATCCTGATGGGAAGATTGCAGAGTGCCACCAGGGAGGATGTGGGAAAGACATCAAGGTCATTCTTGATATGATGACAGTGGCTGACTCCTCAGAGCACACCTGAACAGTTCAATGAGTCTTGCACAAAGACAAGGAAAAAGTTGGTGTACCATTCCCTTGAAACTGTACTTGTTATCCTGACCCATGTCTTTTCCCAAAACACTTGGTGACACACAATTATTCTTGTCAATATAGTTCATCAAATACAAGACAAACATGTTCAGAGCTTGTGCTTTTTTAACAAATAGATAGATGAAAAATCTATTATCAAGGTCGGCTGCACTGACAAGGACACCACAGTGACCAAGTAGCTGGCTCGACCGCACTTTGCCTTGCTGCCTTTGTGTTGCTCGAAATGAAGATAAATTTCTATATTTCCCTTGCTTGCATAATCTTAGTGTCACATTCCAGACTGCTAGTAGCTTTTCCACATATAAATTATTGGGATATTGCTTCACAGAGTCTGGTGTGCTGCTATTTTAAGCAGCCTTTGCCTCTTCTCTGCCCTCTCCTTGGAAGCATCATTGTTACAGACCCATTAGAGGGAACAGAACTGCTGTTAGTGCACAGTGTCTGTGGTCCACATTTGGAATCAGATTGCTAAAAACATGCATATTTGATGAAGTTAGCCTAAATAAAAGGTTACAATGTTTAGTAGCCTATAAAAGGTGAATAAAAATGTATGGAAATGCTATCTTTATATTACTGAATGTCATACCCACAAATTAGGAAAAATATCTTTTGTTGGATTAATAAGAATAATCCTACAGAATTTTCCTGTTACAAGAGCAAATAAAATTTATTTTTAATCAAATTTGTGTGGTAAAAGAATGAATGCATGGATTCAATTATTAGCATTTTAGTAATTATAGTTAATGAATTTTATGCTTCAAATTGATTATATATGGAAATATTCTTATCAGTACAAGATGACTAAGGGCTCATACACAGTATATATTTTAAATAAAAGCATATATATTTCTTAATATTTTGCCTCTGAATAACTGAAATTGAAGTCATCAAGAAAACAATCAGACGAGATCAGAAATGTTCAGGGTGGTATGGCCAAGGGGACTGGACCTGCCTGTACTGAATCCACCACCAGGTTTAAATGAATCCCCAGGGGAGTCTTGGCCCTGGAGGAGATGGAAATAGAGGGGAGGGGAGTGGGGGGAAGGTAGGTGTGGGTGTGGGAGGGGGGAGGACAGGGTAACCCATGGAAAAAAAAAGAAAACAATCAAATTGGCATGCTATTTATTTACATATGCCCTTAATTTAAGGTGATACACAGTGGGAGAAAGCAGGTATACCCCTAAGTCCCCAAGTTCAGATAGCTTCTCCTTTTTGAAACATTGTGATGGTTTGTACTAAAGGTAAAGTTCAAATGCTACTATTAAATGGAGGTCATTGTACTTTAGGAAACATACACTCATATCTATCTGCTATTTGTATACATTTTTCCTGCTTGGTGGTAATGTTTGTGCCACACTCTCATCTCTCTCTTGATCATTATCATTTTCATATAATGTCATTGTAATGTCTGATGAATCCCAGGACAGAAAAACTGGCTGTCTGTGAAGGATTTATTTGACCTTTTGCATATAGATGGCATTTTAGATAAGCCAGATATTATTTTGAAGAATTTTTTTTCCCTCAGTGTAAGCTGCATTTGTTTGATAAAGGATGTTGGTCACTTTTGAAGAGACCGTCACTGGCTGGGGAAGAGCTCACTTTGAGACAGTGGAAAGAAACAGAGTTAAAGCCATTGCTTATATGGCTTTATATAAACTCACACTAAAAAGTAACAGACCAATCATTAATATTTTATCTATTTTTGTTCTAATTTTGTAGAGTGAGTGAATAATACAGCATCACTTTCAATAAAATATTTTACTATAATACATATTTTCAAATAAGACATTTTCCAAATACTTGATGAAACCATTCAAGTAATTGACTGTGGTTTAATAGTTAAGACGTATGACTTGAATCAGCCTTGTGACTTCATTCTATTGACATTAATGGTATATTTTTCTATTCCATGATGAAAGTCTTCTTATATATTCTTGATTATAATTTTCAGAAGGGAGGTTTCCCTAGCATGGTATTTTTAGAAAAACTGCACAATTGTAGTAGAAAAATGGATTCTCTTCTCAATGGTGTTTGAGATAAATGGGGAAAGTCGGGATTTGTAGAGGTCATTTGTTTAAAAAAACATTTTAATAAGGTGCATTTGTCCTTGTAATTTATTTCATTTCCCAGTGTATACATTTTTTAAAGCAAAGATAGTTAACATTTACTTTGTGATAAGATCAACATTCAATTAATCTTTTTCTTCTTCAAAGCCTTGAAAGCTAACAATTTTTATGTTTCCTATGTTTTACCTTCTATCGTTTTTTATTTATATGATGTCTACATGCACAAGAGATTTAACAGTAAGAGAAGAAAGTCCAAAAATAAGTTATCAAAATGATTATTATGTGGGAAACAACCCCGAGTATAATTTGTTGCTGAGTGAAATAGCAGAGTAGAAGAAGCCTTGTGAATTATTTTTTAGGCCTTGGAAATGTAAACAGACTATATGTGGTGTCTTAGTTATGTAATTTCAAAACACAGGCATACTCAACACAGCTACTCCTTGCTAGTACTTCCGATATTATCCCTGCTGTTTTATTAGCTAATTGCTAACTTGAGATGCTATTTCTGTAAGATTTTTTTTCTTGCTTTCCTTCACCTAAAATGAGCTACATACAACTGCCCACTGAACATGACTGGAAAAATCAACCTAAACAATTGGTTTAGTTTTGAAATCACATTTACAACGAACATTATATTAAATTATGGGAAAGAATTTTCTAAAATGATCTATCAAGTAGCATGTCTGTAAGCTTTTTTTTTTCTTTAACACAACATGTGAACAACAGCAGTTTTTAGACTTAACTTTTCTCATTTATATATGTAAAGATGTATTTTCCAGGAATATATATTCAATATCCTGAAGCTAGGCTCATATTTTTTCACTTTTAATGAGGTATTCCCACACAGAATACTTGAATTTGGTGCATGGTATGTTCAACCAAATGCCTTTCTCATTCTTTCACACAAACACCTTTCCTTGTTGTTTATTTCTAATGAAGCTGAGCAGATCACACATCTTTCAACACTGCCCCTTGCACAGGGTAAAGTGGGAGGAAAGTGGCTATCTCCTTTTTTTGGTCTCAAGGATGAGAGGGCAGTGGAAAATCCCTCAGGGGAGAGAGGTCAGAATCTGCACACAGTTGTCAAACAATAAATTATTGAATGCCCTAACCTCAGAGAAGAGAGTAGTAGAGCTGAGACCTCCTGCAACTTTATAGAACCCAAAATAGCTACAGTGACAGGGCACAGCAAGTTTAGCCATCTATGTGGAGTAACAGGAGCGTCTCAGTGTAACCTTGGGAGTTCAACTGTATTATAGGTCATCTCTTTGTTGTAAAACCACAGCAGGAAGACAGCTGCACACTGATCTCAGTTCTTCCACCTTGTGGAAGAGGTCCAATGTAGCTCCTGACTTGTCCTTGTTGGTTTCATGAGAGAAATTAAATTAAGGAAATTCTGTTCCAGCTAGGTTAGTTTTCTGGAGTTCCAAGCAACCTTTTGATAAGCAGAAATAAATTTAGTTAAGCTCTTTGATAGGGTAGAGTTAGTAGTTTGGTGTGGATGTTTCCTTTATAGATATAGGATTTTGTCTTTCCTCTAGAAATGCCCATGCCTAAAATATTCTGAACACCTAGAAACATCCTGAAAAAGTCTTTTACAATAGGTGTCTGTATGTTTTCTATCTGAGGGTCTGGTACTCCACAGGTCCTGTTACTTCTGGATAAAAACAGAAACTGGAAGCTGACTTTGCATGCCCAAATTGTCCCTCCTAATGCAGTTACATTTGGAAAGCTGATTGTTGGTTTGCAAATATGAGTCTTGGCATTCTTATTTTTATGTCTGCACTTGGCATAGGTCATCATTGTGGAACTGTTTTCCTATTACCACAGAACACAAATCAAAGGCAAATGATCATTTAAGTATTTTTTTAACCCTATGTCTGGATACTATGGTACAAAAATACATGTGAGTTTCAGAATGCCTCTTCAATCAAATAATTAGTTCGTTCCTTAACAAAAAAGTTGCTTAACATTTTTAATTCCACAGTTTGCAAATAATGATAATTTTCCAATGACAATATATTGTGTATGAACATTTGAAGGGGCAAATTTAAGGGTTTGGTACAGAAATTTTCTTTTCTGATGACGGATTTTGCCTTCTCTCAGAAATTTATCCATGCTCAAAAGTATAATGAACACATTGAAACATCCTGAAGACGTCAGAGTCAGCTGTTGTTACTGTTATCAGAGAGTATTACTCCTAGGTGGCAGACAAGAACTCTTTGTGTATAAAGCCAAGAGTTATAAAAGAGAAATTGCCACTTACTGACATTAATTCTATGTTCATCCTTCAGCACTAATAATACCATTTGTAGACTACTTATGGACAAGTGTGATATATATTAAGTGTTCATTTGTAGCAATTCCATCATCAAGCTTTACTTTTGACAATATTTGTGATTTCTTTTAAATTTTCTTTTGTATTTGATTGAGTGATTCTCACACATGACATATGTATATGACTATGTTCTACATGGCAGGATTACAGCATCATCCAAGACAGACATGGCTACATTTTTCAGATTCTGATTGAAGATGTTTTGTTCATTTTTATCTCATATGTAATCAAAATGGATTTAAACCTTTCAAAGTGTTCATTTCGGCCAAGAGATTTTTCCTTGGTCTTCTTCAATAAAGACAACCAGATCATTCATGAAATGAGATTGGAAAGCAGTGAAACTAGCATTCCTTATTTATAAGAATATCAATTATCCTCTTTTTTGCAATACTTAGCTCTCAGTGACCTCAGTAACCTCAACAGAAAACATCATGCTCTTGTTCATTGATGACACCATGGAAATTGAAAGATATCATTAGGATGCAAAACTTTAGTATGAATATATAAAAGGAGTAAATGTAAATCACATTAAAATCTGAGGGCCTGGATACTTAGGAAAATTACTCACAATACAATGAAATAAATGGAATTCAAGGATATACTGAGTTATGTCTGTGTATCTTCCACTACTTAATATAAAGAAAGGCATAGTCAGTAGGTTATATTGAGAAATTGACTAAATCTTCCTGTGGTGATTATTATAAGTAGTGATTGCACCACCTAAGATTACAATAATTCTAGGCATTTTAGAACTAAAATGTCATTGTGAGATAAAGCAGTTCTATAGAGCCTTTGAAAAATCCTGAAAAGAATGACAGCAACATTACAGCCACAATTCATGTCAAAAACAGCCCCCAAACTGAGCACCCTATCCTGTGACATGTGCAACCAAGAAACTATTCATCTTCACTGCTCACCATGAACTGCTGTGCTGTGATCCTCAAACTACAATGTTGGATTTGCATGAGGAGTGTTGTACGGATGAATGGAAATGACATTTACACAGCTGGGCCTGTGCAAGGTTGGTGGAGCCCAAGCAGACCACAGTTGGTGATAATATGTCCACTGCAGAAGCTTGCCATTTTCACATCACCTCTATGCAGTAACACAAATGCATATCAAGTGTAATCATGTGTAGCAGATTTGACAAGAACCTTAGGTGAAATAGTCTCCCAGTTATTATATGATTAATATTTTCAGTAACATTAAGAAGAAAAATATTATCCTGAAAGAATGGCTGCACATCACTGAGAAACACATTCCTGTTAATCTGAATAATGTATATCACATTCCTCTTTGACCCAATTTTGTCATTCTAATAACTGGCATTTTATTTTTATTTGGTAATGTTATCTACATTCTTTTATTTATTTTTTACTTTGCATGGAATCATCTGATAGATAATTGGTTACTTGGTTGTTTGGTTTTTGACATTAAGTAATAAGCCATGTAATAACCTATAGGTTTGTTTAAAATATACCATTGCTTGAATTACTTGATTATGTCATTTGTGTGAGAGAGCAGGAAGGCTTGCCCATCTACAATAGCTTGTCCTGGTACTTTGGGTACATGTACACATAAACTGACCTAACAGAACACCTTGAGTAACACCAGTTCTTCGTAATATTTCTAAAAATATTTCCTTCAAAATTATCACTGACTATAATTACAAAATTTCTTATGGAATCAGATGGTTTTACATACTTTTATTTTTGCCTTTTTTCTCATGTATTTTGAGCATTTTATTTTCACTCCCTCAACTCTTTCCAGATCCTTCCCTACACCTAACCACTCAATTTGATGTTCTAGTTTCCTTAAGACAAAAAAAATAACAAAAAATCTAGCAAAAAAGACATACAAGGAAACATAGAATATTGTTGTGTTGAGCAGCTACTCCTGAGCATGAGCCCCTTCTGGAGTGTGGTGGATATATCCAAATGTCATCTATTGAAAACAAACAAACAAAAAACTGATAATCCTTCTCTCAGTAGCAATCAGTTTCAAATAGCTCATTGGTTAAAGTGGCTTTGTGTCTACTTCTCTTTTTCCATGCTGAGAATTTATCTAGCTTGAACTTACGCATGCTGTCACAATGCCTGTGAGCACAAATGTTTACCAGCCCTGTTTTATCTACACAACTATGCTTCCTTGGAGTCATTCTTCCTCTGTGTCTACTAAAATATTTTTGCCTTATCTTCTGCATAGATTCCTAAGTCTTGAAGGAAGGAATGGGATCCCATTTAGGGCTGAGTACTCCAAAGTTTCTCATTTTCTGCATATTGTATTGCATCAATTAGTGCTTATTGCAAGAAGTTTCTCTCAGAAGGACTGAGTAATGTGCAGATGTGTGGGTAAAGCAATATGTTCTTAGGAGATATTTTACTCCTACATTCATGTAATAGGATAATTATAGCAGGTTTTCCCCTACGTCTCATGATCTATATAGTCTCAAATTTTATGCCTACTTAGCAATGTCAAGTATGGGTTCCATGTCATGGCGTGGTCCTTAAATGCAATCAAGTAGTAGCCATTAGCTGCACCCATATCATTTGTGTCACTATTACACTAGTGGTTATATGTTGCAGGCAAATTGCTATTGTCATTCGCAGGGGTCATAACTGAGGATGATGATAGTAGCTTTTCTTCCCCCATAGCAGGTATAGTACCTGGGAATACTATGAAAGTTAGTCAGTAGGGGTAAAGCAAATGCTTGTCAAGCACCAGTTCAATTTCTTCATGCCTAGTTGTTTCTCATTAAATTCAGTAGCTGCCCCTGAAGTCACTGCTGTCCTAATTGGCAAGTGCACTCCATAGCTGCCAGCTTTTAAGGTTTGGGGGGAGGGGGTCCATGGGAACTCCTTAGCTAACAATTCAAAATCTGGAGTTTTATTTGGTAGCATATCATGTTTGGTTGGGACATTGTTTCCCCAGTTATATGGTAACCCTATTTAGATTCCTTTTATATGTATGTTTATTTGGGGAAGCTTCTAGAGTAGAAGTTTTCCATATGGCTTTATGAAAGGCCTTTATTGTTACATGTCTTTACTTATTTCCCTCACATTCTCTTTCCCATCTAATCCTCATACTTTAATTTCTTCTTTATCTCTTTATGACAATATATTATATTTCTCCTTCCTTGAAAGATCCCCTCCTTACTCCTGGTAACTTACTAGCCAATTAATCTTTGTAGATATCAGAAATAAAGCACAGATATATAAAATTTAGAAAATGACATAATCATATAAAAGAAAATATGCAGGGTTTGTGTTTCTGTGTCTAGACTGCCTCACTCAGGATGATTGTTTCTAACTCCATTCATGACCATGTACATTTCATGAATTCATACTTTTAAACCCCTGAATAATATTCCATTGTGTGAATGTTCCACACTTTCATTATCCATTAATCAACTGATGGGCAACTCTGTTATTTCTAATTTCTAAGTGTTTTGAATAGAGCATCGGTGTACAGGGACAAGAAATATGTAGAGTGCTTTGGGTTTACACCCAAGAGTGGTACAGATAGATTTAGGGATAATCAAGTTTCAATTTTTTTGAGAATCCCCCAGGTGCTGGAGAGATGACTCAGCCATTAAAGGCTAGGCTCACAACCAAAAATATAATATTGATTGCAACAGTGCCTGTACCTATTTGTATTTCCACCAACAATGAACAAACCTTGTCATTTTCTGTGATCTTCATTAGCATTTTATTAATCTAGACCATTCTGATAAGATGCAATTTCCAAGTAGCTTTAATTTTCATTTCCCTGTTGGGTACGGATGTTGGACACTGTCAAGTGTATCACAATTATATTTGTTTCATCATTTGAAAAATCTATGCTCCTATACAACATTTTTAACTGGAAATCTGTTTTCTTGATGTCCAATTTTTTTGAGTTATTTATATATTCATGATATTAACCAGAAGTCAGATGTATAACTAGTAAAGAATTTTCTTATTCTGTACATTGCTTCTTAGATTGAATGATTATGCCCTTAGCTGTATAGAAGTATTGTGGTCACACTTAATAGGTTTGGGTCCTCATACCTAGAGTATCAGGATATTAGATATTCTTCTTTATTTTTTTTAAAACCTGTTGTTATTTTATTGAAAATAGATTTTTCCCATATGACATATTCCCTCACCCAACTCTTCCTACATCCTCCCCACCTCTGCTTCTATGATAATCCATTTCTGTCTCTCTTTAGAAAACAAACCAGCATCTAAAAATAATGAAAAAGGAAATAAAAGAAGCTAAAATAAAACCCAGTAAGTCTACATAGAACAATACCAAAAAAGAAGTCAAAGAAAAACCACAAGAAACACATATACATACAGAGACACACACAAAAAATCCCATGAAATCACAAAATTGAAAGCAAAGGGAATTAAAGAAGAAAATATGAGTAATAAAATACAAATAATTGAATATTAAATGTCCTGATGAATAATTATGAGTCAAATAATTTCCAAGATGTCATTCAGTTTTCTTGTGTTGACCATCTAATGCTGGTATGGAGTCTGCCCTTAAGGGTGGTTTGCACTCTCGGTGAAATTCAACTAGAGAAAACTAATTTTTCATTTGTGAGTGGTTGTCAGTTGGAAATAGCTCTGGGCTAGGGTTGTGCCTACTTTCTCTCTCAGCACTAGGACTCCATCTGACTCAGAGCCATGCAGGCCCTTTGCATAATGTCGGTTTCCGTGAGTTCATATTGCCAAGTCTTGTGGGATTTAGAAGGCCTTATTTCTTTGGTTTCCTCCATCCACCCTGACTCTCAAAACTCTCTGTCTCCTCTTCTGCAGTATTTTCTGAGCCTCGATGGGAGAGATTTGTTGAAGGCTTCCTACTGAGAATTAATGTTCCAAAGTCTCTCTTTACATTTTATGGCTATATGTAGGTGTCTGTGTTTGTTCTCATCTGCAGTAGTAGAAAGTTTCTGTAATGATGATTGAGCAAGACACCAATCTATGAGTATAACAGAATGTCCTTAGGCATCATTTTATTAATACATTCCTTTGGCATAACATTGATATTTGGTTTCCCCCTTGATCTCTGTAATATTTAGTCTCAGGTTTTTAACCAACTGAGCAGTGTTGGATGAATGAATTTAAACATGTGGTACACACATACATAATGGTATATTAGCTGCTTTAAAAAATGAAATAATGAAATTCTCAGTTAAATGAGTGGATCTAGAAAAAATCATTCTGAGTGAGGTAACCTAGTCCCAGAAAGAGAAATACAGTATTTATTCATTCATATGTGGATATTATCTGTTAAATCTTTGACAAGGAAGCTATGATCTGTATAACTAGGTATTGAGGAAAGATCAATGGAGGAATGATGGTTCTCCATAGGAAGGAGAAATAGAATAGATAATTATGGATAGATAAGAGGAAAGAATAAAAGGTAGGATCAAACATGGAGAAGGGAAGAAGAGGGGTATAGAGGGAATAGAGAGGCACAGTTAAAACTAAGTGTCATTTGAGGGGTAATATGGAAACCTCATATAGTTGATGGTTCTTAAAGTATATATACACTTGAAGGCAATCTAAATAAAATGGCAAATAGCAGGGGAAACAGATTCTCAACTGGACATCTCTCATGAACATCAAATAAAGCTTCCGGTACAAGGGACAAGTTACATTTAATCCAGTTGTTGGCAAAAGAGATCCCAGTGAAACCCACAAACAACCCAGGATATGGTTGTGGTGATACTATATTTGTAAAATGTGATTTTATTTGTATATTAATAAAGTTGCCTTGGGGTCAGAGCAAGCCATAGTAGAAGCTGGGCTGTGGTGGTGCACGCCTTTAATCCCAGCACTTGGGAGGCAGAGCTTGGTGGATGTCTGTGTGTTCAAGGATATAGCCAGCATGGTGACACATGCCTTTAATCTCAATACCAACCATAGAAGACCTGGAGGTCTGTACAGACAGGCAGTGACAAGGAGGTCATGTGGCTGGGTTTACAACCAATGAGAAAGCAGAACAGAAAGTCTATAAAAAGAAAAAAAAACACACAGAAGTAGGTCTCTTGAGGAGAGGAAAGACAGCAGAAGCAGTGAAGGGTAAGGTTTTCAGCTCTTGCTCTGACCTCGTGGCTTTTAACTCTGCAATTGGATCTGTGTTTCTTATTTAACAAGATGGTTATGTCTATATATGGTCAAGGCTATTGGTTGTTGACAACACTGATCCTATTCATTGAACACAGAGAAGTCAAGCTGGTGTCTATTTAGAGTCTTTACCCTATGAACTAGTGTTCCTGGTACTGGAAGGAACTCTGCATGCTATCAAAGCAGAAAGTTAAGCACCAACCCTCCTGTAAACCCTGTCATTTAGAAATTATTACCCACTTGGAAGATGTGCTTGTGCAATAGTTTCACAGATTTTGTGAGAGCAACCAACATCTGATTGGATTTAAGGCCCACTCCATGAGTGGGGACCTATTACCGGTACTTCTCAAGGTCCTAGATATTTTTAAGAAACTACCAAAGACTGATATTTTTGTACCAAAAGCCATCCTTACCTTCATTCCTCATATGCCATTGTAAAGAATGATTCAGTATTAAATCTCACACACTCAGTTATGTGGTCCCAATGGAGCCTGACATGTTTCCTTCAGTGAAATGTTGCAATAAAATTGTTTTTTTAAAAAGCTAGTGCACTTACAAAGAAGTGGCAAGAATACTAGTCAGTCTTCCCAGGACTAAGAAGGGCTGGAGGGCTTAGAAGCATCTTATGGGATTCCTCCATCTGTCTACATCTCAGTGACAATGAATATGAAGTTGTAAAGACCCATTTTATACTATTCTGTACAACCTTTAGACACCTTGAAACTAATACAACACTGAAAGTTGATATGAAAGGTTAATTGAAAGATCAAGTGTTTTTTTAGAGAGGTTGCCAAATCCATGAATCTTAAAAATATTTCTCTCTGAAATGACATTTTTCATTAGGTTTTTTTATCATTATAGACACATTTCTGGTTGACTTCCACAACTTTCAGATACCATGTCAGCTTCATGGTTCCTCTAAGCCTAAATCCAGACATCTGAAGTAGATCTTAGAAATCACAGATCTTAGAAAAATGTGGTCATCAATTTGTCTGTGGCATTCTTAAGATATTTATTAATATCAGAACTAACTAGAGATATTTATGACAGATAATCCCTTAGCTTTACCACTGCAAAAATCATTACATTAAATTACATCTACCGCTGAATATCTTTTTTTCAATTTAGTATAATCTGTGGAGAGCTCAGATATTTAGATTCCTCTTATTCATGTAAAGATTACTCCACAAGTCTTGCCTGGTCATTCTGACATCATTTCACTAATCTTGCTTTGAAAATGAAAAGCTATTCCCTCCATATTATAATCAGAAAGAATATTATGGATCCAAATTTTAGATTTCCTGCTTTTTAAAAAAAATTCTTTTTACAGGTCTATTGATTTTATAACTTTTAATCTTATATAATCTTATATTTCTTTCTGTCATTTGGATTTCCCAAATTTTTGTGTTATTTTTCTTTATAATATTTCTTGGAATTATAGTTCTGGATCATTCATAAAATTGGGCAAGTTTTTTTCTGAATCCAACTTCTATTTACTTCGGTAGGCAAGTGTGCTCATGGGAGACTTATGAAGTTTGGTTAAGTCAGTGCAAACTTTTAGGTTACTGGGCGAATGGGCTTTCGTGTTCTTCTCTATTACCTAGTCATCTCTACCATGTAACTATCTGAGATTTATAAAGAAATGATAGAGATAACTCCTATAATGTTTACTCATGAAGGCCTGACTAGAAAAGACAGAAGACATTTACAAGAAGTCTAAACTTCAAGCAGGTAAGCATGACATTATATATGTATGCAACACTGAAAACTTTTCATATTTTCTCCATTGGCTTTACTCCTGAGAAAATCAGACAGGCAAGTAGAGTTGGCTTGAAAACTCATATCCTTGAGTGGTCATTCATGGACAATAATGGGTCAGTGCTTTATTTTAATGTATCTTTAATCACTTATAGTTAGTTACTTTTCTACTGATATGTCTGCTTTGTTTAGATGAGGTCCAGGTAAATTTCATTTTGCTTTTGCCATAGATACAAATACTTGGCATTAAATAGTATTATATGTGTTATTTTTATTGTCACATTTTTTGTCTTTTGTGTTTTTTCTATTTTCAAATATTTTCCTATGGATTAAATTTGTTTATTTATAAAATATTACTTGGACATATTAACATAATTTATAGCCAATAAATTATTGAGAAATTGTCATTATTTTATTGTCAAGAATTTTGACAGTGTGGATGAAGTTGCAATGCAATTTAAATGCAAAGACATGTTGTACACCATAGAGATGCTGTTGGCATCTTGATATTGATGTAGCATCTAGCATAGTACCTGGGCAAATTTTAAATGTATAGAAGCATTGGACATAACCTAGAAAATATTAGAGTCAGTGTATTCATTTAATCACATGAAATTGGACACATAAATCATTTGAACAGGGAAATAATGAGTTGTGTTTTAAATAACATGTAATTGACAATGTGAGGATTGATACAACCAAACATACAGGCAGATATTCTTCATTCTTAAAGGCAGAACAGCTCCTTGACAACTTAACCTATCAGTGAGAATAAGAAAATATGAGAGGGGGAGATTGTAAACAGCAATAACAAAACTTCTTTAAAGCACTTGAGTTGCCAAGGTTACCATGATCAGGGGTAGGAATATTAGTGCATCAGAAGCACCCATGTCCTGTGGCTAACACAACATTTCCACTAAGACATTCTGTGATTTACCTGTAGTATGAGTTTTTTAGGGTGGGAGCATAGAAAATTTGCATAGAGAAAAACCACATAAATAATCCCCTTAAAATGATGCTTCATACAGTAAATTGGAGAGTAATGACAAGTGTAATTAGTATTATTTTTTTTTCTTACTTTTGACCTGTAACAGATCATTTTCCTTTTGGAGAATTAGCTGAAGTGATATATAGTTTTTTAAAAATCTTGATTTGCAGTGATTGAACCTTCCTTCAAACCATCTTGGACATGTTTAAAGTCTGGTTTTTGTCTTTGTGTGTAGAAGAGGGAATCTCACTAGGAACCTCATAGGATGTCCTGCATAGTCACAAACTTTCAGTATTATTGAAATCTACTGCTCTCCCAGAACTATGTGCTATAAAAATTAATCCAGTGAAACTATTGGTTGTTTGAATTCCCTGTTAGACTTTAAATGAGAATTTGAAGGATAACAAGTATTTGAGAGATAGGAAGAAAAAGAAATAAACTAGAATAAACTACCAAAGATAGGCATTAATATTTGCCTCAATCTCAGAATTTTGAGAAAATTTAGAAGCAGCTTGAGAAAATGGCATAAATGGAGAATAGTGTCCATTGACTAATAATTATTTGATATAATTTTATATTTAAAACATTTTTATCCTCTTATATGATGTTGTCTCTATTTTAAATATAATATGTACAGAAGAGTAACCACAGCTAGTATCTTACAATAATGTGTACACCACTGATTATCACAACATTGAAAAATTCAATGTAACTTTTATATCATTTTTCTTATACTTTGTTTCTTATCCTTTACTAAGTATGAATTATGTCAATACATTAAATTCCTGAAGATTCTAATAAAGATTCCACATCAGTGATGTTTTCCTGCTTTCTCACTAATTTCGAAAAGAGTGGGTTGCTTCTGCTGTTTTGAGATCTTTTTTGTCTGTCCTCTGATATAGAGTGACAGTCCTCATTCCCCTTGCTCTTCATTGCTAAATCAATCTGATATTAATTACCTGCTTGCACAGAGCCTTTTCAATATGTATCAGGAATATTATTCCATTGAAGATTGGGTTCCTGTTACATATTGTGCACTGCCCCAGAATTATACTCCTGTCAACAGATGGTCGGCCTCAGACACCTTGTGATTCAAGCACAAATCTTAGTTTGTATCAAGATCAAATCATCACACCCTACTAGATACACCTTTTATTTGATACTAATAAAGACAGTTAAATTATATTGAAAGCTTAAAATATTCATGAATTGCCACTGACAACTATTTAGCAATAAGAATTCAGAATCACATACTAGACTCATATTCTAGACTCAAAAGAACATGTTTCTGCCCACAATCCACCCTTTGCTCTAAAGAGGATCAAGTTTTCAAAAGATTAGATTACAGCATAGAGTTAGAATTGAAACTGTATCTAATTT
This sequence comes from Onychomys torridus, assembly GCF_903995425.1. NCBI lineage: Eukaryota > Metazoa > Chordata > Mammalia > Rodentia > Cricetidae > Onychomys > Onychomys torridus. Next base: position 4,334,385 of record NC_050459.1, on the reverse strand, counting down.
TTTGACTCTTTACCATGTGGTATATTTATCTGCTTGATATGCCTCTATCATTATATCTGTCATTGGACATCTATCCACCTACCTATTATCTATGTATAAATTCATCTCTGTATCTACCATCTGTCTATCATCTACCTATCATCTGTCTATCTATATCTACTTATCATCTATCATCTATCCCTATGATCCATCATCTATCTACTTATCATCTCTCTATATAGCTAGATTTCATCTAGTCATCTATTTATTTATATATTTCTATATGTATCATCTGTTCTCTTATGCACCTTACATTAGAAACATCACTTAACACAGCTTTTAAAATTTACCATATAAAACCAATATGTTTAGAGGAGCCTGAATCAATTTTTGTCAAATTATAATGGTAAGTATAGTTTGTTGGTGAGGTAGGCATTACTGAATCTCACCAACAATTATCCCTTGTTCTTTTATTCAGGGGCTATTAAAAATATCTTACATCCCTATTCTCTTAGTGTTAGTTTTAATTGAATGAATTTAGAACCCATCTCTTTTCAATGGAAACATTTCAGAACTAAAGTATTAATTTTATTCATTACCTTTGTCCCAGCAAAACTTGCTATTGTTCATTGAGTTGCAAAATTAAATGGTGGAACCCTGTTCTATGTGAAAATTTTCAGGCAATTTGCATATATACAAAGCCTCAGAAATAATAAATGTTTTTGTTTGATGCTGAAGCAATGTTTGCAAACTCCTTACTACAGCATGACTTCCTGGATGCTTACTAATTCCTTGAGTTTAACCGTTGTGATGATTATTCCTAGTTGTCAACTTGACCATACCTGGAATCAACTCAATCAAAGTGGATAGATAAAACTGTGAGGAATTTTTTCATAATTAAGTTGTTTGAAGTTGGAAGAATCACCTTTAATCTGGATCTTTTGAGGTGGTAAAATCCACCATTAATGTGGCTCACACTTCCTGGTGGCAGACTATTAAAGGACATGGAAGATGGAAGCTTTATCTCTTTGCCTGCTTGCCCCCACTCACTCTCACTAACAAGTTCAAGTTCATCTTTTTTTTGTTTTGTTTTGTTTTGTTTTGTTTTGTTTTTGAGACATGGTTTCTCTGTGTAGCTTTGTGCCTTTCTTGGAACTCACTCTGTAGCCCAGGCTGGCCTTGCACTCACAGAGATCTGCCTAGCTCTGCCTCCCGAGTGCTGGGATTAAAAGCGTGTGCTGCTGCCACCTCCACCCAGCACAAGTTCATTTTTTTTACTGGCTTTAAGAGTCTACTTCTTTGAAATTCCAGCACACACTAAAGACAAACTGAGATATCTAGCCTTGCAGACTGAACAACTGGAATCTTGGACTTCCTATTGGTAGGCAGGCAATGTTGGATTAACAGGATCATTGCTGATAAACTGCTCTAGCAAGCAAATAAATTCAAAGACTGCTTCATGCAGAATTCACCTTCTAAATGACGAACTTGACTATTTTAGTTTAGGAGTACAAAGGACTATGGCATAAATGGACCTTCTGCAAAGCATATAAAGGGAAAATATCTTATTTTTCTATTTTAAACAGAACAGCATATTTTAGTATATCAATCATAAATGTATTTATGACAATATCACAATGATTATGAGAAGGGATAAGTAAAATATCTTGCGATATGAAAGGCAAATGTTTGGTAAATGGTAGTTTTGTGACTCACATAGCAAAGCAAACCAACATGTTATTCTGCTAAAAGTCTGCCTTAAAGAAATCACTGGTTGTTAAAACGCTATGAATTGTTACTCCCCTTAAGTTCTCTACTAATGACATATTCAAAATTCATAGTGTGCTACTTCTCTCTTTCTCCCAGACAGTTCCCAGCTTGGTCTCAATTTATCCCTTCTGCCCCAGAAACATTTTCCAGTGCCACAGTGACAGCTTTTGTGCTACTGAAGGTAGGGGCTTTAGTCTGTTTCTGTTTTCAGGGTCTGTGTGGTTTGCATACAGACTGAAAATCTAACAAGGGAGGTTTTTGCCATCTCTAAACTCCCATTAGGACAGGTGTTTTGCCTCATCAGGCCTTCACCTGGCCCAGTCCCTTAGTGGGTTGTGTTTGTTTGTCTGGGTGATCAAGGACAGAGCTTATGCCAGAGGCAGTCACCCCTTAGGGCTACACTCCCTCACCTCACCTGGAGTCAGTTGAAACAAAGCTTTTCTCAAAAAGATGCTTTCTCTGACAGAGAAGAAAGCTTTACTCCTGGATAGTTCTGTTCTGCCCTGGCTGGGCTCTTTCCCCAGACAGCGTTCTGACTCAGCAGCACAATTGCTTCAGACACAGTTCAGCTTTCCTGCTTTCCCAGAAAGGTCTTTATTTGATAGGAAAGCTTTTCTCAGATTTTTTTTGCAGCTGAGGACCAATCAACCCAGGACTTGTAGGAAAGCAGACAACTGTGCCATTCCCACCAGTTTTAGCTTTGTTTGTTCATTAGCAATCTTACCCTGGGTCCCGCACCTTTCTGCCTCAGCTCTGTGCTCCAAGAAGTTTGCAACTGTAGGAACTCTATTATCTCCAACATGCACTCCAACTCAGAGATACTGGCCTCTGGACTTTGGGGCAGAAGGGAGGATACAATGTTAACAGAGTTTGTATTACTCCAGGGGATCTTTGCATTAGGGCAATTAGGAGTACCTTTTTGTTAGGAATGCTCACTCATAAAACCCTTGATGCTTCAGCTGGGCTCTAACTGAAAAGCTTGGCTTTTTTGTTTTTCCCACAAACAGTTTCCTGCCCCATTGGGCTCACAGTGGCTCTTCACCTGTACTCTCCCCGGGTGTTTTTCCCTCAGGGGATTCTGACACTCTTTTACTAGCTTGAAGAGACAGAGCTAAGAAGAGGTTTTTAGAAACTTGTCCCTGCCTTCTGCATTACAAGGAGGATTTTTAAAGCTTGAAAGAGGTTTGTTGTTTTCCCTTAGAACTAATCACAGGTGATTCTCATACTAATATTTTCTGGTGATTCTAATTTGTCCTTCTGAGTTCTGAAAGGCTTTAGTTTTTCAGTTTTTTAAGAGCCTTTGAGAAAGATTATGGCCTTTTAGAGAGATTTTTTCCCCCTAATTTTTCAAGAAAAGCTTTTTAGTTTAAAAGAAAGATTTTTTTTTCCAGAAGAGAAAGACCAACTTCCCCCCAAACTTTTCAACTTTAAATTTTGGCTTTTTACACCTGCATTTTTGCCTCAGGGAGAAATCTCTTTCTCCTGCCACTTGGACTTAGCATTTTAGCTGTCCTCATGACAAAGCTTCCATAGGAAACTTTTTCTTCCCCATAAGCTCAAAGAAGAGCTTTTTTACTACCCATAAAGCCCAAAGAAAGATTTTTTTCCCCAGTTTGCGTTCATAGCCCCCAAAGTTAGAAAATTGAAGAGTTTTTCTGTCTAATTGCCTTATTTTTTTCTACACGACCTTACACTTAGTTTTTCCTACACTATATTACTACCCTTTACCCTATACTTATTTTTCACAGATAGAAACTGTAAAAGGGATAGAAGATAGAAAATTTTGACAGAAGAGAATTTTGCGCTGCAGTCTCAAACATCCTTCCAGTCCGTTTTGCCATCTCAAGGATAAAACCCCTACCCCTCAATTAAATATATATATATATTCCATAACACTGGCATCCCACTTTCCACTGGCAGGGCTGACCCACACTTTGACCAAAAACTCTGTAATAAAACTATTCTTTTCCTTTTTCTTTAGTCCCTATTACTTTGTCTTTAGTTCCTGTTCATTTGTCTTTAGTTCCCCCTTTTTTTTTGTCTTTAGTCCCCTTTTTTCATTTATGTCCCTTTTTATTTTTTTTTTTCTTTAGTCCCTGTTCATGGCGCCATTCTGTGGGGCATTTGCCTACCGAACCCACAGTTCTCCAGAGTTTTCTTGAGTGTGAGCAGCAGGAAATATTAGATAGAAGGATTTACATTGTGGAGATAATTGCAGAGATAAACAGATAAAAAAAAAAAAACAAAAACAAAAAAAACAAAGGACAGTCTTGAAAGGGCCTGGAACCTTTTCCAACCGGCCAACTGTCTCTACCCCAGGGTGTTTATAGAGATGCCAAGGGGTGGAGCAAAAGACCTCCTCCCCCAGCACAACCAAGTGCAGACCATCTCAGACACCTGCACTCAGGCCCATGGTGGCCTTAATCATCCTCTATGTCGACCTGCTGGGAAAAGCCATGAGGAACCTGAAAACCTGCTCCCACATAACTTCTATGTATTTTTTTTGTGGTAGTTCCTTGCATAAGACTTGATTTGTACTTTTTAAAAATTTTTTTTCTACATCATTCAAGATGTATTTTGATATTTTAATTCAAACAAATGCTATGAAATTGACCATATGACTCTTTATGCTTCATGGAAAATTGACTGCAACCTCATTTTCCCTTATCTTGAGACAGAAATAACCCTCCTGCAAACCCTGAGCTCCTGCAAACCTCCTCTAGACACAATGGATATAACAGAGTTCTGATACGCATGCAGACAGTTTCTCTGCTCTGGGCTTTTCATTTGGTAACACATATAAGTATATATGGGATTAATAGTTTCAAATGTTCACAGAACTATATGCTAAAATTATCAAAATTAAAAGGATAAGGAAGAAAAATAGTCCATGAATTTTACTCATAATTTCTTTTATAGTTTATATAAAAACAAAACAAAATTTAAAAAATCACCTCAGCTATAATGTGGTATAATCTTCAATTTACATTCAAATTTACCAGCCCAACATAAATAACACATCTACATGAAATATTGAAAAGCACTTGCTATAAGTTTCTTTAGTACAAGAAAAAAATAATATAGTCAGATGAATTATATTTTATTTTAATTACTGTAAATAGCACCTATTTAAAAATACATTTTGGATAGAACCTTTTCCATTGAGTTCATTCTTAAATCTTTAGAGACAGGAAATCATGAAATCTGTGATTACTAAAAATTACAGTTGATAGAATTAGAAGTAGAAAAACAACTAGTTTTTCCCAACTTTCCCAACTGCTGCCTATCACCTGTGTTCAGTTCCTTTTTGTCTCCGAATTAATCTTTCTTGTTCCCTTATCCGCACGCTATACTGTACTCACATGGACAATGGACTACATGCATACATATATCGTTAACTATATTCCTCACATGAGGAAGATCATATTTTTCTTTTGTTTTCTTTCTGAGGTTTTTGTGATCTTGTAATATTACAATATTCTAACTCTGCCATGGAAATTTTTAGTTTTGGTGGTGGGTAAGCATGTAAAAATATATTTCATAGTGAAATTGTAAAATCCAATGTGAAGCTACTCAGCTTTCATTCCACATGGTTATTCTAACTGTATATAAGTTCATTAAAATATATGGAATATGGGTCTGGTTAATTTTCATATGTTATTTAGTTTTCATTTACAATTGTTGTAGTAAACTTTATTTTTTATAAATTAAAAAATAAAAAAAATAGTCTGTTCTGGAATAAAATTTAATAATTCAAACTGTCAACAACATATTGAAATTATGTATTTTGGATGACTGTTCCTATTTTCATTCCACTGACTTGTGGAGGCAGAGTTGAGCAATCACTGTAAAGCCAGATGGCCCTCCTTGCTCCTGACCCAGAGTACAAGAGTCTCACTTATGGGGCCATAATTGAGAAGTTTGTATCCCCTTTTGAAGAAATTTCATGCATTGGTAATCAGTCATCAGAAATTCCCCTTGATGAATTCTCCAATTAAATAACATGGAAAAGGTTTCATCTATACAACTCCACAACATTTGTTTTTCAATCAAATAATGCCTTCTCCTGAATAGTTGAAAGGATGGCACCATTACTAAAAATTACTATGGAAATGGTTGTCATGTTTTGTATTTTTTCTCATTCCAAAGAAATCTTTCTGGTGAGATTCAAAGATAAAAATCTTTATCTGCAAAAGAATCCCTCCTAGCATCTCAAAACAGGCATCATTTGACAAAAAAAAAAAAAAAAAAAAAAAGACAAAAAAAAAAAAAAAAAAACATGATGCCATGATTTATTTGCTTTGGAAATGAGGTGAAAACTGATTTGCAAATATACAAAAGCATGATTTTAGTATAATCAGTTACACTATCTATGCTAATTTAGAAGTTAGATGAAGAAGAAAGAAGGAAAGAGAAAGGAAGGGAGGGAGGAAGGAAGGAAGGAAACAAACTTGTGAGTAGTGTTGTAATAGCCACAGAGCAGCAATAGCCAAATTTAGAGGGAGAGATCAAGACAATCTGCAGAATGCAAAAAGAAACTCAGAAAAAAGAAACAATGCCTTCAGTCTGACTTCATGAAATGTTTATATAGCTATCATTCATTGTCGGCAATTTATGAGTAAAGTCTAAAGCCAGATTTCCAGCTTAAAAGACAGAATCAGTTTAAAAGAAGTTTCAAGTGCTCCCCTAAGTGAGTCATTAATCTTGTGTGGCTTATTCTAAACTACAAATAAACTTTTATGGGAATCAAAGTAAAAATACCAAATGAATCGCTGTTATACCTACTGTACATTTAGTAGTTATCTTTCCGTAATTAGATTCTTGATTTCTAAGATGTTGCTTTTTATTTTTTGAGAAATCCGATACTTGTTGCTTTAATCCCTTGATGACCTAGCCCACACAAATATTTCTTAAATGTACTAATCTGCTCTTCTCTTTAAAGCCACATCAGACTTAAAGAAGATTGCTGGTAGCAAGAAGTGTCTCTTCTGCAATGTAATTAGTTATAGACTTTCAAGAAGCAACTGGTTTAAGAGGCAGTGTGTTTTGTTTAAACACTCAATACTGTGTCTTGTGTTTTGATACATATTAAATTATTTTGGCTTGAAATTACTAAAAATTTATCCAAGTGATTTTCAAATATTATATGAAAAACTGAACAGTTCTTCCTTTTAGTGTGTCTTCATTTTTTGATTAAATGATAAAGGCAAAATGAACTTAAATAACTAAGAGCATATTTTTACTTTTACAACATTGAATGATTATTTTTACCTTGAGGTTAAGAAATTATTGTGTAAATAATGTATGCTAACTTCTTTTAACAGTTCTAGCAGTAGATTAATAAAGTGGGCAAGTGAACAAACAGACGAGGGTCTGAAAATAGGCTATGGGTGAAAGAAACTTGCAAAAGAACATTGTTTGAATAAGTTCAAGTTACTTACAAATCCAGTACATAGACTGTTTCTTCCCAAGTATTTCACTTTTTGTAATTTGACCTGGATATTGAATGGAAAAAATTATAGCAAAGGATAGCCATTCAAGTGTTTGTACAAGTGGATTAATGAGCTTAATATAGGAAAAGAAGAAAAGAAAGCTTAGATATTAAGGAAAGAAAGCATTTTTCCCTGGAATTAAAAGCTTTTAAAATTTTCATTTGTGTGTTTTCTTTATAAATAGAAGATAAAGTTTATAAGGGTTCAACTTCATTTTGCAGCTCTTATTTTTAGATCTTGTTTTCTTGGGTCAATATGAGGAAAACTGAAGCTCTTCGATCATTCATTTTTATCTGTAAACATAGACTTCCTTACACTCATCACAATTCAAACATTTGACAAAGCACAACGCACACTTTATAAAAAGATAAAATGTCTTGAAAAGAAAATCTTACCCTGAAATCTGAGACATTTTATAGGTCCTCAGCTATTTTTTCATAAACATAGGAAACTGTGTTGTTAGTGATATAGTAGAGATTTAAAATAATCCTAAGCAAAGATAAGGAACTCTAAATGACTTAAAGTTATTTCATGTGTCAGTGATAGTGTGATGCTTAAGCAATCTACATTGTAATTTCTAGCAGAGAAAATCTGTAAGGACTCCTGTAAATAACTCAAGCATCTGAATCTGGGGTTGAAAATATTTCCTGATAACAGTTAAGACACATGTGAGAGTCCATCTCAAAACCCATGCAAAGCAAATGCTTGTATTGAAAGCACCATGCTGTACAAGAGGACTCTCTTCATGTAGTATTTTATGGAAGATAAGAAAACAATATATATGGCATATTCTTGAACGTTAAAAATTCAATATTCTTTTATTATATAACTCAACATAAAAATGTATATGATAACCTTCCAATAAAACTATGCTGGTGAGACAAAGTATGCTCAGGACACTGTGATAGAATGACATTGTCACTGAATAGTAAGTGTTGCATTTCATCCTATGCCAGTGCCTCAGATACTTCTTCATAGAATGTACCAGTTAGAGTTTTCCATATAAGTGTCATGGCCATTTATTTATTTATTTATTTTCTCCTAGCAGCCTGCATTGCACCATCTTGCACTATGAAACCTAGCCAACAGGTGGATTTTTTCTAGCTCAGTTTTCCCATGTTTTTTCTTTATCTTGCAAACAACCACTTTGTTGGATGCCTTCATCAATATGGTTATATCCACTAATTTTGCTAGGCAACAAAAAGAAATCGGCATGAGTCTGTATTGGATGCCTCTGTGAACACCATCTAACAAGTCCTAAAGAGATACCCCACTCCTGGCACTGGAAATTTGGTTTAGTAACTTATCTTCTATTTTGGGGACATACACTTAATATTTTAACATACACACATTGCATATTGGCCAAACAAATATCTATAACTTTAAATGCATGTCATGTATTTATGATGCTGTATTCTTTTTAATAAATTATATTTCAGAGATGGTTGTTTAATTGCTATTAACTTTAAGTTACCACTTTTTCAGAGAGATATGTACTTATATTTGAAAATATGAACACATGCTTCCCTTTAAAGTCAAACATCACAGATTACATTGTCAGTTGCTGAAAACACTATACAAATAGATATTGTATTCATAGTGGCATAGTTAGCAATTTCAAAACAATACTCTCCTATTCTCTAAATCTTTATCAACTACTGCCCCCTATTTCAGTAGTGTGTCTAAATTCATGCCACCAATGTGAAAAATAGGCACACTTATTTTTACTACTGCTCTAGGGAAGTTAAAATCTAGAACAGGTAGGCAAAAATTGATAGACAAGTAGTTTGGTTCTTCATAATTATATCTGACATTATTACTTAAATGCTAACAAAGTACATTAATCAAATCAATGTGACACTTGAAACACATAAACAACAACAAACACAACCAAATGTACATGTGTAGGAAAAAGGAAGCCTAGACCTAAAACCAAATAAATTGTCTGAACTAATATTTGAGCATACAACAAAGATAACATAATAGAGGATAAAAATGTTTGTTTAGCAGTGCTTGGAAAATTTATATTGAAAACAAAAACAGAGAAAATCACGGTTCGTGAATAAAAGAGAAACCAATACAGTAGCAATATTATAATTACCTTACTCAGGATACAGAGGGTATTACATAGGAATCAAGAGTGGACTCAAGGAAGACCATGTCTCAAAATATAAATAAACAAATAAACAGGAAGGAAAAAAGAAAAGAAGGAAGAAAGGATGGAAGGAAGAAAGGTAGGGGGAGGGGGAGGAAAGAGAAATAAAAAAAAGAAGGGAAAGGAAATAATCTAGATACAATTTTCAAATCTTCATACAAATTTACTCATCATGGTGATATTTTATCTGTGCTGACATGTGGTGACTTTTTATTTTTGTTTTAATAAATAAAGCTTGCTTGGAGATCAGAGGAAAAAGCAAGCCATTTTAAGTAAACAAAGAAGTCAGGCAACAGTAGCACATGCCCTTAATCCTATTACTTGGCAGGTAGGAATCTGCCTGGATCTCTGTGTGTTCAAGGCCACGCTGGAAACAGTCAGGTGTGGTGGCACACACCTTAAATTTCATCAAGAGTTAACCATGGAGGGCTACAGTTCTGTATAGACAGATAAGAAGTGACAGAGCTGGGCAAGAAAAGAAATTGATGTTTCTGAACAGAGAGAGCAAATCATATGGCAGAACAGCAAGGCATATTAGCATGGGTAGACAGGAAGTAACTCACATTTGGAAACTGCCTAGTTGGTGAGGTAAAGTTAGCTGTGGCTTTCCCTACTTCTCTGATCTCTCTAACTAAGGCTTTCATGCCTATATCTGGCTCCATGTTTTTTATTTAATAAGAACATTTAGAAAGTCATCTACCACTCATTGACAATCAAGTACTCACATGCAAGTACCCACATGTAGATGTGTAAAATTTTCTGAAGATGACATAGGCAAATCTTTAGCTGAACTCAGATTTGTCAATGACTTATAGGTAGAGCACCAATAAAAAAAAAAAAAAGTCATAAAACAAACGTTTGATAGCTGAGCCTCATTCAACTTAAAGCGCAGCACTTTTGTCAAAGGCATTGTCAAGAAAGAGAAAAGACAAGCCACACAAAGAGTGAAAAATATTTTTGAAAGACAGTGCTCATTAAGAACTAATCTGAATGTAGGAATTATTCCCTAAAGGTGTTAATAAGAAAATCAACAACCATTGTAAAATTTATAAGAGAATCTTAATGAACACATCCTTGTTTCCCTGAGAACTTTTGTTTTCCTTATAAAGGCAAGGCTGATTTCCTTGCTGTCTTTCTAAGGGAGGCAAGGTCTTAAAAAAACTTCCATGTCTTTTATAAAGGTCACCCTAGTGCCTCACAAAGATCTAAGAGGAGAGTTTAACAAAAATTATCTGCCAGGTTTTCCACCATTGTATCACTTATGGAATGTGAAATAAAGATGAATAAAATGTATCTCTTAGGCTCAAACTCTCCAAATTAACAAATTATAATATATTATTGTTTTAAATAATAATCTACATTCAGACTCCAGCATTCATATAAATCTGAGCTACAAATTTTGCAAACTTCTAATTGTAAAGGACTTTTACATTTACAAATATTTCTATTACTAAAAATATAAAATATATCATCTCATTTTCCTTTTATGAAATTGGGTAATTGTAGCATTGAAACATTTATTTATTTAAAACACTTAATTATCACACAGGGAAATAATTGAATGTCTTTGTATACTCTTACTTTGAAACTCTTAAAAGTGGTAAAGTTACTAGGAAGTAGAGCTTTATGTGAATCAACTTCAGTTTTCTAAGCTTTTCAAAAATTGAAGATGAAAAACCATATAATCTCTCAGTCACATGCATTTTTGGAGCTATGGCCTCTGAAGATCTTCAGTTCATACATATCTTAATTTTTATTACAGATAGAAAAGATACTTGCTATAGAGAATAGTAGAAAAACACCATTGAAATGAAGGTTCATAAAACATAAAAGCAGAGTATAAAATAAACTGCAACATCCTGATCATTTTCAGAGCTCTGGTTTAAAATGTGACAGTTGATCATTTTTTGGCAGGACAATTACCTGCTCAATGAGAGTGGGACCTGAAAAATGTTGTTGGAAAGGACATTAGCAGTTACTAAGAAAAACATCTCTTTTGCAAACTATCATTTGTCTAGAGAATGCAGGTTTTCCTGTTGTTTTCCTTTTCCATGTTATACAAGAAAAGAGAGAGATTCTGTAAGTCTGGGAATATTTTTGCTTTTCTAGAATGTTATAAGAAATTGCTGATACTTTTTTGATCATGGGATAGCAAAGATCTCTTTTATAAACTGACCTAAGAATTGAGCTTTAAATCAACACGCAAAGTGAGGTTCAGCATTTGAGTCAGTAGCACATCTACCCATTAACTAGAACTCTTTGTTAGTTTCCTCTGAGTATTATCATGATTGCATCTAATCTTTATTTATCATCTGTACTTGGTGAAAGATTGTGCAAACTAATGCGTATGCAATAGTGCTTCTTTTAATTATACGAACATGTTAATACTTTGTTGTACTTAACAAAAAATCATATATTCCTGTCTTTGTTTGTTATAATTTTTTCTTCCTCTTTCTTTAAGTTGATGTCTTCTTTAAGGAAAATTATTTTCTTTCTTCTAGGTGTAATGACATTCATTGTGTCATAGCACAACCTTGGTTTGTTGTAGACATTTTAAACCATGTGGGAGTCTATATCTAGATATAGTTATGTCTACAGGTAGATGGCAGATATAGAAGATAATACAGGCTGCTGATTTTATGTTTCTTTAATATCCTGCATAATTATTATGTGTTATTTCAAACTGTTCAGTTCCTTTAAAGCCAAGACTATGAATTGCATATCTCTTAAATGCTCTTGAAACATTGATTATCTTCTATTGTCCAGTGAAAGATACTATTATTCTCCAGATGGTACATAATTTCTAGTGTATTTCAATGACAAAAAAAAATGGTTTTGCTGAGCATTATGGGGCTTATGTCCTTACATGTGTAAGAGATGTCTGATTAAGAGTATCCGTATGTTCGTTTTTGGAACTGTTCTGCACATTTAACCAACTGAATGATTCTGACTTACTTTAGCCTATGTTGCAGTCTACTCTGCAAATACTGTCTTCTGTAATCTTTGACTTCTCTTCAATTGCAATCTTCTGCCTGCTTCTTCATTGACTTTGACCTCTTGCAATTTTATTATATGTTTGTGTAATGGTCATTTCTTTATGCAAATGTTGTGTGCAGTGGTCATTATTTGTGTATTTAAAAAAATGTCATCAATCTTTTCAACTAAAGGCATGGTGCTTCATATAGCATAGAAAGCTACTATTTTTTCCCTGCTATAGGACCTTGTAAAAATGTCTAGTTTGGGATTTTTTTTCTCATGAAGTTCTACAAGTGTATATTATTTTATGTTTGTGTCATTAGGCTTCCTATGTAATTTTTGGCTATACCTTCAGGACATATTTTCTTTCCTATGGACATATATTGTATCTAGCACTTGTTAAATATGGCAATTCGTGGTTTTCACCATCATAAAAAAACCCCATATATTTATGTTAGAATTTGTACATATACTTCATGGCTCAATTCTTCTGAAGATTTATATGATTTATGTTATACAAATTCCCTTAACAATAGCAATATTTGCAGAAATAATTTGGGGCCTTATATTTCTGTCCATGAGAACAGAACTTTACACTGTGGCATCTCAGAATTGAAACAGGATCCTCAGGCATTTCCAAGAAACAACCAAGCAGGGACCTCCATCCTGATGTCCTTGGCTTTTTGGAAGAGTCTTACGTGCAACCCAAGCTGAACTCGAAATATCCATCCTCCTTGTTCAACTTCCAGTGGAGTGCTGGGATTTCAGGCACGTTCTAAAACGTGTCATTTTGTGTCTTACTTTTAAACACTTTGACAAATTCTTTTAAATGTTTTTATGTTACTTTGGGTAACACATATTTGGTATTCTCATATTCTACAACACAAGAAATGGAGAATTTGATAGTGTCTTCATTTTAATGATTTGTCATATTAGTTCTAACAATGCTGTTATATTTATGTTTTACTACAATCTCTTGACTAATGTATTTGAGGATTCCATGTTTTTACATTAAACATTTTGTTATTAGTTTCTCTATCTGTATTTTTAATCACTGGATTTTTATCCAGTTCTCTGGATTAGAGACTCAAATACAATACTGTGCATATCAATTTTACAGTATTGTATTCAATCTAATCTGTGTTCTATTACATAATTTAATTGGAATATTTCTAAATTTTTCATTTGATAATATTTCAGATATAGTATGCATTCAGAAATAGTGTTCGTATGCATTTGTGGGTGGGGCACACATGACAAAGTATGCGTATCTAAATCACAAGATTTATTCATGTAGGTTCCTGGATCAAAGTCAAGTGCTCAGGATTGGTGGCAGATGCTTTTTCCTGCCTCTATGTCAGAAAGGTTTACTTTAATATTTATTTTTAATAGATGAAAGGTGTTTTACTTAGTCCTTAATTTCTAGGTGCATTTTCTTGTTATATTTTGATATTATAATTATTTGAATTTTTGGCAAAAATAATCTTGTTGCTGTCATAATACAGTTGCCTAGGATGATGAATATCATGTGCATATTTTAATATTTATTCACAATTGTATGTTGGCCATTAAAGGTTAAACCTAGTGTGTTTATAATGCATTATCCATTTTCATATTTTTTTAGGATGCTAAAATGCTAGTATCCTTCTTTCAAAATTTCATTTGTAAACTTTTATCTGTAATTTTTCTTTGTAAAATCTCCTTGCCTGGTTTAGCTATCACAGTTATAGCCACTTCATGAATGAGCATAAACACACTCATTTTTTAGTATTTAGGAACAGTTTACATAAAGATTACATACTTACAGAATTTATTTATAAACTTTATCTGGACCTGATATAGGTAGGGTGGGAGGAAAATGGAGGATTCATTACAGATTATAAATTGCACCTTTCGATGCTTTAATTTCACATATGATCAATGAAGTTCACATTGTATCAAATTTAATAGTTACTACTTTTTAAAGACCTGTTATATGTAGGCTATTAGGGCATTTACATAATTATTTTGTTGCAGATGTAGCACATCTCACTGTATCCTTTTAATTCTTCATATTTCCTTACTTACTTTCTTTAATGTATTATTAAATTGTAACAAACCTTTATTTTATGTTTAAAAATTTGATTTAGTCATAGATGAGATCTCCATGAGTAAACTGTGGATGAGGAATGGGCAATAGAAGGTAGGGGATAGGGGATGAGTGCATAAGGGGATGGGATGGTTGAACAGGAACAGGGAGGGAGGGAAAATGCAATGAAAGAGATACCATGATAAAGAGAGACATCATGGGGATACAAAAATCCCGGAGGTAGGACAGTTGCCAGGAATCCCTAAGGACATTGCTGAACTAATCAATTTCACCCCAAACATTATCTAATCTTCTCTTTAAATTGTTCATTGAGAATTTAATGTTCATGTCTAAATTATGTCTTGAAGTCTTATTGTATCTTTTTCAAGTCTGTTCCAATGATTCCTCATCAGATATCTGACAACTCTTTTCTTGTCCTTCCATCTCAGTTGTATTAACTTTAATAGACTTTACATGGATGCGAAGGATGAATAAATGGGTGCACACATCCCATAATGTCATGAGTTGTTGGGGAGACTCAGCAATTTATCAATCACATGACCACCACCGGTACCTCTCTACAACAGCAAGGGACTCCATTCTGGAGTTACTTCCCATTAACATATTTCACTGCTTGTGACCTAGATATGTCCCCCTTAGTATATGTTATGAGTTCACGGGATCTTTGCATCATATTTGCTATAAGCATACATTAGCACAAGAGAACTCAGAAAAAGAATCCCTTGCTTATGGACTTACCTTCATTTTGGTTCTTTACCCTGCTCTCACCTCTCATAATATCAACAAGAAAGCTTCCCCTCCACTTTATATTCAGTAGTCTGTCCTTCCCTGCTGGCTTCTCCTAGTTCTCTCATCCTGTGCCAAGTCAAACTGTTATTAACCAACTCCAGGGAGTAAAAAGAACCCTAAGGAAGAAGTGTCAATCATGCCTGTTCTATCACATATTATTTATTTACAAATCAGTTTATGTTAAATTATATGCATTAATATTCCAATCTTCATATTATAATCATGTAATTAGAAGCAATTAGTATAGTTTAACTACCCTAAAATAGATACCTTAAATCTTACATGCTTTTAATGAACTTACTCAGGCCTCTACAACATTTAACCATTTAAAGATTTTCTTAGGAAAGAATATTTTGAAACCTCATACAAATCATTGGGTGATCACTTTTGAAAGTCTGGTCCCTAGAGTTAACTCATTTTAATGAGTCTAAGTTGAATTACATCATTGGGGGTTTCCTGAGGACATTTTAGCTTTTGTTCACTCAGCATTTAATAAAACAGTCCCTCCGTTGACAATCTCTGGAGAGGAGAATGTGGGACGCTATATAGCAAAACGAATTTTATGGGTATGTTGAGTTTGAGTATCTTTAGAAAAACATAGTGAAGAATCCTGATGGATCAACCATGACATGGGTCAGTGAGAAAAGGACTCAGGCAGAGGTTAGGATTTTATATCTGAAAGAATCTGCAGACTGTGAAGATTGAGAATGGTGGATTGAAACTAAGGAATGTCTCTTTGGGAAAGGCAAGGAAATGAAAAGGATATCATCTAGGGACTACTAAAGGAAAGATCCCCACTCTTGCAGTACCCTAATTCAGCCATATTTTTGGACAGCAAGGTAAGATGATTGTGTTGCGTTTATTTTATAAGTTGATTACACTATAGCAGAAACTTGTACAAGAGTCTACTTGGTGTTTACAGTGGGGTTTCTAACAAGTGCTGTGTTTTCAACCTTGATATGGGCTACTTTGGACATTCCCAGTCATGTGAGGAAGAGAAGGAAGAACCATGAGACCATGCTACTACATACATGAATTGAATGATGTATTCTAGGAACATTAGTGGAGCAGAGGCATCTAGAGCTCTGCTTCCACAGTGACAGGCATTTTAAATATTCCGCTTTCTTCATAATGTGGAGGATGGGATTCAGGTTTGGCAGCATTTTTCTTAGCAGCTTCGGTCACAGCATATTGAGCTATTGCTTTATTACCTGAAAAAGTTCTGCAGATTACCTGCATCCTCCCAAAGATTTCTCAAATCTTGAAATAGCTAAGCAAACATGTCTTGCTTTGATGTCTGTGTCTGTGTTTTCATTCCTGTCATACCCCTGACTTTCTCTGAGGACCCTTAGAAAATCCAGAGAAGAGTATCTTTGCTCTATGGCAGAAGCCCCTCTATCAATCACAAAACAACTCAGAAATATCTCTGAAAATATCTTTGTGTGTGTGTGGAAAAGTTTGAGATATTCTCCATTCTGACATTTAGCAAATTACAAAAAATAAAAATGAAGAAAGACTTTTAAAACTCTAGGGGTAATATGTGAGTAATAAAGAGGCTAAAATTAAATTACTCAAACCAACCATTAAAATCTCTGTGCTTTATCTTATTTGCTCATGTTGATCATCTAGGAATATTCACTTAAACAAGAGAATTTGCTAATACACTGTTATCTTAGGAGGTTTATTCTCAGATAAACTGTAGATTCAAAACTGGAATTATATTGTCATATTCAAATGTACTCATGAATGTGTGTCAGAGCTCTTTGTAGAAGAATGGGTAACAAGTGTGAAGATATCACATATCATCTCCATTTGGCTCAATTTTATACTTGAAAAGTAAGTGAGTCATGCCATAAGGACACTGGATAAAGACCTAAAGAATGGAGAATTACTCCCAGGAACAATCAGGAGTAATTGGGTTGGATCATTATTCAGCAGCTGTATGAGAATAGTTAATATCAACGGCTGTGAGAATCATTGAAAACATCTGGAGCTTTTATTGAAGAAACACCAATAGCCACCAATTAATTGCTCTTTAGCAATGGAGAGATGGAGAGATTAAATAATGGTCCTTCAGACACCTGATGCCTGATGCATCAGAGCCAGTAGTCCCTTTCTCCAGGCATAAAAAGCATCAAATGCAATTTGTCATTTGGGGGGTAGATAGAGGGAGAGATAGATAGATAGATAGATAGATAGATAGATAGATAGATAGATAGATAGAATTTGTATATAGCATGCTCTTTTATTATAATATCAACAATATTTTGGAGATTGTTCATGCACATTACCAAGTATGGTCTTTTGCATATATCCTGGTTCCAGAGGTGGAATGATGACAAAATAAGAGTTACCAGAATTAGAGTAAAGGGGAACTTATGTAAGGAAGTTTGCCTTATAAGTTTAAGTGTCATGTCACAGGGCAATCAAGCTACTGGCTTACATTAGAAATGGAATTTGCCAATGAATGGATCTGGTTTTAATAAACCAATCAGAGTTTACAGTGCATTGTAGAATACCTTCCCCAAAGGAAACAGTTTCCCCAACTGGAGGACATATTAGCATAACAGCTAGTGAACACAGTAGGACAAGTGTGCTGCTGCAAATGTTCCATCAGCACAGCAGAAACAGGTCAGCCTGGGGTATAGCAAGAAGAGAAAATTTCTGAGTCATAAGCTAGGAGGCCTAGTGGGTAAGTGTTTGCAGATAGGGCCAAGTAGATGACCTCCTATAAATTAGGCAGATTTGGATTCCAGTATCTGAATTTAATCATATAACATTGATAGTATTCAGGCTTGAACATATCTATTTATTACTGGGATAACATAAACACTCACAGATATGTCCAGATATACACATATACATTTGCATAGATACAGACATACAAACACATACACAGACATATACACATGTATACACACAGATACACTTATATGCACACATATACACATGCAAATATATATACATATACATATGTAACATAAAATCATTGTCATCACATCTTCTTCACAACAAAATCAGTATTTTGCTTCATTTTATATTACTGTTCAGATATACATAACTGTGTCTAACTAGTGATCTCCCAGGTATGACTTTAAATGGAAAATGTGAAATAATGTGTAATCAGGATAGGTAATTTATTTCTGATATAATGAAGAATATTGGGATAAAGACAGTTTTAAGGTTGAAGAAAAACCCCTTGTGTCAGTGTTTCAATGTTCTGTTCACAATGTGAGGCCTAAGTATAGGAGTAAAAGAAACATTTAGAGGAAGACTTAGATTGCTATTACCCTGGTTATTGGGGCATGACCTGACTGCCCTTTGGGTAGATCAAAGAACATTTAGAATAGTAGAAATTGTGCTATTTAGGTCTATTATTTTAAAAGGTCACTGAACTAGATCTACCTTCAAAATGAGATTTACTATTTTTAAATGGTGATATATATTATCTGGGAAATTTCTAGATAGCATTAGAAACTTGCCAGTCATCTTCCTTTGTATCCCCAATTACAATATGCCATCGAATTCATGTTAAAGGAAACTCATAAGTCAGAAGACAGCAGTGGAGGCACTTTGCCCTTGTAATCAGAAAGCAGATTTAAGTTTGAATTCCACAAGATCCTTGGGCAATGTCCACTTCCACATGCAATCACCTTTAATGGGAAGTGGTGATAGATATTGGCAAAATAACCACATTCATGACTCAGAAGTGTCTGAGTTGCCCCTCGTAGATGTCAGAAACCATATTTAGAAACCTGAAATCAATTTTCAATTGATAATTCTGTAATCACTGTACATTATTTATTTTGAACTTAATATCCACCATTATTTCCCTGAAACATGACAGTTGGATCAACCCTACTAACTCCTTAAAGATGAATAGCTTTTTGTAGGTTGCTTCTCTCAGCTGAATTTGATGATGTCTTTAATGTGAAGAATAGGAAGAATTGAAGAGTCATTTTTTTCCCAGTTCCTATCTGCAGCTGGATGCATAAAACAGAACTCTTTACAGACTCACACATATGCGCACACACACACACACACACACACACACACACACACACACACACACACACCTAGGGAGCCATATAAGCCACAAAGCCTTCCGGAGTGGTCTTGTCCAGTTCCTCAATGCCTCTTATCTAGAGGCCCAGGACATCAGGCTCTGTCATGAACAGCTCTGAAAGCAGCAGGGAGCTGAACCCAGTGAACTATCAAGGTCTCTTCTAAAGATATTATCAGATTCGCCTGCACATAGAGTCTCAGAACTTGCTTATATCCACACGAGGTCAAAGCTGCTCCCCTCCTATTAATTTTCCTGCCATCTGTGCTGCCAGATGTACTGAGAACAGCAAAGGAGCTCCACCCTTGGGAAGAAAAGCCGGCTCCACCCAATGGCTCAGCTTCTGCCTCAGAACTGATTTCCTCCTTTGTTCCAGGGTGTTTCTGTTCTCTTTCGCTGGAAGTCTGAGTGCACAATGGGCTTGAAAACCCATCTCTTCAGTGCAGCAGCATTTTATGACAAATGCATTAATTTTGTACATATTTCTTGACTTTGTTATTCCTGAACTACTTGGGAGATTATGTGCCAGCTAGATTACAGCCTCATGCTACTGTGTGTCTGACCAAGGTCAATTAAGAAGAGAATCAGTCAAAAGGAAGAATTAAATAGAGAATGAGACAAGGAAAGTCAGAGTCTGCGGCTCCTCTACTCGAAAGAGGTTGTTCCAGTATCACAATGTCTTTCATTTCACCTTAGAGGCAGCAAATGATGTCATAGTCTTCCTTTTTGTCCTGTGGAACAAGGCACAGCTGAGAACATGTGAGTTCTTGTAAATTGAAATGTATCTATCATGCTAGTATTTAATTAGTTATCTTCATATATGTATCTATTCACAAATCCTATTGCCTAAAGTGAATTTTGCATTCATTTTATATTATTTCATTATCATATGCAACTTTCAGAAAAAAATGAAGAATTTCTAATGGTTTTTTGATGCTCATATCTACTTTTTGGCTGGGTCAAATAAAAAACCAATATAATAATAATAATAATAATAATAATAATAATAATAAGTAACAACAATAGTAAATATTCTCAAAAAGATTATTATTTCATTTTATGCTCCCTGGCTTTTCTTATACTTTTTGAACTTAGATAAGACACTTATTTCAGAAAATTCCACTACAAAAAGACAACCAATCAATGGGTCTCTGAGCTATTCCCTTTCAAACCTGGCATATATTGTGCCTTATTAATTTTCTCCATTTTAGAAATAGTTATTATTTATTATTTGTTTATTTGTGTTTGTGGACTGTGGAGGCATGTATCACTATGAGTGTGTCAGAGAACAACTTGGCAGAGTTGGTTCTCTCTTTCCACTGTAGTGAACCCTGGAATGGAATTTAGATTCACAGACAAAAGTCTTGTCCCTCTGAGTCAAATAACTAGCCCAATCTCATTAATTTTAAATGTAGCTCTTAAAGGTTCTCTGAAGCTCTGCTGGACAAATCATGAGATATGTGACATCTGTGACAAGTTTAGAATGATTTAGAAACCTCCCAATTTCTGACCTTCTCTGAAAGCAAAGGGGGTTTGGGGTCAAGGGTCACAATGGGCCCTACCATCCTAGCCAATTGAAAGTATAATACAAATTCATTACTTTAGTCTTGGGTTTTTGTCCTGGGTGGCTTTGTGTGTCAACTTGACCCAGCTTGTGTCATCAGAAGGTGGCTCAGCTTATGAAGTGCTCCTTGAGATCCAGCTATAAGGCATCTTCTCATTTACTGATCAATGAAGGAGTGCCCAGCTCATGGTGGCTGGTGTCATCCCCAGGATACTGTACTAGCTTCTATAAGTAGGTGGACTGAGCAAGCCACAGCAATCAAGTCAGGAAGCAGCTCCCTTTTAAGACCTCTGTATCATCTCCTGCCTCAGGGATCCTATCCTGTTTGAGTTCCTGTCCTGACTTCCTTCAGTGATGAACAGCAATCCTCAAGTGTAAGCCAAACAAACCCTTCCCTCCCCAACTTGCCTTTTGGTCTCGGTGTTGACAGCAACAGAAACCCTGACTAAGACAGGTTTCAATCCCCTACTGCATTTGTTTGGGCAACCTGAATTTCAATGCATGGGTTTACCACGCCTAATTACCCCCTGGAGCTTGGCAATTCAATGAAATTTTACATTAACTTAAAAATTAAAATCCAAACAAATCACTGGAAAGTTTTGATCCAGAAGTACAGAAATAGTAGAAGAATTTGATCATTCACACCATCCAGGAATTAATGTCCATGGACTGTATTAATAATAATAACTTGTCTCTTTATGTGTTATGGATGATATGAAATGTATTTCATTTGAAGTGTGAACATCATCTGCATTTTAGTTAAAATAACATTATCAGCTAACATGCAGTTTTGATCAATCTCTATGGTAATTATTTTCATTGATGCAACACCATGTTATATCCATTTTAAATTTTCAATCTGAAAAAGCTTCTGCAATCATATTGGCAATATAAACTCCAAGGTAGTCTGATATTAATTCTCAGAGAAGATACTTCTCTTAGCATGGAAAATCAGACACAATCAATCACAGTGGAGGTTATAAGACAGCTGACTTAACTTTGTTCCTTATTCCTGCGAGTTAGGAAGACAGTTCTTACACTTTAACCCTAACTCAAGTGGCAGTTCTTCACTTAAGTGCTCCATGATAACATGGAGGATTCTATGTTACCTCCAAACTCTCCTCCCCTGAGCAATTGCTTGCCTCAATTCACAATTCGTGACCATGTATCTATCATCAGAGTCCACATCTTCTACCTCAAAGTGTGTCATTCATTCCTAGGGATGATTAGAATAAAAAAATATATAATATTTGTTTTTCTGAGACTGACTTCATAGACTGAGTGTTCCACAGTTCTATCCATTTCTAAAAATGTCATTATTTCATCCCAGTTTACCTCTGAGTAAAATCCCACGCAGATTTATATGCAGACTGAATTTTCCCTACTTGTTCATCATTGAAGAATAACTTTGTTGATTCCAATGGATACTCTAGGTTTAGATTTTGAGAAACCTCCAAACTAGTTTCTATAGTAGATGAACCAATTTACTGGTTGAACCACAGCAGACAGAGGATTAATAGCTAAAATCTATATGAACCTACAAAAGTTAATTTTAAAAATCCCCCCGTCCAACAAAGGTTTTAATGAACTGAGTAGACAGTCCTCATGACAAGAAACACAATTAGCAATCAATCTTTGAAAGGGTAGTTCATTTCCTTAACTAATGGACTTTTAAGTTATACTGGTTTGAGATTTCATTTCACCCCAGTCAGACTATCATAAAAACACAAACAGCAATGTGGAGAAAGCAGAATGCTTACAGTGCTTCGAGTCCTTACTGACTTAAATGGTAACCTGGGAACCATATGTGAATCCCTCCTCTGCTAGTCTGGAACTTGGAAAGTTGGCAATAAAAACTAGCTGATTGCAAAGGCCTAGAATTTTTTTTTTTTAAATCCTGACTTTTTTCCCATTCTTCCCTTAGTCCCCTTTTGTTCCTGAAACACCTATAAATAATTTTTTGTTGTTGGTTTTAATCCACTTTAGAAACTATCTATCATGTTCAAGAGATTATAATGATGAATGAATTCAATAGTCATAACTGAATGGTGGCTGACTGATGAGTGGGATGGTGTACCCCTCTCCCTCAATTATTTTGGCCTGTGATGCATACATTCAAATCTGCATCATAACAGCCTCCATCACCTCCTAAGTCAGCAACATGAGCTTGAAATTTTCTAATTTGTGTTTTCCATCTGTTTTCTTATGCCATTTGCCCAAATTCTGTAACCAGAGAGTTACAGGAGTCTCAGTCTTCTGTATTCAAAATCAAATACTCAGCATATGTAATTACTGATCAAATCATAGGTAACCAAAGGATTTATTAATTACACTTTATGTAAATATTTATTTTATACCAGTTAGACCCACATACATATCCCTTAAATATTACATGTAAATGTAATTTCTATATAACAATTTGTACTTGAAAATGAAAAGCAGAAACATGCTCACAGATATCCCTTATTGCCAACTTTAATATTCTATAAATCAAATCACAACTCCTATATTTATTAATAGTAATAACAGTGGCAATATTTTAATTAAATATTAATAATCATGAAAAAGAATGGCTTTGAATGAAATGTCCCATGTCCATCAAGCTTGCATTACTGATATATTTAATCCTGGTGAGATTTCTCAGTAGACTTTAACCATTTCTACATCTGTCATGAACTAAAAGTTAAAGTTGATTATTCAAATATGTAACCTGCAAAGAAAAAAATGAGGGGAATTCCTGTTCACTTTATAATCAAAAGAACACAATACAGCATTTAGCAACATGATGCTAGAAAGCGTATCTATATAGCATCACAATTTATTGTCTCATTCAGGTCAAAAAATAGTACGTGTATATCCTCTAAAATTCACTATGACAAGTCACTGATGATGGTGTAAACGGCCTTATTAATGCTAATAACAATCATTTTGAAATTTTCTGCTGTGGCAGAAAATTATATTTTAAATATCATATATGTAACCATGATATTTCTTTATTATTATTATTATTATTAGTAGTAGTAGTAGTAGTAGTAGTAGTAGTAGTAGTAATAAAATGAGGGTCTCAACCTCTTTCACATCATACCCACACCTGATCAACCTCAACATTTTAAAGCTATATTATTGTATTAATGTGTATTCTAAGGGAAGGATGAAAGAACAAACAATAAATGTTCTTTGGATTAATATTTTATATATGCTATGGAGAAAATTTTAAATATACACAGCAAGCAAATATCTCAAAATTTCTGACTTCATTTTAATGACTCTCAAAATAGGTAAGTTGAAATGGAATTATAATTTTTTTTAAATAATAAAGCTTTACTTAAGCCTGGAAACATAACACATTTGAATGTATTATAAGTTGTTTTCTTTTCTCCCTATGAGCTTTGGGAATTGCATTTCAGAATTTCAAGGGATATTAAGGTGGAAATTCATTTAAATGTAGTAACCATTACAATTTTTAAAGTAAAAATTGCTCCTTCATTTTTGAATGAACTGCCTAGAAAAGAGTCATCTTTAAAATATATCTTGCACTCATTTATTCATAATGTTCTTGCTCACTGAAGCCTATAATCTATAAAAGCGACTTTGAGGTCTCAAAAATATCTACAACATTCTCTCCCACTTAATTCTTTAAACTATTTCAAAGTTAAACCCATAGTAAAGTGATTATAGTTTTAATCAGCAACTAAAGATCTATGGACTCACACAAATTATATGGTTTCAGAGTTAAAGTTTAATTACTTCCTTCAATGGGAAACACCTGTTAGTTATTATTTTACAGCTTGATTCTTCACTAACCATGAAATTTCTTATCTAATTTATCTAAAATAGCATCCACTTTAAAGGTAAATTTATAAAGATACCCGAATACATGCTTTCATTCTGATAAATTGTCTACTATAAGGAAGAAAATACCATCCTGTATACATAAGAACAGAAAAAATCAAATATACATATAATCAATGTGTTGAAGTGTATCTGACACATTTGAGACACTGCAATCAATAATCTTTTATATTTCCTATAAATTAATTCATATATCCTCAGGTATAGGTATGATTTGATTTCCTAGTATTTCTCAATCTTTGTTATGTAAACTTGGACTATGCTATGTACAATTTATAGTCATTTGTACAAACAACTTAAGACAATTTTAATGTTGATAGAGTCAATTCAGTTTTGTTCAATACCTACTCTAGAAATTTTATAATAAAACATATTCATTTAAACTGTATTTATTTTATGTTATAAGATGTTTTCCTTATGTGTATTATGTTCAACAAATACATTCTTGGTGTATTAGGAGTCTAGAAGAAGGTGTTGGATCCCTTGTGACAGGAATTATTGACGCTGTTGAACCATGATGTAGAGCTGAGAACTGAACCTGGGTCCACTGGAAGAACAATCAGGTTGCTAACCATTGTGCCATCTCTTGTCAATATCTTTAGCAGTTTTATAGAATAGGAGTTATAGAAGGTCTGTGCTGTGGAAAATGTGTGTGGAGCACTGATCTCAAAATGATGCACAACTAGTGCGGAGTGGATGGAAATTTGCGAGAAAACAGAAAGTTATACTAATTTTAGTAGCCATACAGCATTTTTATAACATCATGATTCTCTTCTAAAATTGTCCCAATCTTGCATTCTTACATCTATTTGAAATAATTTTAATCCCGTGTCTTTAAAGCTATTTTCAAGCACTTTCCAAGTTAAAGTCCAGGATTGCTAGTTAATTACTCAGAAACTTTTCAAACAATTACACCCACTGCAGGCCATCAAGTAGAAAAAAAAAAATCTATGTGTTTATAAAGACACAGAAGAAGAACCAAACTTTTGGCTTACTGCTCCCATATGACCTTTTCTGGAGATTCTGCCCAGTGCAATAAATGAGGAGGAATAAAATACAGAAACCCTGAAAAGAAATAAAAAAAGATACCTTGTAAATGTTTATGAAAATAGTATATACTTTTATAAAAACAACTAGAAATCATAAGTAGATCATTTAAATAAAAAAGAATCAAAGTTGTATATACAATCAATTACATATTTACATACCCTAATAGTGAAAATTTAATAATTTTAAAATATTCTAAGATAACATCAGAAACATGAAATTTTAAAATATGAATAAAACATATAAACACATGTTTAGTTGCAATGAATACCCTTAAACTAAGTCCAAGGAATACCTAAGAGAAATAAATGCTTTGAAATGCTTCTACATCCGTTAATCTAAATTTCATATTGGATTTTCCTGAGGATAATCAAAAGTGGCACTATCATATCTAGAAGATACATTGATGATTATACAATGTTTATGTAAATATTCAATAATTAGAATGACTAAAATAAACTTAGAAAAGAAGAGTTGGATGACCTGTACTGCAGGATTGTATATTTTAGTGAGTAATTATAATAATAAACAGAATATAGAATCAAATATTGGACACAGAACCAGACTAGTGAGATTTGGGACATGATTCATCATGTTTGTTAATTTATCATTCACAAGAATGGCAAAGTATTAAAGTAAAAAAAATGACAAGTGTTTTTCAATGATCATGACTGAATCACAAGAAATAAGAAAATGGATTCATAACTCAGTTGTATGAAAGTTAGTGCATAATGGATAAAATAGGTATCTAACAAGAATGGAAGTTATTTAACCTTTCAACTAATACATTGAGAAAAATCCAACTTACTATTTATATTGACATGAAAACCCATACACAATTTCCAATCTTTATCATTGAAAGTACTAAAAATTCAAATTTAACAATAATTTTCAATTTGATAAATTATATGCAGATGTTACCTGAGGTAGGTAATAGAGTCAAAACCTATACAATTTCTACAAGAAATCATTGCAAAATATTTTTATGTGAGTAGAGAGTTATTAAACTACTACTGTGAATGAAAAAATATTTCAGAATACCTTTATTCTATTATTGAACATCAATTTTATGATTTCTCTTTTTTCTTTTTTTTCTTTTAAAAATTGCCAGATGTAATGGTGTCCAGCTGTCGTTTCATCAGTCAAAGGGAAAATGAAAATTAAAACTATGAGAATATCATGCAATGTCTTTTAAAATATCTTAATTCAAGGGCTCCAATTTGGTCATTTTTTTGTTATTATTGTTTGAGTTTTTTTAACAGGATCTTATATCCCAGGCTGTTCTCTAACTCACTGCATACATAGTCCAGTAAGTCCCTAAGTCCAGGTATAGCCATTTTCCCCAAGACTCGGGACAATGTTTCATGCACATGCTTTCTTTTCTGCCCATATCTTCAAACTTCCGAATTTCTGAGGAACGCTGAAAAATCATCCACTAAATTCTTGAAACTCTGGCTTCAACTACATTATGAAGCTAAATCAAGGAAGAACATTATATTCTACATTATACATGGGATACAGACAAAGCCTGGAATTTTAAAAAAAGATTCTATCTCAGGATTCTGGGCACTCAATACATTTTGTTACTTAAGGATAGCATGTAAGTTGCATCTGTGGGCATGCTTTCTTGTATATAGTTAATAGCCTGAAGTTCAAGTACAGTCATGAAAAGACATCCTTCTCTAGCCTCATTCTCAGTGAGAAAACATTCATTCTCAGTATGAGTAAGACAAAAATCTGTACTTTTTCATAAGTTTTCAACCAGTCTGAGAAAGTCCCAATAAACTTCCAGTCCCAAGCACTACTAAGTGTATATACCATGAATGGTTGTTGGGGTTCATAAAATTTATTCCATTCATAAATCCATGATTTCTTATAGATATGAAAAGATGCATTTATTGATTTTGAAATGTTAGGCCAATCCTGAAAGTGTACTATATATCTTCTTGGATGTTATTGCTTAATACTTCTGAACGTTGTTAAATAATTCTTTAATAATTCTTGCTGAGTATGTTCCATTCTACGTTCATGGGGGGATAAAACAAACAGAAACAACAGAATAAATGAGTAACAAAGGCAGAGAGCTTAAAGTGTTAACAAAAAAGAGAAGGCAGATATTGAAAACACTGATATACATGGAGAATTCTCTGATGGGCTCATCATCAGAGAGATCATCAAAAAGGCTTCAGATATGTCAATAGTAATTTTCATTTTGTGTTCTGATGATTCTAACATCTGCATGATGTCTGAGGCTGAATCTGATGCTTGTTCTATCCCTGTAGACAAGATGTTTTTCTTTATGATTCAGACTGCTTGTCATTTTATATGAGAAGCTACTAGAATATAACCATCAAAACAAAATGAAATAATCAAGTCCTCAGTGGAAGATTTATGCTAATCTGCATACTTAGACTGGCTTACTTTTTTTTTAGATATCTCTTCAACAAATTTCAAATTTCTCTGAGTCTTTATCAAATAACTCCTTCATACATTCTTAAAAACCCCCTCTTTGGACAATGTCTTATATCTATTTTAGCTATGATGCACAAGGCACTGTATCTTTTATCATAGTGAAATGTTGGGAGAAGAGGCCTTTCATAATTTTATGAGTGAATACTGGTCTAGGAGTTTGTGTGGGAACTTGGGCTGTGGCCTTCATGATTCTTTCTTCTCTGATATTATGTGTGCATATAAAGTACATGTATGAATTACTTATAGTAGGTGGAGAAAGCCAGAAAGTGCAGCTTCACAGCAGAGAATGTGATAGTAAGTCTTCAATTAGAACTTTTCCTCCTCCTTGCTCGAGTGTATACCTGGAATAATTCTTGGCTCTTCATTGTACAATGTGTTCTGTTCTCTAGAGGTAAATGCCATGTCAGTTCATAATCTCCATTAGGGTTCAGTCCTCAAGAGTGGCTCACTCTCATGTTGTGCCACGTTGAGCCCCAAGTAATATATCACAGTCATTTCAATTTTCCTAACAGCCTGCGACTCCAGAAATGAGTCCCTGACTCTTATTCTCTAGATTTTTTTTCTTCTCTCCAGATTTAGAGGAAGTATTTGACTCTGACAAATCTGAATGACTCAAGAACAGACTCTGACTTCCTCTATATTTCATTCTTCAATATTACTGTCTTAACACAATTGGCATTTTGAAGACTGAGGCCAGTCATTCTACAGCATCCTCCCCAATTTACTGCTGCCGGATGCTGTCTCATACACGAGTCTGCTGCTGCTTCATGGCATGAATTCTACGTAGCCACACTGATCTTCTCACATTTTCCTGCCTATCTGTAACCTGCTTTTCTCTACCCTCCTTGGTAATGTTCACCTTGAACAAAAGTCAAAGAGCCAATTGATTTCCAGTGAACTGACTATTTGTTTTTAGATTAATAAAAAACATGTCAATGGAGAAACACAACACAATTATGCAAATGTCATCGGTACTTTCTCCTGTATTTAGCACTGACTGATCAATATTTCTAAATGAAACTTTACTATTTTTAGTGAAAATGAGGCCCTGCCAACTGTGTTATTCTTTATCCAACTGGCTATCTGCATTCCACTAAAAAGAGAACTCTTTCCCCATCTTTGCCTGTATAAGTGTGCATTGAAACATTACTATTCTTAATGCTGATGCCAACATTGCTCTGTAGCTTAACAGGGAGGCTACTTCATCTTTGCTATTCGTGCTATTTGTTTTATCTATGGAGAGCTACACTTTTTGCCATTCAGATGGATATGCTTTAAATGATCAGATAATTTGCAATAGCTATAGTGTTACTAATTAAGTTTGGTGGGTGTGTTTAGTCAATGGCTTGCTTCGACAATAATATCATTTATTTAAGCTCCATTTCCTTCACAGATCTCTGCTAGGAATTACACATAGTTAGTGTGCATCATTGCACTACTTTCCTGGGGTTATTATAATTTACCAGCAACTGAGTATCTTAAAACACTGCAATAGTCCTTCCTCAGTATGCATTCTTCCACATTTAAGAATAAAGGAATATTGCAGAAGAGAGGGCAATAAGATTGTAAAAGTCAGAAGATCAGGGAGTTGGCTATAAGATTACATCTTCTTTTAATGTCAGAAGGTAAACCCATGAAGTTTCATCAGCATGACGATCTAAACATGATGGCACCAGCAAACAAGCTGAACCGGACAGAGAAAATACTACAAAGAACAATAGGCAACTGAGGAAAGTTGAGAGTTGAAGTGGTCTTTCCCAGGTAAGAGCACAAAAATTGGTTGTCCAGTGTCAAATGATCAATCATGAAAACATACACACCAGTTAAACTATACAGTGTGGGAAGGTTACATTTAAGAATGTATATGTGTATACATGCACATACAAATGTACATAATGTACACATACATATACATACAATATACATATATATGCATGGAATAATTATGACAAAAAGAGTGCATGAATTTTAAAGAGAGCAAGGAGGTGTATGTGGGTAGACTTGGAAGGAGGAAAGGGAAGAGATAAATGTAATTATATTATAAACTCGAAAATAAAAATAAATATCCCAAGCACCAGGGTGAAAACAGGGATATGTTCTCTCCAGAACTGAAAGGCTCGAGTGTGTTGTTTGCTTCCTATTGTTTCTGAAGCATGAAAACCCTCCAACTGAGCCTGTTTCTCTCTTAACATCTAAGTCCCACTCCCAACTCATGCTCTCCCACAATGCTTTTTGCTTGGATGGCACCGGTCATGATTGAAGAAAAGATCTCATTAGAAAATGTTTAACACAACCATTTCCTTGCCATATAGTAGCATACAGCTGCTGTTCCTATTAGGTCCCAATAATTAGGAAATGCCTCTGTACAGAACAGTTTTTCAATTCTAACCTTAATCCTTATTTCACATTGACATTTCTGAATTCAAATCCAATATGACCAACAACATAGTTCATAGTCTTTCAAGATCAGTAGAAACTGAAAGCTCAAATTCTCTTCTATTCATTTTCCACTAAGTTTTGTATTAGCCTCAGTATCAGAAGTTAAAAGCCCAGAAGAGTGGTGACAAGTTGAAATAAATTTCAACTCACATATCACAAATGTGCTGCGTATTTTCAGTGTGTCCTCACATATGAGGCACAGGGCCAGATATTGTGAGAATGTTCTCAGCAGAGTTGTAAATCATAGTACATTGCTGAAGAAACAGCTATTTGTCAGCTTTAAAGACAAAACAGGTGCTCTTTATGAGAAGGATGATCTCTGTATCAAGATTATTTCTGTCTTTCCTAATGGATGTTGGGTTGATGTACAAACATGCTGGTGGGTATCATTGTTATATAATGTAAGTGGGTGTACTTCACATTGTAACATTGTGAATATTGAGATTCCTGGCAGCAACTCTGAATAAAGCAGTCTTAAGAAATACAAACAGAACATATTCTAATTATATCAAATAAATAACACTGATGGAAATGACTTATTTGTGAAGGGACTGTTAGCTTAGCAGGGAAAGCATGTGGAATACCGTAACCCAACACTGCTGTTTGCTGGTATAGCAGCACATATGGTGCTGTGTGTTCAAGCACCAGAGCATAAGGTGGTAGTGCATGCCCCAGGGCATTCTCCAAGATTCAAAAGGCAAAGCATGGCAACCACAGAAAGAATGCTTTTCTTTTATCAAGAAGCCAGACCAGTGTACAGTAAATAATTTCCTTCAGAGTTTTGTAGATAGGACATATTTTAAGACTCTACTTTATGGAGTCCAGGATATATAAAATTAATGGGAAAATGTAAAACAAATTTCTCTTTCACTTTGAGATATTTATAGTGTACACTGCTGAAGACTAGCATATTTTTGGCACAAAATCTTGCTATCTTATAGAGAACAAAGAGAAGGTGCTGGTTGATGCTAAAAACATGCAAAGTGTGGGAATAAGGAAATAAGTCCTTCCCTCACCCTGTTGATCAAAATAAAAATCAGAGAAAATAGCATTAAATATTTTACAATAACTTGGTACTGACAGGATACGCTAATCACTGCAGATCTTTTGGAGAGGCAGCCTTCTATTTTATTTAACAAGTGAAAATACACAAAAAATTATGCTAATGTTGTAATGTTATTCTCTGTTTTGTATTATTTTTAACTTCTATGGAGAAATGCAAAATGTATAAGTCCTGTTTAGGTCATTTGCAAGGTAAGATGTCTGAAAACATTGTATGTCAACTTTTAATATCATTTGCAATTTTATTTATCAAATTTACATCCTTCATGTGAAATTACATACTGGGTATCTTTCAGAAGACCTAATAAATCATAAGATAGCCTTCTCATGGTAATGCACCTCGATTATATGGCCTCAGTATTCTCATTATCCATTTTAACTGCAACAAAGTATGAATATATTATCATAACATTTTATTACACTTGATTAATGCATTTCCTCACACTTCTTGTTTCTCACACAAATGTGTCTGTGCACCTCATGTGTATGTTTGAGGAAGAAATTAGAGTTTTATAATGAGATTTAACAGATTTAAATCAGAAGTGCCTTTTAGATTTTCAAATTACATTCTGAGAAGCATTAATTTTTATGAGGTTTAGTATTGGATGAGAATCTCACTTTGCCTCTCATTCTATATAAATCTTTTATGAGAAGTCAACATTAAATAATATAGATGATTATTTATGGAATGCTAAAAATGACAAAAAATCCAACATTAATTCACTGCACTTTAAATTATAAACTTTGCTTTTTAATAGAATTAACTGAAGACCAACCAAGTTAACTAATATAATTTATATCATAATCTTAAAAGTCTACACAAGGAATAATAAGAAATTATGTATTGTAATGCAATCATGAATATGAATGTTGTTAATAATCAATAAATCCTTTTCATTTTATATGCAGGCAGTAGTACAGAAGTAGCAAATAGATTATTTTCAGAAATAAAAAAATAAACTCAATCAAAAAAGAGAATATAATTAAAAATGACAGAATACCCATCCAAATCCAGGGATAAGCACTCAAGTTTCAAATTTATAGACAAAATTCTTTACAACAGTGTTCTCACATCTTTAATCCTTAGGGTGCTCACATGTTTGAGACAAAAAGCAAGGTGTCTTCTCTATCATGCTTGTGGATCTAGTTTGTGTGGAAACCGCCTAAGTCAGGAGCAGCGTTATAAACTTTGAGAATCAGCTGAGGTATGCGATCTTCTGTAGGTAACAAACATTCAGTTTTAAGTATTCTGAATTTTTTCAGCATAATTCACAATTAATCAGGGGATATATCTCAAGCAAAAGTTCGTCTGTTTCCCATTTTGGAGCTCTGGGTATTGCATGAACTCTGTCAACAGCACACTACATATTACTAGTTTAGCACTTGAGTAAAGTTTAGCATATCTACTTCATGATTTTGTTTCATCAATGGTACCCCAAGCCAGTAGACAGGGAGCAAACCAAGTCAATCTACAGGGAGGAAAAGCTTAGAAAGTATACAGGGATCTGACATCTGCTGAGTTATTGCCTACCAGGAGTCATGGTAGTCTGTCACATATCTGTGACTTCATTTAAATCCTCCCTAGAGGCCTGTGGAGTTGGGGGTGAGGGAAATAAAGGGAGAGAACAAGTTGCTCAAAGTCACAGAGCTCCTCTTATTTTATTCGGCAAGCATCCTGACTTCGAATCCGCTCTTCTAGAATTGTGTTTCAGAAACTGGTGCTATAGCTTGTAGACTTCCTGAGCAGCCGAGGGTCCCCAAGGCAGTCAGTAGGACTGGAGCCTTGACATCTTGCACTGTTCAGTGTGTGTATTTCTTTTACCTGTTGCCCACATGGGAATTTTAATTTAAAAGGCTTACGCAGGCCAAATCTAACAACAGGTACAACATGAAGAATGGACCCTGTTTTAATTTATGGACCTTCAATGATCATGATCTCATGTGTGGTTGATCAGCTTTTACAAGCATGAGACTCTTCTCTGTGACATCTAGATTTCGGGAAGCTGTGTTTATATAGGGCCAGCATTGTATCACAACTCCACAGCTTCCATTTTTCCTTTTCTGTGACCCTAAGATGTCTTTCAAGCATAGTGCAGACCAGAGGAGGCAGAAATAATAAAAGGAGCAAATCTCTCTAAACTCTGTTCTTTGGCAGGACACCAGCTTGGGCAATCCTGGTAAGAGCCTATTCTGTGTGAGACAGAACTTAAACAAGTTCTTTATTTCTCCACAGTATCTTAGTATCACATAAGACAAGTAACAGTCAATATCTTCTCCAATTCCAATTGGTTGTATATGCAACAAAATGACACCCCATACAAAAGCACTGCAGATGTTTGTCAGTGTCAATGTTTGCTTAATAGTAAGTTTTCAGAGTGCTAATGTATGAGTTTTAACCCCTTCCCAATTTTACTGTGCACGTACTCTTCTATAGGAGGACATGAGTAGTTTTCAAATTTCTCCTTCCATCTTCCTACAGCCATGGATTCTCCATTAGCTGAATCTTGGTCCGTTCTTCCCTTTTTCTAGAGTTCCACTTATTGGTGAAATTATTAAGGTAACTCTACATAGTTAAAAGGGAGGTTTATTTTGTGGGGTAACTTACAAATGAAGGGATATGTAGGTTGTAGGTTCTGACAAAGGTATGACACAGTCCAGCGGTGTTCTCTGGAGAACTCTGCTCAGTCTACCTCCAGTGTCCAGGGTCTAGGCACCAAGAGAGCCAGCCCATCCAGATATTGGATCTTAGGGTGTCCTCTCTCAATTCCACATTGTAGGCATGGCAGTTACTGAAGCCTTAATGGGGGTGGTACTTCCAGATCAAAGCTTGAATGGCTACCTACTACACCTCCCCCTTTTGTCTAAATAAGAAGGTTCTAACCTAATAGAAGACTACAATAGGAATGATTATCAAATATTGTCCAGGAGTAATAAGGGTTAATGACCTAGATAAGATGGAACTACAACCAAAGTGAACAATATCAAGCAAAAGACACATACTAAAATCCAGAGAAGTCTAGAGCATAGGTAAATGGCATGTTACAAAGATCATTCCAAAGGTGTCCTATCTCCTATTGTAAAGAGCCTGAATCTAATACTTAATATGTTCTATCTAAGATTATATAAATAAATATATATACATATATTAAATTGTAACTGTAACTGCTAGTCTTCAGTCCCATCAAAGACCTGAGAAGTAATATAATGGTACCTGAGAAATGGAAGATGGATGCAAGCAACTTTCAGGAATCTTGCAAGAGTAGACAGAGACAGCTGGCAGCCTGGACAGTCACTTAATATTTCTCAACCTTGTTGGTGCATTCAAATTGTCTACAGGCCTAGAGGATCTGACAAACCATTTTCAGAAGCAGGAGTTCTGAAAGACCATCTTACCCTGTCTTGGCAGATTTCAGAAGTCACTTTTTCTTGTGTCCCACTTGTCCAGAAGGACAACGCTCGCATTGTCAGCAGTTGAGGCAAGGGCAGTTCTTTGCCCAATAGGCCATTTTGGGCCAAGAAGACAAACTTCCAAATGGAAATGTCTTAGAAGCCCAACATTCTCTCGGGATCAAATTGATGTTGCCAGAAGCAATTGTGTCTCACATCAACAGAATTCTAAGTTATTTAAATGCCATATTCTCTAGGTCCATGAAGTGTTTGAAGATTACCTGTCCATACGACCTATATATCTGTAAATCTGGATAACCTAACTAACGTAACTATAGAGATGACAAGCATAGGTGACTATAAATCTATAAGTCTTATCTAACTAAATAACCTAAAGACTAAGGTTTCATGTAAACAAGGTAAACAGTCTATAAGCAAATATATGGTAAAGGATGATGACTTCAAAATTGTGACAATACACAAGATATTTATAACAGAGGTAGGAATGTGTAGTGCAATAGCAATATGACAATAATCTTAAATATATATCAGTATACATAATATCTTAAACAGAGGTAGAACATACATATAGTATGACAGGTATAAATTTACATTTGTATCAATATAAAAGTATTTCAAATAAGAGTAGAAATATATGTACATTATAACAAATACAGTTCTGTATTTGTATCAATATACAAATTATCATAAACAGGCTTATAAAAATAGTTTACATTTGTACCAACGTATAAGAATCCACAACAGTGCAAATTATCTAAGGCTGCTATTTTACCAAATTTGTTTACTAGTATATACAGTAATCTACTATAATATCTTATACCCACGTGTGTGCCAGTTATTGGTGAAATTATTAAGGCCACTCCACATAGTTAAAAAGGAGGTTTATTTTGTGGGGTAACTTGCAATGAAGGGTTAGGTAGGTTGTAGGGTCTGACAAAGGTATGGCACAGTCCAGCGGTGTTCTCTGGAGAACTCTGCTCGGTCAACCTCCAGCATGGTCCAGGCACCAAGAGAGCCAGCCCATCTGGATCTCTGGTCTTCAGGGCTCCTCTCTTAGTTCCACCTTGTAGGCATGACAGTTACTGAAGCCTCAATGGGGGTAGTACTTCCAGATCAACCTAGAGTGGCTACCCACTACATCCACTAATGTGTTTTATGCTTAAATAAATATTGTCTCAACCTTCTTTAAATCTGGAGACCAACATAGAAGAAAGCATTCTACCAAGCAGCCATGACAGAGGAATAAAATCAATTGCTTACCATTGTTTCAATGTGCGTTATGTCCCCAGAACCATCAATTAGCATGATTCTATGAGCAGACAGTCAGCATAGGTATCTTCATGCCCGTCCTATTATATTCAGGGGAGAAATCTCCCTCCTCTCTCTTCCCTCCCCATGTGTGTGTGTGTGTGTGTGTAACTTATAAGGAGTGAATGACTCACATGATACCTGTCTTTGTATAATTAATTTAATCTTTATAGGAGAATCTGATAAAATTGCTCTAGACTTGGAAATTAAAACATAAAACTCACTTGGACTCCAGCATCATTATTTGCTGTCAATTTATTGTGTCCCTCTAGTGTCAACTTCATCATCTGACAAAATATTCACAAGACCTAAGACTACTTCTTTTTACCTGAAAGATGTCACTTGTCATGATCACATACAAAGGTGTCCTTAGCCGGGCAGTGGTGGTGCAGGCCTTTAATCTCAGCACTTGGGAGGCAGAGGCAGGTAAATCACTGTGAATTTGAGGACAGCCTGGTCTACCAAGCGATTTCCAGGAAAGGTGCAAAGCTGCATAGAGAAACCCTGTCTTGGAAAAAAAACAAAAACAAACAAACAAACAAATAAATAAAACAAACAAACAAAAACAAAGGTGTTCTTGACCTCCACAATCCATTAGACTTGATACCCATCACTCTGTGATGGATCTAACAAATATTTTGCCCAAGCCTATGTTCCATGTAATAGGAACAGAAAAACAAAACAAAACAAACAACAAACAAACAAAAACTTCCACAGGGTGATTTTAGAGAATATGAAATCATGATATCCAGATCTGTCTTGGGACAAAACCTCACTAACTACATAACTGAGGAGTCCACAGATTTAAATTTCCTAAGTATAACATTATTACAAGGATCTACAATTCTACACAAAGTATTTATGAAACAATTGAGGTAACTCACATAAAAAATTAGATCATATTCAAAAGCAGTTACAAAATTACTCGCAAGACACCTTGTAATATCATCTACAGGGCCTAGAAGACTCAAAAATAGAAAAATAGAAAATAGGATGGTTGATTACTAGAGTATTGAGGAAGGGTAGAGGTAGAGATGGGGATATCAGCCAAAAGATCTCCACTTAATAGCGATGCATATTCTAGAACTACATAGGCATAGGAAACAACAGTTCACAATTCTGAATTGTACACTTAAAGTTTGCTAAGTGGATTATTTAAATATTCTCTACACAGATACACATTCACAAGCATACATACATAACTGTTAGGAGAAGGACTTGGCTATCTGATTTTGACAATAATTACATAGCACCTATGTGTGAGAAATGATCATGTTTTGTACCTTTAAAAAGTAGTACACTTAAAATAATGGGGCTGGAGAAACAGCACAGTTTTTAAGAGAACTTACTGTTTTTACAGAGGGCAAGGTATTTTGTTTCCCAGAACTCTCTTGCTAGATCACAGCTAACTGCTACTCCAATTTAAAGGGATCTTCTGCCCTCTTCTGGCTGATATTAGCTTCTACACACATACAATGCATATAAATTTATGCAGGCATATGTACACATATACATAAATAAAAAATAAAACAAAACTTTATAAAGTACACTAGAGTTAGATATCATCCTTAAAATACCTGTCTAAATATTTCAACATTTGTACAATTATGGAAGAAACTATTCCACAATTGTTAGATCAAATTAGAAGTAGATCCTGGTGCATGTGATATACTTAAATAACCACATAAATGTTAAATCTCATTACACTAAATTGATTTTTTTCTTGAGAGATAAATATCTTCTCAGAAAGGAGCAAAGTGTTGCTTGCTTATTAGGGTGTTTTTAAAAGTCTATGAAATCACCCTGCAATTTTTGTTGAAAAGTGATTTATGCATGTCATTAGGCAACATCTCTTTGAGACAAGACAGACTCCAAGGAACAGGGCCATTCTGTTATTTCTATGGTAAGCCAAGCACTTTGATAATCTTATTAACACTTACCATCTCTAAAACTTCTACAAAGTGTCTGTAATCTTCTTTTGTTTTGGTGTCATTTTTCTGCTTGGTAAATTAATGATATTTTTGGCTTTGATATGGGTGGTAAGTGTGCTCTATGAATTTCTGGTAAACACTATTTTTACTAGAGACCCTAAAAGAAAGTGCTACAGTCATTGTCAACCACTTGGCACAGATACTCTGTGCATTACCTCTGTTCCAACAAGTGTTAGTTTCCACCTTCAAAATATGGTCCAGAATATGAATAATTCTGAAAAACCTCCCCAGCTTCCATTTGCCTAGTGCATAGCATTTTCTGTACTTGATAGTTGAAATAGATTGCTAATTGATCCCTGTTGCCAGTTTTATCCTCTATTAACAGCTAATTAATTACTCACCAAGCTGCCAGACAGATTCAGTTTAAAATGTAAATGGATTTTTCAGTCGTCTTCCCAAGTCTCCAATACCTGGTTTGCTGCAGCCTCTTTTATAGTGATCTGTGATGTTTTTTACAATGCCTGCAGAATGTACCAACTATGATCACTCTTGAGCCCTCTCCAACTTGAATCAATTTTTCCACTCCCCCCTCTTTCCTTCCCACCCTCCCTCTCTCCTTTCTTTGCTGCCTTCCTTCATTCCTACCATTCTTTCCTCTCCTCCTCTTTTTTTCCTTCTTCCAACGTTTTTACACAGACACTCATTTCTGTGAACTTTACATTCCATTTCTTTTTTCCTGAAGTTGGCTCCTAACCAATCTCAGACATGTAGGTCACTACTTCTGAAGGTCTAATTAATGTCCAAATTGTTCTTTAATTCTTCAATGGTAAATCCCTTCTTTAATCCCAGGCCCCCTGTGTCTTGTACTGTGATTTCATATTTACATTTGACATTACTTGTCATGGCAAATACACACACACACACACACACACACACACACACACACACACACTGTGGTAGTTTGAAGGAAATTTTCCACCAATGTCTCTGACATTTAACTACTTGTTACTCAACTGATAGTGGTATTTGGGTAGGTTTAGGGGGTATAACCTTGCTAGAAGAAAGAAGAAAGTCTCTGCTTCCTGCTTAGAGAGGTGAACTCTCAGCTTCCAAGTCTGCTTCCTGATACCATACTGTTCCTGTCCCTATGGATCCTAGCCATCTTGGATCATAAGACCAAATAAACTTCAAGTTTCCTTGGTCATGGTATTTTACTGTAGCAATAGAAAAGTGACCAATGCCCACACAGATATATTACATGGTCATATGGGTGTATCTATATACTTAATTCAGTTGTTATCACAAATGTACTGATATTATTCTTCATTTGGTTTTAATTTTTATAGTAACAGCAAATGGCTGATGAACCTGTAAAAGTCAGTGCTCAAGTCAAACACAGGGGATTTGGAAGCATATGTAATCCAAGAGTTCCACTATTCTGTGATTCTGGATTAATGTCTGCCAAGTGGGGGGGGGGTAAAAGGAATAGAGAATTGAATATTGTCAGATAAATACAAGGAAATGAAGTGTTGTGATGAGCTGATGACCTTAGGTTTGAGTCAGAAGTGGAAGATATGGGTGGTTTAAACTCTGAGGACATCTGAACTTCTTACACTCTTGTAAGGGAAAAGATGAAAAGGTGCTTCTGCAAAAACAGGGGGGCGGAGTGGTAACAGAGAAGTCCTAAAAATCCAAAATTTAACATGCTCATCCTAGAAGGAGGGGACTGGACCTGCCTGTACTGAATCCACCAGGTTTAAATGAATCCCCAGGGGTGTCTTGGTCCTGGAGGACATGGGAATGGAGGGGAGGGGCTGGGGGGAAGGTGGGGGGGGGGGCAGGAAGGGAGAGGACAAGGGAACCCATGGCCGATGTATAAAATTAAAACACTTAATAATAATAATAATAATAATAATAATAATAATAATAATAATAATAAACAGCCCTTGAACCTATTACAGCTGTGGTTGCCATCACAAGATCAAGCAGTCAACACATCAGCATGGATGGAGGAGGAGCTTACAAGACCCAACCCTTATCTGGAGAGCTTTTGGCAGCTGGTGGCTGCTGAGAGATGAAAGGCATCCCTGCCTCCTATGAAAGGAACACAAAGCCATGACCAGAAATTGCAAAGCCTAGGCTATTTATATACCACAGTATGCTTCTACTACATCAAAGTATGTTGGTGTTTGAGGAGACACATGTCCTTGGAAAATGCAAGGTGGCTACAAACCCTTAGAGACTTCCTTTGAAGGCAGACAAGATCTGGGCTGCCCCTCTGTCAGATCCAATCAAAAGGACATGATGAAAGTTTCACTGTTAGTTCCAGATTCAAGTCTGAAGGGACCAGCAGCTTGCACTCTCTACCTATTGGAACAGTTTCTCTGAGGGGAAGATGAATGCCAGGCTGGTGGTCCTGATTAGAAAGTACTACTACATATGGCCTTCACTGTGTAAGCTCAAATATCCAAACATGGGGCCTGTAAAAGCTAAGAGAACTTCTAGACAAGGAGCTGGATGTGGCTTCCTAGTCCTGCACTCTCTCAGGCAGACCAGTACTCAGCTTACAGAGGTGCTGCTGCTGGCTGCTACCTGTGGGCTTAAGCCAGCCCCCAGCCCAGAATCCCATGGTGAATTTACTGGCCCTTTAAGGCTTGACTGATGCTGTCAGAGAATGTCACAGATGTAAAGACAGCCAGGTCTAGACACGGAGGATCTCTAAAAAGGTCCCATTTCCTAAAAAAGGGTCCAAACTGGACAAGCAGGACATGAAAGAAGGCAACTGCTGAACTTTGCAAAGACAAGGTAGGACAGTCCTTCAAAATTTCCTCCTTCACAAAAAAGTCGGTCAGATATTCCAGACCTGTAGGTTGAAGATGGATGCCCCAATGTTACAGAAGAACCTTGGGTGAAATTCCAGGCAGCCAGATGTCTCTGTCATTTCTATAGTTTTGGAAGTTGTTTGCTCTACACTTGGTGTTTACTGGGGTAACATTATATCCTTCTCAGACCCTTGATGGGGTTGGAAACTAGATAGTTGTAGTTACAGTTTTCCTTGTTACCAATTTCAGAAAAGGAGCTTATATAAGAGATGTAAAGTTTGTAATATTGAAAAACATAAAAGCTTAAGTTGTTTATCTAAGATGTTTTAACATCTAAAAAGATATTTTTAGGATGGTAATACAAGTTAGGATAAAAAATGGTTTAAGTATAAAACTTCATCTTGATGGGATAGATAATAGAGTATTTTCTCCAAATATACCAAGTACAAATGGACTGGACACTATGAATGTAATTCTTATCTGATAACTGTTCTTATTATATATAGTTTTATTATGTTAGAGTTAAAACCTTTCCTTTTTATTTAAACAAAATGGGGAAAATACTGTGAAAAAATCGTGAAGTTTATATTTTTGGAGTACTTGCACTTCATTCTGCCTGTTTGAATCTCTTCTTTAGCAAGTTCTCTCTTGCTCCATCAATATCATGTAGGCCCCGAGCCATTTGGCTTTTTCTGTCAGAGGAAATATAATCTCAGTTTCCACACGGAAAACAAAGGTTCTCAGATCACAATTGTTTTACAAGACTCTGTTGTACTGTGCAGAACTATGATGGGTAGAGAACTGTACTCAACTCACAGAAGGTACTAGGAATGGAGCCTCCTTTAGGCTCTGTAGGCAAGGGGTTGAATTTTCTCCTTTTTTTCTTCTTGCTGCTCTAAAACGGCCACTGGTGCTGGCACTCTATGCAAAACAGCATCCAGTCTCCAACACTGAGATTATCATCTGAAGTTGAGATTAAATACAGAATTCCTTTATACTTACCAGAACCACAACCTATTTGTCCTGCTCCTCACAGGCAATCCGTCACACCTAATACAATCAACTGTTACAAAAATGCTTCACTTTTTTATACCTTTAATTGAATATTGCCCTTTAAAACTTATCAAGATCTTACAGATTTTCTTAGGTCCCTCTACAACTTAAAAATATGCTCCTTAATTTGCTGTTAGAGTCTGGTATCTTCCTAAGGAGATATAAGGCACATTTTACATTTGATACCACATATACCATTGAGCCACTTTGTTAATGAAACTGGTATGGTACCAAGTTTACAGTGAGCTTTTTTTTTTTTTTTTTTTTTTTTGTTTCAGGCAGCATGTAAGAAGAAAGAACAACTGATATACAATGGACATGACAAAACCCTGAGCTAACTAGCCTCAAGGAAACATGGGTGCTCGTAACAAAATAAAGTCACAGACAATAGATGGCAGCTGACATCAGTGTTGAGACATAACTGTTGGAAATGCTATATATCTACTGAATTTTTTTTTACTGAAGTTTATTTGGATCTATATGAAAGATAGCCTTATATAGAGAATCTGAGGCTTAATTTGATGTTTTTGGTAAATACTCTGGTGTTGAATAACTCCATTTTTTTGCTCTAGTTACCAGCCTTATGACACAGCATACTTTGTTGGCAAGTTCCTCATAATCAGTGCTGCTACAGCTTTGCTAGTCCTTCAGGGAAATAAGGACATCGAGTTTTGATAGCAATATCCGATCACGGGTGGAACCTGGGTCTATTTGCCAGAAAAATGTGCTCATTATTGCTATAGCTCTATGCTTGCAATTAATGGGATTTTAATTTAATCCATTAAGCTAGCTTGTTTTAAGAAGTATTTTTTGAGTAAACTTTCAATATTCATTTAAGTTAGAAAACCCAATTCTTATGTAAGAAAAAACATAAACTTTTCAGTAAAATAACTCCTGTTATAGAAGATGGAGTGACTGAATTTAATGAGGAAAGATCTCAGGCCCATTTAGAAAGTATATAGTGAACAGTATGAGAAGTTGCTGGAGGATTCACAGGCCAGGATTATTTTAAATGGTACAATTTTGTTTGTTTGGTTGGCTTGTTTTATTTGCTTTTCAGTATTACTATGTAGATAAATGAAAAGAGAAACTCAATTCTTTTAAACAAAATTTTGTCAAAACATATAAACAAACATCAGATTTTATAAGAACAGGAGATATTCAGTGAACAATCCACACAGGGGACAATTTGTCTCAGTTGATGGAACCATATGCAGAAGCTTCACTTCTTGTTGATTTATATTTGTTAGGATTAACAAATCAAGAGGAAAGTAGCAAACCAACTTTTATCTTCTAGTGTTCTGCATTTGAATGCTAAAAGGTGGGTAAATCACTTTGTGAATGTTCCTAATGCATTTAACTGTTGCTGTGTGAGTGTGGGGCATTCCCATTTCTTCTCGTCTTCTGTCTTAGCCTCACATTTTTTTTCTGAATTTTCATCCACCATTATTGATTCTATGTGACACTATTGGTCACAAACACGATTATAGAAAAGAAAATGTATATAAACCATTCTGTGTGTGTGCATGTGCGTGTGTATTTGAGATTATACACACACACACACACACACACACACACACACACACACATATTTCCCAGCTACCATCAATGTATTCATGATGTGTGTCACACAGACGACCCGACATTTCCAAAGCAAACCTTATGTGTGCACCCCTCCCTAGCACTGACGCTCCACCATTCCTCTGTTGTTCTTGCCTTTCAACAACTCTTAGAATTGGCCATGTCAGCCATGTTGATCATGAGATGTGGGTGTTGCTGAAGACACATAAAGCTGAAAGAATTGCAGCAGCAGATAGGCAATTTAGGTGCTAATTCCAATGTGAGAGTAACAAGCTGTGTGGGTTTGGAGACATCAATAAACTGTACAGAGCCACAGTTCCTTCCATTAAAATTGAGGCATGTGGTTTCTCTGGGGTCATAGACACAATGCTCAA
Organism: Onychomys torridus; assembly: GCF_903995425.1. Lineage (NCBI taxonomy): Eukaryota > Metazoa > Chordata > Mammalia > Rodentia > Cricetidae > Onychomys > Onychomys torridus. The sequence goes on along the minus strand of NC_050459.1, from coordinate 4,290,159 downwards.
TGATTTTATGACCCTCATTTTATTACTGCGCTCAACAACTACACTAAGGTGGAAGTGTGGGTTCTTTATACCTGCTGCTTAGGCAACCAGAGCTAGTAGAAATATCCTCAACTATGTGGTTCGGTGCTGGCATGGGCTTATTAACTATCACAGTAGGCAAGGGGACCTGATGAAATGGAGTTTGAGAAAGAAAAGGAACACTTGTTTGAAAGCTTAGAATAGGAATTTAAATTTCACATGCAAATACGATTCTACTAGTCCTAATCACATCTAAACAATGTTGTGAATGAACACTGTATATTTTTAAGATAATGTCTTTACTGGGAAGCTGTAAACTTAACTGATACCTGCCTGATGTTGGGAGAGTTGGCATTTGTTACAGACAGCATTCAAGTGAAGATGGATTAGATAAACAGTAACGATCATCACTATAATAAATGAAATATAATCACATCATTTTAAAAACAAATATTAAATTTTCTCTAAAAACGTAAAAGACCTATGGTTGAAATGATGTAGTGAATGGTGGACATGTAGCTAATTTATATTCAACTTGCTGGGAATGACATTCATCTACATGCCATATTTTCTACTGTACTATATAGGATTTTAAATTGTATGAAATATAAACTCGCTTCTTCTTATCTGAAAATATGATATAAATATCATTGTTCAATAAAAGAATTCCACAGACCTCTTTTATTTCTGAGAGAACAACAGGCACCATTTCTGTCTGAAACATTCTGTCCCTGCCTCAATTCTTAAAATCAATAATTTAATTGTTTAATCTAGCCCTCATGTCACTATCTCCCCTAGGGTAATCTGATCTCTTTAGTTGATTTCATATCCCTTTAAGCAACTCATTGCTATGAGTTCTCTACATTGTGACTGCATTCAGTAACCTCGCTCACTCCCATAATTACCATGACATATATTCATTTTTTTATCCATCCATTTATTTTACATCCCAGGTGCAGCCTCCCCTCCATTCTGTCCTTGTAGTCCCTCTCCTCCATCCCCACTCCATCCCCTCCACTTCTGTTTCTGTCCAGGAAAGGGCAGGTCTCCTATGAGTATCAATAAAAAAGGCACAAATATTCATATTTTGTACACAGTTTCACCTGAAATAAGGAAGACTGACTTAAAAAAAAGAGTGTTCACCAACAATTGCTTAAGTATATGAATCCCACTTTCATATTTATTATATATACTAAACCAGTTACTAATACTTTGAATTGAATCAATAATCATATATATTGAGATCCTCAATCCCTACCCTCTTCAAACTTGCCTGCAATAAACCTAATGATCTACGTATGCAAAGATATGTGCTAGCAATAGATGAGATTTCCCCTCATGTCTTCACAATATCATAAAAGTATTTAATATATTGGGTTTCAGTGAGTTTTCTTTCTTCTGTTTGTCAGCAAAGTCATTTAAAGACAGTTCATATTAAGGGTTTGGCGGTGGCTAAAACACACAACTGTATTATTAAGAGAACAAACAGGGTGGATTGCAAGACCATGCTAGAGGATTTCAGGACATATCCAGTGTTTCTCCATCTTCTCCCAGCTTGTCTAAACTTGCCGAAGGAAGCTTTCCATGGGTTTTCATTTCACACGTTCACTCTCTGGGCACTTCCCTCCACTGTGCAGCTGTGGTCAGAAGTGCTCCAATTGTTCACAGAGGAGGGAAAGAAAGAACCATCTGGTCTCAACCTGCATCACACTCTAGGGAGCAGCGTGTTATTCCCTGACTTTCCACTCTGTCACTTTGATGCATGAAGCCTAAAACCCCACACTGACATTCTTTAATTTCTGTGAATTATTGTAAAAGAAAACAAGGGATTTTTCAATATTCTATAACCCTAATATTTACATTATTTTCATGTGTTATGATCTAAAGAATATTCCAGTGTATAAATCAAGATTTTAAAAAAAAATGAAAAGGGCTCACAAAACCTTGTATTACCTCCATCCACTATATCTTTTAGTATATTTATTAAAGAAAATTGATGAGAGGAGTATTCATAAATTTTAACATGTACGCACATGAATTTCATTTTTTCCTGTTTACAGATAATTCTGGTTGACTTATTTGGATCAAGTTGAGCACTCAGGTTGAAAAAGAAATATGTGGATAAACTTCTAAAAGGGAGCAAAGCTGAATCTGAGCAAATCTAAGGCCTGTTCCTGCATAAAAGCAATGAAGTAGACGACCAAGAACCTTAAAAATCACCTTTTCTCAGAACCTTATAATGCATAACAAATTACAAAGAAAAATAAAATAAAAGCATATCCAAAATACTCAAATTGGGGAAAATAGCATGGCATTATGAAACAGAAGGACATATTTTAGCCATTTTCATATCAACCCACATTAATTTGTAGAAGACACAGCAGTAACACATACAGGCAGAGAAAATGACTCACACATAAAGAACACAAGTTAGGTTGGAGTTTCACATACCTCATTCTGCTGTTTGGCACACACAGACACGGTAGGGATTGTAGGATGACACGGAGCTGTCAAAGGTTGAATACAGGGTGTCATACTTGACCCCTGTTGTACCTAACATCTTTGATTTCCTGACTGTCCAATGACAGAAATCTCCTGACATTGATCTGGCCATAGTATTATTCTAATCACCATTGATGGATAAAGAACTGAACCAATTTCATTTTCATGGATTGGTCTGTGGTTTATTTTGTACTGTGCTTGCACAGAATTCCTAGATGGCCTGAAATATGCCCCAAGTAGAAAAGGCTATGCCTGAAAAATCTAACCATCTGTCACTTGGCATCTACCATATGAATGGCATCTTCCTTGAAAGCTTAAAAATGCTAAGGTATGAAAATATTAAGAAAAAAATTATCATGCAATTGTCACTCAGGACTTGGAGGTAGAAGATGCTGCTAGAAAAGTTTTGCCTTGAAGAGCATCTTTTTTGCTGGGCTATGTACAAGCTCTCTTCAGAGGGCAGCTCTTACTTCTCTCAGCCTGTCTTATCTTCATAGTGACAAAGACCAACAAGCTAAGCTTGTATGAGCTCATGAAAAGTAAGAGGTTTGACCAGGCTCTACACATTAACTTTTCAAACCCATAATTCTAGAAACTGGTTTGTTCCTTTTAACTTTCATTTTTTTTCTGAGCAATAGTTACAATAGAGGTCTAAGGAACCTCTATAGACCAAGCCACAATGCTATATAGTGACTTTCATAATAGCAGCACAATGGATTGTGTTGATCATTCAGTCCAATGTTTGCCTGTGAAAGGAGGGAAAAAGAAGCCTTCTATAAAGAACAAGAGTAAAAATTATTTCATAAAATCATGTTCTTCTACATTTCAATATTTGTTTATCTGGGACAAAATATTAATTTGTGCCCAAGGCTTTCTTGGTTGGGGTACTTTCCTTTTAAGAAGAAAACACAGCCCATTCATTCTACTTCATGTTAAAACATAAAATGCAGGTTTTGTCCTAAACACTGTCACAGAAAATATAGTGGTAATGTACTGCATAATACTCAAATGTGGAATGACAAAATTCCTAGAATAAGTTATTTTTAAAATGGAAATAAAACCTCTTACAAAAGTACAAGTAAAAAATGAGAATTGTGAAAATGGAAGTAGAAATATATTCCTCTACTTCTTTTCAAAATGAGTCCATTTTCATGTAAATACTCACATCCTTCTCTTTCTTGAGTTCTGAAATATGTAAGCTTGAAGACGGTAGGAAAAGGAGCAGCCTTTGAATAAAGATTTAATGACATTTTTCCAGCAAGACTATTATCACAGGCAAAATTACATTTATCTTTTGGTTCACAGAGCTGAGAAGAAAATTCAACGAACTCTCAATATGTTTATATGCTGGGAATGCTTCTCACCTTACAGTATACACATTTATCCTGTCCAAGCACAAGGTAATTAAACATGCAGAGTCCAGGAGTCCAAGAATCTATTTTGTAATACTTTAAGTCTTATTAGGGAGTCTCTAAAATATATTTCACTGTACGTTTTATTTTTGTTGTGATGATTCTTAGTTTGTCCACCACCATTTTTTTTCATTATTATCATGCCTTTTTCTTGTACCTAAGTATTCATATTGCTATAAGTTTCAAGGGAAATTGGTTATTGTTGGGAGATAGAGCCACCAACCTGAAGGAAATTATGGTCCATTTTACTATATTTTATTTAATATCATAAAGAAGTATGCTCATAAAAATTAAAAAGATATTCACAGATTAACATTGAATGATTATCAAGAGGAGACTGCAAATAATGTGACATTACATCATGTCTTTGATTATCTTCTGTTGCATAATGATTTTGAACCAATTGTAATGTAGTGAGTTTTCAGTCTAGTGTTGATTATAGAGGAACCTGTTTAACAGCTTCCTTCGTTTTTCTGTCTATGACAGATGATCATCTCTGCCTACTGAAAAATGTAGTCATTCACCACTTACTGGTTATCAGCAGAAGCCATCATTCATCATTTCCATGTCTCCAAACACAGTTTCATTTTATCCTAAAAGAATTATTTTTGTTCAATGTAAAAATTCTGATATTAGCATTATTGGGAAGTTGCACCTTATACTCTGTATACCTTAAATTTGAAGAAGAGATGTGTGTTCCTGTGCTCCTGTATGCATGTGAAGAAGTGAGTATTGTTTCTTAAAGTCCCAGATGACTTGGAGTAATAACTGTCAATATCTGTTAACTGTGCCTGTGGCAAAGGTCTTCCTGTCACTTAATCCCCAAATCAAATTAAAGAAGCTTGGGACTTGACATCCAGTCTCAGTCTTTAACCTAATGCAAACTAACCCAAGAGCTCTTGGGCATGTAAAGGATCCTTACAGACACTACCTAGTGACTGATCTTGAGTTCAGTCTTGTTTTTCTCACTATCAGATCTCCTTTTTTCCATTCCACAAAGATGAACAACCTCTGAGACATTTAACAGTGCAGAAAGGAGATTTTCATCTGGCATATGAAACCCAAGAACAATACTCTATAATCAAACAATTATGGAGGCATTGAGGACTCTATATGATGAACATATGGTTTTCTAGAAAATACAGACTAGAAGATGGTCTCTGAGTTCTCACTTCTTCTTTATTATAATTTCTCTATAGTGTTACCAAAATTGCTTGCCTATGCAGAATTAGGCAGGACAGGACAGCTGGACTCAGGGATGGGAGGGGGGGAGAGGAAGCATGAGAGTCTTTAGGTGATCAAGCTCTAGGGCCCTTGTTCGTCCAGCATGCTCTGGTTCAAATTTCACTATGTTTGTTACATTTATTTATTTGGTGTGTGTGTGTGTGTGTGTGTGTGTGTGTGTGTGTGTGTGTGTGTGTGTGTTTGTGTTGATATTGTGTTCCCCAAAATAGTATGCACCCTAATAAACTTATCTGGGGTCAGAGAACAGAACAGCCATAATATTAAACATAGAGCGTAGGCAGTGGTAGCACACGCCTTTAATCCTAGAACTCCAGAGGCAGAAATCCATCTGGATCTTCGTGAGTTCAAGGATACAGCCAAGCATGGTGACTCATGCCTTTAATCCCAGAAAGTGATGGCAGAATGGTATTTAAGGTGTGAGGACCAGGAACTAGAGCTGGTTAAGCATTTAGGCTTTTGAGCAGCAGTTCAGCTGAGACCCATTTAGATGAGGACACAGATGCTTCCAGTCTGAGGAAACAGGATCAGCTGAGGAACTGGCGAGGTGAGATGGCTATGGCTTGTTCTGCTTCTCTAATCTTCCAGCAATCACCCCAATACCCAGCTCCAGGTTTGTTTTCATTAATAAGACCTTTTAAGATTCCTGCTACGTGTGTGTGTGTGTGTGTGTGTGTGTGTGTGTACTCACATATGACAGAAGGGAAGGATGTACACCCACTAACACTTACCAGTGGACTCAAGGGGAGAACTTGAAAGATTCACTCCTCTCCTCCCACTATGTAAGCTCCAGAGATCAAACTCAGGTTGTCACGTTTGGCAGCACGCAATCCTTTACCTGAGGAGTCATCTTACTAGGCCACTTTTTTTTATTTTTAACCCTAAGTTATACAGACTATTTGATGATCAGTTTTAAGCACTTTCAATGCTCCTACAGTTTCAATTGTGGAGTCATAGAAACAGCATATATTGAAAGAAGTAGCAGAGTCTAAGTCTTTAGACTTTGTATTCTATTGTCCAATACAGACTTATTTCACACAGCACATTTTACTATATTAAGTATATTAACTTCCATCTCAAAAGACAAACAAACAGCCAAGATTGCATGGGAGATGTAGGACATATCTATGAACAATGACAAAAGTTGAGTTTGTTTAACTTCATATTTTATTATGAAAAAAAAAACTTTAAGATATCTGTAAAATATTCCTTAATTCAATGTTTCTACACATAATTCTCAACACAACAGATAGCAAATCATCAAAATCTAGTTAAGGCAAGGTAAGGGAAAAATAAAGAAATCCACTTCTAATTATCCAGCAATTTGCTTTAATTTAAATCAGAGTCTAATTTGTTGTCACAGTAGCTTAAGAAGGGCTGCAAAATCAAATGTGATGTGCACTTCTAAGCCAAAGGCTAGACCTGTGCATATGAGGTTGTACTACCTAAGTCATATTTCTGGAATTACAATGTATGTGTCTGCATATATATATATGTGTGTGTGTGTGTGTGTGTGTGTGTGTGTGTGTGTGTGTGTCCCTATGTGTTTTTTAATGTAGAAATCACTAAACATTAAAGAATTCAAAAGGGAAGCAAAAAAGCAGCCATCAAGAAAGTATTCTTTTTAGTAAAAAAAGAAAGAAAGAAATGAAAACTGATTTATAATACAGCACTGGTATGTGTCTAATCTGAAATAGTCCTTTTTATTAATATTGCACTAAATCCCAGGAAATTATACCATAGGCCACAGATTAGAGCCAAAGTACATACGAAGTCCGTTGATTCTGTTTATTAAGACCATACAAGGTCTGTGACCCTGCTTTGGTGAACAAACACCGGGCCAGCTGGCTCACAGGCATTCTTTTATATAAACCTGTTCACTCATATCTGTTAGCAACTTTTGCTTTCATTGGGGTCAGAGAAATCCAAAAACATGCAGGAACCCAGCCGTGGTGAGCAGGAGCATATTTAGTAGAGGTGTGTGTGTTGCAGTGTGCCAATTATCCCATCTACAACTGGGTGATAACCAAAACCGGGTTCTTGGAAGTGTGTGCCAAGCTGGTGATCCAGCACCTGGGAGAGAGGACACAAAATGAATTGCCCACAAGTGCTTTTATTTTCTTGAGAGAAAAGAAATTGGTTGGCTGTGAAAATGAAGGCATTCACTTACAAAAGAAAACATAACATGGAGGAGAAAAAAAATAAATGAAGTTTTCACAAAGCATAGTGTAAGGGGCAAAAAGAAAGAGTGATTCCAAATGCCTGCAATTGTCACTCAAATGACATATCAGGCCCAGGAAGCTTCTAACACTCCATCTTTGTCACTGGTACCAGTCCTAGACACAGCCCACATATTTGCAAAACAATTAAACTCTACATTTGTTCTTTCCTTTTTCATTTTCAGCCTCCATGAAAATCAGTAACATAGATTTAAATACCTTCAAAGCTTTTTTCCCTGAAGTCCTTATTGCCCCTTTCAAACACAGACTCTTTATGTCACACAGGTGCTCAGTATTTTTGGAATTTCAAATCCAGTCAGTGGAACAATTGTTTTAAATGGCACAGAAATTATAAGTCAAAGAATAAGCTCTGAAAATCAATTTATTTTTCTTCTGGTTCATTCTCATTGTGCACAATCTTGGGCCTCTTAAGGACAGTTTCTCTCAGTGATCATATACTTTGAACTCACCCACACCCTTCCCTGTTCTTTTGTCTTCTTATTAGTCTCTTTCCCATTCCCGTGATCTCATGTAATTATCAACAAATTTATGTTTCTAAAAATTCTCAATCTACACATGAAAGAAAAGCATTAAGTATTTGTCTTTCTGATCTTTATCTTTCGCATTCATTCTCCAGCTCAAACATAGCACAAAGGTTCTTGTATGCCATGTTTACTGCAGTGTGGTTCACAATGTCCAAGTTGTGGAATCAGCTCAGGTGTCAATCAACAGAAAAGTGGATAAAGAAAATATGATGTGGCAACTTCTAACATGGTGCTTAGAAGAGAACCCCAGTGGCACCTCACAACAATTTATAATACCTTCCAATGCATGTCATAAATATAACCCAAATGTATAGAGAAATACTGATGTCCTCCTCATATGCACAATGCCCTATTGTCTGTGGGTACAGACTATTTAGTTTTGCAGAGTTTGGTATTTTTTGGAGGCTGAAATGCTAGCAGAGGGACCTGAGCTTGATCCCAGGAAACCATACTGAGAAGAACTAGGTAAACTTACAGTCATAGGGCTAGGGAGGTGAGGTTAGATACACTCTTTGGGGTCTCTGATTATTAAGTCTAGCATCTTTACTGTTGTCTTAGCTAATAACAGAAAATTGTGCTTAAAACAAGGTAAATTGTCCCTGAATAATGACAGTAAAGTTGAACTTTGATGTCCTCATGAATTATGAATGCACACACAGGTATACCTACACAAACAGGAAAATGCACACACACACACACACTGATATTTTATTAAATTCCTGCAGATGACGACACACTATATCATGAAAGTTAAGAGGAGATTTGTTGTTGAACTATTGTGGTAGCCACAGGAGAACCTCAGGCAAGAGGCTTGTCCCACTAAGAATTTCCAAAGGTTGTGCCTTAGAGGCCTCTGATAGTTTAGGGGTGAAGAGTTGTGCCCCCTGAAAATATATGTTGCAATCAGGATCTTCACAGAATTTAGAAGTAGAAAGTTGGAGGAAGTAAGGTGATCTAGGAGTTTAGAGTGGGGTCAATGTTCCTTTAATGAGCTTATAGGGGACCAATCTGCCTTTTCTAGAAAATAAAAGCAGAGAGAAATAGTCGTCTTTGAGCAAGACACCAGGCCCACCCAGATACCAAATGTGCCAACACTTTGACCTCAGATTTCCCAGCATGCAGAACTGAGCAACAAACCACCTTTATGTGAAGTTTTTATAGGTCTGGCAAACCAAGAAGCACCACAGAAACCAGACTTGCCTGCTATTTCTCACAAAAGGTAAGTGTGGTGGTCCTAGTTATAGGTTCTGTCAGCAGACTTAAGTGGCTTAGACTCTCCACTTCCCAAGCTTTGCTGCAGGCTGGACCTCTAGTCAGTCCTATCTCTATCCATCTCCTTCAAGATATCTGAATTGTATGCACGCTGGACCCTTCCCAATGAACATCTCATTGTCTCTGTCTCTCTCTGCCTGTGTTTGTCTTTCTCTGCCTCTCTGTGTCTGCTTTTAACCTTTGTCTGTTTGCCTGCCTGTGTGTGTGTGTGTGTGTGTGTGTGTGTGTGTGTGTGTGTGTGTGTGAGAGAGAGAGAGAGAGAGAGAGAGAGAGAGAGAGAGAGAGAGAGAGAGAGAGAGATTTTATGATTTCATTTCTTGGACATTTCATTTCATCTTGATGTCTGCTTTCTCAGGAACCCAAACACATCATATCTTGCTTTCTTTCTTCTTGTGTTTGCTTTTAGAGATTTTAAATAGTTACCTTGTCCAACAAAAAACTACAATCTAACAAGAAAATCGAAAATTTTAGTGTAATCTGAATGTGTCTGGAGAAGGATTTAACTTTTAGCTTCACAGCTGGCTTCTGTGTCATAAACCTTGCTTCCAGGGAAGTGGTTCACTGGCATTTGAGGAACAGGCATCATAGACTGTCACAGCATCAGTCACCATTCCATCTTCCATATGCTATGAGCTCAGACTTCTGTTCCTTCATACAAGCAAGGTCAGGTGCATCCTTGGAGAATACTGACATCAACTCCAACTCAATGAACTGCTCAGACTTCACATAAGTGTCAAATAGTCTTTTCCCTGTCTCCATTTATTTACCACCTGCTTCCTGTGATAGAGCCACATAATGTGATTGTATATTCTCAATTACTATAAATTTTCTCAGAAACCATTAACTACCTCTAAGGATTTTGTTTTATTCCTTGACCTATAGTTTTTTATGAAATAATGCTCACTATTTGATACTGGTAATTGCTGACTTAAAAAAGCAGCAATAAATAATAAAAGCAATAACAGTAACAAAGTCCCTGAGCTACTTCAGTATCCTGCACCAATCCCTTTCTGAATTCCAGACTCTCACACAAGCCATGTTAGCCTCCAATCAGAGGTACTTCCATATATACAAGTTCCCAGCTGTCTTTTCTACTCTTCAATGATTTCACTGTTTACCAAGAACTGAACTCTAGCCTCCATTTTCCATTATTATTACAAGTTCAGTGGTACAAGGACATTGAGCTCTATCATCCACTGCCAAATCAATGACAGTCAAATCAAAGTATTTCACACACAAATCAGCACATGGAGGTCTTGTAAATCAATACCTCTACTCAAATTTTAACCATGGTAAACTGCCTCTTGGAACTTTCAAATAAAATTGTGTCTGCTTTTTTCTACCATGTCCCTCCTAATCTTGGTCCATTAGTTGTTTACATAGGACACTAGATTAAAGTTCCTTTGAATAGATAATCTATTCACTATGACATGACTAGTCCTCATATTTCAATTTAATAAAGATGTCCAATTCTATATCCTGCTAGTTAATTTTATTAACTACATTTTTATTATTTTATTCATATACTTATTTAATAATATTTGTTTTAATAATGCATTTATTCAAAAGACATTGGTTGAGTTCCTTATGTGTGTATTAAAAATGCAACATAGTTCCTGTCTTCATGGAGTTTCAGATATGCTTAGGACAATAACAGAGAGAGAGAGAGAGAGAGAGAGAGAGAGAGAGAGAGAGAGAGAGAGAGAGAGAGAGAGAGAGAAAGAGAGAATGAATGTAAAAAAAAAAAAACACAAATCTACACTGGCTATAGTGGTGTATGCTTCTAAACCAGGTAGCACAAGTGAGGCTGAGGCAGGAGGGTTGTGAGTATGAGGCCAGCATGTACTGGAGTAAAAGATTGCCTCAATACAATGAGCAATATTGTAAATTTAAGCTGGACAGTAGTGGCAGAGGTAGGCAGATGTCTGTGGGCCAATCTGGTCTGCAGAGGGAGTTCCAGAACAGCCAAGGCCATATAGAGAAACCCTGTCTCAAGAAAAAAATGTAAATTAAATGTAAGGAGTCATGCTTATAATGACTATTTGTGAATATTCTGTCAGAGAAAATATTCATGTCAAAACCTGAATAGCAAGATTATAGAATGTATTTCTGAAAGCATAAATTCTGTATTTTGGAAGGTGTAAATTTTATATGCTTAGGTAACAATGAGGATGGACTTTCATTGGTTCTCTTCTTCTCCAGAAACTAGATTTCACTTAGTAACTGCCAATTAGCAAATAAAAGCCATCACTGGAGATAAGAATATAGACCCCAGAGACCCCCAAGGCTCTCCATCTGCTCACTTATGTCTCTTTCCAATTCAGCAGAAGGAGGGATTTTGTAATTAATTGGGAAGCCAGAAGAGCAAAGGCGGGTGGTATTATTCAACATGCTTTCCCTGTGGTCTTCTCACCTGACTCTTGGAAGCAGTATTATCTGTGTAGAAGGGTGTGAGCCAGCCTCGCAATTCTAGGGAGTGTATGCTTCTTACTTGGAGGTCCAGGTGTTTTGTTACAGATCCTTGCTCCCATTTCCAATCCAGCTCAGGCACCAATCAGTTTCAGAACCATTTTATTTGTTTTAGAATGAAGAAGGGTATACATTTCATGTGGAATCTGCTACCAGCAATGAGTCTCAGTCTTATTCCTTGAGGAGGTGTGCTAGATTTGCACTGTGGTGGGTAGCCTGTGTAGAGTACCAAGTCCCTTTGCTCTTCCTCTGCTGATAGGACAAAGTCATGTGTAATGAGTTAATGGGGTCAGGCAGCCAGATCTAAAACTCTATCTCACTCTTCTATGGTTAGTTGGTCATGTGTAATGGATATCCCAGACAAGCTTGGTTGTTAACATACCAGGTTAGTAAAAATCTGATTCTGTTGTCATACTTTCAGTCCTCATCATGTGTTCCTTAAAACCATTTGAAACTTCACTTTTCAGTTCATCAATTTGGACATTAGAGAACTTATTCACCAATCAAACAAACTTAGTAATGTCAAGTACTTTACTATATTCTCAATCTCCAGTATGAAAACATGTATTAAGAATTAACACAACCAAAAAGGAATATGTTGACAATAAATTACACAAACACACTCACACACACATTAACACACTAACACACACATAACATCCACATATAAACTCTCACACATACTTATGCAGATACTCCCACATACTCTCTCTTACATACACATAAACATTCACACACATACTCGCACACATATACATGTATTAACACTCACACATACATAATCACACATATACTCATACACACATATTCTTACACATACTCAGACACTCTTATACACACATACACACCACCACCACCACCAACAACAACAACAAAAACAGCGACAGCAGCAGCAGCAATGATTGGAATGAAGCAGAACACATCTCAAGGCAAAACAAACGATAAAATGGTAGGGTTAAGGGCTCCATATTACCTACTTATCAAAAATGAATGAACATCCCCAGTAAAAAGGCAGAGGCTGACAGAATGCATGATAGTATTGATCATAGTGGCTAATCTCATTGCCAAGTTCATTAAATCTTAGAATTACCCAAGCGATTAGTCCCTTGTCATCCTTGTGGAGACTAATTTTTGTTAGTTTAACTGAGGTTGGAAGACCTTTTTACTGTAGGTCATACTGTTTCTTAAGCTGGGAAACTGGACTTTATACAAAGAAGAAATTGATGTGAGCAAAGGCGTTCCTTGGTGTCATTTTATGGATGTTTTGACAGACTGTCTCAAGTTCCTGCTTCCTTGACTTATCCACAATAATGGACTAGAACAGAGAATTAGTAAACAAAGTAAACCATTATTTCCTTAAATCACTTTGGCTGGGATTTTTTTTTTTTTATTACAGCAACAGATCTAATTAAAGTATTGATTCACCAATTTCTGTATACATGATGCTTATTTTAGAACTAAATACAAAATATGTTGACAGTATCAGAACAAAATAAAGTAACCAAAAGAACAAAATATCTGCAACAATTTCAGGGCAAGAGTCAATTTTTCAAAATGATATAACATTTGATATATTGTGTGGGATAAGCAACCATGTCTCAAAGTCCTTAAAGAAATGCTTGTAGAAGCTGATGGTAGAAGTAGATTTGTTGTAAATTGGAGATATCATATCACTATCTCATCTTCAACAACTGACAGACATATAAACAAAGCAAATCAACAAGACAGTAAAATATTTGAATATTCTTATAAACTGGCCATCCTGAAGCAAGTCAGTGTAGAGAGCTGCGTACAGCCGCACCTCAAAGATGGCACCGGCTTCTGCCTTCCACCCTCCCAACTGTGAGTGCTCTCTGAGATAAACAACTCCTTAATTGGCTAAGGCTGAGAATCTGGCTTGCTTACATGCACCTGGACCTATTGGTAGTGCCCACGTGGCTGCTCAGGGGTGGCAGCTCATGCCTACTTAAGGGCTGGGAGAGGCTCGCCCGGAGAGAGACATCGCTTGTAACAAGGTCCTGAATAAACTGCAGAAAGAAGAGCCTGGTGTTGCGTCTTCCTTGCTGGTCAAGGCAGTTGCGGCAAGTCAGTAATTATATCTGCATGCAAATGACTTTGTAAAATGTACATATAGGCAAATATGTGAGTGCATAATGGTTAGATACAACCAGTAGTCCAATGCACAGATGTTTGTTCCAAGAGTACATAGGATATTCTTCAGGAAAGAAAAAATCAAATACTGGGCCACAAAACAAGTCTTGATGATAACAAAATGACTGAACTCTAGTGAGTAGAGAGATGGCCCAATAGGTAACAGTGCTTGGTGTTCTTACAAAGGACTGGAGTTCAGCTCCCAGGACCAATGTGGGACAACACTGCCTATAACTTCAGTGTCAGGGAAAGGATTTGCCTTGCAAGCATGGGGACACAAGTCTTAGATCCCTAGTACTCTGATCAGAGCCAAGCAATGAGCAAATGTGTCTGTAACCCCAGCACTACAGGGTCAGAGACAGATGGATACTTTGAGCACCCTGGCCTGTCTCAACATAATAAGACATCAAAGAGTGATGGAGAAATAAACCTGATGTCCCTCTCTGGCAATCAAGCTCAGGGGTGAGAACACTGGAAAGCACAGCTAGAGAGGAGAGAGTGAGTTAGTGAGTGACAGAGAGAGAGAGAGACAGACAGAGAAAGAGAGAGAGAGAGAGAGAGAGAGAGAGAGAGAGAGAGAGAGAGAGAGAGAGAGAGAGAAACTTGTTTCCCAAATGGAATATGGTTTGTATGGCTTCCTATTTGTTCCCCATGAGGCACAAGACATTGTAAAGTTAGGGGTTAACTTCTACACTTCTGTTTTGTTTTGTGTTTATTTTCATTGTGACTCTTATGGGAAAGATGAACAATGGAGTAAGGTTTCTAGTTTTCTACCTAAGCTGGTTATTGTAGTCAACATTCTTTCACTGTCAATATCTGTTCAGTCCCTTATGCTGTCACTTACAACATCTTCATGTCTGGGCAAATGCCTTCATCCCTATGTGAACATCTTTGAATTTGTTTCAAGGTTGGCAGCACTGTCATCATTTTACTTTGGAAATAAATTCATATATTCTCTGTGTCCTTATGGATGGTTCTCTTGGACTCAAGAGAAATCAGCTGGTTAAAAGGAAAACAGACATTAAATGATTCCTGTGAAAGAACATCTAATTATGTCTAACCATTTTGTGTTATAGTACTTATCTTTCCCTGTTATCTTCCTGCATTGCCTGGCCTTGTGGTGTGCTCTCCAATGTTAAATATGCCTCTGGTGTCTCCATGTGTTAAACTTCTCGGTCCCAAAGAACTAACCTATATTTATCAAATTATTTTTGTGATCTTTGTCAAAGATTTGTAACAGAAATCAGTGTAGATAGTAAACAATGCCTTTATAGCCAAATTTGTTTCTATTGCCCTGATAAACTCTAAACTACACTGCAAAATAGAAATGTAATAACCTGGACTTTGAATTTTCAGTTAGTTTAAAAATCTAAAATATCAATTTTGTGGTTTTCCCCACAGTCAGAAAAGTACATAGGGTTAGTACCTTAGAAGAAATAGAACCTGGCCACCATATTACTTCAAATTCATATGATTCAATATCCATGTTAAAATGATGTTGAGCTTGCTACTGGATTTCTACACATGACCTTTATTAATAACAATCAGACAAAGCAAGGCTTACAATGTGTAGTAGGATAGGTCCATAGGGCTGAGAAAATTGACTTGAGTTTCCAAGGCATGCACATAACATACTTCCTCATGAGTCAACCTGGAGTCTGCCTGAAGGCCTACCAACAGGTACTGTCTGAGTTCCTGGTCACTGTCAGAGTTACTGATCATGCCCAGCCAATGAAGGAAAACTACACAATACCACCAGATTGTGACAAAGACTGGGTGCTGGGAGAAGGGTGTATAAGTCTTCCCCATTATTAAATAAAGGACTCCTCTGTTTGCCTTCAACTGACTCCCAGTGTCTGCTCCATTGATGCCATGCCATCTCCAAGGGAGCCATTAGGATCCAGCAATAACATAGGAAATACCTAATTTCTTTCTGAATTTTGATAAAATCTATTTCTGATTCATCAGACAAGTACAAATATGAAGTTTTTAAGGCCTTATGTAACCAAAATGTAACTTATTCAGAAGACCTACAGGGAAAGACTTAGCTGCTAGTACAGTTCTGATGTATTTTAGAGTAGTCATTGTTATATATAAATAGAGATATACATAGAAGTTGAGAGGTTTTATATAAACTAGCTATGAAATAAATATTAGTGAGTTGGAGGGAAAAGATGCAGGTTAATCCTTATGGTCCCTTTGTAAGTCATCTTTCAATGACTGTAACAAATGTCAAGGTAATTAAAATTATAAAGAACAAAGCTTTTATAACTAAAAGTTTCAGAAATTTTGTGGCCTGTTATATTGGTCTCATTTCTTTGGCACTGTGGTGAAACAGTACATGCTGCTAGCCGGCAGTCCATAGTAGAACTCACCCTTGACCTCATTGCTGGGTGGGAAAAGGAGAGGGAGAAAAGAACATGTCCTCACAATTCCCTTTGAGGTCATTATCCCAAGGATAGGAAGAACTTCCACTAAGTGTCACCTATTAAAGTTTCTACCACTCTCAGTATCTCTGAGACAAAACATTCAAAACTGGTCCTTTGTGGGACATTTAAGAACTAAGCTATAGCTATTCCGGTTGGATAAATATGGCCCACACTGGCCACCTAAACAACTAGGGTGCAGTAATTCCACTCCATAAAGAAGGCTATGAAGTGAGCCATATCTGATGGTTTAATTGGAAACCTACTGGTGTTTCATTTAGAAAGAAAATCAATATAACCTCTATACTCCCAAAATGTCAAATTACTTTGCATGGTAAAACAACATGTGTTGCTGCATCATACCTGTAAAGGTGTGAAAAGCAATTTTAATTACAAACTAAACCAGTCTGAGAAATGCATGTCTTTTACTAGGTTATCAGGAAAGATCCCTGAATAATAGAAACAAGACTGTTAAATACTATCAGAAATATTATCCTGTGCTGTCTAAAATCAAGTGGCACAACTTTCCACTAATTCAACTATTTGACTCCTTAATCATAATGAATTGCATTCCTTCAATACTTAAGGCTATAAATTTACCTTAATAGTGAATCCAAGAGTTCTGTTGACTAATTAGCATGAACTCATTTTCCTACAATATTTGTATTTTGACCTGCAACTATCTTTATCTATTGGCATATATGCATAATTTGTATCTATATCCAATCTCTACTGGTCGAGCATTCCTGTGCTATCTTTCTAGCAGGTTTAGAATTACAAGAACTATTTTAAAACTGACCATTTTATCTGTTTCGTTGCCAGTCACTATGTCTTGCTTTTTTCTAACTCTCATGACTACGCTGTCTGGTATTGATGTAAACATTCTGGATTTACCTTTAGAAAACTTTTAGTACTATATCTTTTCATTGTAAGGTCAGCTTATATATATAATTAAATTTTAGACACATAAAGTTTGATTGTATGAATATATTTATTAGGTATACATATATTATTTAGAGTATGTATGCAATGAATATGCTTGGTATATTCATACCATTTGGGTTATTTATATCATCCACTCCTCCTTCATCTTCATTCTTTGCTTTATTTAAATATTTTTTTCATTTATTTTACGTATCAACTGCAGTTTCTGCTCCTTTCTCTCTTTCAAGACTCCCCCCCATTTCTCATCTACCCTCCTACATAGTTAGGGAGCCTCCATGGGACTTATCTAGGCCCTTTGCATGTTTGTGATAGTTGGTCTCTATGTAAGACTCCTAGTAGTGAAATCAGGACCCTGATGCTTAGCTAGCCTTTGAGAACCCGTTCCCCATGCTGGATTATCTCATCCAGCCTTGATGCAAGGGGAGGAGCTCATTTCTGCCTCAACTTGATGTGCCATGCTTTGCTCAAACCCATGGGAAGCCTGTCCCTTTCTGAATGGATACGATTTATATTTAATGTAATTATTTTTTATAATAATTTGAAATTTATTTGAAATCTCATTGATTCTCTACATTCTACAATTATATTTTCTTTCTCTCTCCTGCAGGCTATTTGAGTATTGCTGAGAATGAATTGGATTTATTGATACCTTTGCTTAAATAGATCTCATCACATCTTTTTGTAGTCTCCTGGTATCAATACGTTACAAATAAAACCAAATGGTAGACACAAACCTTCAAGTAATATTACTCAATCTGCCCATAATATAGTACTGTTAAATATCATTCCTACCTAAATGCAGAATCACAACATACACTACTATAATTTTTGATTTAGCAATAACATTTGATATAAAGAACTCAATGACTTAAGAGAATCCTTTTTATTTTTATTTTCCTCTTCCTTCTTGGTTTTTCAGATTCTGCTTTTCTGTTCAAAATCTTTTTTCAACTTTTTTTTTATTTTTCTAGTTTTCTTCCACTTGAGAATACTTTGAATTTTCTTTCATTCATAAATATTAATTTTCTCAGTTAAGGAGACTGGGCTCACAATTCTTTTCCTTGCAGCAAGTAAAAAATATCATTTCCTTTCATTGGCCTTCTTCACTGGAGAACTTTTTCTTCTTCTGTGAGAAACTCACTGACATGTAAACTGCTTGTCTTATACATGTGTGCTCCTGCTCCTGCTTACAAGACTCTTGTGCTTTTCGAGAATTGACATGATCTCTATCACTCCTTCTTCCTCCTGCTTGTCTCTCTCAGATGAGTTTATTTTGTTAAGAACTCATTTAAGTCCTTAAAAAGCTCAGCCAATAAAAAAAATACAGGATCCCTTTTATTAATTATTTCAAGAGATATTCATCAACCTCTCCTTTATATTCTGTGTAGGTCCCCAATTACATGGATGTTAAATTCTTCTATATTATTCTCAGAGATTCCCCAGATTGTGTTCATTATTGTTTCTGTCTATTGTCTTCTTTTTTCATCTGTGTTACACCTTACTTTACATTCCGGTTCCCTGATTTTTTTTTTCTCTCTTCACTGCATGTTTTTTATTATATACTGAGTGTTTTACACCAGAGTCATATTTTTGGCAGTTTCGTGTGTGTGTGTGTGTGTGTGTGTGTGTGTGTGTGTGTGTGTATAGATGTAGCAGCTTCTTTTATTTATTTAAATAAATAAAGCTCAGTAATCAGTCAGATATTAGGGTATCAACCTAATAGAGATGCCAGAGCAATGGAAAAAATGTTCAGCTGCCCTCCTCTCCCACTTCCTAGATCAAAAAAGTCCTGCGAGTCCTTCTGACACCCTCCTTATTCCTCTGAGTGTGTCTTCATCTTTCTCCGAGTCTTCCAGAAAACTCTGGTTTATTCCAGACCAGCTGAAAGTGGACTCTGACCTCTGAATCAAAGTTTAACTCCGTTAGTGGTTTCAGATCAAGAATACTAACGTATCTCCTCCAACATGCAAACATACCTACAAACATACACACACACACACACACCACAGACACACACACACCACAGACACACGGGGAGGACTGCGCACACACACACACACACACACACACACACACACACACACGGGGAGGACTGTGCACAAACACACACACACACGGGGAGGACTGTGCACACACACACACACACACACACACGGGGAGGACTGTGCACACACACACACACACGGGGAGGACTGTGCACACACACACACACACACACACACACGGGGAGGACTGTGCACACACACACACACACACACGGGGAGGACTGTGCACACACACACACACACACACACACACGGGGAGGACTGTGCACACACACACACACACACACACACACACACACACACACCACAGACACATGCATTCTGATCACATCCATTTCTCCTCAACTCTTTCATATTCCTCCCAAACCCAATAAACTCTGAACCCCTCTTCCCTTCTTACTAGAGTCATTGGTTTTGAGGTATCTGCTTTCTTAACTCTGAGTGAATAATAAGAAGCAAAATGTAGATGTATTTCTAAACAGTCTTATTAAATAAGAAACACACAGCCAAATACAGGGGTGAAAGCCATAGAGATAAGCGCAATAGCTGCCAACTAACCTTAGCTCACCATGTCCATGTCACCCTAACTTCACAAGAGAACCTCTTCCTGTCTAACCTGCAACTTTATTGCCTTCCTGTTCTGCCTTCTCATTGGCTCTAAGCCCAGCAACATCACTTCCTCATCATCACTGCCTGTCTATACAGACCATGCTTGACTGTGTCCTAGAACACATAAAGACTCTGCCTGTCATGTGATCAGATTAAGGGCATGTGCTACCACCACCTGACTTCTGTTTATGGCTGGCTCTGACCTCTGATCTCCAGGCAAACTTTATTTATTAACACAAGAAATAAAATATCACATTTCAGCACCAATAAAATATCACCACAGCAAAAAGTTTTCTATAACATTCATCATTTTGTTTTTTTCTCAGGACTAGGATATTCAGTTTCTCTGTTTCTTTTTGTCTCTGCCTCCCTTCTTACATGAACCTCTATATATTAATGTGTGCTCATGTATTTGTGTTTTGTTTCTTTATAGTAAAAGGAATAAGCAAAGATATACTGACTACATTTTCCTGGAAAGTGTTTATTTTAAAAGTTATGTGAAAATGCACTATGCTGAATTATAAAGGAATAAGATCATACAGGAATTTAGTAGACAATCTACCAGAAGATTTTACGACCCATGAGGTGATGAAGAGGATACTTTAGGGGAAAATCACTAGAAAAATACTTTGTATTATTAAACCCCCATCACCATCTGCACACACTGCCAGATGACTGAAGGATGTAAGACCACAATGTTAAGTTCAGTACTCCCTGGGCAAAGGATCGATCAATAGCTCATAATTCTCAGACCTCTGCTTCTTAAGTGGGTGGTCAACAACAGCCAGTCCACTTGGCAGACTATGAGCCATAAATTATGTTTTCCTGTTGGAAAATTCTGCTCATAACATTGCAGGACATCACTTAGAATACAGTTTTCCAGAGCCTTTCTTGTGGACTCTGTTTTGGAAATTATATCAACACTTGATGCTCTCTCTATACAGCACTTCCCTTGGCAAAGCATAATGCTTCTCTGTGTCCTCATTCCTATTACATTGACATTCATGAATACAGAAAACCTCCCAGATTCAAAGAAAATCAAAAAGTTAAAAAAATTAATATGTCATTGACCATTTTCAATGTGATATACTGACATTTACAGAATATTTGGAAATTATTTTGTCATTGTTTCTATGGAATAATGTTACCTAGAAGTCCTGGGATTTCTAAGAATAGGCTTATTAAAATACTTAATTTCATGATCTATTATAAATGCTTGATAGCATATGTTTCCACTCATTTTTAATGATCTCATTTTGTATATTAGTGAGTTGCTGATAAATGATTTTGTTTTGAGCTCTGTCAATATTGATAACTCCACCAAATTTGTAAAAATTCTGAAATGGGAGTTTAAACAATTTACTAATAGCTGTATAATATTGAAGAACTGATTATACAGATGCCTTAACTAAATTCAGTCTTATTGAATGTAGGATCAGAACAACATTTGAACACACACACAACACAATGCTACACAATAAACATAATAAAGAAGATAAAGTATTTAGATTACAAAGAAATAATATAATATGATTTCCCAGCAATTGAACTTCAAAGAGTTGCCTGTTGCAATGTAATTATTTTGAGGTATTGGTCTTCAGAAGAAGAAAGTTGGGGCTGCATTTTGTTGGCCACAGTTTTAGAGTTGGATTTAAGTTCTTAGCTACTATGCATTTGAAAAATGCACCTAGGAGGAAACTGAGTCAAAATTCCAGTGTGAATCAACAGTGTAACTTTGTAGGAATTGACAATCACAGAGACATAGGAATTATCAACCTATTTTCACATAACATTTCAACTTTGTAGATAGTTAAGGAATTTACATAATATTCTTATTTTATAACCAGCATTTAAACACAGGCCACTTCCATTTTTTATTAATCTTTAAAAAATAAGGTCTTAGATATGTTCTGAGGGGTTAAGAAGTAATTACACAAACACAAAAAATTATGTATCTTTAAAATAAGTATATTCTTAATTCCCTTTTTTTGGCCACAAAATAATTATATTGGTATTGAGCCAATGTGATGAAAATATGTTTGGATGATGTTAATACATAGGAAATTTATTTCCCTTATTAAAATAAGCTACTGAATATATATAGCATTCTTTGTATTCCAAACATACAGCTTTTCATCTTCTTTGGATTGATCTGAGTACTTTCCTTGAAATGTAAGAAAATCCAGTGCAATTTAGAGAACTAATATTTTGGCTCAAGACCTTTGACAATTTTTATGCAATACATCTGTAAACAGAATGAATTCTCTTAACTCCAAAAATGTGAACTTCAAAAGGTCCATGAAAGATGCATTGCATTCTAGCTAACATATCTGTCATGCATAAGAACCAGTTAACTAATTTGCTGGCTTCTGGTAATTTTTTCCTTAGAAGCCATATATAATTCTTTGAATTCATACTCATAAAAATCTGTTGATGAGATTCAGCTACAAAGGAGTATTTCCTGACTCATAATATTTCAAAAAACACATTTCTGGAAACTTTACTATATTAAATCTTATTAATACAGAGGTCTGGAGCAATCATTACTGAGTTGTCATCAGACGCTACAGAGCATAAATCTAAACAAATACGTAGAATATAAAAAGCATTCTTTATTAAAACCACCTTTGTTTCAGGCTCTATTGCCTCAATATGTGACTTTGGTTTGTTTAAAGATCCTTTACATCATGTCACTGTAGCTGGACACTGCTAACTCGCATTCCATCAAAGCTGACACCAATAAAGAAGCAAACCTGAGAACATATACCTCTCCTTAAGATGACATTGGGTCAGCGTGAATGACCTAGGCATAGCTTTATTACAGGGTATGGAGGACAAACAGTCCTATGATTCAGATAATTAAATATCATCAGTATATCTATGATGGTTTTTGATTGATACAACTATCTTGTCGTCCCTCCCTCACACATACTTTTTTTTTTCTTCTTTCTAATCACCTCTTATCCTTCAGTATCAAATTACTAAGGATGGAATCATTTGGTAACTAAATGTCCACACTTTAAGGAAAGTCATTTAATCAAATGGACCCGAGATTTATATGTATTAGTGGTTAACTTTTTTAGCTTGCTTAGAATGCTGACATCTGATCCTTGCAAATTGCACGAGTTTTTAAAATGTGTTTCCAAGGGAATGAAATGCCTGAGCTCCTGGGCCCCATGGACTGTTAAATGTGATTTGATACAGCTCATATTACTGAAAGGTAGAAACAGTGTCAGCAGGGGCAAAATCAACTTTTTATACAACTTATTGTACATAGCAACCCATGAGCTAATAAAGTCTGTATGAATACTTTGCCACTGTGCATAATCATCTCTAAATATGAGTTTCACATCTTAAATACAGCAGTCCTCACATATCCTGTCATAATTAAACCTGATTTCAGCACTGCTCACTAAATTCCTAAACTAAAACACAATTGTATACAAGTTTCCAAGACTGTAATGAGCAAAGAAGGAATGCCCAGTGCTGTTTTATTTCAAAACAGGGAAGGCACCATCTGCTTTACCCAAATGAGAGGAAGGCAAAGTTCATCTACCTTGCAGCCACTGACATGCACTCTGAGGTTCGGTTGAGTAAGCATTTCTAAATTGGGGTGTCAGAGTCAGCCAGCTGTCTTGAAAGGAGGAAGAGACTTTAGTTAAAAGTGGCAAAGTATTCGAGATTGCAGATCATTTTGAGGTTTATCATTCCTTCAATACTCATTAAATGTATCAATGAATTTGTCTATAACACCAGATGAAACAACTTCCATAGTCTTATGGTGTTTCAAATTTATCTTGGTAGAATGAATTGAAAATCTGAATTCAAGTGTAGGGATCTCAACCATTGTGAAACTGACTAATGCTTTTGTACCTGGGAATCCACAGTTAATAGATCTCACAGACATCCCTTAATTTGGGCACAGGCAACAAAACTAGGAGCAATTTACTAACTCCACCTTATTCTTAATATGTAGAAGTATTAATTGAACCATACATTTCAAAGTTCATATTAAAGAAAACTTATCAGTAACAAGTGAGATGTGTCTAAACTGACTGCTGTACACACCAGCAGGTACTCAATCTCAAGAGATTTCCAGTCTCAGATCAAAATTAAAAAGGTGAAAAAAATGTCTTTTCAATTGCCAATAGCTTTCAGTTCACATTCTCAAGCACTTTTAGCCAAGTGTTATAGGGGATGATTAAGATGGATTATGACAGTCTATCTCAAGTTTTCATCTTATTTTCCTGCCTCCCTCCTATAGTGTCATCTGGTATCTGATTATTGTGGAGGGTTTCAAGAGAACTGAAGTGGTTGTGGTTCAATCAGTGTGAGAATAGGTGCTAAACACAGGCTAAGGGAGAGTGTGAGGCAACTCTGCAGCCTGCCTTCCACCTGAAGAAAAGTCTCTCCTCTTGAGGCCGAATTTCAACTCTTTTGTTTGCCCCTAATACACTATTGATCGAGGCTGAACCTCGTGTCCCAGTGAGCACAGAGACCAGAAATGGCTACGCCTTTCAAACGTGGTGTTATATTGGAATATAAGTCATTACTTAAGGTCATTTACTCTGTGACTTTTTGCGCATATGAATTTGCTTTGGGATATACCAATTAATTAATATGCTGAAGCTCCATTGCAGTCGATGCAAGAAAAACCTCACCTCTATAAAGAGTTGGGGGAAACTTCAGCAACTCCACAGAGCCCCATTTCCAACCTCAGTTTAATTTTACTATTTTTCTTGTGAATAATATCATTTTCCCTACACATTAAAGTCATATTGATTCCCAAGGAAACAAACCTGGATAAATTATAGCTCTAATGTTTTTCTAAGTTTCCACTGTTAAAACTTTTAACATCTATTGCCCCGATTTTCTTTATGTTTTCATTTTGGTTAGTTGCAGCCCCGTGTCTTACAACTGGTAGGTCGTATTTTTCATTCTTTCCCCTAAAATAGCTTTTGAGGCTGTTGGTTGTTGAAGTTTTTAAGAAACTAAAGACAAAGGCAATGTAGAAATTAGTAAAGAATTTATTTCAGAACCAGTGTGGCCTAAAATTATGAGTTTGTACAAAAGACAGATCAAATGACTGCTGATCTGCATCATGTCACCCACTGAAGCATATTTCTTTTTTAAGTTTGTTTTTAGGTTTATTTTTGTATTTTTGTGATTTGTGTATGTATGTGAGCTACATAAATGTCTGATGCCCACTGAAGTCCCACAAGGACATTCGATACCTAGGAACTGGAGTTACAGATGGTTGTGAACTGCCATGTGGGTGCTGGGAATCAAATTCTAGACTTTGGCAAAAGCAATGAGTGTTTTAAAATTCTGAGTCATTTCTTCAGCCCCCTTTAAAGTTTTAATTAAATTTATTAATTATACATAATAATGAGTTTCTTTATGATGACTTCATGAATGTATACAAAGTAGTTTGATCATATAATGCCTATAATATCTGATACTCAGGAGGTCTCCATTCCAAGAACTAACCAAATCAGACCCAGATTAGTTTTCATGGTCATATGAGATCAGAAAATGCAGAATGGATGGTGAGGCCATCGATTCTGTTAACATATGTCCTTAACAATTTATATAAAGCAATATATTACTATATTATGTATATAATGAACCACAAACAAAGCTGAAATTTCAAAAGAATTACATCAGCTTGAAATAAATAATATACCAACATATGCTTCCTTTATTTATGAGACCAACTCAGTAGTGTTATGAGTTGCTTATATTTTAATATAGAAAAGCATTCCTTTGGTTTTTTTTTCCTCCTTGGTTTTGTTCAAATTCCTCTAGGAATAATATTCACAGAAGAAGCAGGATTTCAACAATGACATGATGCATATCTGAGTATTAGCTATTTCATTCCAAAGCTGGTTAACTTTTGTCTCACATCTGTACTAGTTGTGTACATGTGAACATACATGTAAGCATAAGGACTCAGTGAGTAAAAGAACTTGTCCAAATACAAAAACCTGAGCCCAGATCTCCAGCATCCACATAAAATGCCTCATGTGTGGTCATGCATGCTTGAACCCAGTTCAGGAAGGGATTGGTGTACAGACAGGAACATTTCAGCATCTTACTAGGAGCAGGATAACCAAAATCCCAAGTGGGCTTCAGATCTGGTGAGAACCTGTCTCAAGGGAAGAGACCAAAGAGTGTACTAGAGCAAAACCTTTAAATCTTTAAGCCCTTCCTCTTGGAACTGGAAAGATAGCTCAGCAGTTAAGAATACTATTTTTCTGAAGGATCTGGTTTTGATTCCCAGCACCCACATAGTGTCTCAGAAGAGTCTCTAATTCCAGTTCCAGGGAATCTAACACCATATTCTTGTCTCTCTTGGCACAAGGCAATTTTCCTTATATGAGAGGAAGAAAACATAGATATATTTGAATGTATCTACTATGCCTAAGGTATATGCTTTCTGGTAAAAATTAAGTAAGATTCATTATTTCATGTAGTTCAGTTCTAGTTGTTAATAGACACAATTTCAAGCCTGTTACCATTATTAATAAAGATAGAATTTGGAACTTAAAGTACCATTTGGCTGGCCTCCAATTTTAAGAATATGAGCAGCATTTTTTATGCCCCAAACTATATCATATTTAAAAACTGACAATGATTGACTACAACACATGACTCCTGTTGAGCAGAGAACAGCTCAGAGGAAGCTGCAGCTTATTAGTCTCCATGTTCCTTTAGCAATACATGGTTGATACTGTCTCTACATTTTGTGTTAAGAAATAAATGTTGATCATCTTTCCTTAAATGGCAGTGCTGGATATGTGCCTGTTATAATGTGGGCTGGCTGGCCTGACTGACTATTTCAACTGGCTTCTAGTACCTTTCTTGGTTTCTACACCATATTATTTACAACCTTCTGGTAGCTGGGTTTTAGAATGCAGATATTTATCTCTTCATGTATGTAATATTCCCATCACAAGGGCAGAAAGAGCTGGATTTTATTCACAGAATGGAAACTCAAACCTCTCAATGTGTATATAGTAACATAGATGAGCTGCTAGGCAAAAATCATTGGTAGAAAATAAGTTGAGAACGAGGCACATCTAAGTCTAAAGTCATCTTAAAAACTGAAGAGCTTAAAGAAAGAAAATATAACTTTGGACAATATTTTAAATGTACTTTCTAAAGTGTTCTGTTAGTAAAATGCCGTACACGATACAAAATAAAATTTAACAAGTTGGTTTTGGCACAGGCAGCTGAGCAATGTAAGCTGTCCATTGAATAGCACTCTGTGTTACACCATTCCCATTTCCAGGCCTGCCTTTGGCTTTAGAAAGGCTGTAACAGACTATTGCTTCAGTTGGAGCAACCTAACCAGAGCTTGGCAAGAGTTTTCAGGAAAAGTCCAAAGAGTAAATATTTATGACTTGGTAGGCCATGGACTCTGTCATTGGCTTCCTAAGAGCAGGCACAGTCAATGTGTAAACCAAATGCTTAGGCTGTGCTCCAGTGAAACTTGCAATGTAGACATGGGTAGACTCCAGGCTTGGCCTGAAGGCCTCAGCATGCTGGCTTTGACTGAAACCAGAGATGTATCCACTCCATTGTCAGCCCACATACTTGCTGAGGACCCTTGGGCTCAGCCCCTAGAAAGAAGAAAATGTCAAAATAAAACAGTTTCAACCTTCTCCTGTGGCAAATTCTAAAAAAAAAAAAAAAAAAAAAGTCCAATTTTGTGGGATGTCTTTAACATAAGCTTGCTTAGCTTTGGCACTCATGTGTATCTCTGAAGGCAAATAGGAAGAAGCTGTATTTATGAAACATAAAGTAGGTAAGTTATATAAATTGTATGTACAATATATTATATCATATTTATATAGTCAAATGATTCGATATCAGCATATATATGATATATATATATATGATAGTATAGGTATAGATGATATAGCTATAACTTGTGTATTTTATATTTAATTATAGAGTTATTTATGCAAGATTTTGTTTGTAACAAAATGCATGCAATGTTCTTGCTTAACTTCGTATTTTTTAGGTTTGGGGATGGGGATGGAGTGGAGAGGCAGGGAGCTTTTATCCTAAACCCATATGTGCACAGACATGAATATCAATGATGAGCTCTGAATACTGGGTAGTTTTCCAAACTGAAAACATGGTTCATCCATCTGAACATAATTTGTTCCATGGTCATTTTTCACATGTTCACATATTTTTTAAACAGCTGTGTAGACTTTGGTAATTATTCAAACTTTCTGGAATACAGGGTTTAAATTGATAGTTAAATAGATTAGGGTGATAATACATTCTTCAGTAAAATCTGAGTTAAGTAGTGGAATATAAATTCTAATACAAATATACATGTATGTGTATACACACACACACACACACACACACACACACATATATATATATATATATAAAGTAAAAAATTGGAAAATTGTCTTTGAGTGTGATTTTATTAAATATATGGATAAAATACATTTATTTACCCATTATCATGGCTCCAGGTACAATCGCCTATTCTCGATTACAAGGACATTTCAACATGTTCTTTAAAAAACAAAACAGTGCCTAGGAAATTAATACACATATTGTGAAGAGTGTGTTTATTTTAGAGATTAGGGTAGAAATAGCTCTCTCTCTCTCTCTCTCTCTCACACACACACACACACACACACACACACACACATACACACATACACACACACAGAGTAAGAGAGAAAGAGAGAGAGAGAGAGAGAGAGAGAGAGAGAGAGAGAGAGAGAAAATTGTAAGTGGAAATTTTAAAATGGTATGTTTTATTTTAGTAGTGATTCACACATAACAACTCATAACAACTTGAATAGAAAATTGTTGAATGAGCATATTAAAACAAGACTACTCAGATATATCATCAACATAAGTTTTCAGAGAAAATAGTCCATGTCTATGTCTATATACAAATTTTATATGTTCTTAATAATATATATATAATATTCCATATAATAAATTTCTATTAATTTACAATATATCTGGTAAGCTATTGTAGTGTTTTGTCAATTGCCTTTAGAAGCAATTCTTTAAAATTAAGTAAAGCCATAATTTCAATGAGTTTTACAAGCTTATAGAAATCTATGATCTTTTTGATTGAAAAATTCACACGACTGATGGTCCACCTAAAAGCTCAGAATTTTGCTTAAATGTTTCTCACTAACTCAGTACAGTAAACTTTGCACTGTAGTTTTCTGATGCACCTAGTACCTACTCTGACTCTTTCATGCAGGTAATTCTAATACAAACTCTCCTTCAAAGATTAGGTGTATTTTCTTTGCATATGTTCAAACTGCAATGGCCAGTCCACACCATACCGAATGCATTGGATAATATTCATACTATCTAGGAAGATTCTAAGGTGTAAAGGGTGTTTGGTAATAATTCAGGGGTTAGTCTTTCCATTTTCATTGTGCAATGACATTTCAGAGTAACTTTCTTTCTTTCAAAAAAGGTTTTTAAAGCTTTGGGCTTTTTAGTACATTCTTTATAATTGTCTGGATTCTTTCTACAATTTACTTATTTCTCTGGGTTTTTTTGTTTGTTTGTTTGTTTGTTTGTTTTGTTTTGTTTTTTCCTTGCACAATGAATTCTGTCTGGATTCACCTTCCTGAGATTTATGCCTGTAACAACAGTAAATGTTCATTTCCCATTGATGTGTTCTACTAAATAACCCAAGAAAATAAGTAACCACTGAATCCATCTTACTTGCCTGTATCTGCAGGGGCCCAGTGGTGCTTGTTTCTTTTCTGGTGGAAGTTGGGGACACTCCACCAGAAGGCAGGTGTGTCTACCACCCACTGGTATTTGAGTTCAGTTGAGAACACTCCCTAGGAAATTTAATTGAGTGAAAATTAATGAATCTGATATTTTTGTGGCACATTAATTTTCCCTCATTACAACTGAAAATATTAGGTCCCTGAAGTAGCAAGTTTATCTCCGTGAAAGCTAGAGAGAAAGTTTTGAGAAAATTTTGTTGATAGTAGGGATTTCTAGAAAGGGTGACCCCATTGTAGAAAGGTGTCATAGTTTGTAAGCCGTTGTTGCTAAAACAGTCAGCACTGTAGGATCTACAGAGCTATGACAATGGGACCACAATCTAGCAAATGCATAGCACTTAAAAGCAGAAGATGCAGATGCACAGAATTATCACAAAGACAACAATGACTTGTTTTGTAATTTCTTTTAACCAAGGCATAGATTTGAATGTATGAATATGTTAGTACATATAAATAATATAAACATGCTATTTTGTCTGTTCTTACAATAGAATATTTATGCTGGTCCTTTAATGGCTCTTTGATCATCAGTCTAGCATGTCACGATCACACTTTATTACTGAGTTTGTCAAAGCAAGGAAATATTGTCATATTTTTGACTGTTTCTTTATCTTTAACATTAGGCTGTAGTTCTAAATGAGTAACATTTCAAATAGCTAGTCACTTTCCTCAAATAAAAGTACACTTCACAGTATTGATTAAGCTGTGCTGTAATACTTTCTTCTCCTTGTAATATGTGAGGATACATATTGATTAAGTCCAGAGATGCTTTATTTCAACTGCCTTCTTAATGTTCTATGGCATGGGGTCAATGTTCATTTAATCGATTTCTGATTCATTTATAATTGGAAAATCAGTTA
Organism: Onychomys torridus; assembly: GCF_903995425.1. Lineage (NCBI taxonomy): Eukaryota > Metazoa > Chordata > Mammalia > Rodentia > Cricetidae > Onychomys > Onychomys torridus. The sequence continues at coordinate 4,259,641 of NC_050459.1, read as the reverse complement.
ATTTATTTCATTTCGTTTGAGAGGTACACTCTTCACAAAGAAATTTAGTTGAATTGAACTTTGGCCATGAATTTGAAGGGCATCCTATGGCATAATTAAGTAAATACATAAATTTTATTTTATAAGGTGAGTATTACCCTGTAGGGATAGACCAGATTCTTGGTTTATATCCAGACTATAGAAATTTTGGCACAATCTTTTAGAGTAAATCCTACTTCTTGTGAGAAGCATAATTATAGTTTTAATATGTACTTATGCTGGTGCAATCTAAATTTCTTATGGAATTTGCTTCATTAACTGTTACAGAAAGGTGGGAATCTAGTCCCACCCACTCACTGTAGCACTGGTGTCCTTTTACCTGTGTCTATACAATACTCAGGTATATTCATTTGGTAGGTGTCTGACAGAAAGTATGCAGCTTGAGATTATAATGATGAAAAATGTTCTAAGAAGACCATAGCTGCAGTTAGGTCATTTCTAGACATGTGTAACCCCTTGGACTATAGAAGTGACCAGTTCATTAAACAAAAATAATTCTGCAGTAAAATATTGCCATTGCCTTAACCAGTTACACATTCAATGGCTTTCTTAGATTCTGGGCTTAGAAATAGAGAAGTCTATTAAGCTCTTTCTGTTTCTGCTGAATTAATCCTAACTAGCTGTAACCCCTTAGCACATTGTTCTTACATGTGAAATTCATTAATATACTTTACATGAAAATGGAAATTCAAATGTTATATGTATGACTTTAAAATTGGTCAGAAAAGCTAGGTATGGAGAAACAGTACAGTGATTTTCATAGCATGGTGCTTCAGATATAAGAATATACAGGAACATATTTGTGGAGTGATACCTGCTTCACTATGTCATTAAATCATTACAGGATTGTGATGTATGCAGCTCTTTATCATGCTGAACACCAAAAGAACAGTGTATAAGACCGAGCTTGAAATCACTGGCTACCTTATCTCTAGGTTCCTCTTTGATGTTTGTCAATACATAGGGTTGTGATCATGTTACAAATCTTAAGTGGAATCTCTCTATCTAAAACAAAGTTCCTAGACTAGACAGATGGCTTAGCAGTTACAAGTTCTTGTTTGTTTTTTAAAGAAACCAAGTTCAGTTCCTAGCACCCACACGGTGGTTTACAACATCCTTATTTCCAGTTTCATGAGATCTGATGTAGTTTTCTGACATCTAGGGGATGAGACACAAAACCTTGTACAAAAATGCAAGGAAAACACACATAGACATAAAATAAATTCAATAGCATTTTCAAAACGTTGTAACAGAGGTTTTATACTGCTTTTATTTTTAAGTAATGTTACAACCTCGATGCAATTTCCTGTACACAATTTCATGTGATGTTGTTCAACAGTTATCCTGGCTTTAAAACTGCAGCCACAAAGGAAGTGAGTAATTTTATATAACACAAAAGAGTATTGATACTCAACAATTGTTATTTTATTTTTATTATTATTGTTTTGTAGGGATTTATCTTACAGGTAGGCTCTGGGCTGTTTTCTGTCCCACAGTGCAGGACACTGTTGTAGAATATTTGCAGTGAGTCCAGGAGATCAAAATTGCTGACAGTTGCAGATGTAGATGATGATGATTGGCAACATCCAGTCACCAGCAAATTCTGCATTTTCAAACATTTCCTTGAAAAAAAATTAAAATAATTCTTGGTTTGTAATACATAGACACATAATATGGAATTATGTGTATTTATAAAAGCATATATCTGCATTAACTTAATGTGTCTATATAAATTTCTATATTATTTGTTGCATTGTTTGATAGTATTTTATTTACTTTTATCAAACAAAAGATTATGTTTTATCTAGATAAGGCAAAAATGGTAATACAGCTCTTGTTCTTGTATGTCCCTGAATTCCTTCTTTGAATTCTAAGGAAGAAATTACTTTAGTTTTCCTCCTGTGAGTGAATACAATGTGACTGGAGATATGAATCATAGATGAGTGCTTACTACTCTATCAGAGATACAGAGTTTAGCCTGCAGGACAAACACTGAATGGCTCAGGACAAACACTGAATGGCTCATAAACACCTAGGACTTAAGTTCCTGGGGATCTGAAGCTCTACTCTGTCCTCCATAGACACCTGCTTGATTGTGTACACACACACACACACACACACACACACACACACACACACACACACACATACATATATAGATGACAATAATAATGATAATAATAATAGTAATAATAATAACAATAATAATGGAAAATCCTTAAAAGGAGAGAGCAGCCCAATCAACAGAAAGAATACTGCCAAATCAACAGAGAGAGAACACACTACAATTTAAGGTGACTTTCCCAGTGCCCCGTCTCTACTTCTTGCTCTGCCCACACTTTGAAAAAAAATCACTCTCATTTACCTCCAGCTCTTCTCAATTCATTTCAGCCTAGTTTGGATTACACTGAGACCCATATGCAAGTGTATTCAATGTTGGTATCTGAAGTGTTCTTGCATCCAAACTTACTGCTATCAAACATTCTTGGTAGTAGAAACAGTGATCTGCCACAAGCCATCAAAGAAAAATAGTGAATCAAGAATCTAGTGTCTGTTAGAAGATTATTAAGTCTTTGAATATTGGGACCTTGCTATTTTGGAGACAAGACTACTGAATTCTTCAGAGTAATTGAGTTTTCTGACAAACATTATTTTCTCCAAGACTCTATAAGTATAGTATGTATGTATGTATAAATGTAACATATATACCATTTAATGTATTTACTTACATAAAATTTATTATGTTGTCATTCAGTACCTAAGATTTGTTTGTAATACTGAACAAAAGGAGAAAGCAATAACAACTTCCTTATCATCACTCAGAAAACTACATGCAAAACCAGCTGTTCCACTTCACAGTGATGATTCCAGTAGTCAGGGGGGTGGTACAGGAGGAAGATTTCCATTAGTTGAGGTCAGTTTAGGCTACACAGTAATTATAAAATCATTAACATCTACATGGCAAGACTTTGCCTCAAATAACTGAAAGTAAGAATATAATCTGGCTTGAGATTTAAAAGATACACATAAATTAAGGAAAATACAGTTGCAAATGAGAATAGCAAGGTGTGCCCCAGATGTGAAGAATGTTGCTCATACAGGATCAAATGTATGCAGTTTTCAGTGTACAAATGTGGCATCATCTTTCAGTTTCCAATATTGCTTTCAAGTATTGTGTTTTTAAGAGCATTGGTGTCAAACATTTCAGGTTATGAGACCATATGATAACTGGTTAATATTTGTGTAGGGTATTTTGTTCTGCATCTCTCTCTTTCTACAGGGATGACTTTTCACAGACAGAAGAGAAGAAAGAATTTTCCTCTTAGAAACTACATAAATGTTGGCAGTAGTCTGGCACATTTTGGTAGATCCATATGTATATTACTCTATTGAGTCATCTGGCAAACAGTCAAAGGCAAATATATCTGCACACATCTGTATGATTTTATAATGATCCTTTGAAACCACTCAAATGCATCCCCAAAATTTCACTTGTTTCATTAGTTGCTTTACAAGCATTGGACTTCCATAAATTCTGTGTAAGTATTCATATTCATAAATTTGTAAATAGTATCTGTAGACTATATATAAATTTAGACACATAACTGAAATATTAATTGTGCTCATAAAAATCTAACACTGTAGTAATGGTATTTTGAAGCAAAAACATAGGACTTACTATTGTTAATATTTAAAAAACACCCACTGATGTTAATAAATACTAATAAACACTAAGTTGTTATTTATTTAATAATCTAAGTTATTGAAATTAAACACTTAGAGTAGACTTAGTCTATTTCTCTCTTCTGTGGACACATCATCTAGTAAGAATAAGCAGTGACTTCATATCAGAACATGTAGTTCAGGAGGAATTACATGGCATCTATACAATGGGTCACATATAGTGATACAGTGCTGCATACATACTAGTGTTTCTGTTCAGCAAGTAAAAACTTAAATTGACAGGGATATTTGTAGGAGATATTTTGTCTATCTTATAATATTATTACACTTTAGGCAAATTATACATGCTAATATTCTACTCATAGTATCACAGGAACTAATATATGGCATGGAGTCTTCTCAGTTAACAAGGATTCATAAGTAGACTTTTATTCTAGAATAACTGTTCTAGTTCCTTTCCTGTAGCTGTAATAAAGTAACTTAGCAACAAGCAACATTGAAGAATAGGGTTTATTTAGCTTGCAGTTCTAAGTTATAGTCAGTGACTTCAGGGAAGTAATGATAGGCACTTGAGGCAGGTCACATCATATCAGCCATCAAGAGTAGAAAGAAGAAAATGTTTAAGTCCTTGTTTGTTTGCTTGCCCTCAATAGTTTTGTCCCCTTTTACAGCTAACTTCTTTAGGGAATGGTGCTCCCTACAAACTGCTGAGTCTTCCTACATCAATAAACAATGAAGACAATTACCAAACACACATTTAAAATCTAACTTGTTCAAAATAATTCCTCATTAAAACTATCTTCCAAAGTGGTTCAAGGTTATGTTGAGTTAACAGAATAAACCAGAACAGCTGGTTTTCTTAAAGAGCAAGATTTGCATGTAAGCATAAATCATCCTCTGATAAGGAAAGCAGATCTTCATAGACTATGTGATGTAGAAGATTGTCAGCAAGTTCAAGAAGCTGAGGGTGGGCATGATCCATGTTTGTCCACAGTCCTCGGCAGAAGCCAACTTTGTCCACTATTTGGTTTTGGACATCTGCTCTAGAATAATGCATCAAGTTTATTTCATCTGCTTAAAGTAACCTGGTATCTGGTATTTGAATACAGTAGACCTATGAAACATATTATTGACCTCTCCTTAGGGAAATAAATTAATACAAGTATAGTGAAAGAAAATATATTCAAAAGGATAATTAGCAAACATTTTCATGGGATTGATGTTAATAAGTATGACTTTTTATTTTTCTATAGAGGACAGGTATGATTCTGTCTAGTTAATGATGAAACAATTCTTCTCAGTGTGCAGCTAGAGTTTTCTCTTTGGGTCCCACAAAGCCCCAGCAGTCCAACAGCCCATTTATAAAATAAATACACAGACGCTTATATTATTTAAACTGTTTGGCCTAATGGCTCAGGCTTCTTGCCAGTTGTTTTCATATCTTAAATTAACCCATTTCTATTAGTCTCTAAGTTGTCACATGGCTTGTGGCTTACCAATGGTCATGGTGGCAGCTGGCAGCAACTCTCTGCCTCAGCCTTCCAACTCCCAGTATTATCCTCTCTGCTTGTCTCGCCTATACTTCCTGCCTGGCTACTGGCCAATCAGTGTTTTATTTATTAACCAATCATAGCAACACATTAACATATAGACCATCCCACAGCATCAGTGGATATGGAATTTGCAGCTGTTGAGTGGCATGGCTAGGATGTATCCTACCCTGGGTGTATTTAATAATCTTGTCAGTCTATGATGCTGTGTAATGGAAGCTCATCTTCAAGTTTTACTTGCAATGTGTCCACTAGTGGAAAGAGTTTTCTTATTGAGATTCAATTGGAACATCGCTTTTTCAGATTGTGTGCTTCCCATGTACTACCTTCTTCTTCCTCCCTGCTTCCCATTTCCTGCTGTTTCACATACCAAGAACACTTGTATACAATTCCTGTGCCTTTCCATCTTACTGTATTTTCTTTTCTCTATAATTTCAGGCTTTTCAATGTTGCTATGCAAGTTTTTCTTAGAGTTCTTTAAGCTTGGGGGTTTGTACTGCCTTTTTAAGAGGTCATTTATGAATGTCTCTTTCAAGGTCAGTGCTCTCAGCTTACAAGTGCAACCTTGTCTGCCTCTGTCATCACCAGATCAGTTCTCCACCCCCACAAGTCCTACATAGAACCTGCTCCCTGCCTCTCTGCTGACTCTCAGCATTTTTGATAATAGCTGTGCTTATTAAATTTTCTGCAGATTCAACTGAATCCTGGAAATTTACGACTATCATGTTTGCTGCTTTATCATCCTTATTTTGCATGCTTTATCTTTGGAAAACTAGCTTTTATTTCCATGAACTTCATTTCTACCTGCTTAAGCCAGAAGATTCATTACCATGCATCCAATAGCTCTCTCCTGGGCTCTTGCACTCTTCCATTTTCTCTGCCGCTTGGCACGTACAGTCCAATTTTATAAGAGTTATGAGTATTTTTGCCAAATGAGTATTTAGGGTTCTCTTTTGTTTATTTCCAGTGTCTGATTTTATTACTGTCCTGATTACTGGTTTCATCCAATAGTCTGTAAAAGAATTTAATAACATTGACTGCAAGTAAAGAACTCATTGCACAGGTTTGTAGAATTTGGATCTGACCTCTGGTATGCCATTGATGGGAAAGTATATGAAGTAGCAGACATAATGAGGACTCATTCAGAAGTGACTCTATTTGCACAGAGGGGCTGTTGTTGGATTAACAATGATATCGGTCTGATTTATTTTATTTTATTTTTTTGGTATGTGGAGATCTATAATGACCATTCAATGCTGAGGCATGTCAGACTCTTTTTTTTCTTTTATAATTTAATTTAATTTTACATATCAGCCATGGATTCCACTGTCCTCCCTCATCCTGCCCCCCCCCCCAATCTACCCCCAATTCCCATCTCCTCTAGGGCAAGGACTACTCTGAGGATTCAGCTCAGCCTGGTAGATTCAGTCAAGGCAGGTCCAGTTCACTTCTCCCTTCACCCAGGCTGAGCAAAGTGTCCCAGCATAGACCCCAGGTTCCAAAAAGCCACCTCATGCACTAAGGACAGGTCCCAGTCAAACTGCTTGGGGCCTCCCAAAAAGTTCAAGCTAATCAACTGTCTCACTTATCCAGAGGGCCTGAACCAGTTGGGGGCTCCTCAGCTATTGGTTCATAGTTCATGTGTTTCCACTAGTTTGACTACTTTTTTCCCTGTGCTTTTTTTTCCAATCATGGCCTCAACAATTCTCACTCATATAATCCCTCCTCATTCTCTCTGATTGGACTCCTGGAGCTCCACCTGGGGCCTAGCCATGGATCTCTGCATCTGCTTTCTTTAGTCATTGGATGAGAGCTTTACATTGACAGTTAGTATGTTTGGCCATCCGGATCACTAGAGTAGATCAGTTCAGGCTTTCTCTCAACCATTGCCAGTAGTCTATTGTGGAGGGATCTTTGTGGATTTCTGGGGACCTCTCTAGCACTTTGCTTCTTCCTATTCTCAAGGGGTCTTCATTTATCATGGTCTCTCTTTACTTGTCCTCCCTCTCTTCTCTTGATCCAGCTGTGATCTCCCACTCCCCTAAGCTCTTTTTCCCATGACCTAAGTTGTTTCCAGGTTCTGGCTATTACAAACAATGCGATATGAACATAGCTGAACATGTGCCCTTGTGGTATGATTGAGCATTCCTTGGGAATATGCCCAAAGGGGGTATAGCTGGGTTTTTGGGGAGATTGATTCCCAGTTTGCTAAGAAAACGCCATATTGATTTCCAAAGTGGCTGTACAAGCTTGCATTCCCACCAACAGTGGAGGAGAGTTTCCCTTGCTCCACATCCTCTCCAGCATAAGCTGTCTTCAGTGTTTTTGATCTTAGCCATGCTAACAGGTGTAAGGTGTATCTTAGTGTTGTTTTGATTTGCATTTCCCTGATGACTAGGAATGTTGAGCAATTCCTTAAATGTCTTTCAGCCATTTGAGCTTCCTCTGGTGAGAATTCTCTCTTTAGCTCTATAGCCCATTTCTTAATTGGGCTGTTGAGCATTTTGATATCTATTTTCTTGAGTTCTTTACATATTTTGGATATCAGCCCTCTGTCAGATGTGGGGTTGGTGAAGATCTTTTCCCATCCTGTAGGCTGTTACTTTGTCATATTTACCATGTCCTTTGTTGTACAAAAGCTTCTCAGTTTCAAGAAGTCCCATTGGTTAATTGTTTCTCTCAGAGTCTATGCTGCTCGTATTATCATTTAGGAAGTAGTCTCCTGTGTCAATGCGTTCAAGATTACTTCCTACTTTCTCTTCTATCAGATTCAGAGTAATTGAATCTATGTTGAGGTCTTTGATCTACTTGGACTTAAGTTTTGTGCATGGTGATAGATATGGATCTATTTGCAGCCTTCTACATGTTGACATCCAGTTATGTCAGCACCATTTGTTGAAGATGCTTTCTTTTTTCCATTGTACAGTTTTGGCTTCTTTGTCAAAATTTATGTGTTCAGAGGTGTGTGGATTAATGTCAGGGTCTTCAATTTCATTCCATTCATCCACATGTCAGTTTTTATGCCCGTACCAAGCTGTTTTTATTTACTGTAGCTCTATAGTAGAGCTTGAAGTCAGAGATACTGATGCCTCCAGAGGTTTTTTTTAATTGTACAGGATTCTTTTGACTATCCTTGGTTTTTTGTTTTTTGTTTTTTGTTTTTTCATATGAAGTTGAATATTGTTCTTTCCAGGTCTGTGAAGAATTGTGTTGGTATTTTGATGAGGATTGCATTGAATCTATAGATTGCTTTTGGTAAGATTGCCATTTTTACTATATTAATCCAGCCTATCCATGAACATGGGAACTCTACGTTTTCTTTTTTCTTTTCTTTTTTTTTTTTTTTTTTGATACAGGGTTTCTCTGTGTAGCTTTGTGCCTTTCCTGGAACTCACTTGATAGACCAGGTTGGCCTGGAACTCACAGAGATCCACCTGGCTCTGTCTCCCGAGTTCTGAATTTAAAGGCATGCACCATCACCTCTTGGATGCTCTTTCTATTTTCTGCCAATTTCTTCAATTTCCTTCTTTCAGGGACTTAAAGTTCTTGTCATACAGGTCCTTCACTTTCTTAGTTAGATTTACTCAAGTTATTTTATATCATTTGTGGCCATTGTAAAGGGTGATGTGTCTCTGATTTCTTTCTCAGCCTGTTTGTCAATTGTATGTAGGAGGGCTACTGATTTTTTTGAGTTGATCTTGTATCCTGCTATGTTGCTGAAAGTGTTTATAAGCTGAATGAGGTCCTTGGTCAAATGTTTGGGGTCACTTAAGTATACTATCATGTCATCTGAAAATAGTAAAAGCTTGACTACTTCCTTTCCAATTGTATCCCTTTTATGTCCTTTTGTTGTCTTATTGCTCTGGCTAGAGCTTCAAGTACTATATTGAATAGATATGGGGAGAGCAGACAGCCTTGCCTTGTCACTGATTTTAGTGGAATTGTTTTGAGTTTCTCGTATTTAATTTGATGTTGGCTGTTGGCTTGCTGTAAATTGATTTTATTATGTTTAGGTATGTTCTCTGTATTCCTGATCTCTCCAAGACCTTTATCATGAAAGAGTTATTGGGTTTTGTCAAATGCCTTTTCAGCATCTAGTGAGATGATCATGTGGTTTTTTTTTTCTTTGAGTTTGTTTTTATGGTGTATTACATTGTCAGAATTTAGTATGTTGAACCACCCTTGCATCCCTGGGAAGAAGCCTACTTGATCATGGTGGATAATTGTTTTGGTGTGTTCTTGATGTCTGTTTGCCAGTATTTTGTTGAGTATTTTTGCATCAATGTTCATGAGGGAGATTGGTCTGTAGTTTTCTTTCTTTGTTGCATCTTTGTTTGGTTCAGGAATCAGGGTAATTGTAGCCTCATAGAAGAAGTTTGGTAATATTCCTTCTGCTTCTATTGTGTGGAACAATTTAAAACATATTGGTTTTTGGTTGGGAGACATTTTTTTAATTTTATAATTTAATTTAATTTTACATATCAGCCATGGATTCCCCTGTCCTCCCTCCTCTTGCCCTCCCACCCTCTCCCCAGAACATCCCCCATTTTCATCTCCTCCAGAGCAAGGACTACCCTGAGGATTCAGCTCAGCCTGGTGGATTCAATACAGGCAGGTCCAGTCCCCTCCTTCCAGGCTGAGCAAAGTGTCCTTGGATAGGCCCTAGGTTCCAAAAAGCTACCTCATGCACTAAGGACAGGTCCCGGTGCCAATTCCTGGGTGCCTCCCAAACAGTTCAAGCTAATCAACTGTCTCACTTATCCATAGGGCCTGATGCAGTTGGGGGCTCCTCAGCTATTGGTTCATAGTTCATGTGTTTCCATTAGTTTGGCTATTTGTCCCTGTGCTTTTCCCAATTATGGTCTCAACAATTCTCACTCATACAATCCCTCATCATTCTCACTGATTGGACTCCTGGGGCACCACATGGGGGCTGGGTGTGGATCTCTGCATCTGCTTCCATCAGTCATTGGATGAGAGTTCTAGCATGATAGTTAATGTGTTTGGCCATCCAGATCACCAGAGTAGGTCAGTTTGGGCTTTCTTTTGACCATTGCCAGTAGTCTATTGTGGAGGGATCTTTGCTGATTTCTGGTGACCTCTCTAGCACTGAAGACGGCTTATGCTGGAGAGGATGGAGCAAGAGGAACTCTCCTCCACTGCTGGTGGGCATGCAAGCTTGTACAGCCACTTTGGAAATCAATATGGCGCTTTCTTAGAAAATTGGGAATCACTCTCCCACAAGACCCAGATATACCACTCTTGTACACATACCAATGCTCAATCACACCCCAAGGGCACATGCTCAGCTATGTTCATAGCAATGTTGTTTGTAATAGCCAGAACCTAGAAACAACCTAGATGCCTTTCAACTAAAGAGTGGATAAATAAAATGTGGTGCATATACACAATGAAGTACTACTCAGCAGTGAAAAACAATGACATCATGAGGTTTGCAGGCAAATGGATGGATCTAGAAAAAATCATTCTGAGTGAGGTAACCCAGACTTAGAAAGACAAACATGGTATGTACTCAGTCATAGGAGGATACTAGATGTAAAATAAAACATGACTAGACTGCTACTCACAACTCCAGGGAGGCTACCTAGAAAACAGGACCCTAAGAAAGACGCAGGGATCCTCTGACAACAGAGAAATGGATGAGATCTACATGAGAAATCTGGACATGAGGGGGAGTAAGGATTGAGGGAAAGAGCATTTAGGGGAGCAGGAGATACCAGCTGGATCAAGTACGGGGGGGGGAACAAGGAAAAAGAGACCATGATAAATGAATACTCCATGGGAATAGGAAGAAGCAAAGGGCTAGAGAGGTTGGGAGACTTTTAATGACTGATTGCATTTTTTAGGGGCAATTGGACTATTTAAATAGTTTATCTGGCCTTGATTTAACTTAGGCAGTGGTACATATCCAGAAAATTATCCATTTCTTTTAGATTTTCCAGTTTTGTTGAGTAGAGGTTTTTGAAGTATGACCTGATGATTCTCTGGATTTCCTCATTGTCTGTTGTTATGTCCCCCTTTTCATTTCTGATTTTATTAATTTGGATGCTCTCTCTCTGCCTTTTGGTTAGTTTGGATAAGGGCTTGTCTGTCTTGTTGATCTTCTCAAAGTACCAACTCTTTGTTTCATTAATTCTTTGTATTGTTCTCTTTGTTTCTGTTTTATTGTTTTCAGCTCCCAGTTTTATAATTTCCTGATTTCTGTTCTTCCTGGGTGACTTTGCTCCTTCTTGTTCTAGAGCTTTCAGATGTGCTGTTAAATCACTAGTGTGAGATTTCTCCAAATTCTTTATGTGGGCATTTAGTGCTATGAATTTCCCTCTTAGCACTGCTTTCATAGTGTCCCATAAGTTTGGTTATGTGGTATATTCATTTTCTTTGATCTGTTGGAAGTCTTTAATTTCTTTCTTTATTCCTTCCTTAACACATTGGTGATTCAGTTGAACATTATTCAGTTTACATGAAATTGTAGGCTTTCTGAAGTTTTTGTTGTTGAAATCTAACTTTAAGCCATGGTGGTCTGATAGAACTCAGGAGGTTATTCCAATTGTTTTTTATCTTTTGAGATTTGCTTTGTGACCAAGTATGTGGTTGATTTTAGAGAAGGTTCCATGAGGTGCTGAGAAGGTTTTTTTTTTTGTTTTTGTTTTTTTGTTTTGTTTTTTGTTTTTTGTTTTTTTGTCTTTTTGTTTTTTTGTTTTTTGTTAGGATGGAATGTTCTATAGATATTGATTAAGTCCATTTGAGTCATAACATCAGTTAAGTCCTTTATTTCTCTGTTAAGTTTTGATTTGGCAGATCTGTCCAGTGGTGAGAGAGGGGTGTTGAAGTCTCCCACTATTAATGTATGGGGTTTTATGTGTGATTTAAGCTTTAGTAATGTTTCTTTTACATATGTGGGTTCCCTTGTGTTTGGGGCATAAATGTTCAGAATTGAAAGTTCATCTTGGTGGATCTTTTCTGTGATGAGTATGTAATGTCCTTCTTGATCTCTTTTGATTGATTTTAGTTTGATGTCTATTTTGCTGGATATTAGGATGGCTACACCCACTTGCTTCTTAAGACCATTTGATTGGAAAGTCTTTTCCCAGCCTTTTATTCTTAGGTAGTGTCCATCTTTGAATTTGAGGTATGTTACTTGTATGCAGCAGAAATATGGGTCCTGCTTTCGTATCCATTCTGTTAGCCCGTGTCTTTTTATTGGTGAATTAATTCGATTGGTATTAAGGGATATTAATGACCAGTGATTGTTCATTCTTGTTGTTTTTTGGTGGTAGTGTGTGTGTACTTGTCTTCTTTGGGGTTTACTGCTGTGGTGTTATCTATTGCCTGTGTTTTTGTGGGTGTATTTGACTTCCTTAGGTTCCTAGTGCTTTCTGTAGGGCTGGGTTTGTGAATAAGTATTGTTTAAATCTGGTTTTGTCTTGGAAGGTCTTGTTCACTCCATCTATGATGATTGAAAGTTTTGCTGGGTATATTAGTCTAGACTGGCATCCATGGTCTCTTAGTGTCTACATTATATCTGTCCAGGTCCTTCTGGCTTTCAAACTCTCAATTGAGAAATCGGGTGTTATTCTAATGGGTTTGCCTTTATAAGTCACTTGGCCTTTTTCCTTTGCTGCCCTTAATATTCTTTCTTTATTCTGTATGTTTAGTTGTTTAATTATTATGTGGCGAGGGGACTTTTTAGGGGGTCTAGTCTGTTTGGTGTTCTATAGGCTTCTTGTATCTTCATAGGCATTTTGTTCTTTAAGTTGGGAAAGTTTTCTTCTATGATCTTGTTAAATATATTTTCTGTGCCTTTGAGTTGGTATTCTTCTCCTTCCTCTATCCCTATTATTTGTAGGTTTGGTCTTTTCATGGTGTCCCAAATTTCTTGGACATTTTGTGTTATAATTTTTTTTATTTGGCATTGGTATTTGCTTTGACTGATGAATCCATTTCCTCTATTTTATCCTCTACAACAGAGATCCTCTCTTCCATATCTTACATCCTGGTGGTTATGCTTGCATCTGTGTTTCCTGTTCATTCACTAAGATTTTCTATTTCCAGCATTCCCTCTGTGTCTTCTTCGTTGTTTCTATTTCCCTTTTTAGGTCTTGGACTGTTTCCCTCACCTGTTTCATTGCATTTTCATGGTTTTCGTTAAGGGATTTATTGTTTTCTTCTGCTTTATATATCTTTTCCTCTATTTTTTTTATAGAGTTCTTCCCATTTTTTGTTTGACTTTTCATTTTCTTTATTGATTTCCTCCACTTCTTTGTTAATCTTTTCCTCAATTTCATCTTTGAATTTTTCTTTCAAGGTCTCTAACATCTTCTAGATGCTATTCTTTAGGTTACTTTCTCCCGCTTCTTCCACTTTGTGATGTTCAGATCTTGCTGTTGGAGGAGGGCTAAGTTCTGGTGATGCTGTATTGCTCTTTATGTTGTTGTATGTACTTCTGCTGTGAGGTCTGCCCTTCTCCTTATGTATTATTTCTTGGTCTTATCAGGGCTCTTGGTCCAGCCAGAGTTGACAGATTTGGCATCAGGAAGCCTCTCTTGGTCCAATAAGAGGTGGCAGATTCTACTTCTCAGAAAGCCACACTTGGGCTAATCAGGGTTGGCAGATTCCCTGTTTCCTGAGTTTACTCTTGGTCCAATGATGACTTTTTGTCCAATGAGAGCACTCTCTTTCTCTGGGCTTGAATGGAGCTCTCTGTGATAGATGAGAACTCTGTGGGCCTGATGAGAGCTCTCTCTGCCAGATGGGAGGTCTTTGGGTCAGTTGGGAGCTGGGGGCTGGTCTCTAATTCTCAGGTAGTGGCAGGCGTCTCGGGCAGATGGGTGTGGGGGCAAAGTGTGTAGATTGCAGAGTCAGATGGGGGGTCTTGGAGAAGGGGAACCCTCCCGTGGAAGCCCTGCCTGCTGGCCAGCAACTTGGGCTGTGTTAGGCGGGTCTTTCAGGTAAAGGCTGGGCCCAGGGATGGGATCTATGGGTATGCCCCCCAGGGTATGACCCCAGTCACTCGCCTCTGGTCTGGATGGGATGTGGGGGCTGGTCTCAAATTCTCAGGAAGTAGCAGGGGTCTCAAGCAAATGGATGTTGGGGCACGGCGTGTAGATTTCAGGGTCCGCTGGGGGCTCTTGGGGAAAGGGAACCTTCCTGTGGGATCCCTGCCCATGGTGGGCAACTGGTCTTTCTTATTATTTTATTTTTTATCATGACTGGTGAGAGTACCTTGATATTACAGTGTTTCATTTTGCTAGAGCTTCATTGCCATACCTGTTCTTACTCCTGGGCTTTACAATATGGCAGTAATTCCTGATTTTCCACAAAAATCTTTTCCATTTACTTCATTCATGTCACTATTACTTTCTGTCCTAATATAGCAAACTAGGGTCATAATTCTCTATAATTTATTTGGGAGTTTGTGCATATGAAATTGAGGGTATCTGTGGGTGTATGAATGTAGAGGTCAAATGTCAATATGGAGTGTCTTATGTAGTCACTGTTCACTTAAACTTTAAAAAGAATGACCTTTTATGTGCTTACCCCTTTCACATGAATGTTCATATGGTCTAGAGCTCATTGTGGTTTTCTTGTACAGCACATGTTTATGGAGTCATGCTAGTGAAATTTTATGTGTGTAGTTTCTGACATTCCTAGGAGACACAACATCACAGAAAACTGTTCATTTTTTCTGGGTCTTATAATTTTTCCCCTCCATCTTCTACAAAGATCTTGGTACAGGAGTTGTAGATATATCAGTTGAGACTAAGCTTCATAACTCTGTGTTTTGATTGGTTATGGTTTTCTATGATGGTCTCATTTTATTGCAAGGAGAAATTTCTTCAATGAGTGAGAAATGAACTTATCTGTGGGTATAAGGATAGATATTTAAAATGTATTTAGATATTATTCTCATTTAGTAAAGTGGTAGTTATGGGTTTTTCCTCCAAATTCCACAACTTTACTAGCCTGGGAAGTTGGCTAGATTTCCAGTACCAGGCACAAATTCATATTTGTTGAACAGATTTTAAGTTCAACCCTACACAAAAGCCTACAGACAATTAAGGAATCCAGAGAGTAAGAAACCATCTCCCAAAAGGTGAGCAGACCAACTGGTTATTCAATACCAAATGATCAGCTCTGAAACTATATACATGCAAGTAATATTATAAAGACTGTATAGGTTATATTTATGTATTTATTGTCATATGTATATATACACACATACACATATATGTATGTAATAATAATTTTTTAAAAACAAAGCCATGAATTTGAAAACAAGCAAGAATGGGTATATTTGGGGAGTTTGGAGGAGGGAATGGCAAGGGGAAAATGATGCAATAATAAAATTATATAGATTTTGTAAAAGGACCCCTCACTAAACTTGTAGTTTACCACTTTGTCTAGATTAAATGGCCACCAGCCACAATGATATACCTTTCTCCATACTCCAGCTCTTGGCTAGTAGATACAGGCAAATGTACCCACCTTTCACATGGTGCTGTCTATGGTAAACCAGCCTTTGTGTTTGTCCAGCAATCATTTTACCCAATAATTGATATTTCCTGTCCTCAGTGTATCTTCTAAAAATACTTTTGCAAAAACTGATATAGTCTAAATTTATATTTCAAATTAGTAATATGAGATACAGATAAACAGACTGGAACAGAAATCTCCCATGCTGATTACAACCAAGTCATCTTTTTCTTTTTATTTTTTGATTGAGCACATGAAATTTCAGAAGAAACTCATCATTACTTTGCATAAATGGAGGTCATACATGGAATTATATAGAACCTGTAGATTATCCAACTATCTGCTTTGAATAGAGGCAAAGTGATTTCCCTAAAACTCTGTCAGGAATATAGGAGACCATTTATGAAGCAGGGAAAAGAAAAGATGTGGCTCATATTAGCCATTTTATGAATGTGTGCAGACAACATAAACAAATACACACGGATGGTTTTGTGCAGTTCTCTCCTGCACAATTTGTGAATCACTTTCACAGGTTTGTGGAGATGATCCCTGTCTAGTTTACCCCGATGAAGCAATGCATAACCCCAAAATGAAGAAAGAAAGAAAACAAAAGAAATCACCTGGACAAATGTACTTTAACTTTCAGTGTGTGTTTTGGAATTTTATTACTCTTCCCATTCTGACTAGTAACCAAAAACAGGATTCCTTCAGATTCCTGGGCAGCATGCCACCACTTTGGGCCAGGAGGCTAATAAAAATCATTAGCAAAACGTAAATTTTATCCATTGGGCTTTCCTGAACATGTGCAAGTGTTCATAAGTTTAGTGTCCTGAACCATATAGTCATCTCATCCTCTCTTCCTCTTTCACTCACAATCAGTTAGATGTCACTCTGTGTTATGTGATTATATATAATCTATGTCACATGATGATCAATAGCTATTCAACAATAAAAATGGTGATTAAATAGACATGGTTGCTAATAAAGCTCAGTAGACAAGAGTTAGCAGAGCTCTGGATCTATAAAAAGTGGGGCAAAATATGTTGTTTGTATTTTATTTATTCTCTCAAACCTAAACCAGGTTTGATAGTCTATGAGGAAAATTTGGACTGAAGTAGGGTACATCACCCCCTTGAAAGAATGAGTATCGATGTCTTCCTCTGCATCTGAAGTTTGTCATTTGTCTAGGTTGATAGAATTTCTTTTTTAACCCATGCTTGTGATTTGTAAGTTTTTGTGTACTTCTTTTTTTATTTTTTTATAATTTTTTCTTTATTATTATGTTTTAAATTTTATGCATCAGCCATGGGTTCCCCTGTCCTCCCTCAACCAGGCCCCAGATGGAGCTACAGGTGTCCAACTGTCGAGAAAGAGAAGGGTCTGCAAGAGCATGAATTGTTGAATCCAAGATTGCAAAAAGCACAGGGACAAATAGCCACATGAATGGAAGCACATGAATTATGAACCAAAGGCTGTGGAGCCCCTAGCTGGATCAGGCCCTCTGGATAAGTGAGGCAATTGAATAGCTTGATCTGTTTGGGAGGCACCCAGGCTGTGGGACCAGGATCTGTCCTTAGTGCATGAGCTGGCTGTTTGTGTACTTCTTTTACAACTTTTTCTGTGAAAAAGATGTTTTTTTGTTTTTTTACCCAATGGTCCATCAAAACACACACATACCTATGTAAACATGGATATGTGCACAAATACCCATGAAGGATGATGTGAATCTGCTCTGATGTTTCTACTAGTGAGTAATTGTCATGAAACATTCATCCATGGTGCTTCCACTGACTACAGCCAGACATCAACACAAGTCCCAAACCAATCTTGTGTCCACTGAGGAAAAATGAGGAAAGTAAATGAAGATTTGAGAGTGCACAGCACAGGCTTGTGGACAACAAAGTTAGAAAGGGAAAAGATCCACACTGAAGCCACTTTTAGAGCTGCTGTTTTGTTCCATTCCTCAGAACACATCTGATGGCCCTGATCTCACAAACCATATTTCAGATAAAGTCCCTAATTCCAAGTTTTAGGACTGGAGGAAATCTAAGGATGCCTCCTTCCTTATTCAAGCCAAAGAATAACCAATCAGTCTTAGACTGAATTAATCTACAAGAAAGTGTATTTTGTCTGTAAACATGTACTTGAAAACATTTTATAAGAAATGGTCTTTTTGAAGTAATAAATTATTTTTATTTTTATGCTCTTTGTTCTAATTCAAGTGTTTATCAAAGGCATCTCTTTCTTTCCTTTATCATAAGAAGTTCAGAGAATTCAAAACTTGAGGAATATATTTTGTACCTTGGCAGAATTTTATTAAATTATTCTAAACAGATGGGTGTCTATTTTTGAAAACTCTAGGGAAGGAAGATTCACACCATGTCTAGGTAGTCCTTTCTTGTTTCCATTCTCACAAATCCTGTGAGCTTTCAGTTGCCTCGATGTCTGTGCACAAAATTATGTTCACTAGAAGAAATGATAATAAACAATCAAAAGTCAATTATATATTAGTTCATAAGTACAGGAATGGATATATTTTGTTTTAAAAGAAAAAAAGATAGAAAACTAAATTTTGCTAGTTTATATATAAGCTTCATCCCAATTGAGTTTTCTTAAAGTGTTTTAAACAATGGTCTTTTTCTAACATTGATAGTTTACAACTTTAGTAAATTAATTTATTATAACATTTAGATTTGTGGGAGGCAGGGTGCCGGATTTTTTTCTTTTCTATTTTTCTCCTTTCTTTGAATTTCCAGTGAAGCATATTACTTTCCCCCTAAATTATCTATAGTTACAATATTTATTTCCAAATAGTAAGCAATAAAATCCATCACTAATAAAAACAGTTTTCATTGTGTTTAAACATTGTATTTAAATTTTTTTCTAATCTAGACCATCATATGCCATCATATGCACATATCTATGATTGTAAAATGTGTTAACCACAAATGTTAGTTGGAAAATTTGGCTTTAAATGTTGTAATTATTTTTCGGTGAAATTCAGTGCTTCTTCAGCATAATTATACAAAACTGGTATATGCTGTGGATGCAAGGTTGCTTGGCCCAGACGCCCACTTCAGGGTAGAAGAACTCAATCCATATCTGCCTGAGTGTGGAATTCTGAGGGCTTGCAGCTGACTTCTCCACTGGTAATTGCCCTTGGCTGCTGAGCACTGCTGATGGACCTTCTCCAGGGGGGTTGGCTCTGAGTCGGTAATTGGCTGGTAAGGGACTTTAAAACCCACTGCAACTGCCTGGATTTCTGATTGCTGCGACTGGGCGTTTAATCCCCTCTCAGTGTTTGAGGTCTGGTGGAGGTACAACTGCAAGCAGGTGGGAGCTCCTTCTGCCTTCTTCATCCCTATGGATGGACTTTCTAAAGCTATATTCCCATGCTTACATTTAAAAACACTTCATGTATCAACTCTTCATTTTTTATTCTAAAAATACACTCCCCCAAAAAACAATCAAACAAACAGCAACAACAATAAACAAGACACATATAGAAATACTGCCTTCACCCAACAAAATTAAATTCTTTGTGTTGGTTGCCAGATGTAGCCAAATTGACAAGATTTAGCACACATGCTCAGAAAATAACCCTTTTGATGCCAGGATCCAGTCTAGGATTCCGAACTTCTCAGTGGTACTAACAAATTTTGCATGCAGTCTTGTAGCCTTTCTCTAGTCATGTAAATGTCATAAAAATATAACTATATACTTATATCTTTAGTTTTTACATGCATGAAATACTCAACAAGTATATTTGGAATTTAGTGTTTGGGAGGTCCCAGAAATACTACCTTGAGATCTCCTTTTTGTTTACATAATGTACACGAGGGACACATTATGCACTTTAGCTGTTCGTAAGCTGAGAAAACAGAATTCATGCATGTAAATGTTTTCAGTTGAATTGAAAGAAGTTCTGTTTTCTCTGTTTCTTCTTTATTTCTATTTTATGCATATTACCATCACATATTATGTGGATCTTTATTCTAAATGACAAAAATTAAATTTTAAATTATAACAATATCAACAACACTATTAAAATAAACTTTGTATTCTTTAAAAAACATTTAGAAATATAAATTTTGGGAAAAAAGGAAAGAATCAGAAAGTGTTAAGAAGAGAAGGTAAGAGGCAGATGGGGGTAAATATGTTTAAATGAATTCTTTGCATGTCTAAAATGTCATAATGAAATGCACTATTAAATATAATTAGTGTATACTATTAAAATACTAAAAGATAAAATCATCATGAAACTACTGATAGAATGTAACATAGAACTTCAGCAAAAGAACTTAGAAGTTCATGAGTTCAAATCACAAAGCAGATTATACTCATATGTAAAGTCACTTATGGACCAATGATGGAGTTGTCAAGAAAGTTGAATTGAGTCCCCTGGGCCATTAATGACAACTAGAGGTTTTAATTTCACCATAACAAGGAAATAGATTAAGTATATGTGTTTAGCTTTTTCCTTCAGTTTGTTTGTATTTTAGAATAATACTAAAAAGGAGTAAAAGGCAGAGATTCAACACTTAAATGTGTACTATGACTATTGAAGATCAATATGATAAACATATAATGATAGGATCTCATAAGCAGGGTCTAGTGTTTTAGGAATTAAGTCTGTGGTGGTAAAGACAAAGGGCAGTGAAGGTATAGGGCCAGAAATGTTTTCAAAGCAGAAAGGAAACTCTATCCATGTAGATTTGAAGGACAAATGTTTGACTTAGTGAAAATGAATTCCAAAGATTTTGTTTGTAGCACAAAAAGACAATAAGGGATTTAAATGAAGGAGCCAAATTAGAGTACAGAACTTTAGAGGAGAAAGATAATTTGTTTCTGGCTCCGTTGAGTTTGGAATGATTATTGTGGATCTGGATAAAAAGCAACCTATTATAGGTAGAAGAACAGCAGGGGAATCTGGAAGCCGTGTTCAAAGACTGCAGGGAGAAGACACCTTGGGTAGCTCTCCACAGAGAGTCATGCTGTCAGTTTCCATGATAGCCTCTCTTACTTTTAATTTACTATCATATTTTTGTGTTACAAAGACAAACAGCATTTCTCAGAGAAGTACTCTTCCTCCTCCAAGGAATTCAAGCCTCTTCTGTCCTCCCATATGCAACATATTTTCTTCTTAATTTTAACTTAGCCACCTCTAGTGTTTCCTCATTAAACTCCATCATGGTCATTTCATCCTTAGGTCATTACAGACAGTCTGGGTTAGATTATGATATCCTCAAAAGCTTCTCAACAAAAGCACTATAATCAAGTCAAATAACCTGCCCCTATCTTCCCACCCTTAAATTTAGCAATGTCAGCTGCTATCATTTCTGTTCTTGCTGCATTTCCTCACCTTCAAGTCAGCAGCCCCTAAAATCTCAAAGCTTTCACCAACATCCTCCCATGCCAAGCCTATGGGTGTTTATCTGGACAAGAAATCTATGCTTACAAATCTTACCCTGAATTAATGCACTGGCCCTGTTGCTGTAGTCATCTCTCAGTTATCCTCTCTTAAGTTTATCTATCCATCTCTCTGCCTACCATCTATTGATACCCTACTCAAGTTATGTGTTATCTATCCTCCCTTTATCTGTCCTATTTTACTTGTCTTCTATTACAGTCTCTTTGTCTTTGAGTAAAAACTGTCTATATGTCAGTAAACACAAAATCAGATACCAAGGTGGCTAAAGATCAGATCATGAAACCACTCATGTCACAAAATCACTGCACATCCTTGATTTAATTGATTATTTTAAAATATTTCAAATCCTCATTGTTTAAACAGAAGTTTTAATAGCCTTTATATGCTCTTCAAATCTCTAGGACCAAGTGAAAATTGTTTTCGCTACTGCAGCACCATCAGAAGCAAAGGTCATATGCTTTCCTTGTATAATTTATTATCTTTCTATATAAAGTATTAATTAATTTGTTTTCTCTAACATACCCTGCAGCTTTATTCAAAATAAATAACCATGCATATCTCAGTATATAGTTTCTGAATTTAACTTCGAGTAGATTGGTGTTGGATCACTTGATGTCACCTTTACTCTGTGTATAGATTAGTTTTATGAGAATTTTTACAAAACTGTATGCTACTTTCTCTTCCTAACACAAAATTCCCTCTGCAGATGTCTAATCGTTTAAATGTCTGTGCTATAAGCACATCTAACTCCTGTGAGATACTATTACATGTGTTTCATTCAGAGGAGTCTCAAACTCTGAAGCTAAAAGAATTTCATTTATGGTCAGATCCTTGTGATTTTCAAATTGAAATGGCCTTCTGAAATGCTTGACTCTGTCATTCTGCAGACTCTAAAGTGTGTTTTTGACCTTGTCTGTATTCAGCATTCTGCTGTGCTAGGGAGGGAGGGTAAAGCCCCAGAAGGTTAGAGGACAGAGAGACTGCAGTGATCCTGGAGTCCCATCTGCTTGCTTCCCAGGGCAGGAGAGTGTGGCCCAGAACACCTACAGCAAAGCAGCACTGTCACCATGTCTCTCTTTCTTCTCTTGCTTCACTCCTCCCGTCCCCAGGATTCCCTTGCTGTCTGCAGTTAGTCTGAAGCTGTGCATCTCTTCTGAGGTTGGAACATTCACTTTTCTCAGGGGACTCATTAGAATGGAAGTGACTGTCCAGTCTGTGCTGTGAGAATCACACCCATTCATGACAGGGCACTTCTTTAGGATCCTCCTGGCTAGTTCTGTCCTTTGAATTGTCCATGACCTTGCTTTGGTTTCCTTATAAGTTGCAGGTTTTTTAAGCTTAATTTCCATATTTGATCTACCTTCTCTATTCCTCTTGCAGGTCAAGCATGTTCCTTTTTTTAAAAAATCATTCTTTATATCCTCATTTTATTTGGTTCCCCTTCAACTCATTCACTTTAATTCCAAACTTTCATTCAAGGAGTACAGACAAAGGTGTCTCCTCTAACATCTTCACATAGCTCCTGAGTCCTCTCTCCTGTCTCCTTGTAAACTACACATACTTTAGAGTGACTTCTCTTACTTTTGCCTGAAGTCACTTTGTTATTTCTTCCATTACTTTCTGTTTTCTTCCTCATGCTTCCCTCTTCTTTCTACCTTAAGAGCTGGCTTACATTACTTTACAGGAACATTACCTTAACTATTTTTACTTTGAATTTTGTTTTGATCATATTCCTTATATAATGACAATGGTTCTTTGTTCCCATTGGGAAACACCTGGTGAATGGCTAATCCCACCTTCTCATCGCCACATTCCTTATTTTTGCACTGCCTTTTACAGTCAATCCCAAACCAACCTGCAGTATTTCCTAAAGCTGGTGAAACACTCAGTGTCACCTGAGTTTATGTATTGTCACCACTCAAGCCTACAAACTGAAAGAAATACCTTAGTTTGTCCACGTACTTAGATACTTCTGTTATGTCGAGTTTCAGCTGATTGTAATTAAGTAAAGCAATAATTTTCATGTTAACAACTAAATATATGGCAATACAAATAGCATATGGTACTAACAATAAACTATAATGTTACATACAATAGAGATATAGAGACATAAAATACATACATACTTAGACTTCCATGTTATCACCCATACCTAATTGTTGTCCTATTAGCATGGAATCCAAAGCTGTATAGTAATTAACACCTATTATTTATTCACGTAAATCCACTTTAGCATGTCATATCATACTGATACTAAAGTTTTGTCTTACACTAAATTTTTGCAATGTGGTCAATTGAAATGCTGAGTGTGCTTGTCCGACACTGAACATATTGCACCACTCTCCATAGTAGATTGTATTTTAATTATTTCTGACTCACCATCAAGTGTCACATCTATTTATCAGAAGCTGTGTCTATTTACAAAATGTTGTACACCAAATCATATTCACGCTACATGTGAGTAAAGGAAGCCTAAGTCTTGGCTGATCTGTGCAAGAGGATGAATCTAATTAGGGACAACTGAATTAAAGTGCTAGTTCATCACTTTATCAAGACATACACAAACTGGTGATACTTTCTAACAGCTGCTCCCTCTTCTGCCTCAGCAGTGCCTGCACTCTAGTCTCCATAATCTGAAGGCACAGTGAAAGTGTGGCCTTTACACTAATTAACATTATATATTGCACCCACAGTAGATGCAGACACTCTCATAGCCAAACTTGCTCTGGAATAGAAGTGTGGCTTCCTGGTACAGTACTTACCTAAATTATGAGAGACTACTGCTTGCTTCCCTGTGTTGTGGATATCGCTCTGTATAAATAAAATGCTGATTGGCCAGTAACCAGACACGAAGTACAGGCAGGACAAGCAGAGAAGAGAATTCTGGGAACAGAATGCCTGGGTCAGAGAGATGCTGCCAGCCACCGCCATGAAAAGCAAGATGTAAGGTGCCAGTAAGCCACAAGCCATGTGGCAACTTATAGATTAATAGAAGTGGGTTAATTTAAGATAGAAGAACTAGATAACAAGAAGGCCGCCATGGCCATACAGTTTGTAAGCAATATACGTCTCTGTGTGTTTACTTGGTTGGGTATGAGCAGCTACTGGACTGGTGAGATTTGTCCTGACCATGGGCCAGGTGGGACTGGAGAAAACTCTAGCTACAAATGGCACCCAACGGGTTCACAAGAGTTTTCCACCTAAAACCTGAGAAAGAAGATTCTAAAATGGAGCTAAAAGCAGCTTCCTAGTTGTCTCTATCAAGTTAGCAGCAGCCTGCAGGTTTGAGCTATTATGGGGGGGTTCCTGGATTGCTCACTCCACCTGCAGTATGGCAGGAATGAGGTGTCTGCAAGCGGTACATTAAGCTGCATGGTGGATTTAGTCTTTGCTAGTACAAGAAAAAAAAAAAAGAGGTTTCTGGGCTACACACTGCTTTGATAGAAGCATAGAACCAGTGCTGCTAAGAGTTGATGGCTCACAGAGCTGGTGGTAAACATACCACAGCCATGTTTCAAAGCTGAGGTGGGTGGAGCCACCAGCCAAAGCTGCTATTTTAACCCTAGTAATGCTGCAGTTTAAAACAAAAGATTCACAATAAGACAGATTCAGATGGAACAAGACTTTAAATGCTCTATAATGCATGTAAAAAATGTACATAGGCTTGAAAAAAAGAGAAAAAGAAATATATAGTTATATAAACAAATAGATAGTTTTAAAAAATGAAGTCTTTAAAGAGACAGTAAAGGTAGTATAAAAAATAAGCTACATAAAGATAGATATTACACAGAGAATCTGGACTGTGTTGTCTTTGGGATTCTTAACTGCAGAAAAACATTTGATTGTAAAAGCTGTTGAGTTAAGACAGTATGTATATTTTAAATATACCTTGACTTCAAAATTTTGATCTAAGGATATGTTGCTTTGGAAAGGAGGCTCTGCTTTTGTTTCCACAGAAAGCCAGAGGCTAGGGATTTGTTCCAGATTAAGATACAACAGGTTTGACCAGCTGAGAGCCCCTGAAAGGTCTTGAATGACACCATGGCCCAGATGATCCAACATACAGAATGGTTTCAAGGCAACTGGCTAAGGCAATACAACCTCACAGACTACTCCATAATCCTAAAAATATCCTAAAATTTTCTTTCTGTTCCTATATGATACAGTTTCTTCCGCCAGCAGGAGGTAGTAGGAGAAACTACGCCTAAATTCCCAAATATACCAAACTGGCTTTGGAGATGGAATTGGCTCACTCCTTCTCTAAACCCAAGCATATTACTAAAAGAAAAAGTTAAGAGATTATTGTGTCCAATATCAGAAGAGCCTCTGGTGTGGGACAGAGCAAAACTAATATTTTTATTTAAACCAGGTTGATTATAAATGTGATCTCTTTCTAAAGAAGAAAAGAGGATATAGATATGATAGAATAAATAGTAACAACTTGTTTAAAATGTTTTACATTGCTATAGATTTTAGTTTATTGATACAAGTTTAAACTTAATTTTGTTATACTGTATACATATTTCTCTTTCTGTTTGAGGTATTATGTTTATGTATCTCATTTATATTGTAATGGATAATTAAGAAAAACAGATTAATATTTAGTCTTCTATGATAGTCAAACTTGTAGCCATGTCATGTTAAGTTTTCTAGGTATACATAGACATATTTCAGATAGATAGGTAATCTTCAAATACTTCAAAGACCTGCAGAATATGGCATTTAAAATGTTTTAAAAATTTAGACTTTCTGTACAGTGAGACATGTCTGCGCCTGGCAGCACCAATTTACTTCAGAGAGAAGGATGGGCATAGAGGACACTCTATATGGAGTTTATCTTCTTCTTGGCAAAAATAGCCATTTAGGCAAAAATCTGTTCTTGCCTGGACTGCTTGATCGACTGGACATGCAGGACCCATAGGAAGGTGACCACTGAACTTTGCTTGGCAAAATGGTTCTTCAGGTTCCTGCTTGCCAGAGGAAATTGCCAGACATTCTACAGGACATAGAGAGAAGTGACTGAGAGATTCTAGACCTGTGGGCTGAAGACAGATGTCCCAACTTTACAAAGGAATTTTGGAGAACTATATAACTGTAATTCTTGCTAGATAACTGTTTTGTTATGTGTAATTTTACTATGTGAAAGTTAAAAGCTTCCTTTTTGAAAAAGAAAAAGAAAAGGGGAAGTGTTGTGGATATTGTTCTGTATAAATAAAATACTGACTGGCCAGTAGCCAGGCAGGAAGTACAGGCAGGATAAGCAGAGAAGAGAATTCTGTCAACAGGAAGGGTGAGGCAGAGAGATGCTTCCAGGCACCACCATCAAAAGTGAGATGTAGGGTACCAGTAAGCCACAAGCCATGTGGCAACTTATAAATTAATAGAAATGGGTTAAATTTTTTATTTTATTTTATTTTATTTTTTTTGAGACAGGGTTTCCCTGTGTAGCTTTGTGCCTTTCCTGGCACTCATTTGGTAGCCCAGGCTTGCCTCGAACTCACAGTGATCTGCCTGGCTCTGCCTCCCATGTACTGGGACTAAAGGTGTGTGCCATCACCACCTGGCAAAATGGGTTAACTTAAGATAGAAGAACTAGATAAAAAGAAGGCTGCCATGGCCATACAGTTTATAAGCAATATAAGTCTCTGTGTGTTTACTTGGTTGGGTCTGAGCAGCTATGGGACTGGTGGGTGAGAGAGATTTGTTCTGACCATGGGCCAGGCAGGACTGGAGAAAACTCTAGCTACATCCCTGGACTGAAAAAGGAACAGCAAACAAAATATACTAGTCAAATATCACTACCATGCCACCATTATTGTTCACATCACAAATGAACAGATAATGACTATCTTACGTGAATATAAGACTATTCTGAGTATTATGGCTGACTGTCATTCACATTTGTATTTAATATGTAGTAGGATAAGAATACAGTAACTTTCTAATTATATATTTTAAAGCAAAGATGAGCACGAAATAGAATGTTTCTGTAAAATATTAACATTTATTTTTGTATGTTCATTGGCAATTTCATAGGTCTATACAATGTTTCATGATCATGTCTATTCCACACTCTCCCATCTCCCTCAGCACTCCTATTCTTATTCACATCCCAACTTCATATTCTTCTTTTGTAATTTTTATTATTCTTTTAACCCATTGAGTCCAATTAATGCTGTTCATATGTACATGAGTATAGGGTCAGCCAAGTGCCCTAAAGATCATTGCAGAGCTATACTCCTAAAGAAAAAGTCTCACTTTCTTCACAATGGTTAGCTGTGCTATCCCTGCATCCACTCCACACACACAACTATCTTGTAGTGAAATCCAAATGGTATTTCCAAGTAAATAATATGCCAATAAAACTATTTGAGACTCAGTAGACAGAACAAAATAAATAATGAATAAAAAAAAGAATCTAATAAGGATGTGCTTTGTCATGTACCCATAATATCCATTCTCCCTCTCTCTATATGCATATATATATTATATATATGTATATTTTATATATATATTGCACATACTTCTGTTATGTATGTATGTGTATATATATAAATATATATATGCATATATGTTGCTTTTAAGACTTAAAATTTTATCCATGAATAATGTAATTTCATCATCTGCTCTCCAACTCCTGTGTTCCTCCAAGAATTTTCAAATTCATAGCCTCTTCTTCTATAATTTGCTTATTGTGCCTAACAACCTGCAACTTGTGTTCATTCCAGTGTCTTAGTTTATGTGAAATAAAAAAAAAAAAAGATGCTAGTGAATAAGATGGTTTAATGAAGTTAAATCCTTTCAGTTCCCCAAAGACAACCAGACTGCTTGGTTGTAACAAAATGAAATTAAATGAACATCCACAAATAGAACAATGATACTTCATGAAGATTTTATGGTTAACTCAAAGAGTATTATTATTTCTTTCTTTTTTTTTCTGGTCCTTTTCATCACATGATGTCCTGGATGAATTCAGTCCTTCCACTAAGACAGATTTGTGATTCAGTTTATGGCATGTCTATACTTGAGAATTAGCAATGTCCTTTCAATAAGCTACTTCTGAAAAGTATAGAACACATCAGCATAATATAACACCATTTACTACCTAAAAATTCTCCTTTTATAATTTGTGAAGTATTTTTGCAATGGAAATTGAAAAATTTGAAAATGTAGCATCTCTTAAACATGGTTTACTCTGTCAATTAATATTGGCATTTTACTTGCAAACTCTAAAGTGATGATTTTATCCTAATAAACTATTATAGAATGAATTAAAAATAATTGGGAAGTAAATTTTATTTTGTCTATTCAATTCCAGGCCTTCTTTTAAATCACAGAAAATGTAAAATAACCTGTTATTCATGATATGGAATTTACTTGGTGTTCATGGACTATTAGCCTCTTAATTGTCATTTGATTTGAATAATTAAAGAAACCACCTCAATTGGTAAAGTGCAAACTTTATAAATTTTAAAATGTTTATGAATTTAAATATTATCTTTTTTTTCCTTTTTAATTGCCTGGGTTAATTCTAAACACTCTCAGGCAGAGAACTTGGTGTCAAAATGGCTCAGAGGTTCAACCATGCAACTTGTTGGTGTTGTAGGATGTTTGATTGCACACTGAAGCCCCAAGACTGTGTTAATAAAATCAACCCCTGGATCAGGGGATGGAATCAGGGACTGGATGACAGGAATTAGCCACAGAGAGTGCTGAGGATCCAGGAAGACAGACAGACTCCCAGGAAGGAGTAGGGAAGGACTTAAAGATTCACGGTATTTTTTTGGTTTTGAGTGAGTGGAGAGAGGTGCCCTTTCTGGGTCCTTGACCAAAAGGAAGGTCAGCTGGGTGCTTCTCAGCTTCTGTGATCTATCGGGTTTTCACCTCAACATCTGATTCCAGAGTCTTCATTGGAAAATAGAACAACTTAAAAACAACCCACTGGATCTCCTGCAACTGTTTCAGTTCTTAGATTTATTATGCCTCTGTATTATAACATTCAGAATTTTAACCTTCAAATTCTTCATACCATAGTAATATTGTGTCTAGGAAAATCTGATAACTGACTGATCTTAAAATGTTCAGTTTAGAGGGAAATATCAACCTAGACAAATCATGAAACAATTGAACTCCATTTATTAGTAAACAAAAGATAATTTTAAAATTTCTGATAAATTATTATATGTTGTGTTTGTTACACTCTAAAAGGTCAGCAAATGAATATTTGCATAGATTTGTGTCTTCACGGGCAATGTATTTCCTTTTACTTTGATTTCAGAGGATAGTGAGTGAATTCAGAAGCCTTCAAATAGCACAATTATCCATTATCTCTTATATGCTGAAATCCCTATTAACATTGTCACTGTTCCATGTGAGGAAGACTCTGCTACTTTTAAAGGAAGCAACATAAATTCAGCAGCATATGTTGCGGGGCCCAACATTTTCTGTGACCCAGAGGAAGTGTGTCCAACTATTTGTTTTCACTTTTTTACATGATCTGGCTGTGATCCTGAGAGCAGAATTTGGGTCCCATTGACCACACATGCTGAACAAAACTATGTAATTCCAAGCTCATTTGAAATCATCTCCCCTGTTCATTCTTCTTAGAGGAGAATACATAGTTGGACAAACATATACATAAACAGAATTGTAATCATGCTGAGCTTTCTCTCCACTGCTAAAACCACCTTATTTCTGCTTATCTGACTTGTAGGTACTGTTGAGCCTCCATTTCAGCTTGACTGTCTCCCCAAGGTTCATCTCAATCTGTTTTCCTCTCCCTCCTGGCTGGCAGCCAGTTCTGAACCAGCACCTAGGCTATTTATAATAGGATGGGGCAGGGTTTCAAACATTTAGTACTCTTTGGTCTTGCCACTGAGACTGCCATCTCAAAGGCTTCTGGGCTATATTAGTGTGCTTCACTTCACTGAACTGAGTGTCAGTATATAATCAGACCCTGGAAAACCAGTGAGATGAAGAAACTAGGCTGTTGTTCAAGACAGATCTATAGGCTTTGAAAAAACTATTGGAGTACACAGAATCTTGAATTGCTCATCTCTAAAATGAGTCTGCTGGTTGCACCTGATATGTTGATACAGTCTCTCATTGAAGTATGAGTAGTTAGCCAGGACTGCACTCAATCCCATTAGGCATGCATATGTTGCTTAAGTTACAATAACCATGTTTCCTGCCTGTCTCCCAGAATCCTTTTCATGTTTTTTTCCCTTCTATGTCCAAAATATGACACATCTGTAACCAAGTCTGTATATGATTGTGCAAGAGTGAATATTCAACATATTCAGGTTGAAATCTAATCAATCCCCCCACAATGGCATGATTCTATTTGCATTTGGTTTAATTGGAAATGATAGCAAAATTACATGGTCTGCATATGGATTGGAAAGCAATAAAGCAGTGCTCAAGTTATAGCATGTGGTCACTTGATAAATTCTGAACAAATAAAATGCAAGCCAAGAGAAAATATTACAATGTATGGAAAAGAGTTCAGGTTGATTATCAAGTCTGAACTTTAACATTCAAGGTGTCATTGTAAAGGCATGCAGGTCATGGGCATGGAGCCATGATGGACCAAACACATATCAAATAATAAAATAAGAGTTATACTAGCTATTCTAACAAAATACAAAATAAATATATGCGATTTTGATTCCCATGAGCAAAAAGTAATTAGTCCTTGGATGGTCCCTGTTATAAATAGCCTAGGTGTTGGTCCAGAACTGTTTGGCTGCAAGGAGAGAGAGGAAAACAGATTGACATGATCCTTGGGGAGTCAGACAATCTGGGCAGAAGGTTCAACAATAACTACAGGTCAGATAAGCAGAAACAAGATGGTTTTACCAGTGGAGGGAAGCTAAATCTGATTACAATTCTGCTTTTGTCTAGTTAGTGCTAATATGTGGTCAACTGTGTGTGTGTGTGTGTGTGTGTGTGTGCATGTGTGTGTGTGTGTGTATGTGTGTGTGTGTACAGTGTAAATAGATTTAAATGTGAGATGTAAAAAAAAAATAAATACAATAACAAAGCCACTCATTTGCAAAACATTGTGATCATCTTAATATTTGATCTAAGACATAGTTTGAATTAGTATTTGAACTTTTGAACATGGTAACATTTACCTCTTCCCTAATTTAAATTTCTATATTTTATGGGAAACTTTCCACTTTCTTGAAGATATAGGATGTAAGGCAGTTGATGATACTAATCCAAGACATACAAAGACATGGTAGCTATATACATAGAGAATTATTGTCTTTGTAGAATCTCAAATCTGATGCAATCTGTTTGATAAACTAGCTACATAAATACATAAGTACAAAGAAAAATAAGATTGCAGAAGTAGTCTTAATGTAGGCAATTTTATACAACAACAATTGATCTAGGAGACAGGGTCAACCTTATTTATACTCTCTTTGAGAAAGATTTAGATATTAAACCACAGCAAATCATGACATGTGTTCATGCTTATTATTTTTATAATATCAAAAGTTCTAAGGGAAAATACATTTAATCAATCCAGTAATAATTGTGCTTTAGATTCCCTATCATTTATAATATATAATATTATATATTATATATAATATATATGTATATAATGCCCAATTATTTCATCATTTCAAAGAAGTCTTTTCATTATGCAATGTCCTACTTGTTTGTATCTAGCACTGGTTGCCCAGTTCATAAATTTCAGCAATAATTCTAGAAAAGTTTATTCCCTTACAGTGATGTAAAGATAACATGTTATATTAGACTTGAAATCAGATGACTCCAAATAATAACGCTATTTTGTAGGAAAATGTAAAGAAATAGACAGTGGAAAAGAATAAAGGAATACAAATGTTGAATGAGAAACAGGAAAGAAATACAAAGGTGAACAGATAGAAAGCATAGAAGACATTAAAGTGCTAGCTCAAAGTCTATAGGGGGGTCAAGACAGAAAACGTCATCAAGGACGGGGAAGAATCCCGTGAATTCTCAGCCATAGCTGCTGAGACACTTTGGACAACTGATGAGTGCTAGAGGATGGACAGTAAAGTTCCTTTGAGAATGGAGCCCCTAAAAGATGCCTGTCCACAATGGATGGTCCCATACCTAAACACGTACTGGCATTAAATGGACTCACTGGGCATTCGAGATGGTTCATGGAGAGGGGAAGAGAGGGGGCAAAGAAGGAGAGAGACCAAGTGGAGACTAGATGCTATGAAAATATGTGATGTGGTAGGATAATGCTGGAATTGAAGGGAGGGAATGAAGGCATAAACTTTATTAAGTTTCTATATGTGTGTAATTATCAATTTAACATGGAGAGAAAGGGCAGATGGAAGACTGGTGAGGAGAACATGATGATCCTTGAGCAAAGAGAATGAATCCATACACACCTGATTCTCCTTTTCTGACCAAGACATTGCTTGATTCTCAGAGGCAAGGAAAGACTCACCCAGCCAGATTTTATGTATAAAAACTAGACAGCTTCTGCTAAAACCCTCTCTGCTTAAATCAGGTGTGATCACCTTTGAGAGAAGTTAAATGTCGTCTTTATTTAATGATGTCAAATAAGGTAATCATTCCAAGTCCATCAGCTTTGCTGTTGCTGGCTTAAATTCTGACATATGTGCAGCCAGTTGGGCAAGAAGGATGCATGCAATTTGATCCACCTTGACTGTCTGAGGAACCCATTTTACTCTGCTTATAAATGACAGCATGTGTATAATAGTTCATTTTGATAACAAGAAAATCTAAAGTTTGGCTCCACAGTCTGGAAGAACAAAATGAATTTTGACATGAGCCTAAAAATAAGAACATCTGTTTGCAGCAGGAAATAGTAATGATTTATGGTTCCAACATCACTGTGTGATGTGTTATTTCACTTTATGGTAATTTACAGCATTTAATGTACTATATAAATCGACATAAACTGAGGTAATGCTCCCCAAAATTGCAATAAAAGGAACAGAAATACAGAATATAAATGTTTGGTTTCCTGTGTGAAAGTTTTGGTTTTAAAGTAGAGATTCATGTGGAAAGAATAGAGTGATTCCAAAACAGAATTGCTCTCCAGGCAGCTTTGAAGTCCTGTTGGTGTCCGAATCACATGCGTGTGGGAAGCTGGGGCTCAGAGTATGTTCAATAGCAGCCCCCAGGAGCCAGAACCCCTGTTAGTGATTATTATTTACAGTTTTAAAAGTATGCCTCTTCTGCAATGTTCCAAAATCCAGCCAAAGACCCCTGAGTTATACCTCCTTATCAGATTTCCTTGGTCAGCAGTATATTTTTATTTAACTTTCAAAATCAAGTAAAATATTTTGTATAATACTGTTTTTAATCTGCCGAAGACACATGCCCTTAAAAAGTTTCAAAGTCATTTCAAAGTTCTAAATCAATACCATCTTATTGAAAACACATTGATGTTAAGTGATTATGAAGCTGTTATTTTACTCACTGTAGAAAGAACTCAGTATCTGTGGCTAGTGTTCTTAAGCAAGAGAATATTCATAAACAGATAGATAGATAAAGCATTTTGGTGCATGTACACAGTGGAACACTATTCAGCCATAAAAGGATGGGGTCCTCCATTTACAACACACTGAGAATATAGATCATTACGTTAAGGGAGGTAAGCCAGGCACAAAAGGCAAATGTCTCATACATGTCTTAGTTAGGGATTTTATTGCTCTGATAAATCACCATGACCAAAAGAAACCTGCAGAGGAAAGGTATAATTTTAGATTATAATTTTCAAGTCTCACTTCATCACTGAGGGAAGGTAGGGAAGGAACTCAAAGACCTAGAAGCAGGAACTGGAGCAGAGATCACTGAGGAGTGCTGCTTATTGGCTTACTTGCCAAAGCTTGCCCAGCCTGCTTTCTTATTTTAGGTCAGGCCAGCAGCCTACAGGTGATACCACCCCAAAAGGATCACGGCCTGGCCTTCCACATCAATCAATAATGAAGAAGACACCATACAGGTTTGCCTGCAGCCTGATCCTATGGAAGCATTTTCTAAATTGAGATTCTCTTTTCCCAGAAGACTCTAATACTTGTCACACTGAGAGAAAACTAGCCATCACACATGTTGACTCTAAGATCATGAAAGAAGGTTAAGAGTGAAGTGGTTGGTATTTAGTAGAGGTTTTTCAGGGTATAGAGAATCTAGGGATTGGGTGTCAACTGTTGCTCAGGAATGGTTAGGCAGGACTAAGATGCTATTGCTCAACAAAGTGACTATTGATGAGGAATATGCACTGAATATCTCAAAAATCTGGATTTCCTAGGTGTATCATGATTCTCCTAGTTTAGATATTCTGTGAACTTAATTCATCATTGTACACTTGAATAGCCCAGAACTCATGTAGGCAACATTAAGAAAAATATCAAGTATTTAAAATGTTTAGCAATACATTAATTTTCCCAAGCACCAGTGTTTTAACACTGGTGGTCAACTCAATAAGTTCCAGAGTCATTGAATAGACAAACATCTGGGTATGTCTGTGATAGTTTATCTACATTAGGTCAACTAAGGTGGAAGATGCACCCATTGTAGTGGTAGGTGACAACAAAGAATAAGTGACATGGGTGTCAGCATTCATCACATTGGCTTCCTGAATGTAGACACAATGTGGAGTAGGCATGACCTTGTTGCAGGAATATGCCACTGTTGTGGTGGGATTTGAGGTCTCTTATATGCTCAAATCCTGCCTACTGTCCCAGACTACTTCCTGTTGCCTTCTGATAAAGATGTAGCCAGCACCTTGTCTGCCTGCATTCCATCATGCCCAGCCATAATGAAAATGGACTGGACTAAACCTTTGAAACTGTAAGTCACCCCTATTAAATGTCTTTCCTTTATAAGGTTGCTGTGATCATGGTGTCTCTTCACAGCAATAGAACCTCTAACTAAGACATTATGACAGATCCCTGCATCAGATTCTTTTTAAATTCAAGAGTTTGCTATTATTTAATATAGCTAATAATTATACTTTGCTGTATTTATTTCTACTAAAGGCTTTAAAAGACTATTTTATAACTGTAGTGGTATTGTGTTGCCCAAAATATTGTGCACCCTAATAAAATTATCTGGGGTCAGAGAACAGACAGCCACTAGATACAGAGCCAAAAATGGTGGCTAGAAAATGGGTCAGAGCAAGCCATAGCAGAAGCTGGGCGGCGGTGGTGCATACCTTTAATCCAAGCACTCGGGAGGCAGAGCCAGGTGGATCTCTGTGAGTTCAAGGCCACATTGGAAACAGTCAGGCTTGGTGACACACGCCTTTAATCCCAGTGAGTCGGGGCAGAAAGAGAAAGATCATATAAGGCATGAAGACCAGAAACTAGAAGCATATGGCTGGTTCAGCATTTGGCTGGTTAAGCATTCAGGCTTCTAGCAGCAGTTCAGCTGAGAGCCATTGGGATGAGGACACAGAAGCTTGCAGTCTGAGGAAACAAGACCAGCTGAGGAACTGGCGAGGTGAGGAAACTGTGGCTTGTTCTGCTTCTCTGATCTTCCAGCATTCACCCCAATACCTGGCCTCAGGTTTGATTTCATTAATAAGAACTTTTTAAGATTCCTGCTACATATAACCATTTAGCAAACACTATATTTTCATGACATATCAAATATTTTCATATCTAAGAACATGAGATGCTGCATTCCTCAAGAGTTTTTGAACCAATTGTCATAGAGGGCATTGTTTCTTGATTTCATGAAAAGCTGAAGACTAAATAACAGTCTTAGAATAAAGCCAACATAAAAATATAAAACAGATAACATATTCTGTTACTCTAATAGGTGTAAAATCTGATGATTTTCATGCCAGAGAGTCTGGCAGGAAGGAACCATTATGAAGGATATACCAGAGTACATGGTGCCCTGACGTGAAAGATCAAATTAAAGGTCTTAAAAAACAGTGATTATTTCATAAGAGATTTACTGTGTTGGCACATTAAAAGTCATCATTCAATGAATGAATGGCACTTGGTTAAATATAGGGAGAATGTATTTAGGTATTTATATTTAAAAATTACATAGAACAGAAAGGATAAACATTTATATAATTCAATAATTTATTTCAATCTGAATACATTGGACAATCTACAATTTCCAGTCAAGAAATGGAATATTTCCAACCCTTAGAAGACACTCTCCTGAGCTCCCAATTGTGTCTCAATCCTGTACCGTCATGTTGTCAAAACCCAAAATTATGTGTTCATATACAGATGCTTTCATTATTTCAAATCATACAAAAATGATAAATGATGTGCCTATTTATTACTTCGTCTTTTGATGATGTTATTTTGAGGGATTAATCCATACCATTTGATGGAATAAGTAGTTTGCTCTCTTGAATTGCGACAGTCTATCTAGGTTTGTTCCTCTTTTCATTGCTTTGACAATTACCTGAAAGAATCAATTTAAAAGAAGAAAACACTCATTTTGTTCTTCAATTCAGAGGTTTATGATACATTTATCTTGTTCCAGCACCTTGAGATTGTAATAAAGTAGACCATCATGGGAGCAAGAGAGTATAATAATAATTTTTTAAAAAGTTCTAAATCATGATGGCCATGAAGCAGATAAACATACATGAAATGACAAGGCCAACATTTACACTTCAATGCAATGATTACAATAAGTTCAAGGTTTATCATCCAATAGCCTAACAAGTATGAACCCACCAATTGTTTACTTCATGGTTAAA
This sequence comes from Onychomys torridus, assembly GCF_903995425.1. Taxonomy (NCBI): domain Eukaryota; kingdom Metazoa; phylum Chordata; class Mammalia; order Rodentia; family Cricetidae; genus Onychomys; species Onychomys torridus. The sequence goes on along the minus strand of NC_050459.1, from coordinate 4,222,731 downwards.
GTCAGGCCCCTCATGACCTTTTCTCAGTGACTGGATCCACTACTTAAGACAATTTCTCATTTTTTTGAGCCTTTGCTGGGGAAGTACTTCATATCTAAATCATAACATGCCATTGCATTATAGTCATAACTCAATTGTGAAATGTTCTTCAGACCTATGAGTTTTTAGTGTTTGCTATCTATCTGATATTGCTATTTGGGGGGTTTGAGTATTTGAGAGATAGAACCTAACAAGGGGAATGGGTTCTTAGGGGCATGTTCTTTGGTGTATATTATTCTGTTTCCATCTTCTGAGAAATGCTCTACTGCTCTCTGACCTCTGGGGCTTTTAACTCTGCATTTGGCTCTGTGTTGCTTATTTAATAAAACCGTTCAGAATCACATCGACACTAATACCCAGCACACCACTAGTTATTTCTCCATTCTCCATTTTATAGATCTTAGGTTTATTTCTGGTTAGGTTTTAGCCATTACAAATTAGTTTCCCAGGGGGGAAAATAAAAGAACAAGAATGTTGTATTTTGCTGTATTTGTTGAATTTGTAATGAAGCTAACTAGTGATGTGTTTGTACCTTCTCAGACTTAATGCTCATTGACACATGTCTTTTGAATTGTCCCATCAGTGTATATTACCACTAAACTCCTACTCGTGACACACATTCTTTGGTAGTCTATTTCTAAGATTTGAATTTTGTTAAATAGTACAATGAATACACACATATGAACATACTTTTCCAAAATCCATTAAATGTGACAGATCTGATACTGTTTTATCATTAAATATTTCAGCTTTCAACTAAAATTCAAGAGACTATTTTATAAAACCACAATGCAGTATTCAAAATTAGAAAAGTGACATTAACACAAACATCTTTCCAAATATATCAGTGATACCCTAAGAGAAACAAGAAGGAAATCACAGACAGATACTGCATTTTGGCAGGTTTATTTTTTTCTTTAGACATATTGTTGAGAACTTATTCACACAAATTGTGATCTTCATTTGTCTTGCTTGATGTTTAATGAAGTTAAACATTGTTTTATACTTTTCTGAATGTTTAGTATCTTATGAATTTTAAACTCTTGCCTATTGTTCTCACACAGTTTTCTAATACTGCTGTTTTATAGGATATAGGTTTTTCTTTTCCATATCTATAAATGAACAGATTAACAGATATATCACTATGTAAGAATATACTGATTATATTTGAATATATTTAGATAATGGTAATTATATATGTTTCAAATAATATATTAATTAGCATGTACCAGAAAATCAACAATTATGATTGAATAAACATCATCTCTTGTTGGTAGCTTTAATTTGAAGATTTATGTTTGACTTATCATTGACATCAAGATCTTTTCTTATTTATATAATAATCTTCCCATGAAAATAAGAATATCATCTTGTTATCTTCTGCATGAAGGTGGGTGTCACTATTGCCTGGCTCTGTTTTTCTCCTAGACTGAATCAATCTCATGTAGTTCAGGGTGGCTTTGAACTCACAGAGATCCAGAAAAATCTCTGCCTTCCCAGTGCTAGGATTAAAGATGTGTGCCACAACTGCCTTAATTCTATGTTTAATTTACTGGCTTCTTCTGTTCTCTGAACTTCAGGCAAATTCTATTAGGGTGCAACACGAAATCATGATTCCTCTGCAACATTGGGGCATCCATATTGAGTCTACAGGCCTGGCATATCTGAGAGACACATCTATGAAGCAAGATTTTCAGAATGGCTGTCCTACTTTGTCTTGGCAAGGTTCAGCAGTCCTTTTTTTTATGTCCTGCTTATCCATTTAGACAGCATACTGTCAGCAGTAGAGGCAAGGGTACTTTCTTGTCCAGTGACTAACTCTTGATACAAAGAAAGTAAACTCCATAAGGACTTTCTTTGATGCCCATCATCTTCTCTGAAGTATTTTGGTGCTACCAGGAGCAGACATGTCTCATTGTCATTAAAAAAAAAAAAAGAAAGAAAGAAAAATCTGTTATTAAAACATCTTAAGTGCCATATTCTATAGCTCTCTGAAGTGTTTGAAGATAACCTGCTTATCTAAAATATATCTGTTTGTCCTTGAAAACATACCTACCCTGACAAGTTCCATTGTAATATGTAACTAACAACTAAGCTGCATTTCTTTATATCATAAATAGTTAGTAATAACTTTCAAGGACAAGAAAATTGCATTATATTTTTAAAAGAGCTATATAGGTACAAGACCTTGAACAATAGCAGAAATATATGTACACAAAATAATCTCAATACCAATACACACAATTTGTATACAATATACAAAAATCCAATGTAAAATATTTAAAACTAGTAGTTGCTTTTTGAAAGTGGATTCAATAATCTACCTTTTTATCTTATCATATCCATATTCTCTCTTTTTTCTTTTCAGAATAGATTGAATAATCTACCTTTTATCTTATCATACCTATATCTTCCTTTTTTTTCAAACAAGAACCCTTAATCTAATCTCCTTAGTTTAGCTTGTTTTCCTGACCATTACCAATAACAACTTGTAATCAACCACCAAAACAATGACAAATATCCATAACTCATTGAACAACCAAAATCCACCCACCTCACTTCTTGGGAATGTGTGTATCATGTTCTTAAAATTACTTCCTGCTGTCTTGGGGCAACGGAATATTTAGGGGATCCTGAAAATAACTTTGGGTTAATTATCAAGTCCTGGGATAGGTAGCTGTATCATTTGTTGCCTAGTCTCTGTGTAATGGGAAAGTGCAGAGCTTGTCTCAAGTCCTGGCTAGAGTAGTCTGTGAGGCTGGATCATCTCAGGTATCCATCTCAAATTGTACTCCAAAGTTTGGGTGGTGTTTGTCAGCCTGATGGTGTTGTCATAGTCTGTGTGGAATTGTCATTGTGGGATCCCATCATCTTTTTGAAGGCTTTAGATTGAATTAAAATTATTCCTTTTTCTTAAGTTTTTCAGGGTAGTTATCCATTCTTCTTGATGCTTATTTGTCCAAAGGTCTTTAAATTCTTTAAGATAGTTGTTTTTATTTTCCTGCAAAGATAAAAACAAAACTCTGACCCAACCCTAAATTTGGGGAGGTTCCAAATTTAATCTTTATCACTTTTGATTTATGGTTGCTTCTAAACTTTTTTATTCTCTCTTCTACAGATGTTCAATCATCAGGAGCTGCATGGTTTTTTACAATAGGCATTAGGTTCTTTAACTGCTCTGGGAAGGAGTTCCCTTCATGATGACAGGAAAGGAAAGGACAGAGCTGAGTTTGACATGGGGACTACAAGAGGCTCCCTAGGGTGTTTCCAGAAACAAAGGATTACCTTGACTGTCCCTTATTTATTACAGCCGTGGGATCAATGTCTGCCTTTGCCACACCTTCTACATATTCCAGAAGAGAGGGGTGTTCGGTTGGCTTAGCAAACACATTGTATCTAGAAATGCCCTGTTTACAGTCCCTTTTTAGGTGACCTTGTTTACTGAAATTGAAACATTTAACATTTCAATTTTTCTTCAAATCTCTGGAAGTCACCTCTCCTATCCAAGCATCACCGTGGTCAAGAGATTCAATATCAATTGTATCTTGGATCCGTTCCTCCAAAGATTCTGCTCTTGCCTTTAAAGGCCTAATTATCCTTTTGCATTGTGCATTAGCATTTTCCAAAGGCAGAGATTCAATTATTATTTGTCTATCTTCTGAATTTGGTATCAAGCAGTACCAACATTTCCAATTTACTGCCTTCACCATCAACATAGCAAACATACTTTTAGTTTTAGCTATTAACAGGAAGCTTTTAAGGAAGATGAAGAATACTATTCCAGAGACCACACATTAGTGAGAACACTAGCTCCCTCTTGGGAACCTTTTCTGGCATCATAAAGATGAATAGAGCAAATATGAAAATGTCAAGAGTATATGACAGGTGAGTCAGAGGCTGGAAAATGTTCTCCTCACAAGGCCAATGCATTCCTGCTCAAGAAGAAGTCTGGGTGACTGGATAAACAACAAATCAAACTCAACCAAATCAAAAGAAAATAGGGTTTCATATAATACAGTATCAAAAAGTAGATGAGACAGACTAAATGTGCCAGCTGGTGGCAGGTAAGTCCACAGCCTGTTGTGATAGGTACCTCCAGAATTAATCAGAATTCTTCTCATGTTTTTCTCAAGGTTATTTTTTTATATATATATATAGATGTGGTGACTTAAACAAGAGTCCAGTAGGCAGGCAGTCCACTGTTTTCAGGATCTGCCTGTGCCATGTGGGCATCCAACACAGCATCCAGGTGTCCTTTAGTTTTCTACATGTATGCATCCAATTGATTGTCCAGTTGCTCCTTGGTCAATACATGGAGAGTGAGGGCACCTCTCCCTTGGCGAGGACCTCAGCCTCAGCCTCTAAAGCCCCTTCTTCCCTGACGTATCATACTCCAACCTCGGGGCAACATCTTGCCCCTAAACAGGGTTCTGGTGGCATGTCCCCCATGTAAATCCTCCTTTGGGCAGTCTCTCTGAATTATGGGTAGGCCTCTTCCTTCAATTGCTCTCCTGGCCAGGGTCGGACTAATCATGCCTGGATGTTACTTTTACCCAGACGCTACTTTAAACTCTTGCTTAGTTTTAATGCTGCCTGGACAGAGGATCTAGTCTCCATTTGCTGGGCCAGTCTTCGGTTCCTGGCAGTGGATAGCGGCTGCTGCTGCTGCTGCATCAAAGCCCTAATGAATATTCACTGGCATAGGCATCAGCTCTCACTCATTGTGGGCTGGGTATCTAGATGGCAGATCCTCCCTCTAGGCAAGTCTGCACTTTCCTGTCTTTTGTCTGTGCCACTGCAGCTGGCACCGCCAGCTCCTGCTTAGTGTCCAAAAAACCCCCAAGAGCTGGGGTGGAGAATCCGGCTGCATGCAACTCTGGCCTGAGGTGGCGCCTGCAAAGACACAGGCAAGTGGATCTTCTGTGAATTCATGCCCCCAAAGACAACGGATATTGCACGGATCCTGATTAGTCTTAATAAGAATGCAGAGCCAGATATTGGAGTAAATACTGAATGATCAGAGAGACAAAGGAATAAACCACAGCCACTTCTCACTCCATCAACCCTTGCAACTCCACAAATCCTCTGACTGAATGTCTCTGAGTCCTCAGCTAGAAAGGGTCTCTAGCCTAAAAAGCGCTAGTTCCTGTCTTCTCATGCCTTTTATATCTTTTTCCACCCAGCCATCACTTCTTTCCTAGTACTGGGATTAATGGCATTGTGTGCTTCCCAAATACAGGGATTAAAGGTGTGAGATTTCAAGTGCTAGGATTAAAGGTGTGTGACTCACAAGTACTAGGATTAAAGGTGTGTGTCACCAATGCCTGGTTCTGTTTCTCTTCCGAACAGAATCAATCTCATACAGTCCAGTATGACTTTGAACTCATAGAGACACAGATGGGTCTCTGCCTCCTCAGTGCTAGGATTAAAGATGTGTGCCACAACTGCCTGGCCTCTATGTTTAATCTAGTGGCTTGTTCTGTTCTTTGATCTTCAGGCAAATTTCATTATGGTGCAACAAAATATCACCACACAATGCCTCTTTAGCTACAGGTGAGAATTCTTGACCACCTGCTTTCTCCATGCTGTGAATTTGTCTGGCTTGAGTTTGCACAGGACTTTTGCATGCTATTATGGGTTTATATTGCCTTACTGTGTCTGGAAAATACTATTTCCCTGTGGTTATTGACCACCTCTAGCCCTTACTGTCTTTCAGGCTCTTCTCTATTGATTCTGAGCATTGGCACAGAGAGGTATGATATAAATATCCCATTTAGGGCTGAGCAATTCACATCCCTTAAACTTTGTAGTTTGTTGAGTGGCGGGTCTATGTGATACTTACAATTTATTGCAAGTAGAAGCTTCTCTGATGAGTGTAAAGAACTGCACAAATCTAGGGTTGTAATAATAGATCATTAGGGCTGATTTAGTTCTGGGCCCCATAGTAGAGTAATAGTAACAGGAATGAAAAGATGGCTCTGAAATTAAAAACTTAGGCATACAACAAAAAGGACAATTTATTTTATTAACATAAATATATTCAGCATATAAACAAATATTCCAAAATCCAGGATATTTAATCAGCAATAAATAAATAAATAAGTAGATAGATAGATAAACAAACAAACAAACAAACAAACAAACTGATATGGTAATCCACAAAAGAGACAAATGAACATGGGTCACCAATGTTCATAGAAACATTCTTCACAATAAAAACCAAAACCAGAACATCCCACCTCATACAACTGATAAACAAATGTTGGCATGTTTATAAAGCATCAGTAGGAAAACCAGAAAATGACGCATGTTGGAGGAGGGTGCACCATGATTTCCAGGGCAATCACTGATGGCAAACAGTCATCCTCAATCAATTTTCAGTACCCACATATGCTAAAGAATGAAAGTCTAAAAGGGGTAAAACATCATGATTCGAAATCATCAAAGCTGGTATGGACCTGAGAAAGCTCACTGAGAAAAAGCAGAACATTTCAGAATGATGGGCATGTTCTTGGATTCCAGGGAAGAAACAATACTTATGAAGCCTCATCCAGTTAGTTTTCAGGAACATAAAACTAATATTGTGCTTTGTGTTAGTGGTCGCAAACATTTGCAAGTGATTTTTTCTATTCTTTTCTATATTAGATGGTATCAACTTCTAATTATTTTTATTAAGCATCAATAATTAGGTTGTATTATACTTTGGAGTTGTCTTCTAGGTCTTTGTTCTTTCTCAGGATGCTGCAATGTTTTTATCAATATTCCATCATTGACTTTTACTTGTTATGGAGCCCATGATGGCACCTTACTTTCCAATGTTAAATTTTTCCTTCTTCGGTTTATTTTATCATTCTACTCTACTTTAATCTATTCTATTTTACTCTATTATGTGCCATTTTACTACAGTTTTTAAGGCAGGGTTTTGCTAGAGAGTTCTGTATCGCCTAAGTGTTTTGAGTTCATAGGTATCTTCCTGCCTCCCACAACCTTATTTTGTCTTGAGTCCAATCCTTATTTCTCTGATTGTGAAGTGTTCCCCACTTGTTTTGATTTCCACATGTTGATTCTCTATCAAATAAAATAAACTATTTTCATTTTATATAGATTTCATGGTTTTTAAAATTGTAAATGCATATGAATTCTTGTAAATCTTTTGCTTTGTTCAGTTACTTTTATTATTTTGGTTCAATCACTTTTAAAATATTTATTTATCTCACCTTATGTGCGTGGATGCTTGGCCTGCATGCATATATGTGCACCAAGTGCATATCTAGTGCCCACAAAGGTCAGAAGGGAGTGCCATATCACCTGGAACTGGAATCCAAGGTGATGGTGAGTCACCATGTGAGTACTTGGGACCCATAGCTTAGTCCTCTGCAAGATCATCAAGTGCTCTTAACTGCTAGAGCATCTCTTTGAACCCGTACTCTTCATTTTCACCTGTGGTTTTTTTAACTCATTAGTATCATTTGTTTACTCTACACTTCTCAATTTATAAGTATTAAACACTCTGTTTTCTTTCTACACAGCTTTATGTGTATATACCAAACTAGTTAATTTAAATTTTAAAAAAATATTTAAAATCTAAATAAGCTTCCTCCTATTTTCTCTGCATGGGTGCCAAGAAATGTAATATGTAACTTTTGAACCAATAACAATTTTTTGGATTCTTGTGTATTGACATTTTTATTATTTTTCCCATGTCTACACAGTTTTTAATACGTTTTGCTATTTTTACTCTGCTTTTTCTTAGGGGAGCCAGACATTATTCACATATCTTAATTCTTTCATTCTATGTTCAGTTTAGTGTGAAAATTCTTAATCTGCATTTTATTTCATTAAAAACTGTGGAGTTGTAACAAAATGTGCATGAGGTGTGCTCCTCCTCCCTGTGTGCCTCACACCACCCTCTGTTCTTTCCCGGCTCTCTCCCCACCTTTACACCTCTAAAGAATTGTATCACTGCCTGGTTGTTCTCCTGGAAACATGTTTCACTAATCTGCAAAAATTGGTAGCTATTTCGGTAATGTGTGGTAGTCATTCAAAAGGTATTATTCTTATTAGGACCCCAGGGACAATGGAAGTTCTGTTACAATGACAGGAGGACTCTTTGTCATCTTGAGATGATTAATTTCTAATTTCTCTTGTTTTTTTTTTTTTTTTTTTTTTTTTTTTAGAGATGTTTTTAAAGTCCTAGGCCAAAGTTAGGTTCATTCCCTCATAGTGTTCCAGGTATTTGTTCATTGTTTTTGTTTGTTTGTTTGTTTGTTTGTTTGTTTGGTTGGTTTTTTTGGAGCTGAGGATTGAACCCAGGGCCTTGTGCTTGCTAGGCAAGCACTCTACCACTGAGCTAAATCCCAATGTTTTTGTCTCTTAATTCTAAGAAAGGACAGAAACTGCTTTTCCCACAATGTCTTTTCTTTGCTATTTACAGGTCTTGGTTTTGCTGAGACTTTAAATTTCCTACAAGCTCTTCCAAGATATTATAAATTCTTAAGATTAACTGGGTTTTCCAACATTTTGATGTTCCAATATTTTGATGTTCATTATTTCCATTATTTCCAGTTAGGAATAATTTTACAAAAAACCTCAAATATTAAAATGAAAGTTATGAAACAAATTAGACTTTTTAAAACAATGTGTTCATAAATTCCTTGACTCATCAAAACCCAAAGTATAGTGTTCTTATTTATCAAGAAGATACAACGTGATAAAAGTTTATATTTCACACATAAAATTCTCAAATACATCCTTTCTTAGATAGATAGTACAATATACTTATATTTTGTCATAAAACTCAGCATTTACTTTATTGATTGATTGATTGATTGATTGATTGATTTTTGAGACAAGGTTTCTCTGTGAAGTTTTGGCGCCTGTCCTAGATGTCACTCTATAGACCAGGTTGGCCTCGAACTCACAGATATCCCCCTGGCTCTGCCTCCCGAGTGCAGCATTTTAATTGTGAAATTTGCTAGTTAGACTACTATATAAGAACAACTAGGACTATGGTAAATACATGCAAATAACCCCAAGCCACAGAGAGATGGACTGAAGAATGTAGGCAGGAGAAGGCTGTTTACCTTTGAGCAGGATCATGTGATGTGGTTTAAAGCTTTGGATATAGATTTGTAGAACTTTGGGCTTTAAAGTTTCTTTTGATATAATATTGAATTACAAGATGTATATTTATTTGCCTCTCCAGAAACATAATAATATGTTAAAACAAAAAGAAAATATTGCCTTGGCAAACATGTACTACTCCATTGACTTTTAGATATTACCCACAGGGAAGGTATTTGATTGCTTTCTTATTTATTAAATAAGTCTTATGTAGTATCTGAAGAAACAACCAGAATTTCTGCTTAAAACATAATCTGAAGTTATATGGAATGAAAGAGTAATCTCTCCTAGTACATGCTAGTGTTTACCAGTTCATATCAGATTGAAGCTGGTGTACAAAGAGCAACATGTGATTCATTTTAGCCAATCCCTGCTGAGTTTTCAAAGACATGCATAGGTTTTAACAATTATTTGTTATGATTTGTTTTAGCCAATTTCTGTTGAATTTTTTTTAATACATATGTACATTTATACAATTATTTAACTCTGGTATTAAGAAAAAAACACACATACTTTATCTACAAATTTAAAGTGTGAACATGAGCTATAAACAGAACCCGGCAGTCCCTGCAATGTAGAGTGACTGACCAGCTGCTAAGAAATTTTAGCAATTGGCATCGTGCAGGACATTAACATATTTATCAGATACTTGAGATGAAAAAATGGTATTTCATAGGGACTTTTTACCCTGTGCCATCTGGTCCTGAGGTGCCTATTACATCTATTATTGACTCATTAAAGTCAATGAGGTGAATAACACAATTAAACTTGTTTACTTGTCATGTTATAGTCAGTTAACATTGAGATGTAACGTCCCATTTCTTTACCACCATGGAGCACAAACCAATTCCAGAAACACTTTGTGAAACCCCAAATTGATCTCTGAATACTATATATCAAATTTATAGTTCAATTTCAAAGTCCATGAATATTTGAGGTTACATTTTAACATACAAATAGCATATAACAGTCACAATGAAAATCAGTCTTTCCAATTAAAATAATAAAGCAATGTAAGTGGCCAATGGAGCCAAAACATAGGAACTCCACTAATCACCCAGTTGCAGATGGTGATGCATCTGAAAATAGCTCACGTAAAATATGGTTCTGTTCATGGAGGTAGGAGAGCAAGAGGCAATGTTACTGGAGTAAGAGAGCTTATTCTCAAAAATATTTAAGAATGAAATATTAGACAAGATTTTAAGTATATATACACAAGTAGCTGGGCAAAATAAAGAAATCAGTTTCATATTTTAAAATTCTCTCAATATCATATCAATAAATTATGGCTAAAATACTTTTGACAAGGTATTTTACCTGAATATATATTATTAAATTTTAAAGCTTACAGATATTGTACATTTATGTAATAATATATTCTTGAAGTATTTTTATGGGTTAATAATTGAAATAATGTTAACTGTACATTTTTATCTATGAACTATTAATTATATAACATATGGAAATGTTTATTTACTATATTCACTGAAATTACAGGTAAATTAATGAAAGGCCATTTTTAAGATTAATGATTGCTGAGTGATGTACTTTGGCCTCATAAGTAAGTATAGGAAATTATGTTTCATCACCCACCAGTTCTTCCTAGTGCGTGTGCACTCTGATACGAAGGTCGCACATATGTTCTGTATAGGTAAGTGTCATAAATATATGCAGACATATAGAAGGTTGATATGTATGTAGTTGACATTTAGATTATAAATAGATGATAAAAACAGTGATAGATAGACAGATAGATATATAGATCCGTTTTTATAGGATAATTAATGTGGTAAAGTGTCTTCTAAAACCTTTTTGAAGGACACATAATTTTGGTTTTTTCCCTCTTTTGTCTTTCTTTCTTTCTACCAAACAAAAGTTTTTAAATAAGAAATTGGTTCATAAATAACTTTAACCAGTATTTGAGAAGAAATAAACATTTATTGAATTAAAAAAAAATTGTCATTATTTTTAAGCATGAAATTATTACACAGTAGAATCCAAGCAATGTTTTATAAATGTAGCTTTTACAGATAATATTGACTAAATATAGGGAAAGAAGTCTATTAGAAATTACCCTTTAAAATAAATTAAATACAATTACAGAAATATCATCTCATGTCTTTCAAAGAGAAGAAATAGAGGAGGATCATTGTCCACTAAACTTATATAAATAACACATTGAAAAATATTTACAAAAACCCTTGTGCATTCTTGACCCTATTTGCAAAATTATGAAATTTGAGAATTCACACTCTAAACTATTTAGAAGCATAACGTGAGTCTTTGAATGTTATTCAGTTGTAGAGGTAGAAGGGGAGCAGAGGAGGAAAAATAAGAGGGGAGACCAGTGAAATATTTCATTCACCAGGCTACTATGACTAAAAAACTCCAGGGTCTTCACGTTAAAAATATAGTATATATATTTAGAGTATATATATATATATATATATATATATATATATATATATATATATATACTCAACTCACACAAATAAAAATTATTACACTGGTGTGTTACTGAATAATGATCAAAGCTACATTGAATTAGCCAGAATTCTGATACATGTCTTTCCAATGCAGACTTCCTAATGAACCTCATACACTGAGCTGATTAATTGTTGTAGATAGAATGCACTGCAATAAAAGTTTAAAGTAGAATTTGGGAACAAGTAGGGTTAAATTGGAGTATGAGGTAGGAGGACAGGGTAGAGGACATAATATGAAGATGAGCAGATATTGCTAAGTTTTAAAAAGTGACATGCAAACCTATTCCATAAATTATATATAACAGACATATTATACTATGTATCATTATATTTTATATATGGAATTATTTTGTAATGGGTGACAATGTTCCTCCTCATAGCAAATGGGATTGTGTAGACAAGACAAGTGCCAGCTCAAACTGAATATAAACATATCAGTATGGTGAGTGGAGATGTTAATGAAACCTCACTTCTAGCTGAGAAGCTATTCACATTTGAAGGAAGAGGGAAAATCAGTTTTTGCCCCTGCTCAGGGTCCCATACTCTAGTGGAAGACCACACACTTAAATGTACATGGACAGCACAAAATACAATTTTTTTAAAGGCAGACACTAGGGTGTGTGGACCTAAAAGTAGGAGTGAATATCAGAGTAGTTAGTGGAGGGGTAGATATGATTAAAAATGCATTATACAAAATTCTCAAAAAAACTAACAAAAATTAAGAAAAATATAAATGTCATGTAGCTGTTTCTTAATTTCAGCAGATAAAGGAATGTTGGAGAATCAGTGGTGGGTGAATGTAACACTACACAAAACTCTATGCGTTTCTAAGACCATTTCCATGACCATAGTCCATGCCATAGTGAAAAAGACCCAACTTTAAGCTTGGTGCAATCATTGATTTGAGACTACCACAGAGTCATAGTTGTTACCCATGCTGTAATATTTCCTTGTATCTTTTAAGAAACAATTGTGATGTTTTCTGGTCATACATAGACAAGGGCAAAGGTTAACTGGTATACATCCTGCATTTATTGATAATTTCGTGTAGTAAATGCCCTTTCCATCAATGAGCATATCACTGACAGCACATAGTAAAAACTAACAATTTGGTTCCCCAATGGCTATTTAATCCATTAAAACCTACAATGTAGACTTTATCTAAAGGAAAACAAAGCCCATTTGCTTTTCTAACAAGGAATTTAAATTATGTAAATGTAAACATACCATTTATAAGCCCTATAAATTCTGGATGTTATTCAAAGGGGAAAAGACTTCAAAACACACCTCAGAAAATATCATTATAAAGCATAATCTGTGCATATGTGATCCACTTAGATAAAATATTGTATAATAGCATGCTGTTAATTGTCAGATCAAGTAACCTTAGAGAGGAAAATTGATCTGCAAATGGACACTGGAGATGACATGATAGTAACTGCTCCATATGGGCAGAGTAATAAATGCAGTACTAAATATTTCATTTGGGAAAATGAGATAAAGAAGAGCTTAATGAGTTAAGAGTCACTTAAATATTTTTAATGTGTGTGTTGGATCAGGAGAAAAACGTTTAACTACAAAAATACAAAGGCTTAACCAAATTTCCTACTTTAAAACACACTTTTATTCCCAAAATACTTCTTCTTATAGAACATTAGAGGTAATTCGACCTACTATGAATACAACACAGCCACAAAAGCGTTTTTATGGAATCAGTGATATATAAAATGTGTAGTAATTTTTTTACACCTTATGAGAAAATAAATTACACTTCATGAGAAAAAATAAATTGGAAAGGATTTACTGAGCACTTATCAAATAAAGTGTAATAAAATGCTTCATAATATTGAGTAAGCAGTAATCCTTTGAAGTGCAGAAACATAAAGCCAGACACTGAAAGGCATCTATACCGCTGCTAATGAGCACTCTCAGAACTTGCTGCAAAATGGCCAGGTCTGAATATCCCTGAGCTCTGTGTGTGGTCTGAATCACACAAGTTCACCAAGGCTTCAGGAGCTTCAGCAGATTTACTTAAACTGTCAGCAGAGTGGATGTTCCTTTGCCTAATACAGGCAAGAGAACTTGTTTAGAACCCATCTTCTGTGAATTTGCCAAAAATCACCATTTATTTTCTTATTTGTTTGTTTATTTATTGTGGGTTCTTTCAGGGACAGTAAAACTTATCAAAAACTTCCAATGTAACTCCCTCTGATAGATGATGTTTTGATGAGTTGTGTGTCAGGAATTAGAAATATGTGAATTATGTTTCCATTAAAATACACAAAGTATCAAGGTCAAGGGCAATGTATTCCCAAAAGTACATTTGTTGCTTTACCTTGAAGTGTTTGCAAGCACCTCAGGGTGTCTGCTGAAAAACATGTGCAGACAGCACGAATCACTCCCCTGGATTTCTCTACAAGAAAAGATGATTTCCCACTCAGGCAAGTTTGCACTTAAGTATTGTCCACAGTTGTTGGGATTTCCTCCAGACCTTGATCATATTAACTTAAAGTAAGTTAAAGAGAACATTAAAATCATTAGAGGTATCATGTAAAATAATGTCCCATATCTTACTTCATATAAAGAAATCTTTAGTTGACTATTTTGAAATTAAATGAGGAAGTGGATAATTATGCTTGAACTGGAATCTTTCCAATGAATTGCATTTGAGATTATTTTACTGATAGCTCACCTTAAACAGTTCACAAATTGTGGCACATAAAATGTAAAAAAAGAAATGGAAAATTGCTTTACCATTAGGCAAAGAATGAGAAATGAAGCCTACTAACCTAGCAAAACTCTTTTATTCTACCTTTATTAAGATAATGCCTTATAGGTCACAGTTTCATTAACAATTGGCTGATTTTTAGCATATTTCTGTAGCTATGCAGAACTTTGAAAATGCTCACATTCAGCAGTCACTGGCCACGGCTTACAGCCAGTCCACACATTTCCAGTTCCTTGTTGCTATCAGTTTTGATGTCTCCACAGACATGCTGCCTCTGGACATTTCAAATTGGAATCATCTAATATCTGATGAGCTATGGTCTACATTATTTCATTGACCATAATACCTTGGGTTTATTTCTTTATTGTAAAGTGGTAAAACACCATGTTAGTAGATGTTATGTTTAGTCTTTTACTCATGGACTGGTGGATACCAGGGCCACTTCTTCCTCCTGTCTACTATAAATATTCACACATGAGCTATGTACTTGATTTCAGTTCTCCCAGTTTGGTGCACAGCCCTGAAAGTCCTGGGAGTCACCTTGTGTTTGTTTAAGCTTTGGAGGAAGCAGCATGTGGTATTCCCTTAGCCACAGAATCGTATTACCCCTACCAGCAGTGTGGGAGGGCTGAGATGCTCCACATCCATGAACACTTATTAACTAATAAGTTAATAGTCAACTAAAAAGTTAATCTGTCTCTTTTTCTGTAGTTACAGTAGGTATGGCTATCCTAGTTGGGAGAACACACCTCCATTTACACAGATGTACAAAGGTAGAGTAGGACTGAAATGTGCCCCCTGCAGTACTGAGAGATACTACACAGTGAGGAGATGGTATTCAGGCATCAGTAGGTAGGCTGGATAGTATTATTTATGTCAACTTGACATGAGATAAAGTCATCTGAGAGGAGGGAAATTCAATTGAGAAAATATTTACATAAAATCTGACTGTAGGAAAACCTGTAGGATCTTTTCTTAATTAGTGATTTGTTGGGGACTGTTTGTTTACACATTAAAGATATGTCTCTGCCTGACGCACCATTTGATTGATTTAATAAAGAGCTAAATGGCCAATAGCTAGGCAGGGGAGTTAGGCGGAATTTCCAGGGAGACAGAGGAAAAGGAGGAGAAATCTAGGCATAGGGATTATGCCAGAGAGACTCAAATGAGACTCTAAAGACATTGGACATATGGTATAGAGCAGAGGTGACTGAGCCATGGGACAGAACATAGAGTAATAGAAACAGGTTAATTTGAATTGTAAGAGCTAATTAGGCATAAGCCTAAGCTAAAGTGATTGAAGCGGGAGGGTCCAGCCCATTGTAGGTGTTGCTATCTCTGGGTTGGTGGTCCTGGGTGGTCTATAAGGAAGCAGATAAGCAAGCCATGATGGGAAGCAAGCCAGGAAGCTGCCCTTCTACATGACCTATTCAACAGCTCCTGCCTCCAGGTTCCTGCTTTGTTTGAGCTTCTGTCCTGACTTCCTTTGAGGATGAAGAGAGGAATTGTAAGTCAAATAAAACCCTCCCTCCTCAATTTACTTTTGGTCATGGAATTTCATTGCAGCAGTAGTAACCCTAACTAAGAATGTAGATATGATCTGACTAGGTAGCATATGAGTTAAAATAGAAAGAAAATATCTGTAAGGAATTAATTAGAGAAATAAAAATATCTTTTCACTAAGGGAATCTGGACTGATAAAAGCCTAAGGTAGAAATGAGCTTACACTTCCTGGGTCTGTATTGGAGTTGCTTTGTCTGCTTGTGTGCTTTCTTGTCTTTTCTTTCTTTCTCTCTTTCTTTTTTTTTTCTGAGATAAGGTCTCACTGTATACTTCCAAGGCTGTACTGTAACTCACAAATCCCCTGCCTCAGCCTCCTTGGAGCTCAGAACACAGGTATGAACAAGATTCCTGGCTAAACTTGATACTGCTGCCCTTCCTTGTAGTTTCTGTTAGTTCTTTTGTGATCTTATTTTGATCTTATTCATCTCCATCCCCAAAGGCCCCTGAGGTCTGCCCTCGTTCTGATTCATCCAGCTTTGTGTCCTTTCCCTTTTTTAAAAAATCCAAGACAACGACAGAAGTAGTAAAGTATAGCTTGTGCTGCCCATGTGTTAGTCTTCATCTGGAGTGTGGTCTTTCTACCCATGGCCACTCCTTTAAGGCACTGACTCTCCCTCTCCCATAGCTATCAATGACTAATAGCTACTTTGCGAGTTATGGTACTTCCTGCCTCTCTCCTCTCTGTGCTCGTGTTTTGTCTGAGTTGAATGTGCACAGGTCTTATGCATGCTTTCTTAACAGCTACGAGCTCATAGGTGTAACTTTCTTGCTGTCTGAAGAAAAATAGTCTTTCCTTCAGGAAACATAAAGCAATTAAAAGAGATTATGTAATGTATGACAATATGAGGAATTCATTGTTGGGCGATAATGCATGCCAGATGTTTACTAGATACTGTTTATTCTTTCACTAGACTATATATCCATCAGAGAAATAGAAATAATTGATTAATTAAATTGATAAAAGGAAGGGTATATTACAATGGAGTCCCTTTATATGATTATTATATACTTATGAAATGAATATAAATCAAATTGAAAAAATTTAAATACAAAATATTTTATATGTTTTATAAAATATTATCTAATTTCATGACTTTCAAATGGATAAATTCACCCTTTATGTTGGTGGCAATATGGAAAGATCAGCTTTGTAAACCCTGTATAAAATCTTCAACAAAACAACAACAATAAAACACAACAAAACTTCAAAACCTTTTCAGTAAAAGTCCAAGGAGAATAGTATGAGTGAGAAAGACACAAAGCTGTCCTTCACTGTTCTCCCACAAGGTCAGAGCTGACTTAGAGTAAGATCCACAGTGATTCAATTTGCTCCATCTGGGAATTTACTTTTCCCTCCATCAACAAGCTTCATGATATCTAGGTGATGTCATCCCTGCTGCTAATTTGTATAGAGAGTTACCTGTTCTTGATACCTTGTTCACTGGCATAGAAGTCCTATGGCAAAGGATTGCAGGACAGTGGGACACAGCTTATCTGGCATACTAGCTACTGTAACTTGCCTATCTCCAGACTGTAATTACCAAAATGGATATGTAGAGGATGGCTGTTTGGTCCAGCTGAGCCATTTGCTCTCATTCGAATCTGATGTGGATATTCTCAGGTACTTATAGGTACTTACTTGATGTATTGGCTCCAGGCCCCAGTAGCATATGGGCCTCGCACAGATTTGGCTCTCTCTTGTGTTGGCCTGACTCATTTCCTACATAAACCCAAACCTATGAAATGTTAGAGGAAATAGTAAGAATGGGAATAATATATCTTCCTGAAAGTTATTTTATACTAAGAATTCTGTGAAGAAAAGAAACTTACCAGTTCCTCTCACATTCTCATCTACTTGACCAATCCTTTAGATTAATGAACCTGGTCTTAGGAAGGGCAGCACTGATATTATTCCTTCATAACCTCTTTCTATAGGATAGCTGTGAAGTTACCCAGCTATAAGGTGATAAAAAAAGTAAACTGTTACAAAGAAATACAGAAACAGTTGTGTGTGCTGAGACCCACAAATATAAACAGATGCTTTAATATAGTGTCTTTTAAGACAGTGGTTCTTGACTGGTGAATCATGACCCTTTGGGGGTCACATATCAGGTATTTATATTACAATTTATAACAGTAGCAAAATTACAGTTATGAAGTATCAACAAAATAATTTTATGGTTGGGGTCACCACAGCATGAAGAACTGTATTAAGGCATCAGAGCAATAACAAAGCTGAGCACCACTGCTTTAAGAGACTGAATTTTATGCTATCCCCAGCTCTTAATGTTGTGTGTGATTTTGTTTGCATCAGAAGCCTACTAACTAGGTTTCTTGTCTTTCCTTCCTGTGTTTTCTCCCTGTACAACAATGTAGACATGTTCCTCAGACCTCCTTGTTTCACCTCCCTGCATCCTGTTATCATTTTTAAGCACAGGTGGTTCAGCTCTTTGAATTTTCTCTTCACTCTGCTCAGGATAACCTTATAATTTCTGGTGATATGGCTTCCTTTCTCTTCCTAGTACATTTAAGTCTGACCTGTGAGTCTGTCTTTTTAAACTTTTATTTGATATGATATAATTCTGAGAGATTGTATATCAGTTTTCATAAGCTACTGTGATAGATCCTGAAGAAGGTGTTTAGTGAATTCCTCTGAACTGAAATGTTTTCTCCTGAAGGGAGTCTCAAGAAGTACACGAAACATACAAGACTCAGAAAGTAAATAAAATTTATAAATCTCAGTGCTCCTGAGAATTAAAAAAAAAAAAAAAACATATACAAGAAGTATCCATAGTTACATAGGTTGATTGATATGCCTGAAGAATATGCAAGGAGTTCCAAAGATACACAGTGAGTTATGGTGCATGTTAGAGTCCTGCTGCCTTTGTGTCAGCCATATTCCCACACATATCCTTTATCCATGCTCTTGTAAGCAACCTCCGTAAACTCACTGGTTCATGAAGCTGGAGTTGAGTAAAGTCATTTCATTTGTCATTGCTGATCCACTTCAGGGGTTGAATCTTTGTTCATGTGTTCCCCAACACAACAACATTTTAAGTGGTTTACTACCCAACTACCAACCATGTAGCATGAAGCAGAAAACAATAAAATTTTATTTAGAATACACAAATGAAGTTGTCTTAAAACCATTTACTATTAAAGAATATTTGAGGATCAACTGATAATGATTAAATGTTGAAAGAACTAAAGTAAGAAGACTGCTTGGATTTGTGTGTTGGTCTTTATAAGAACAAAGTTACTATAGAAGAAATACAACAAACCTGAAATCAAACTGAATCCTGATAAGACAATGAGAATATTTTCTTGAAGAATAAAGCAAGAGGAATGAATGGCTTGTTTGGATACAACCTGAAATAAAATCTGCCATCCTCAATCCACATGAAACCAATACTATTTCCTTCTCCTAGTGTTTCAGAAACACTTTTAGCATTTGAAATTCTTCCCATAAATGATGACTGTTGTGTTATTTTAATGACTTCTTTGTGGTCAGCTTTACTTAGGTTGGTGCCTGTTCACAAATACAATTCTTTTGCCTGCTCCTCCATGCTTTGGTCCCTGAAGGGCCAATTTGGGAAGTGTAATGCTTGCTGAACTTAAGTGTGGTTTTCAATTTGGCCACAAAATCTGGCCCAAGGTCTAAAAAATTATTCAGAGTAAAGTAAAGTATTGGAATCATGGAAGCTCTGTGTATTTAAGTTGGGCTCACCTTAGCCCTTTAAGACAGTCAGATACACTGACAAATATGTCTCTCAAATGATACTGGAATCAGTCTTCTCTGTGCAATACCCTCAAGTATTATGGACTAAGCAGTGCATTTTGCTTTGGGTGCAATTTTTGTTTCAGAAATGTAACAAAGGGGCCATGGCATCTTTCATTTTATTTTCTAAACATTCAGGTTGGTTAAATCATTGGATGATGACAGCTCTGTCAGGATGCTGAGATGATTAACCCAGCCAGGTTAAGTAGAAGGCAGTAGTAAGCACCTTCAGACCCATTCAGATATGGCTGTGTCCTTCACTGGGTAGGAAATCAACACTGTGGATCCAGCAATCCCTCTTGTCATCTCTATCCCTGTTTGCATGAAAACTGAAAAGATGCAGTTTTCTCAGAATACTGTTTCCTCACCACCATTATCATAATAAACATGAAAAGAGAGATGGGGGTGTAATAAAGATTAGGGGAGGAGAAGGAGGGGGCAGAGCACAATATGCTTAACAATATGTCTTGGTGTGTTTTTCCAATTCCACATTCATCCATGTAACTGAATTGGAAGGCTCTGTAGTGTTTACACTTCACTACTCTAACAATGGTTCCAGGTTCATCCAGAAAGATCAGCCTTTCCTGTAGTTCTTCGAGTCATACTACACTTCCTCACCTACAGAGTCAAAATTCTACGTTTTTGTTTGTTTGTTTGTTTCAAGACTGGGATTCTCTGTGTTGTTTTGGTGCCTGTCCTGAATCTCACTCTGTAGACTAAGATGGCCTCAAACTTGGAGATCTGCCTGGCTCTACCTCCTGAGTGCTGGGATTAAAGACACTGCCTAGCAAAAACTAGACTTCCAGACGATTCCTCAGAATATTAGCTTCCAAAGTGTTAGTTAAAATAAGAATCTCTTCACATTTATTATCAGGTGAGGATGGAGAAAATAAATCTAAGCTTTGAATGAGATGAAAGTGAGTGGATTATACTGAAGTAAAGGATAGTTTATGCATCGTATCCATACAGATTTTCAATTCTACATAAGGAAAAACTATTATACTATTCATGGACAGGCTAAATATATTCATCTGATTTTTCCTAAGTGAAAAATATTATGTTTATGTTTTCTTTTATTGAAAATACATTGTTTCACACATTATATTCAGATTATGGTGTAACCAGAGGCTTTTCTCTGTTCCACCCCATCCCGTAGCCATTTCTAAATAATCACTCAGAGGCTTGTATTGATTATAAATTCCTGGCCAAAGGCTCAGACTTATTACTAACTAGCTCTAACATTTAAATTAACTCATAATTCTTATCTACATTTAGTCACATGCCTCGTGACTTGTTACCTTATTTTCTGTAGGTTTTGCTTCCTCAGTGACTGGCTGGAGTCTGCTCCAACTCTCCCCTTCTTCTTCCAAAATTCTACTAGTCTGGCTCTAAAGCTCAATCTCTTCCTTCCCAGAAATCAGTCAATCAGCTTTATTATTAACAATGAACATAATCCATAGCATTATGGTTTTCCCTCCCTTGATCCTATTAGTTCCTCCACATATCCCCTCCCATTAGAATCCACACCTTTTCTGTCTCTCTAGGGAAAAAAAAATGAAAACAGCCTTTCTTATTCTCTTCCTGGTCTTGACAAATGAGCTCTGCTGAATGATGAGTTCTTGCATACTTGTCCCACTGAGTTCAGCTGATTACTCTGTGGCTTCCGTTCTTCATCCACAATTTTATAAGCAACATCTTTTTGCAATCTTCATTAGTATCAGGCTTCTTGGATATCAACCTTTGGCTGCTCGTTCACAAAGTTGCATATGAACACATGACTCCTTGACTTCCCTCAAATACTTGATTATTCATCATCTACTTCCTGTGTCAGCTTGTACTTTCTTTATCCTCCCTCCTCAGCTTGGATTTATCTCAAATGTGTTTATTTAAACACACACACACACACACATACACACACATACACACACACATATATATATATATATATATATATATATATATATATATATATGGATTTGAATTTTTTTCAATTTGTCAGAACATATTACTAAAGCCAATGAAAGATTGTGATCTCCTTGTATACTTTCTGAACTATTTTTATGACTTCATACACAGTCTTCTCAGTGGCCAAATTCTTAGGTTACTATTCAACTTTGCATACTGCTGGCAAATTTGTTGTCCTGAGAAATAAATCAGAATATGTCTCTTGCCAGAAAACAAACAAATAAACAAACAAAACAAATAAACAAACACAAAAAAATTCTCCCATGGTTTGTTTTCAGAACATAATTCAATCAAATTACAATTCTGTTAAAGACTTTGATGGTCTGGTCCAACGTCTCTCTTGAGAGTTATCATGCTTCCAAGCCATGACCCATGACATTATTCCTGCCCTTTTCCACACAGTGATCCATCCTATTTTTTAGCTAATACTATTTACATATTTTTTTCCTGCATAAGTTCCAGAAGAGACTAAGTCATAATGACAGGATCAGTCCATTAATATTATTTTTACCTATCACATAATACACAATTAATAATTTAGAGTTTAATCTCTATGTAATAAATGAACAGATCACATGATGGGAAATTATTTACTTAAACAGTCAAAAGCAAAAATAAGAAATTTAAACAATTAGTTATAATGAAATTTGAGAATTAAAAGAAAAAGGTAGCTATGTTTACTTGCATATGGATATATACCCATATGAGTATATTTATGCTTCCGAGTGGATAGAGAAATTATAAGAGGGTATATATGTTGGATTAGTAAAGCAAAAATATTTTCAAAATATAATTTTTACTTTATTTTGTCTACATCATAAAATAGAAAAATATTCATTAGAAATCAAGGAAAATCCATTATTTATATGTGAATGAAATTGGAGCTATTTCATTATGAGTAAAATTAACAGAACACTATACTATATTTCAGTCTTTCTGTTTAATGAAACTATCTAATATATTTCATTTCTCTTAGAAAGCAGAATTGTGAAATACGTTTTGAAAAGTAATAAAAACAGATGTATGTTGATAATTCTACAATTTCAAATGCCAAAGAGACCTTATTAAAGATTTTATTAGATTGGATTTTTTTTAAATCCCATTTAAGGAGTCTCATTAACCTCCACCAATAAATTTAATCATCTTTGCAGTACCACCATGTACTTTGGATTTTCATTTGGGGCTAAGGTCATTGAATCGTGACTCAAAATTGGTGTAATCTTTAAAATGAAAGGCCAGTTCTCTATCCTCTAATCTTCTTTACAATATTGACTCTGTGTCCACTGATCTTCATCATTGCTCAGGGATGAATCAGCAAGATGATCTTAATGGGGTTAAATAACTGAACACAGCCACCCATATCCCCAGACAAAGCCTAATATGTAAGTCAATGTACTTCATCCCCTTGCCTATATGTGAATAATTTTTTAGAGAAAAGATATCTTTGCACATTTCTCAGTACTTGCTTTGAGAATCTAATTAGTGCTGGATGTTGGGAATTTGACTACTAAATGTGAAGTAGCATATTTATTAAGCATTCTTCTGGTACATTGATTAGAATCAAAGTCAAAAGCAGAGAGATATGAGAATCAGCTACAAAGAGAAAAATATGTTTTAAATAGTCCATCTTCTACTATATAAAACATTCATTAAGATACTGTGCTATTTTCAGTGAAAAGCAGCATAAAGTAAAATCGAACTTCCAGGTACTGCTTATCCAGCCTGGCCTTTGGTCTCAGAAACTTATTTCACTGACAAGAATCTATCTATAAAATTCAGCTTTGTTCTCATCCATGTGTCACTTTGTTTAAGAAATAGAGTGATATGCAGCTGGCATTCTAACAGGTTGATGGGCAGAGCATCTTCTTAATTCTATCAATAAAATTATTCCCTCTGAGAGGATAAATATGGATTGGCAATACACACTTAATTTGGAGGTGAGTAGTACCATCATCAAAAAGTGGGATGATTAAGAATTCTATCGTTCTTTTCCAAGTGCCCTCCGAGGTAGCCAACCTTTAGTCCTCACTTACCACTGGGACATAGGTGGTAAGGTGCATGGGTGAGAAGAGTATGGTTTATGATTATGGACATGTGGGGGTCTACAGACTAATTGTATAGAAAAAGTAGGCTCTGTTGCAGAAGGCAGCCTGACTGTATCACAATTGCTCTTTATGTCTCCAGGAGAGTAGATGCTTCAAGACAATTGCAAGTGCTTATTCTAAATGACTTTAAATCATCCCATTTCGCTGCCTCTAGAAAAGGTCAAAAAGCAACATGGCACTACTATGGAGAGCTATGTCTGACCTATGTGACACTGTAGAGCTTAGGTCAATTCACCATCATCACTAATAATTAAATAGTCTTTGCCCTGAGCAGCAACAGCTCTCTAAAGAGAAATTTGTCCACCACCAGCAGAGCCACTGAATATTGACTGGAAATTGATCTTTGCATTATTCTCTGTGCAGAATCCTCTATTACAGCTTTGTTACTGACACCGTGGTTGGATGTTAATCAACTTCTCTCATAATAGACTGAAAACCAAAGAAGTAAATAAGATACTATTATTTTTTTTTTTAGGAAAAATGACCAATTCAGGTATTTTCTGAATCATTCACAAAAAGAACATATCTTACCTAAAAATTGATCTCCCGATTTATTGGCATTGACATTTGTTTTAAAGTAAAATGATATAAATATATGTGTTCTTTGAACATTATTTACATAGTCTCACAGTGTTTATTATTTGCATAGTCTCACAATGTTTTCAAAATATGAAAACTTGTCTTATGCACTATTGAATAAAATGACATTTTGAAAAAAACAGTGGGCATATATTTTAACTATATTTAAAGAAAATTCTTATTTGATAAAAGGTATAAATAATTATTTTCTTTTTAAATATGCCCATATCCCAAATTCTTCTCTCTCTCACTCACTCTCTCTCTCTCTCTCTCTCTCTCTCTCTCTCTCTCTCTCTCTCTCTCTGTGTGTGTGTGTGTGTGTGTGTGTGTGTGTGTGTGTGTGTGTGTATAGTTACTAGTGAAGCATTATTACTAAGCTAAGGGCTCTGCTAATTGACATGTCTAACTCTGTAAGCATATTGGTAGTCTTCCCCATAATGTGGCATATTCCAAGAAATCTCACTTCTGCATCTATCAGGGGACAAGTCATATCTCTTTCTCATAAGGACAATACAGCACGTGAGAATCATTCCCAAGTTCTACAAAGGAGGGTTTTTGGACATTTGTCTTGAGTTCATACTTAAATGATTTTCATATATGAAATATACACTTTAGGTGAATTAATGATACTATCATACAATACCTATACTTTGACAGATGTAAAGATTCGTACAGTTAGGTATGCATCGGCATACAGACATTTAGATACACATAAGACACCAAAGCACAAACAGACATGCACACACATGAGAGATAAAGAGAAAGAGAGAGAGATTAACACTTAAATAAGGAAGGAATCAAATCTTGGCCTTCAATATATCCAGACTTAGTGCAGCTGTCGAGGGTGGGTATCATACTGGGGCTGACATGTATTCAGTTGCTTTCTGATTATGGTCTTAGGTGAGCTTCTTTGATTTGCTCAACCTCTGGGTTAACTACAGGGTATCTGTCCTAACAACTGGGGATGCTTTATAGTATTTTGGGAAACAGAACCTAAATGTTATTACAGTAGAAAAGTGAGGAAAGAGGATGACATGATCAGGCAGAGTCTTTGAAGACTGTTTGAAAGTTACAGTTAAATTGTAAGAAATCCAGGAAAAACAAAAACAAAACAAAACAAAACATCATTTGTTGTTAAATGGACACCTAGAAAAATATTGCATTTTTCTTGGAATCTGAACATTACTCACATATAACACTTTAAACATCCTCCCTTAGAATAGGCAAGTGATGATTGACCATCCAGCTTGGATATAGAATCTGGCATGTTCCATCTCTCAGAGGAGGCTAGGCTGCTCTCAGGAAACACTTGGCCATTTCATCATCTCAGCAGATACTTGTATATAATTGCATTCTGGATACACAGACATTCACACACTTACACAACTACATTTAAACTTCAAAGAGAAACTTTCTAAAGGGTATTTGTTTCTTATGGAAATAAAAATAAAAATGAACTGAATTCAAAGGGCGAGGAAAGCTATCCACAGGAGACTTCTGTTTTATTGTGGTTTAGCTCATGGAGCAAATATGTTTAGTGGTTTCGGTCTACTTCCTTCAAAAAATGTCCACACTAAAAATGGCCACCCAGGTTAGCAGACACTGGTATAATGCTAGCAGCCTAAAAAACAGAAGTCTCCATCCAGGGCCAGTGTCCACTTCCAACTCTTACTAAATTTCTTTTCCTCTGGGAAGAGATTTAAGTAGAATCCAGTGAAGTTATTCTATGGGTCTAAAAAAAAATAAAATAAATTGTGCACTCTAAACCCATAACTATTAAATCAAAATAATTTATTATCCTCCATTTTTAACCATAAATGGAGACCATCAACTCAGGGATCAACCAAAAATGAACTATTCCCCAGTTGGTTACAAAATTTATTCAGATGTCACAGAATTGTGACCTGGTAGCCTGCCCGGACTGAGAGACGTGAAACATTACAAATGAGCAGGCAGTTGGGCTGTGTAAAATTCTTTCCTAAAACAGTATAGCATTGTCAAAAGGTTTATGCACACAATTTCATGTCGCACTTCCTACAGAATAGCTTGTCAGCCTCATTCTGATTCACATTATTTTAGTTCTGTTCAGAAAAAGACTGATTCCTGGGTCCAACTGAGACCAACACATCCTTGAGAGCAGGCATATGTTGTCAAACACAGAGTTCTAACCAGGAGTAAAGGAGGTTTGCTTTCCAAGACCCCACCCACATCTTGACTACATATAATAATGGAACATGACTTTTTAAAGAACTTCCAACCATAAGGTGCAATTCAAGTAGAAGTCTATACAGTTAGCATTTAAATAATGTTAATACCCCAAAGAAAGTGGATGTAATAAAATAAGCTATATTATCCTAAGGCAAAATTCTGGAATAAAAAATATAAAGTAACACACATGTGCACGTGCATGCACACACACACACACACACACACGCACACACACACACATTCACATTCACTAAATGTAGCAGGAATATTAAAGGTACTAATTAATAAAGTCAAACATGAGGCCAGTTATTAGGGTGAATGCTGGATGATCAGAGAAGCAGAACACACTATAGCTACCTCACCTTGCTAGTTCCTGAGGTGATCCTGTTTCCTCAGACTGGAAGCCTCTGAGTCCTCATCCAAATGGAACTCAGTTGAAATGCTGCTCAAAGCCCAAAAGATTAACCAGCCAAAAGCTTAACCAGTCAAATGCTTCTAGTTTCCGGTTTTCATGCCTTACATATCTTTCTCTTTCTGTCATCACTCCCTGGGATTAAAGGCTCGCTTTCTGGGATTAAAGGCGTGTGTCTCCAAGATGGCTGTATTCTTGAACACACAAAGATCCACCTCCCAAGTGCTGGGATTAAAGGCATGCACCACCACTGCCCAGATTCTGCTATGGCTTGCTCTGACCCATTTTCTAGCCACCATTTTTGGCTCTGTATCTAGTGGCTGCCTGTTCTCTGACCCAGATAAATTTATTAGGGTGTACAATATTTTGGGGAACACAATTCCACCACAAGTAACTATATGAAGAAGGAGATTAGAGACTGAGATTTATGCAGAAAATGACAAATAGTGTGAGTACAGGCTTTGTTTTGCACATGCTGTGAATATTTTAGCTTAGGATAGAAGATATCAAACTATTTAGTGTATGTCTCTCATATTGCCCTGATACTTTAATTTCACATGGACAATTCTTTTTAATCTTTTTTTTAAAATATTTTACACAAGTGTCAATTCCCCTCCCCCAACAAAAAGAATAAAAATCAAAACAATCAAGCTTAGGACTAAAGAGACAGTTCAGTAGTGAAAATTGCCCCTTGCTTGTGGAGAAGACTCATTCCACACATGTACATCAGGTGGCTCACAAACTTCTGTCTGTCCCATTATTTCCCTTATTCTGACTTCCATAGGCACCAGGCACATCCACATTTCACACAAACTCATGCAGGCAAACTATTCACACACCATACATAAAGTATTAAAAAGAAAGCTGTGCTTGCTAGTTTGGGCTTGTGGATTCCTGAACAATTACTTTTCAAAT
Source organism: Onychomys torridus (assembly GCF_903995425.1). Lineage (NCBI taxonomy): Eukaryota > Metazoa > Chordata > Mammalia > Rodentia > Cricetidae > Onychomys > Onychomys torridus. The sequence continues at coordinate 4,194,830 of NC_050459.1, read as the reverse complement.
ACATTTCCAGAAAAGCAGCGGCCCAATGGATATCTATCCCGTAGAATGCACAACAGAAACAATGATGACAAAAAAGATTCCTTACTTATGCTTTACCTGGATAAAATGCATATGTAATTTCCTGGGTAAGTACAGAATTCCAATGTCTAAGCAGCAGTGTATGGAAACAGAAGAGATAGATAATGTATCTAAGAGTCAGTACTGAAAATAATTATATGTCAAATTTTAATGTTATCACCAAGAATTTTTGTTTGGGACAAGATAACATTCATTTTCTATGACGTTTGAAAATAATTTAGTGTAAAAAGATGATAGAAAAATGAAGGTATGAAGATGAAGCTAGATATGAAAATATAGATGAGAGATATAGGGATAGAAATATGGATGGGTTAAATCTAAATAAATTAGAGAAGGCATATGGGTACTGACCGATATGGAATTATGTAATGTATTATATAATATATTATATTACACACTATATTATTTAAATATACACAAAGATTTGATGCTGTAAAGAATTAAGAATTTTTAAGGTAAAGGAGATGAAGGAGGATTTTATACATGCAAAGCAAAATTTACATGTGTTACTAGGCAGTATTCTTACTATGTTATAGCAAAATATTGGACTAGGAAAATAATCCAATCAATACAACAGTAAGAACCCTTCTGAAAAAGTTGTAAGACCCATGAAAGGAAAGGACATGGTAGAGTTCTTGACGTCTGTCCTCAGATCACCTACCACTATCTACAATAATTGTGTCCCTCCTAATTGATTAAAATTCCTCCATATTCTTTTAACTTGACATACGGTTGTCTGAACTCATGTCTTCAGCTAGTAAACTAAATTGTGATTTTCTTAGTAATGTTAGGATGCAACCTGCTCCATAGACAGAGATTCCCATGATAGAACTAGTGGGAGATCGTGATTTTCAACACATCCTGGCTAATCTTCCCATCTTAGTGCTTATTGCAGGGCTTGGCATCAAAAGGAAATCAATGATTGCTTTTGAGTTGTTGAATTAAGCCTCTTCACCTTGTGGTAAAATTGCTATTTTAGCTGCAGATTCATCTTGTCAACTAAAACCACTTGATGGTTTTGGTTCACTCTAATTGCCCAATCAATAACTTAATTGCATTGTATTTGACTCTCAAGTACTCCACATAGAAATGGCAAGTAGCACTGTATGTATTTTCAATAATCAGTCATAGTAAGCAGTGACAAACAATCATAATACAATATAATGCAAATATGTCTAGATTTCAGTGGTCGCAAGAAACATAAATGGTTTATTTTTGGTGATAAATGTTAGTATTATACCAGTTATCCTAGAAACAATTGAAAGGAAATGCAGCTTCCAAAGAGTGATATTTTCAGTACTATTTACATCGTAATTCTCTACTAATTTGGATTTTTGTTTCTCTTTTGGTCGAATAGAACAACTTCTGTCTCATTATGGTCTTTTTCAATTAAAATGTACTCATGTGGATGGGCAAATATTTACATTGTCATAAACTGGATTAATAACATTCACAGCAGCATTGATTAAATCACCCATTACCAACATTTAATTTTTCTGATTTTAATCAAGTCTATGAGAAGTATAATTGAATAAGCTCTATGTCATTCCTTTGTATTTGCTCTTAGGCTTTATTCTTGCACATAGAACATCATTCCCATATTAAATGACCGCAAAATCCTATAAAATAAGAACTGATCATATTTGTGTTCCCTTTCTATAAGACAAGGAACAAAATGTGGTAATTGATCCTTTCCTGAAGCAAATTAAATTTATTTATGTTATTATTAGAGTAATAGTAAGGGTCAAGTTTAGTTGCAATTGTGAAAGAAAGATAATTACACATATGAATGAGACAATACTCTGAGAAGCCCTATTCACTTGCACATGCACACTCTGCACACAAACATAAGGGCTCCCTCTTTAGTTCAAAGCCTGGTTGCAGTTTGTATCAAATGGGTGAGAGCAAAAAAAACAAACAAACAACAACAACAACAAAAACAAAACCAAACAACAAACAAACAAACAAACAAAACCCTGTTCTTATCTGAGGAATATTTACAAAGAGTAAGATGTTAAAGTAATGATCTTTGGGTGAGGCCAGAGTCAGCATTTGTATTAGGCTTCAAGGCAATGCTTGTATGGCTGGACAGGAATTATATTTTGAGAAGAAAAATTTTTGATAGCAATTTTCGTCAATCCAAAGTTATACTTTGAGAATTTAGTTGTAAATAACTAACAGAACATATGTCTTTATAGAAAAAAGTATATAATTGCAAATGCTTTACTGATACCGATCTGATCCCTCATAAAACTTTTCCATTCCTTTGGTGCTGGTGAATGTGTTAATGAGGTTTTATGAGTCTAAGCTGGTACTGTTTGCAGATCTGATTATGTCAGAGAAATTTGGTATTAATGATAATGAAGATAAAGTGCCTGCTGTGTGTCCCACATAGCAATTGACCCTTTTATGAAACAAGAAAACACCCTGCAATGATTGGTTTATATCTTTAATTTTAATTTGTATTGGCTTTGTATTTGATTATATTTCCAGTTGTATAATCAGGGACCCAGCTATTCTTAAATTACAAGTGACATTGCCTAACTCTATACATATTTTCATATGTTCAAAATGACTCTGTATAAAATATAAAGATGATAAAAATAGCACACCTTAATTTCTGCAGATCTAATTTATTAAAAATGAATATATATGTAAATGAAAAATTGTGTGTGTGTATAAACAGTATTACAGTTGCGGTTACAACTTGACATTTCCTTGCACTAAAAATCAAAGTATATTATGTTTCTAGTCTTTCCTGTCAAATGTTTTGGGGTATCAAAAGTGTTTGCTCTTTGACTATCAAACCAAAGCAAATGCTGCTGCTAGTAATATATATATATATATATATATATATATATATATATATATATATATATATGCATATTGTGTACATATATATACATACATATGAAAATATGTTCTCTGTGTGTGTGACAGAAAGAGAGGGAGAGAGAGAGAGAGAGAGAGAGAGAGAGAGAGAGAGAGAGAGAATATCAAGGACGACACGGTGGTAGAAAATGTATTAGTGTGTCTTTATTTTAAATTTGATATTCTGAAATTTTTTACATGTGAAATTCTGGGTGATTTTTCAGTGACACCCATTATAACTGATTCCTCTCTTTACTACTAAAACAGTCCTTCACTCAGTGTTTTGTTAGGAAAGATGACTGTATTAAAGTTTATTTTCTCCATGGTGCTAACGTTTCTTCTGCTCTTCTAGAGTATTCATGTTCAGTTTCCATGACGGACATATTGTTCAGCAAATCTCTGCAATTCTCATTCCAGAGAACACGACACCCTCTTCTGGCCACTGCAGCTAGCACATGATGTACATATACAAATGCAGACAGACATTTATACATATATAATAAAAACTAGATATTGCAAAATGTACTACTGCTCTTCAAAAATGGTAGAAAATTTGTACATTGGTTTTGAGAAGTCATTTATAGTAACATGTTGTTTCTGGCTTAAATTCCTTGATTTTTATGAGTCATTCAAATGGCATTTCAAACATAATCCTACTCTCTTCTAGTATTTTCACTCTTCTTCAGATTTGTTATCAAAATCAGTTCTTCCTCTGCTTAACATCTTTTTACATTCCACTGCTCTCCACATCTGGTCAGTTCTTTTCTTATACTTTCCTACAGTATAAATCTAACCACAATGCAAATGAATCCCTGAGCCTGGAAAACCATACTTTCATAGAAGTATTGGATACATATAATTTTCTATCAGGGGGTGATGAACTTCCAAGTTGGCTATTTCTTTCCATTGATAGCAATGATTTTATAAATTCCATGAGATCACTAGGAAATGTGGAAGTCTTTTATTTTTAGAAACCTTGTAAAAGGTCTTTTAAACAAAGTTTTAACTACTGTGATCTGACCTATCACTATTTATAACTATGATCACTGTCATATAATTCTACAAAGTTTTATACTTTCAGCATTTGTTCTATAGCAGTTTTATTTATTTTTCCAAAATTTGTGCTGGTAAAAAACAATTTTGGAAAGCTAGTAAAATAGAGAGTGATACAAATATATAATGGAGTAAAACACATGTTGACATGTGGAGGCCTTATTTCACCATAGAAACAAACCTAAAATAATTCCCTTTGATATTTATCTAACCCCCAGTGTCAACCTTTACCCATTGGAAATCAACAAGGGCTTTCCATTTTCTGTTTTGCTTAGATATGTTTATAACATCAGTTCATCTTCTTCCTGTAATTTACAGCTTCTCTAGCTATCGATTCTCAATTTGACCATCTTACGTTTTGATGTTCAAACATTTTTATATGTGCCCAAATATCTGTACTTGAAAAGCAAAACATGAAAATTATTTTGTTACACACAAGTCTTTCTACGTGTTCATAATGAGGAAGAGAAATTCATGAACTACTTTGTAGGTTAAGGATCTCTTGAAGTAAGAGTGGAATAAGAACAAGGAGGAAGAATAAGAGAAACAAAATTAAGAAGATGGGGGCAGTGATGGCAGGGGTGATGGTGATAAGATTACAAAGGTAAGTATTTATTAGTCATAATAAATTCATTAAATTCAAGGAAGTAGAGTAAGTATTTCTGGAAGTTTTCCGTAGATTCCACTACTTAGTAAAGTCATGTCCAACTGTAAATTTTTATCTGAAGTCAAAGGGTTAGAGAACTGATCAGTTGAACTTGCTGACATTGCACTCTTCTACAACAGAGAAAATAATCTAAAATGCTGCTCCTTTTGTGATCACTTAGCACATCCCCGTGTTTTGCAAGAAGTTAAAGGAAGGTATGTGAAAAGCCAGTAGTAAAATATCAAAAATCTTCATGACTAAACAAGCGATTAATGATCAGAGAGGACAACACATTTTGGAATCCTTTTATCCCATCTTTACTATGTGCCTAAGTCTGCGTATTGCAGCAACTGCTGAAATTGATCACAGCTGTAAGCCTTTCATCAGAAGCAGATGCTTCATCTGTTAGAGATGTGGATGGAGCTCACGCTGATTTTCTTCCCAGGATTAACCCCTACTCTGTCTAACGAAAATTCGAACATTCCCTGCCTTAAACCTCTGTTTACATCACTAACTTGATATGTTCTTCCAGTAGTCATACATTCCAGAGTGCTCAAAATTCCCTAGGCTTATTTTAATAATTGTTGGAATTTTTCTGATTCAGAAAGTAGGGGTAAAAGATCCACTCCATATAATGCTTTATAAGCCTTGAAAAATATTCACCCTGTGTGTGTGCATGCACACATGCATGTGTACACAGGCATATGTACACTCTACCTATTTTCATGGTGAGCATTTGTTCACTAGATTCTTTCAAAATGATTTTATTTGCCATGTTTTAAGACCAGAAATATTAGGAAAAAATAACAACAAAGCAAAGTTCTGGTATCCATTCAGCTCAACTAAAATGCTTGGCAGGTTCCTTTTTATGGCATGAGTAATTTAATGATCAATGGATATAAAATAAAGCCGGCCTGCATTGTTCACATATGCTTTGCTTTTGAAAGAATCCTAGGAAATATGCATGTCTGACAAAGTTTTTACATTATGGTTAACAAACGTTGGTTCTCTTAACTTTTAAACAGTGCTTTGAATGCTTTAAAGATAGCATTTTTTTAACTATATATTTTTTATTTGTGTGTTTGAGGAGTTCTGTGCATGTCACATATGTACATATTACATAGGATAACTTGCAGAAGTCAGTTCTCTCCTTCCACTAAGTAGTTTTTTTTGGGTTGAACTGAGGTCATCAGTATGGCAGGAATAGCTTTAATTGGGTCCAATATCTCCATGGGGTTTCAACATGAATTTATTATCCATTGTAGGAATAATTTTTACTTTTTATAAACCTTTCTCATGATACCTGTGAAACTGAGCCTTCCTTTTCCAAATGTAATCATTTCTGTCTTGTCTTTTTCCTGCCTTTGTCCTGAACCATTCTGTTTAGTATTTCCACTTCGTTAAAATTAAAGAAAGATTCATATAGTTAGAGGTCTGCCATCAGTTTATAATGAGAGTTGATAAACAAATTATGAGGCTTGATAACTTACTAGAAACAAAAAAAGGAAAATGAATTCTTCCACTTATTCCTTATGTGCAGAAATAGAACATAAAATCTGTAGACTGACGATGTCATATTGTCAGTTGTCTCCCAGGGCTCAAAAGCATCTACAGATCACAGTAATGTATGCAGCTTTACAATTTGCTTGACTCAAAGCTCACTTATGCTGCAGAAATGGTAGCAAGGGTATGTTTGCCTTTTTCGTTGCCCTTCTTTAAAATGACAAAAACTTTCCCATTCTGAATGAAGACTTTGCAGAATGGAGTTTCTCATTACAGAGAAGCAGACTAACCTGGTTCCCAGCAACACAGAAAGAAACAAATTCTAAGCCAATGAGCACCTCTTATCCTGCCTTTACTATATTGAAAACTGTGGTCTGGAAACATGGCTCAGAGGAGATACTGAGCAATTCAAGTGATACATAAAGGTCTGGCAGAGGCAGAGAATGTGGTTCAACCTGCCCAAAGCTGAGATCCTCTTCACTCTTTTGCTCTGCACTTGTTTTCTTCTAGAGACAGAAACCGGGGAATGGAAGCTGGTAGAGCATCAAGACCCTGGGAGTCTTGGGAAAATGAACATAAGCCTGTTCATGAGTGACCGCCGGAGAATGCCAGATGGCAATATGAAGCAAAAGCCAGGATATAGTGAATCAATCAGGCATATTTCTAGGCAGGCTTATGCTGAGCATACTAAGAAATGATATGAGTAAATTTCCGGGGATTTTAAGGACAGGATTGGGAAAGATAGTGTTGAAGGATTTAAGGGTAATGGGGTCTTTCATATCTGGTCTGTGTGTGAACCAAGGACATAAAATGACACATCTAACTGTACAACCTGTGATGGAGATGCAGTTTAGCGTTATAGAAGAATGAAGATTAACAATGTGTACTATTGTGTGCATATGCAATGTGAAAGAAGACTCTATTAAAATATTAGAGAAAATTGGAAAAATGAGAAATAGTGACAAATTAAGCAAATTTAAGAGCAATTTCCTATAGTGGAAGGAGTTTCTAAGAGAAAAAAAACTACAAGCTTTTTTACTTAGGGATTGTTGTCGAGCACTGGCAGAAACTGAGCAAAGAATAGGATAATTTCTACTTAAATTGCTTAATTATCTGGGCTACCATGGACCATGACAATGGAGGACCAACACATTCAATATCTTTACTCTAGCTCTCACAAAAAGATCACATGTTGCTCGTGAGCTACTGGCACAGGTAAATGTCCAAAGCCACAGTGCCCACTGCTGTGAAACACTAATTTTCTACACTCTGAATATGTATTCTCTCACTGGTTAATAAAAAGCTAACAGATCAGGCTTTCTCTCGACCATTGCCAGCAGTCTACAGAGGATGTATCATTGTGGATTTCTGGGGACCTCTCCAGCACTCTGCCTATTCCTGTTCTCATGTCATCATTTATCATGGTCTGTTATTCCTTGTTCTCCCTTTCTGTTCTTGATCCAGCTAGGAACTCCCAGCTGGATCAGGCCCTCTGGATAAGTGAGACAATTGAATAGCTTGAACTGTTTGGGAGGCACCCAGGCTGTGGGACACAGAGCTGTCCTTAGTGCATGAGATGGCTGTTTGGAACCTTGGGCTTACACAGGGACACTTTGCTCAGCCTGGAAGGAGGGACTGGGCCTGCCTGTACTGAATCCACCAGGTTTAAATGAATCCCCAGGGGAGTCTTGGCCCTGGAGGAGATGGGAATGGAGGGGAGGGTATGTGGGGAATGTGGCAGTGGGGGCTGGAGGGGGGAGGACAGGGGAACCCATGGCTGATGTATAAAATTAAAACACAAATATAATAAATTTAAAAAAAAGCTAACAGACAAGTAGCTGTGCAGGAGGCAGGAAGTCAAGTGGGAAAGCCAAAATGATAATGATGGGAAGAAGGAGAGGGAGTCTAGAGAGATGCCAGTCAGCCACTGAGTCAGCAGGGCATGCAAAAATTGAGCAAACAAGTCATGAGCTGTAGCTGGAGTTTTCTCCAGGCCTGCCTGGCTCACATTAGGACAAATCTCTCTCCCCTGCCAGTCCCACAGCTGCTCAGACCCTACCAAGTAAACACACAGAGACTTATATTACTTACTAACTCTATGACTGTAGTAGGCTACTTGTTATCTAGTTCTTATATCTTAAATTAACCAATATCTATTAGTCTATACATTGCCACGTGGCTTGTGGCTTACTGGTACCTTACATCTCACTTTTTATGGTGGCATCTGGCAGCATCTCTCTGCCTCAGCCTTCCACTTCCCAGAATTCTCCTCTCTGCTTGCCCTGCCTGTACTTCCTGCCTAGCTACTGGCCAATCAGCATTTTATTTATTAATGAATCAGATCAACACATTTAACATACAGAACATCCCACAGCAATGAGCCACATGGCAAAGGATAAATAGAAATATAGGTTAATTTAAGTGTAAAAATTAGCTAGTAACAAGCCTGAGCTATTGGCCAAACATTTATAATTCATATTCAGTTCGTTTTTTGAGACTAGGTGTTGGGATGGAAAACGTCCATTTACAGCCCACCTCTGTGTCATGTCCACCTCAGACTCTGGACTTGTTAGTCATTAATCTTGACTGCCTCCTAGCTGTTTGCTATTTGCTTTTGTTGCTACCTCTGATCTTGCTGGTATCTTGAGTGTTGTTAATTATATTAATCTTTCTCTGTTGTTACATTATTTTCTATCAATTTTCTATTGTAGCTTTATCTCAGCAGAGAGCTATCTCTATCACCACAAATTATAACTGCAGTCTTCTTTGGTTACCCCATGTGGACCTCTTATAAATGAGCTGGTCTGGGATATTTACTAGATAGCAGCCTCTGGTTAAAGCCATCTTTACTTATAACCGAGTCTGTAATAGTACATTGCATTAGAAGCACAAATATACGACATTTCAGAGGTTATGACTCTATCAGCCACTACCATTTGCATAAAGATGCATCTTAGGCCAATAGTTAGAACAATGAAAATCTATGAATATAAACATAAATATTTAAAAGTAAGGTTAACTGGCCTGTCATCATTAACTAAGTGTCTTGTCCTTCCCCTTATCTAGTTAGCTTCATTATTTCAAATCCAAATGCAAGCCTTCTCTTCATCTCCCTCAGTAATTTAGACTCTGCTATTTAAACTCTTGATCTTTCTTTAACCCCAGCTTATTTTCTCATTTCAGCAGATGTGAGTATATTGTAATTTTCACTCTAGGTCCCTTTCTCTTCTTCTTACAGACAGATGAGTCCTACATCAAGAGAAACAATCTCGTATTCAGGCTCTCAACTCTCCTGAGAATGATTCTTTGTAGCATTAGTCTATTTGTTTGAGTGTGAATTTACTCCATGGGCTGGTATAATTGAACATGTGGTCTTTAGTTGATGTGTTGTTTTGGGAGGTGGAGAGGTGTGGCCTTGTTGGAGGTAGTATGTCACGAGAGGCAGGCTTTGACAGTTTGGTGAAACCATGTTACTTTTAGTTTGATCTCTCTGTTTCAAGCTTGCTTTTTAAGATGTGTTCCCTCGGCTTATTGCTCCTGCCACTATCATGGACTGTCACCCGCTAGAGCCACAAGCCAACACAAACTCTTTCTTCTATAAGTTGTCTTTGACATGGAGTATTACCACCACAACAGAAAACAATCAATCAGCTATAATGTCATCAAGAAGATTGTTGGATATGGTGGCTCAGTGCCTCATTGAAACCTACTAGAACAGGGTCTGCCTTTTAACTAGATCTACAAGTAATTCATATTCTTGTAAGATTTGGAAGACCATAACTCTGGAGGAAAAAAGCAGGAAAATAAAAGCTACATTTTGTAATCAGTTAAATATTACATGCATATTAAAATTTTATAAATAAATATGTGATTAAATAAATGGAGATATATGTCTGGAATTGTTATTTAATATGTGTTAACAACAATGATTAGTTCACTTTGCGGTTACATTAAGGAAATGGGTTTGCTTTTAGTTCTCCTTGACCATTTAGTACATTTCAATGTAAATAGATTTCTGCACTGAAATCACCATTTTGAAAAGATGAAGGTAAGTACTTTTCTCAGGTGCTAACTTTTCAAGTAAGAAATAAATGGCAACAGGAAAATTAATGTCACCATTTCAGGAGCCTTCTTTTCTAAAGTGTAAAGCAGAGAAAATCCTAGAGTCCAGTAGGTCACAAATAGCCCTGTGAGGCGAAACCATCAGTAATAAAATGTAGTCATGCATTCCTTCAAGGAAGAGTTAAAACTAGCAGGAAGAATGTGATGAACCAAAGAAACAGGACCCTCATAATAATCCTAGTCACATCTTAAAATCCCACTGATAATCATAATGCAAGATGAGTGATAACAACTTTTCCTAGACCATCATATGAGCATGTGCATCACCCTGTGGGTAGGAGACAAGGCATTAGTTCACAGGGTGTTTCCAAAACTATTTCATATGACTGAAAAACAGTTCTAGGATTTGCCCATGAAAATTACCAGGCAAATTCTTGATTCAATAGGCTATTGCTTTCTTATTTCTGTCCCTCTCTCTTTTTGTTCTTTCTTGTCTCATGTTCTCTAGCTTTCTTCATTTTGTAATAATCCAGTATATATAAAGGGCTTGCAGCACAACTCTTTAGAAAGCATTTAGATGGTATATTGTCCGAAGAAATAAAAGATATCATTCCAAGTTATTCTTAACTGCTCCTAGTTTCTCTATTTACCTTCCCAAGTTTGTTTTTACTCCATTCCACGTGTCACCATAGGATAGAAACCATGTTGTTTTAAGGAACCAATAACTCATTTTCGATTTGTCATTTTCACTAATAATTTAAAATACAACAACAACAAAACTCTCATATGCCAACAAGGATTAAATAAACATTGCATTTCAGTCATGATGACTTTCTTAGTTTCAAGAATCTTATAATGTCCAGTTGCAATGAGAGATAAAACTTGAACTCAGAGTGACTAGCACAATAGTTGTGAGATAAATAGTGGTTCACTTACAATCCCATTTTTTTGTGTATCCTTAATTGCTCTCTCTCCCTCTCCACCCCCTTGCTGTGCACAGTCTCAAAACCAACTGTTTGCAAAAGACATTGCAAAAGTATGTTTGTTTAAAATGTTCTTGTAATCTTATGTAATGGGATAAGAAAGTTAAGGGTATCCACTCTGGAATTTAGCAATGTGGTAACTGCTACTTTAGCTCTGAATTCTCCTTATTCATGTAGAGTGGCTTCTTCTTTGAAAGGAGCTGTATAGCATGCCTGAGAACTAGCCTTGCAGGAATCATTTGGGGCCCCCAAGGTCTTTTACTCCTCAGCATAGTTGCCAACTCCACATTTGAACTTCACTGAATCCTACATTTTTCTGTTTTCTCTTGATATGTACGTGTATCTGAAATAGTAGTTGTGTATTTTCCATTAGTCATAATTAATCATGTTCTTTTTCACTTGGAACTGTGTGAAGCATTTGGAACACTCAGAATTATAATGTGTGAATTTCATTATGAACCAGGAGAAAGTCTATGTGAACTAAAATTTGTCTTTTAATAAAGTATTACAGAGGTATTGAGGAGTCCCTAGAATATAGAAACTGTTTAATAATAATTAGACTATATAACAATTATTATTATTATTACTGCTATGTTGGTTTTAGAATTATGAAATTATAATTTCTATAATTATTGATAGTCTAAAAAAGTATGATTTTAATACTGTGCTTTCCAGCCTGTCAATCAAAATATCCTTTGTATGTCACCCGCACAAATCTGCCTTGATTACTATTTAAGAATCTTTTTTTAAATTTATTCTCCTACAGGCATTAAAAAGTTGTGGGCTAGAGAGAAGGTTTATAGGTTCAAAGCAACGAGCTTTTCTAGACTGCCTGAATTAATTTCTCAGGCTTCATGTCCAGAGGCTCACAGTCTTATGTAACTCCAGCTCCAAGGAATCTGATACCCTCATCTGGAATTTACAGGTTTGCACATGTGTCATGCACTTACACAGATAAACACACAAACACACACATACACACACACATAAATTTAAAAACATTAGGAAATTTTTCATGTAATATTTTTGAAAGAGTACTTGCCTTATTTTATTGCTTTCAAAATGAACTATTTACAAATCTTATAAATGAAATTTAAATAGAATTTGCCATGTAATTTTATACAAACATTTTACTTCTATAACCAATAGTTTTCTTCATTTTTTAATGTAATTGTTATTGAATATTTTGGAATTTCACATAGTACTCCCCAATCATACTCACTTTCCAATTCTCCCTGTGATTCCTTGTTGTTGTTTGTTTTGTTTTTCAGACAGAAGAAATCCGGCAAGTTTATTTACATGTGATAGTGCACTAGAAAAGAAGACTCCTTATGATTCTAAAACAACAGAAATATAGATATTTAATATATGTTTACTTACCTTATTTGCCATTTTACTTTTGTTATCAGTATAAATAATATGCACTAATATATGTGTACTGCATATACAAGGCCAGTACTAGGCCATTTAGGTAAGTCTGTGAGCATTAGTTAGTATGACGGGCTTTGAGATTCATGTCACTGGTCTGGCTGCAATGTCCTCCCATACTCTATAAACAGCAACCACAGTGTAGCTAGGACAGAGCATTGTATGCTTAGAGAATAATATTGTCCCATATTGTCATATAATCTATCTCCTCTTCTTTGCATTTTAATAGCACACCTATCTTTGCCTCAAAGATAACCCAAAAAGACATTCCTGTGCATTTCTGGATGTTTTTTTCATTGCTCTAGTATTTGATAGCTCATATAATATTTAATTGCATAGGAAATTATATTTCTATCCAATCATTTCCACTTTTAGGCTTTTACTGGGGATCTTTGGTCTATTTAAACTATAGCATATTTTAATAATTTTAATGCATTTTAGATCTTCTGGAAACTGTTTTCAATTTCTAAAGGTCATTTTAGACATCACTCCTGTATGTTTAACTTTTTCATATATAGAAATATTGCTTATCTGATAAACTATCAACAGTATCTAAGAAGCCATTAATAAGAATATTTGCTGGATTGTAATCTAAGATCTATGCATTAATTATCTTGTGTGGATACAAGAGCAGTAAATTTTATAATTTGATACTATGTATATAAGACCTCCTTGGAGTTGAAAGGCAAAGGCTGAACCGTAGACAGTGAAGCTGTTCTACTCCACTGTTCTTGCTTATGAAGGCATCAGATATAGGTAAGCTTTCCTCTTCAGGGTGTTTTTGGTGACCACATCCTTTGTAATGACATATGCAGCAAAACATTCATTTCTAAGGTTGGATTCACACACAAAGATGGATTTATTCATATACTCACCCACTCTTTCATTCTATACGATTGAATATCTATGCCATCTACCTAAAATATATCTATTTTATCTTAACATTAAGCAGAACACCTTGCCAGGTACAGAGAATGATGAAGTGAGGTATGCAATCGGGAAGGAGCATGGTCAGGTCTTTTCCATATTTTCCCTCCACTCCTAAAGCTTTCTGCATTGCTGATTTGTTCCGATATGATGAGATAGTCTCAGTCATTTCAATATGATGAAGCCATATCTGAAAAATAAATATCCCCTCCAGTGTCTGACTTCTGACCAAGAGGATATGGAACCAGGAAGGAAAATTGGATCAGAATTTGGAGCTTGGGTGTGAAGATTGCAGAAGAAGATAAAAAAAATTGACAAAAGTATTAGCACCTATCTTGGGACTCTGAATTGTTTTGGATCTCATTAGATATCCTGCATGACAAAGCCTTGACATTCTTAGGCCTACTTCTTCTGCAGTAACTTATTATCACTACCTTATTAAAAGTCATAAACATACCTAGTGTCTTGTGTAATATGTGGTATCAAATATTCATATAATGAATATTTTGAATATTGCTTATATAACTTATGGAATATTAAATATTCTTTACTAGAGATATTTAACAGACACTAGTTTTCATTCATACATTAAACCTATGTACCTGATTGTAACAACACAACTTGGAGAATATCTCATATAGATAAATTAGGGTCTCAATTATAAGAATTATTAGCTAAAGCCTCTGCTGAAAATACTAAGTTCTTGACACAAGTCATCTACACCCATAACAGATTTTGAAATACTGTTAATTTTCTCTCTCTTTTTTCAGTGAATTGGCTTTTGCATCTATAGAAGTTAAAAATTACTGTATTAAGATGGTTCATTGAAGGTCTGTGGTTCCTGCCGCTCTCTCTGCCTGTCAGAGCAGAGTAGATTTATAGATATTCAAAATAATACTTGAAACTAAAAGGGGAACTTCTTACAGTTCGCTTGGAGAAGGTTGTCAGGAAGAGTCTGAGTATGTCAACAATAACTTTAATAACTGGATGATTAATAAGGATATGCTCGCTCTGCACTGAAGTGAACATGGACAGCTCTCATAAAGCGTTGAAATGCAGAGGAGTATGCAATTCATACATTACCTGAACAAAACATGTTATCTTACTACTGAAAGGGGCTTTCCTACAGTCTCATTCCTGGTCTCCCAGGGACTTTGCTACCTGGCCAATTATACATGTTGTGTCTTATCTTCTTCATTCATAAAATTAAAAAAAATGAAAGAACAACATTTTACATATAATTCTGGAGAGTTGTCACAATCTTAGAAATGATGAATTGAGTGATTAGCAACAAAACACAGGAAAGACTGAAGTGTCACAATGAGTGCCGTATAGTTATAAAAACACGAAATTGTAATTTTAATCCGTTTTCTGTTTACCATTTGCTGTACTGTGATTAACAGAATCTCTCATAATCTCCATGAATATAGTAGTAGACACTTGAGAATGTAGAAAAATTGTACTAAACAATAAACTACTTAACCAGTGATTATTATAATATCTTCTTAAAAATTTAATACACAAGATGAAATTCTGTTAAGATTCTTATTGCTAAGTGCCAGCTAGTTTGAGGTTGTTGTAATATAATAATGATGTTATTCTCAGTGAAAGACTTCTGATGATGTGGGGTACCTGAGTTTATACAAAGAAGTTTTCATTCATCTAGCCCTTTCTAAAATTTAATGGGAATTTCAAGTATTTAAGCCAAAGTTTGATTCCATAATAAAACATGGCTAAATTTTAAATTGTATAACGCCTCATTTATTTTACCGAGTTACCCAAGTAGTACATAAATGTTGAGATAGGGCCATGCTCTCCCATGAGCTATTCTGTATTTGCATTTATCATCAGATGATATCTTGCCCTATGATACTCCAGTTTAGAAACTGATTGAACTTACTCTTAAGGATGGAGAGTTACTCCACCTGTCCATGTGGCCAGCACAGTCTGTTGTACACCATCCACTAGCACAGGGGCAACTGACAGATGATAGGTACTAGGAGAAGGAGAGTCAGTTTCGTTATGGATGTGAGACCTGGTGGTCCAACTACTCTCCGTAAGCAGGCACAGTTATGTGTTAGAGGCACAAATTGTACTTTATGAGTTTAAGATAAAAGACAACACAAGTTTGTATAGCTCTGGGAGTGTTTGGTAGTGGGTAATTATGATCAAAATGCATTCCATGAAATTTTGAATAAGCTAATAAAAATGAGAAAAAAAATCATATCCCAGAACAAAGATCACCTTGGCCCACTCATTGCTGAAATGATATCTCAGCAGTTATGTGCATTTAGAAAGCATAAAGCTGATAGGATTCCCCACATTGTTTCTCCTCTAAAGACTGTACATGTTTTGCACTAAATCATTTATAAAACTAGATATGTTTCCTCTTGATTCATTGTTCAAATTGCTTTGGTGTGTTCAAAGGAACAAAATTTCAGTCCCATATATTTTGAATATTGGTATGAATATTAAAAAAATGACAAGTTTCATACATCTCTAATATGACATTACAAAAAGAGGGCAAAAAATGAAAAAAAAAAAAACAAAAAGAAAATCAAGAGACAAGCAAATTAACCATCAGTAGCTGAGCATTTTAAAAACCAAACTTTTCTCCACCTATCCCCTCTCATTTCTCATAAAGGTAAATTGAATGTTCAGGAGTAGAAAATTAGAAAATATTTTATTAAAATACAATTAAGAGACATTGTTAATCACCTTTATTATTATTTAGTTATAAACTTCTTTTAAAAATAATTTTGCAAATTGAATGACTATTATAGCTTATGAAAATTCCACAATATTTATTGTGTACCTGAAAAAGCACAAACAGGAAGTAACTATGAACCACCTCATATTTAGTCTGTGAATTCATTTAATCATGACAAGTAAAAATTATCAAATAATTTATATTGTGTCTTTAGGCTAAATTCATTTTTTATTAATGGTAAAGGTTTTGTAATATTTGTTGTTATATTAAAACAACTCATGCACTAAGAGGGAGTTTCTGCAGAATGGGCCTTGGTGGATCTGTAAGTGGTGTTAGAAAAATACTTCATTTTGCCTTTGGCAAAAGCCTTGTTCTGCTCAACTGTGGTGATCCATTTGCAGGGGCTGTGCTATTTCTGGTTCTAAGAACCATTGTCCTTGAGAATGCTTAAAATCGACCATTCACATCATAAAGGTTCCTTAAAATGTATCAGCCATGTGCTTTCTTTCTTCTGATAAATGGAATAAAATAATTTTTACCTAAAAAATAATATCAAATGCTTTAAGCATGGAAATTTGTTGATTTTTCTATGGCTGTACATAACATGACTTAGGTGTTTCTTAAATTTCACATTATCAGGTCATTTACTTTTACTGTTGTTTATATTAAATTAACTAACCATGTAATTATTTCCAACTGAGTTAACTTTCATCAAATAATTAAAATATTGTAAAGAAGAAATGTCCCATGAAAAGGTATATATTTATATACTATATTTACTTTTGAGAAAATGTGATCTTTTCCAGCAATGTGTTTCTCTCTTTCCATAAACATCTACCTCATCTATTCAAATCTTTTTAACACTGGTGTTCAGTTCTAGCGTTCTCCTAGGTTTCAGGAATTTTACATTTCTTCATTTACATTAAAGATGTAAATTTTAGGGGATAAGAACCAGCCAGAATGCCCAAGATAAGTAAATGGAAACTCTGCCAGTCAAGTGACCAAAAAATCTTCCATTTACCATGTTATCATGTGAACAATTCAGAGAGTCAATGTATGCTACTATTTAAAACCATGCGTTTTTAAAACCATCATTTAATAGATGTACAAAGAACTCTTAGCACAGATCAGAGGGTTTTGTTATCATTGATAAGCTTCCAAATTAATGTGTAAACTCATTGCCAATAGTAATGATTCAAAATTTGTTTGGAAACTAGGTGATTTGACTTATAAGTAAAAATATAAGAACTCCACATAGAGATTTCACTTAAAGGTGACTGCCTTTGGCATCATGCTTTTCTTTATATCTTATGGGTACAGGCAATGACTGAGTGTGTTCAGATAATCTTTTCCTTTCCAGGGTTTCTTTATAGCAATGACCTGAAGGGTCATTAAAAAAAAAAATAAAAAAATAAAAAAATTTAAAAAAACAAAAAAAAAAACAGCTAACAAGGAGAGGACATACTTTTATTGCTATAGATAATAAAAACCAATGTCTTCTGTGATATATAGTTGACATCTTTATAAGTCTTCCAGGTGACTGAGTGCCACGTTTGTTCTGTTATCACTCTTTCCAGATATCATTGTAAGAAAGGCTATTGTTTTAGGTCCTAATGAGGACTTCCTGTTGATAGCTGTTGTTTTAGCTTGTAATTATATGATTACTTGGCATTTAGGCACAAAGTTATACATATCTATAAATGATGTGTTGGGTAAAGTTTGGAGAAATGGCTCAGCTGTTAAGAGCACTTGAATGACCTTGCAGAAGATGTGGGTTTGCTTCCCAGAACTTATTGCTCATGGCAGCTTACAACCATAGGGAGATTAAATTCCAGAGGATCTAATGCTGTAAACCTAGTGGTGGCCTGGACACTCCCCACAATTTGACCCCTTTATTCTTCTATGTTCAGCCACCTCCTCCCCTGAATTGCTCATGCTGTAGTCCCTTTCTCCTCCACAGTCAGTTCTAACTCTCAAGCACTTGCACTGGCTTATTCCTTCCTCTGTCTGGGATGCTGTTTTCCTAAAGATGCATGCATTCTTTCCATTATTCTTTAACAAGTTGATGTGCAATGACCTCGTCCTGTGCTTTTATCTTCATCAGTGTTCTTCAGGGATTACATCACTTTGCATTTAACAGACCTGCTAATATTTTTCTTCCCTCCCGCCAACTTATATTTGAGTTCTTGGAAACTGGGATAATTTTTGTTTATTTTTCTAAAACATTCCCCAATTCCAAGAATATGGAATTGTTCCTATTACATAATCCATAAATATTTCCTGAGTGAATTTGTATCATTTTATTACATGGTTAATTATGGTGAAAAACATGTCTTCCATTTTTCAGACCTTCTGTATTTTATAATAATAATAATAATAATAATAATAATAATAATAATAATAATAGTGGCAAAGAATATCCCTTCCATTAGGCCCTTTAATTCACTTAGTTAATATTAAATGTTCTCTCTGGAAGGTTTCAGGGTACTTATTATTTCCATTTTAGAATCTTCCGCATTGTACCATGCTTTCAAGTTACTAAGCACATTGCTATGTCCCCAGCAGATTGTAAACTACTTTTAGTTATGGCTGTTTTGGAGCGCCAGTCTGCCACAGGCCCCGAGGGCCCCTCTATGTAGGTTTGCCAGATAAAATAAAGGATATACAGTTACATATAAATCTCAGATAAACAACAAATGCAATATTTGGACCACAGTTATACTAAAATATTTATGTACCTGAAAGTCAATGCAAATTCTATCTCTAGATTTTATTTCCAACCTTTCTTATGGTGTAAAGGTGGATGTAATATCTTCCAGAAGTGAATACAACTGAACCTTCAGAGTCTGTGGATTTCTCTTTCAATTCCTTTCAAATGCGGAAAGTGTGGCTTGATCTCCTAGCACTTAGGGAGGATACAGCTGCTGCTTAATTTATTCACAATTTATTTTAATCTGAGTAATAGCCCTCTTCCATCATTATCCCCCATCAATCACTTGTACCCCTCTCCAGATAGTCCTTTTTAAGAACAACTGGCACAAATAGTAATGTCATTTAATAGAATATCTGGTGTTGTAGAATTTTGAAAACTAAGTTCTTCTAGACTGATATTAGATTTAAAATAAAAGTATAAAGAAGACTCAAAGAATTCCCTGATACACCACCTTGACCTATTTGCGGTGTACCAATGTATATGGAATTGTCGTTGGTTCAATTACAGACAAACAATTTAATCTGGCATAGATTCCAGCAGTTTGCTCACAGTGTTCTCTGAAGGTATCACTCTGAGTTCACACTGAAGTCATAGAGTGGTTGACGAGTGTGGTCTTTGTCTCCCTTGCTTTTCATAAGCTTAGAGGCTTTGGGGAACAGCACAGGTTTGCAGAATGGGTTTTCACTTCCTTCTCCATTATGCGTTTCTTTGAAATGGCAAGAGATTTTAATTATTATGGTGGACTATTATTATCTTTTGTTGAAAAAAAAACAGCACAGAAGTAAACTGTCCTCATCACATCAGAGCATCAGGATGGTAAAACAACTTGTTACCTTGTTAACATTGAACACAAGAGTAACTGACATTGGCCATTTTTCTCTTCTATAGATAACAATTATTCTCTTTTAAATTAATGAACTCACTATAATTACTTGGAACCCTGATTCATGAGCTACATTTTTTTTTTTTTACTGTGTGCTTGGAGAGTAATAACTTTTCTTTATAACACATTTCATTGACATGTTTTACCTGTATGTTACTCAGCTCAAAAGTTTTTATAGACTAAAGTTAGCAATCACAACATTAAATCATTTGGAAATATGAGCAAACATATTCAAACTACAGATGCAGACTTTCATGTGCCTTTCAAAATGATCACAGGGAATTGTTCTCTAAGTCATTGAATATGTTCTCATCTGAATGAGTTTAAAATATTGTAAGATTGAGTTGGACCCAATAAATTGAATCAAAATAATTGCTTATTTTACTGATTTATTTGCTTCAATTCAATGAATAACTCACATGTTGTAGTAGAATCCTACATGCTACCCCTAATTTTCCAATCAGAACAAAAGGGTGATGGGAAGAAGAAACACAAAAGGAAGGGAGCTGGAGTGGGTTAACAAGTGAGTTGTCATGGAAGTGATGTGCTGCTTTCTCCAACATTTGAGAACCAACAGAGTGGGAACTCAGTTGAGCTGTACAAAAAAAAAAAAAAAAAAAAAAAAAGGAAGGAGATTAAAGCACTGCAAGAGAATTTGACTTGTTTCCCTGATGTCAGGGTGGCTCAGCATCACCGAGGTGCTGCCTGCACTTTGGGGTGAGTGATGTCTTACAGTCAAGGAAATCTCCAGAATTCTAAGTTCCTTAGTGGACTCCTTCTTAGAAGGTGTCTGATGCAGCCGATGTTTATTAAAACAAAACAAAACAGTAGTGTGTGTCCAGGTACTGATAGCCTCGTATGTTGGACCCAGTGCATTGCTAACAGCTGCATCAGGAAAATATACATTCCTGAGTTGTTATTTAATGTTATAACCATGTAAGTCATCTCACACTACATGTATGGCAGCAAATATCAATAATTTTTAGGTTCTCATATTGAAATACCATGCCATTTTATTGGTAGATTTCTAATCATGATTAAAGAGCATAAAGTGACTGAAGGTTTAAAGTATATCACTTTTTTTGTGAAACAAGGAATTCTGGGGTAGAAGGGTACAAGGATGAGTGGACAGAGGAGGGCAAGGAGATGGTGGGAAGAATCAGGAGGGAGGGGTGCATCAACCCAAAGCATGGGCAGAATGCTCA
Organism: Onychomys torridus; assembly: GCF_903995425.1. Taxonomy (NCBI): domain Eukaryota; kingdom Metazoa; phylum Chordata; class Mammalia; order Rodentia; family Cricetidae; genus Onychomys; species Onychomys torridus. The sequence continues at coordinate 4,173,768 of NC_050459.1, read as the reverse complement.
TAAGGAAAGCTGTGTTTTTGTATGATAATTTATAATTTTAGTTTAATTTAATTAACAAAATAACATTCAGCTTTCTGATTAAATTCTTAGTCAAGCATACAGCATGCATTTCAGAGCAGTGCAATGTCCTTTGTGTGACTGGTAAGGCAGTCTGTGAGTGTCATCTGCCCTGTGATTCCTCAGAGTTCTCAGGCTTCTTGCTACTCTTTCCAAGTCCATGTATCTTAAGTGTACTATCCCCAGCTTCTCACACAGGGAACCATAGTCTATTCTCGTCTTTCTACTTAGGCACATTTAACTTCTTAAGCCTTTTTTAAGTCTCATGCTCCACATGCATACCATGGAAATGAAAGGACTTTCACCATCACCCTATTTATAAGCTTCTGCACTATTATTCCCCGACTCCACACTAAACATATCTTTTGGCATAACACAGGCTTACTTTCCAGCTCAGCTTCTTAGCCTCTCGCAGGAAGGGAAACTCTAGACTTTCTAGCTGTTCTTGCTTCTTCCAAATGTGAGTGTTACACAGTAAGATGTAAGATCTGGCATCAAGGAGGCCACAGAAGTGCCTGACAAATTCAAACTCTAATACTTAAACTCTCCTAGGAAGTAACTTTACATGTGAGGGGGGAAAGACACAGACTGCCCAAAGATGCCCCTTTGTTCTTCCTCCTGGTCTACTCTTTGTTTTGACACCCTCTCACTCCTCTTTTGACTGCACCTCTGTACCTGGTTTCTGTCTGCATGCTTTACACCCCTCATAGTGAAGCAACAGCATGGAGAAGGGACCAATTGCACAGCCAGGTCTCCATGCCAGGAAAGGACTTTCTTCACTTTTAATATCATAATATGTTACATCTCTCTTCTAGACATTTCAAAACAAAATTAATCTTCATTGTTATCTATATGTGGTTTAGGTTGGTAGCTGAATTTTGAAAACACATTTGATTTTACAAAATGTCATCAATTAGTAAAAGGATATTCTATATTCCCATAGTCACTGTTTTAGCCACAGAAAGAAATTGTCTGTAAATCTGACACAGTCCCAGCAACTTACTTGCAGGAGGCATTTGGAAAATAATCTTTCAATTCAGTGTGTAACATTATACTTCAAGATATCACTAGATACCTCTTCAAAGCTACTAACTGAGAAAAATCTAACTCATTGATAGCATAATATGCGTTTGAGTTGAAGAAGCTGTGAGACTCTCCATGGTGCTGTCATGCAGAGAAGTACAGCCATGTTGGATGACCATTCAGTATGCTTTCCTGAAGGAAGAAGCCAACCTTACATTCCTTCATATTTACCTGCATATGTTTGTACTTCTACTCATAGTGGGGAAAGCCATTCATATGTAGAGGTGGAAGGATCATGCATTTGCTATTTACCTTCTGTAGAGTGTTGTTGTCAATCTAAGGCTGTTCTGAAATATAGTCCATGAAAATCACTTAAGTGTTTCCCAAAATAAAGCTGTTTTCCCTAAGAGATTCAAGAACATTAGGAGTTTAATGTTCATCACAGATGATAAATGGCCACATTTGGGATTTTATGGAGATGTGCACACACTCTGCTCAGAAGGTCTGTGTGGCAGATTTGTTTCCTCCTGGTCTTGTGCAACTGTGAATGACTGAAAAGTCATCTTTGCCAGTTCTGTGTGTGTCCTCCTCTCCCCATTATTCAGTTTCACATGCTAGTTCTTGTCAGGTTGGATGAGTTGCTGCGTGAGCAGAAACTGCAGATGCATCTCTGTCTCCCCAGACTGTTCAGATCTCACATTATTTCAGTTTTGTAAGAAGGGAACCAAAGGCAGCCTGCCTATAAGAGCAGGTTTTTATGACACTATTGATGCTCCTTCCATATGAATGGCTTAGGACAACATTGCTTGCATTATTTCTCAGTGTGTATGTGGTGTTGGCAACACTATTTAACAAAGTGTGTAACTAGCTTTTTGGGGGGAGATCCTAGTGGAAATGGAGAGACTCATCAGAGAACTGATCATTTGTGTGGAAGATACGTGTTTGCAGAGACTCTGTGGATCAGCTAAGTGTATGAGAAAGAAAGCATCATGGACAGGATGACAAACAGGATTGTAAGAAGACCCAAAGCACACTGAGAAACATAAGAGGAGATGGTGTCTGCTTAGCTGCATTGATAAGACTGGAAGGAGAAGCATGATGGAAAGCAATAATATTTTGAATTTTTTCTAACCACTACTAACATATTAACTCTTGAATCCAACTCTGTCAGTTTCTCTGAGTTAATCTCTACAAATACTTTACCATGTGAACAAGCCCACAATGTTTCCAGTATGGCCATTGATGTTTTATGATTTTACTGAGCATTGGAAAAATTAAGGCTATTATTCCATTGTCTCATGCTGGTGGAGCCATTGGTTACACTGGGAATTGCATTTGTATAGGTGTTGGCTGGCTTTTAAATATTACTATGAAAGCAATATTTGTATAAGAAAACACTTGGTTTTATTCACACAAACATGCATGCACACACACATATGCATGCATATGAATTTAGGCTGTAGAGACTAACCATATAGAACATTTTAGGTAACAAAGCAGGGTGCTTGAAGAAATGTCTCTGAAGGCATAACTCCAACTAACGTAGCTTTAGGAAAGCTGCCTCATTAAATTCACTCAGTGTAGCACAATTTAATTCTAAGACAGAAAGGCATCCATTAATATGTTAGGCCAAACAAAGTTAGAAATCAAAAAACCAAAATACTTCCACTGTTTCTCTCATATGGCCCGGATTATCCTTTCTCATTGTAGAGAAGTTTCCCACAGTGGATGACAAAGCCTTGCTGCAGATAGCTCCCAAGACTCTTAAGAACTGTCCATTGAGAAACAACTTTTTCTTTTCTTAAATCCACCTAATAATCTCAGAGAACAATCTTTCCCAAAATCCACACTACTGTAGGCCTGAGGTCAAGTTAAGGTAACAAATAATTATTGGCACAAGAAGAGAAGTTGGCCTGAATAAGAAGTAAAAATAGATAGGATTGTTGTGACCTCAAAGTTAAGGGGCTGGGGAAATAACACAGTTGTGGAGTGCTTGCCTAGAATGTGTGAGGCCCTGGGTCCAACTCCTAAGGGCCAGAAGAGTTCATCTTATGGATTTTAAATGCACAGAGTTAAAGGGAATCACACAAAGAAAGGATACCAAGTAGTGACCATAGTTATTATCTGCCATTCCATGCAACCACAGCTCTATTTCTTCTTATTTCTCTGTATAAAATGGATGAGCATACTCAAAAGTAAGACCTTTACATTTTAATGCTTATGCTAGACTGAAGGATACAGAGTGAGTGATTTCTCAAAGGAGAGATAATGAGAAAATGGAGATTATACTTTTTCTAATTATCAAAAACACCACAAGGTTTTAAGCCCTTTTGCTTCTTGGGAGAGTGTTCTGCTTTCAGAAGTGTCCCTATTGGTTTGGGATGCTACACAATGCCATCCATCTTTGGAATAAAACTGAAATCGGTTCAGATCCAAAAAACTGCATAACCCAGTGAACAGAGGAGTTTTATATTCCCATCATCTGGAAACACAGATGTTCAACTTGTTTGTTTATTTTTTGTTCAGTTAGAGTGTGAACCACTTAATCTTATGGACTAGATGTACTCTGAACAGTTTCCACTCAACATAACTAGGGGTAATTTTGAGAAACCAGTCCAGATAAAACACTGAGACTGATGATTATGCTTAGTTGTTCAGGTGTTATAAGCCATTTGTGAATTGTTCATCCTTAATAGCCATTTGTAGTATTTCCTTTGTTATACAGAGATATATAATCAACTCTTGCTTAAACAATAACAACTAAACACTCCCAACTAGGAGTGATTTGTTATAATCATGATTCATTTGTTTTATTTTTATCATAACTTAATTGAAAATGCTCTTGACATAACAGACCTGTTGTTTTGTAGTCCCTTTGTTAACAGTAACAAATATGGGAGAGATAAACAAACAAAAACAACCCAGGAATTCAGAGTCATTTATGTTCCTCAATGCCATCTTCACCACCTTTGTTTATTTTTATCAAACTGCTAAAAATGGTTGACCAGAAATGTATTATCAAGATGATGTAGTACACCAGTTAAGTGATTCTCTGGAAGCCTCTTAGGACAGTTGCATCAGATTGGGAATTTTGTTTTCAGAAAATAAATTTGGCATGGGTAATAAGTTTCAGTCATAGGAATGTCAATTCCCAGCAAATGAGAAATGTAAGGTTTTACAGGTATCATCAAAACTGCTGGCTAGTAGAGGATTTTAGGGTCATATAGCTGGGTTAGTATCTATGGCACATTGTGCTAGCAACACAGCTTTCAGCTAAACAGGTAAGGTTCAAACATCAATGCACATCCTGATTACCAAGAAAATTACAGTGTTCATCAAAATTACAGTATGCAGCAGTGATTTGTGGAGTCAGTGACCTCTAGACTGTTGCATGGGGCGGGGGGAGCAGTGTTCTTTTCTCTGACTGCAATTAGTTACTTGTTCATTTATATTTCCCTCTCCTTCTGTTCATTCTTCTTTCTGTATTCTCTTCTTCCTTTCTTTCCCCACCCAACCATTCTTTTCTTTCCTTCCTTCTTTTAAGACAATGTCATGGTACATGGCCTCTGGTGGCATCAGACTTGGTATCATTTTGTCCAGCATAGCTTAGCTCCCATGAATTCTGGGATTACATTCACATGCTATCCTATCTCACGGCTTAATGTTTTAGAAACATGGATGCCTACTTACACCTTGCTACACCAAATAAACTGTGGTATGGAAATCAGGCATCATATCTTTTTAACACACACCCTTCTCCCTGTTGCCAGTGATTCTAAATTGCACCACAACTTGTGATTGAATACGTTGGCAAATCTTGAAAGCTCATGATCATTTCAGATGTTATTTCTACAAAAGGCTGTGTGTTGGAGTTAATTAATTAGAGTGATGGGGCAGAGCAGACTGTTTATCTGTGCTATGAACACATTGAGCTTAAAGTCTTTGAGGTATCACTTAATGACAGTACTTTAAATGAAATTAGGTCTGTTGTGAGTTTCAGAAGCCATGAGTTCAAAATAGGTCAACATATACTTGATAGTTAATGTCCAAACATAAAGTGTCCATGAATGGTATAGAACTTAGAATGATAAAAAATTAGGACAAGTGAAATCACAAGTATGAGAAATATCAAACTATGAAAGAGTCAAGGGAGGGAAAAGTGCTACTGCTTGGGAGCATAGAAAGAAACAGTGAAATGTTTTGCTATTAACATGGAGTGATTGGATCTAGCCACCGGCTAAAGAATTGGATAGCAAGGAAAATTGGAAATGCCAAGAGGAAAGGGGCCACAAACCAAAAGCAGATGAATTCATTGGAGCAGCCCTGCAAAGACTCCCCTGTTCCCTAAATTAGGATCAGCTATTGTAAAACTGAAATAAATTGAGTGAATAAGGAGCACATCCATGTTCTTAGCTTGACCAAAGCTACAGGTCCTTCTACTGTGCCCAACTTTATAACATGCTAAATCCCATAAATTAATTAACTTGCTTTGAGTAGCTGAAGAGCAATAATTAAACCCTAATGTCTTTCCTTTGGGGAAACATAATAATGGAGCAAAGGGGATTGCTTACTATTTTCCTTACTTGCACCCAGGGAAATAAAACAAAACTACACTCCACAGCCAGTGCATATTCTGGCAGAGATTTTCCAGACTGTAAAGTACAGAAGTTATTCTAGACTCTGGAGCTTAAATGCACCATTTCAATGATTCAGAAAATATGATCAGAGCCAATCAAAAATTCTCAATATTTCAGAATTGAGTCACTCTCAGTGATAACAATTGGGTCCTATCTATTTATAAATGTTAGACTACTGTATTTTTAAATACTAGTTACTCATTTCTAAGTTGTTTTAGTCTTTCACAAAAATTATTTCTTACTCTTACTGCATTGAACTCTTATTCAGACCTATTCATCTTTCTACTTGGACACTGCTATGGCAGTGAAAATTGCTCCCAGGGGAAATATGCCTTCATGTTCCCTTCTGCTATGTGTGGACTTTTCCAAAGACCATGAATTTGAAACCTATCCCTAACTTCAGACTATGATGAACTGTGGGGTTATTCAAGTTATCCATCATCTGGAAAATGGGAATGATTCTAATGAGATTGCTGTTAGAATTTAATGAACAGTTCCATGTGAAATACTGACTTGGAATCAATAAGCAGTACATGCTAGCATTCATGACTCCCATAATCGATAACACTGGAATTTACTTTTTAAAATCTTCAGTACTTATAACCACTGTTAAGAGCTAAGATAACCAGTCTATATATTCTCTCAGAATTTTCATTGGTTTAATGGAAAACAGTAACCAATTTTAACAAATGGAGAGAATTTGAACACCAGGCCAGGAATCAACTTGTAACTTATAATCTAAATTCATGTCTTTCCTGGACTTAGCTATTGATGATTACAAACTTTAAGAAAAGTCTTACTGATTGGTGACTGCTGTAGGGTTGAAAACTCCCCACCCTCTCAAAAGATTATGTCAACATTTGTATCTAAAAATGAATGCAAACATGAGTAATGTGAATATAATACCTAAACAGTAATAGAAATTCAGAAATTATAATGAAATTATGAGCTTCAAACTATCATGGATTACACGGGTAGACCAAGAGTATTCCATCAATATGGAGAGAGAGAGAGAGAGAGAGAGAGAGAGAGAGAGAGAGAGAGAGAGGAGGAGAGGAGAGAGAGAGCAGACTGACAGAAACAGAGAGATTCTGGAAGGGGTCAAGTGCAGAATAAGTGCAGAAAATGAACTGAATTTATTTATAAATCAAGAGTCAAGCAATGTGCATAGACACAGACAGTGGGGAAGACATTCCACTCTGGACATTGCAAAAGATTCCAGCCCTGTGGAATCTTGGATTTCAGCAATGTGGGGTACAAATCAGACTTCTGATTTCCAGATATGAAAGGAAAACTAATACACGTTATTTTAAGTTACCAAGTCTGTGACACCTACAGACCTGCTTCTCACACACAGAGAGAACCAGTCAATCCTGCATATTGCTCAGCCCTGCTGCAAATGTACCTCCTCAGAGACAATTTCTATAGATAAAAGATAGTTTATACAAAATATTCACACAACAAACTGGTCCCAGGTTTTCAACAGCAACTCTGGAAAACAGAAGACAATAAAACCAGGTCTGAAACTAATGAAGGGAAATAATTTCTAGCCAAACACTCAGTTTTACGTGGTCATAGAATAAAGATGTTTCCAGATGTGGAAACCAACCGACACCACAGCATTTTACTTGTACTCTCTTTTTTACAGACGAGCTACAGATGAGCCTCCCTGTGAGGAAGTACTGTGATGTGGCAGGAGACAGCATCATCAGGAGGCAGGCAGTGTATTTGCTAGTGTCCAGAGAAGGCCTGGCTGACTGCTGTCAGCCAGTGGGCATAGAGGTTATAGAACTTCAGGAAATATACCTCCATGAATGAGGTGACCAAACGTGAATGAGAATAAAGACCTGGATTACATCAGTATGTTAAAGAGAAACTAGCTGAAAAAACCATTATTCATTGGAAATAAATAAATAGAAACTTTAAAACAAAGTTTGCTGTATAGATTGATTCTGATAACCAGAAATCATTCAGGTATATACTGTATAATTAACAAATGTTAGTTACAGGTATGTTCACATGCAACTGTGGGATGGAGTGTAGGCATAGTAAAAACCTAAGTCAACGTTTTAGGATATAACTTTTTCTCAGAATTAAGAGATGTACACCGGAAGTATGATTTCATTATTCAGAAATTTTGGAGATCTTTATAAAAGTTTCAATTCAATTTATATAGTTAATGGTATATCTTCACCTTTCTATCTGTCTTCATCTAGATCAATAAATAAGAAAAAGGATTCTATGAATTTAGAGTGAAAGGGGAGTTAAATGTGAGGTGTTTGAGGGAGAAAATAAAAAGAGAAAATTATGCAAATGTGTGTTTTAGTGTGTGTGTGTGTGTGTGTGTGTGTGTGTGTGTGTCTGTGTCTGTGGTGTGTGTGTGTGTGTGTGTGTGTGTGTGTGTGTACATGAATTGTGAGAAGTACAGTGAAGAACAGAGAACCTGTTTCCTCTCTACCAGGTGACCTTGGGAATGGGTAAACATTGTAAGCTATATAGCAGCTCTTTTAGAGAGAAAATAATAGTCATGAAGTAAAGCATTTACTATTCAGAAGTAAAATAGTTTCCTAAGAATATCAAACCTCCTAAAGTTTGTCTCCAACCAATACAGCTTAATTAAATCAGAAAAAGATATAACAAACTGTAAGGTGAATAAAATATTTCCTTCCAAGTTTCCAAAAGTAAAATTAGATGAGATAAAGGAATAATAGGCAAACAGACAGATAAACAGATAATAGACAAATAAGATATAGACAAAAAACCATGCCCCAATTAAATTAAAGTTGATTCTGAAAATAATTAATAAAATTTAAATGTTCTATACCTGAAATAATTGTCACTACCTTAATTACACTGTACTTATTATTGTCTTAAATAATAATAAAACAACCAGGACTACATGGATCTTCTATTATAAAAGATAAGCATTACAGTATTTATGACAAAGAACTTAAACATAATATAGAGTTTCAAGAAAAATATCAGTTAATGGACTTTTCTAAGCAAGCCTAAGCAAAGTAGCATTACAAACAAATCTATTTTGATAAAAATTGACTTTATTTTGCATATGCATATGTACACGCAAGAGAAAACTTTGAAAAGATTGTAGAAAAAAGAGGATATGAAAATTTATTTGAAGTGAATGGGGACTTAAAAGAATTAAGATTAGCTGATTACAAAGAAGTGTTGAGGTGCAGAAGTGACTTTAGTTGGTATGTGAGAAAAAATGAATGTTGAACTCTAAATCAGAAGCACAATAATCTTCTCAGAATTGTTTTACTATGGGCCTTGAAGAGAGTGGTAATTGACTTCTCAACTTTCCTTCCCCCATAATTCTCTAAAGACATTTTTCACATGACCTCATCAAAGCTATAGAAATTTGACACAAAAACTCCTAAGTATTTTAAAAGGTAATTTCCAAACTTTTTTTTTTCCCATTCTCTGTTGAAAGGGATGCCATTGTCCTTTTCAGGCATGTGGTCAGCTGTCTTTTCATCAGCAAGTGTTCCAGTCCCAAGGCCTTTCATCTACCTCTGTGGTCTTTAAATGTCTATATGTAATAGCTGTTCTTCTCATTAATTCACTAATTTAACTGCATTCATCTACTGTTGCCAAAGAATTCTATTTATTTATCCTTTTCTTCTTTTTCCAAATACATAGCAACAATTTTCAATGCAAATCATATTTCTGTGCTTGCCTTTTAAACATAAATTTCATTATTATTTGCCAATAGCATTCACCAAAAAGATCAACTGTTATAAATTTAAGAGTCATACTTTATTATACACTTTATTCATCTTGCACACACACATACACACACACACACACACACACACAATGATGAACTTGTAGCAGTCAGAGGACAACCTGCTGGATTCAGTTGTATTCTTCTACTATTAGTCCCAGCGATTCCACTCAGCTTTTCATGCTTGGCTCTTACCACTGAGACACCTCACAAGTTCAAGACTCATTGTTTTAAAAATCAATACTTAACGTAGCAGACACAAAGTTGATGTATTAATTAGAATGTAGAGTTAATAAACTGCCTATAAATGTAAATTGCTTTGTAATACTAGTTTTAGACTTTTTTCTACCATGGAAAATAATTTGGATACTAAGATCATCAAATATGATTAATTGGAGGTTGAGAGCAACATTACCAATTATTCTCGACTATACCCTTACTTATCTGAACATAAATTTTACTGCTTTTTAAGTCTTATTTTTTGATTAATTTTTATATGAAATTTCAACTGTAAGTTAAAATTTCAAATAATCTGTAAATCAAATGTTAAAATTTCTGTCAAAGAAACATGTGCTATAAATTTCTGTCATATAATAGTTAACATGATTTTGTGATGTTCATTTTTGAGCTACAATGACTGTCTTTGATGATACCTCAGATAATTTTTATTCTATACCTTTATTGTTAAAAATATCTGTATCTTGTCATCTTGCTGATTCTATTACCGATGACACTTTCCATCATGGAAATTTACTTAGATTTGTATTTTAAAATACTCTCCTCAATTGTCTTAGTTCATTTTGTAAATAGAAGTAGAATTTTCTAGGTTTTGAAGATTGTAATTTGTTTTAAGAAGATTTATTTTCACAGTATTAAAAAATTAAGTAGTAAGAAACTGATTTTCATAACCACTTCTTTATTGAGGTGTGCTCATTTCATCTAAAAAATTAGAGGTTATTAAGAGCATAATATGTAAGCAAGGACATTTTCTCTTTAAAATCCAAAAAGTAACTTCACTATGACATTCAAGAATTTTGAGCATCTTATTGAAGGAAACTATTTAAAATGTTGATCCACAAACTCTATTTCCATGACTCCCCAAGTGCAGACTAAAAGAATGTGAATATTTAAATAGTCAGTTATGAAACATTTGCCATAAAAGTGAATTTGTCTTGGCTTAGAAATCCTGAGTTTCTATTAGCATCTTTCCCTAGACCACATCAGGATGTTGTTCATTATCAGAAGTCATTCTAGGGTAAGAGGAGAGTGGAGCTGCAGAAGCACAATGTGTTTGGACATGTGGTTCTTTGGTTGGATTGGGCAGTGATAATTATCTCTGCTTATTTCTCCATCAACAGTCTCTTTGAACAATTTAGCCATTCTCAGTGACCTCACGGCCAGGGATCATGGCCCTCAGTCTTCAGAACACTAAAGACAAACAAGAAAAATTGCTCAGAGCCACGTTATTTTTGAGCTGCAGAATAGCTTACATGGTTAAAAATAGAATCCTGAATACATGTGTGAACATCGACATGAATGAAAACACTCACTCCTGTTTTCAGACTCAATGCCCCTGCTTGAAAGACAGCACAGTGCAGGCACCAAAGGTCAGTTAATGACCTCAGAGTTGGGATAGGACATCGAGACATTTCCTCTTGTTAAAAAAATAAAATAAAAATAAAAAATAAAAAACTCCAGAATTCTTATGAAACATCTCTTTAGAAGTACATGAATCCATGTTACATGTGGTTATATTCAAATATAAATTTAAGTGAGTGCCCCAAGAGAATCGGTGAAAATCTCCATGTACTTGTATACTAAACATGCCAGAAATACACAAAAACAAAGACAGGAAAGGAATTGTGAAAATATGAATGGCTATTCAACTTTAGATTTCTGCTAATAATATTTTATTCTTATAATCTGAATAGATGGCAAGCAGACAAAAATACCACGATTCCACTAAAATTATATTTTAAAAGATATGTCTTAAAAATAATCTGGGATAAATGGGCATGGTCTTAAATGGCAAAGTAGTTCACCCCAGGCACCTAATAATGACTTTGGTCGTTTTCCTTAGATATAAATGCTATTTCAAATGAAATCACAGTGAAAAACATGACAGAAGTACCATTATGAAGTCACTGTCAGATAATTACACTTACATTTGAGATCATGTTCCTTATTTTGAAATATTGCATGTTTTATCTGATTATACAACCACATTGCATAGAATAATCCTGCTGGATTAGAACACTTTTGGACTTCTCCATGGTGTGCTAGATTATAAAGTGAGATTCAGAGCCTGGTGACTTTTGTCCAGTATGACACGTATTGTGTTGATCACTAACCATTTATTATCATATGAGGTCTTGGGCTCATACAATATAAAAAGGAACTCAGTATAGCAAAGACCCACAGAAAGAACTTGAATTTACTATATGTGTATTTCTATTTCTATTTCTATATGTGCATCTTATAAATCCATCTGTTTAATGTTTTTAAATATCAAAATTATATTTTAAAAGAAAATAATAATGTTATTAAATAACCAAACTGGAGATTTTATATGTAATTAATTTTGTTCTTCAAAATAATCACCTTTAAATTCCATGTTATATCTCAGAAGGTGAGGATGATGGACATGCAGACCTAGATACCTGTTAGCTCCTTAATGCCTAAAGGATAAAGAAGGAAAGAGATAATGAAGTTCACAAATTTAACACCTACATCCACATGTATGCCACTGCATTCATATCTCTCCCCTCAACATCATGTGCAACACCCCCCAACACACACACATGCTACTTGTGAAACTATATTTCTGGTAATTGTGTGCTTTTGAATAATATTCTGGAATAATGCATTAAATGGGTATCACGAATTACTAATCAAATAATTAGATCCATTGTCTCATTGACAAGCAGTGGTTCTTAACTTTACCTGATGCAGAGAAAATGTTCTTTTTTGCCTCTAAATTCCCTTCCCAATCTGCTTAAAAGCTTTCATTCTCTTTTGTGACTTCTCAGTAGCCTTTTCTTTCTGAAAGTGGATAGTATTGTATTCACTGTCCCACTCAAGTGACATGGAAATTTTCTGCCTTCCCAATTATCTGTCTCTTTATTAGTGTCTTACATCCTACATTGGATTTTAATCTTTCAGGAGTCAGCTCATTGATTAGAACTCTACTCTGAGACCTATAACATGGCACATTGAAGCAGCAGTATGATCAAAACTGCTTACCATAAACAGCGACAGAGAAAAATACAGATCGAACTTGATACTGTACAATAGTCCCAGGATACATCAGTAATTTTACCAAGAGTAAAAATCCTCAATAGGCACCAGTTAACAACTGCAAGTTAGAAAAGGAAGTAAAATTGGAAGACAGGTTAAAAAAAGAGTATTGTTTTTGTTGCTGTTTTGTTTTGTTTTTTATTTATTTATTTTTCTCTTAAGTCATTTACTTATTTTCACCGCAATTGCTATTTGAAAATCTGCCTTTGGTTGAAAGTAAAACTCTGCTTATTTGTCTATGTGCCTCCTGCATCAGGCAACTCAGAGTCAGCAGGGAGAGAATAGTCTCCTCTTGGCAGGTCCAGAGGCTGCAAACTCAGCACAAACTTAGCTTGCAAACTCCTGTCCTCAATATCCAGTGTGAACCTCATTGCCTTCATGAGTCCTTTCCTAATACCAGAGACACCTAAGGGTAATAATTGCTCCCACTATAATTCCAGGGTCATTTATTAGTAATACTTGCCTTGTTATTTTCTTGTCATAAAATTGCATGCTTTCAGGTTAGGTTTTTGTGCTGGACAGTTATTTATTTTCCTATGAGTACAGACTATCTTCAGTCACATAATGCTCAGCAACAGTTGAAATAAAATTATTTCTATAGCTATTCTAGCATAGGGATAAAAGTTAGTATCCCCACGTTTCATTCTACACACAAATATAGCCCCATAAAATAACATGTTGCTTTTAGGAACTATCAGCCAAAAAATTTCATATTCATATCACAAATTAGTTATAACTAAACCAAAACAGACAAACAAAAAACCAACAATGAGTACACACACACACACACACACACACACACACACACACACACACAAACAGCTTTAGTAGCCAAGCAAATATGCTGATATGAATGGGCACTCATACATAATGAAGTATATCCTAATGCATATACTTTTTCATCCATTTTGCTGAGTAGATGCTGGCAAGACATGTCTTGGTGGGGGTTGGGGGAGAACAACATTACTGCTCTTTGCCTTTCTAAGATAGCTTATGCTGGAGAGGATGTGGAGCAAGAGGATCTCTCCTCCACTGTTGGTGGGAATTCAAGCTTATACAACCACTTTGAAAATTAATATGGCACTTTCTTAGAAAATTGGGAATCACCCTCCCCCAAGACCCAGCTATACCACTTTTGGGCATATTCCCAAAGAATGCTGAATCATACCACAAGGGCACATGCTCAACTATGTTATAGCAGCATTTTTTTGTAATAGAGAGAACCTGGGAACAATCTAGATGCCCTTCAACTGAAGAATGGATAAATAAAATGTGATACATATACACAATGGAGTATTACTCAGCAGAGAATAACAATGACATCATGAGGTTTGCAGGCAAATGGATGGATCTAGAAAAAATCATCCTGAGTGAGGTAACCCAGACTCAGAAAGACAAACATGGTATGTACTCATTCAGAGGTAGATACTACATGTAAAACAAAGGATGTCTAGACTGCTACTTACAACTCCAGGGTGGCTACCTAGTAAAGAGGACCCTAAGAAAGACACAGGGATTGCCCAGTGACAGAGAAATGAATGAGATCTACATGAGCAAATGGATGTCAGGGAGTAATGAAGCGCAAGGGTTGAGGAAAAGAGAACTTGGGGGAGTAGGAGATCCCAGTGGGATCAAGAACAGAGTGGGAGAACAAGGGAAAAGATACCATGATAAATGAAGATCCCATGGGACTAGGAATAACTGAGTGCTAGAGAGGTCCCGAGAAATCCACAAAGATACCCCCATAAGAGACTACTGGTAATGGTTGAAAGAAAGCTTGAACTGATCTACTCTGGTGATTGGATGGCCAAACACCCTAACTGTCATACTAGAACTCTCATCCAATGAATGACGGAAGTAGATGTAGAGATCCATGGCCAAGACCCAGGTAGAGCTCCGGGACTCCAATTGGCAAGAAAAAGGAGGGATTGTATGAGTGAGATTGTTGAGCCCATGGTTGGAAAAACACAGGGACAAATAGCCAAACTAGTGGAAACACATGAACTATGAACCAATAGCTGAGGAGCCCCCAACTGGATCAGGCCCTCAGGATAAGTGAGACAGTTGTTTAGCTTGAACTATTTAGGAGGACCCCAGGCAGTAGGACTAGGACCTGTCCTTAGTGCATGAGGTGGCTTTTTAGAGCCTGGGGCCTATGCAGGGACACTTTGCTCAGCCTGGGTGAAGAGAGGAGGGGAGTGGACCTGCCTTGACTGAATCTACCAGGCTGAGCTGAATCCCCAGGGGAGTCCTTGCCCTGGAGGAGATGGGAGTTGGGGGTGGCTTGGGGGGAGTGTGGGGGTGCAGGAGGAGAGAAGACAGGGGAATCTGTGGCTGATATGTTAAATTAAATTAAAGTATAAAATAAAAATTAAAAAAAAAAAGAATTCCAGAACACTAGTGCAGAAGAAAATCCACCACAACCAGCCATAGAAACACATCAATTGAAGAGTGTTGGTAAATTAGACCCATGGTCACTGTGCAGAAATTCTCCTCATGTATTATGTCACTCAAAGTTGTAGAAAATATGTTTACCATCTCCTCTTTTCACTGTCTCCATTAGTAATCCTCTATTTCCCATTTAGGAAGCTACCATTGTATATGGAAGACTTGGATGTGTTTCCAATCTTATGTTTTCTAGGAGTAGATGTGTTTGCATAGGGGCCTTCTTGACACAGATGACACAACAGCTGCTGATTGTACCATCACATTCCAAATAGGTTTAGCTTATTTTCCTGTCTTTTTCCTGTTTTAGTTAGTGAAACCAAAAGAAAGGTTTACATAATCTTGAAAGGGTTCATATCATTTTTCTGGCTGACCTATAAATTGTACAACCTCCTTCCTGGTTCATGATGAAATACTTCTCTATATCCATCATAGCTGTAGAACTTTTTAGTTAACATGCACTTCACACGGATCTTTCCTATCAAACTTTGACATTTATCTATTTCCTTTTCTGTAACAACCCTTTGAAATGGATTATGTATGTAATGTTATCACTATTCTTCATTTATAGTGACATAGAGAGGTACAGCATGCTATGGTATGCCTGGTGCAACACTGAGATGCTTTATTTTCACGGTCATCATCAATTTCATCATTGTATAACACATTCACATGTTTTGGTCACTGTTCTGAAAACCTCTATTTACTATGTAATTTTACCTTCTAGTTAATTTATAATATTAATTTTATCTTTTTTCCAAACATATTGAATACCTTTTAGTTTGTCACTAGGATATTTCCCCATGAAAACTTTTATTTTTATTTGAGGAAGCACATCATTTCTTCATTTTATAGTATCTAACTTTAAGACACAGTTAAGACAATTTCTTTTGTTCCTATAGTTCTGTTTTTTAAGAACGCTGTGCAGGGTAATCATGACATTATTTTGTAGCTTTGACAATACTGAATATATATGAATATTATCTTTGATTGTTGCTGATATGTTTTTTATTATTACTTCTCCTAAACAAAAACATAAAATCACTCTATTTTCATTCATTATCTTTTGATATTTTTCTGTTCTAGATTAAAATATCAACATCATCATATATTCTATTTTTATACAACTCATGATCCAGTTTGGGATTCTCTTTATTTTTCCAGCAATCATTGTGTCCCTTCTGAAGACAGGTAACATATATTGATTTCTAGCAATTTTATGTGAAAGGTTTTCTGATCCAAGTTGTTGATATTGTGTCAAATACAAACCTATCTTTCTCTTGCTAAATTCAATTTCCAAAGTCAGGAGCAAACTCAGGTAAAGTCTTGCCACTGGAGACAAGGTCCTGAAGACATCTGTGGCTTCCTGTTTCTTTCCCTTCTCAGAGTTCTAAAGGAAATATCCTAGAATCTTTGTCCTGTGAACCTAATAGAGTTCTGGATAACAAAGTTCTTCACGAATGTATTCCATACTTGTCTATAATATTTCAAGTGCTGGGAGATTTCCAGTCTTCTCTTAATTTATATTTATATAACAATAATTCTTCCAGATTACCATCAAATGGAGAAGCTTCAGAACCAGCTTAAATCTGCCTCCAATAGGCAGATTTCATCTATGCCTCCTTGATTTCTTTCCCAGATATCATGGCACTTCACAGTAGATAGCAATATTCTGATGAGTTCAAGAAAAGTCACTGAGGTTTTCTCATGTAGTAACGTTCTCTTTCTAAAAACCAGTACAATTGCTAATTTATTTTACTGGAAGAAATGAAGCTTTAATTATTATTTTGAGAAAAAATAAATGATTATAGATCTTATTGCAGAAATATATAAAAAAAAGTTAAATGTAAAGTGATAAAATAGGAAGTTTTATAGAATGTTGCTTAGGGAGATCAAATTGTCCTGGCTTCCTCTGCACATTTTCCCTCTTCTATTTACTAACAAGCAAAAAATGAATATACTTTTAAATAGATCATGATTTTCATCACCCCTCTTCACTACTGTCTGTAGCCACATAATCGATCTTCGTCTTCCTTAGAATACTTCTGTGTTGTCCACTCTCTGCAATCTCAGATGATTTATAAATGTTCTCTGAAACCTCAAATGGAGGCTGGCATGGCCTTCTCTCCTTTATTTGAGAAGCACTTCTTTGGTGTGGCCCAAGGTAGAGGGTGTATTTTACTTTCCTTCTAAATTATTAATATGTTAAGATTAAAGCCAGAAGCTTTAATTAAACAAAAATTAAATAACTTATTTTAGGAAATTTATTCATTCATAAAAAGTATACATACTAAATGAACAACAGAATTTAACAAGTGAATGAATGGCAGATGGTATCAGTCTAGTTGCTCACTGCGGGAGAGGTTATTCACAGACAAGCATAACAAGGAGAGAATGATCCATGTGGTAGGCATGGGAGTAAGAAACATCACCATGAACTCCTACTTAGTTTAGTATAGATACAGATGGTTACTTATAGAAATATTGACACATATGTGTATATGCATAGTTACTGTACACACATGCTTTTCTTTATGTGCTAAAGGAGGATGTAGGGGCAATTTCACTACTACAGAAATGTGGACACTCAGCTTAAAATTCTTATTTTCTATTTTTGTTCTCAGATGAAAGCAAGCAGGGAACACTGGAAAATTTAAAGTTTTCTGAAAATGGGAAAAATACATAAAATATGAAACTTGAGAATTACCGAATATCATTAATTAAAGAAGTATAAATAACAACAAAAACTCACTATCATGATGGGAATTGAACGATCAAACACAGAACACTAATAGAGAAGCACACAGGGACATATGCTGTAAGAATATGTTCCTCAAAACAAATGAAAAAGGACTGGGTTATTGGAAACATTATGAAATAAATACAGGTGAAAATATCCTCTTGGAAATAAATTATAAATGTCTGAATAGATGTAGAAAAAGATACATTCCATGTGGATGACTTTTAAATATTTCATACATGTGTTCTACTCATATATATATATATATATATATATATATATATATATATATATTTACTTATTTTTTTAAATGAGGGCTGTGCATAGCAACTTCCTTTCAGAGAGTACAGGGTAGGATGTCCAGGAGCATTTAAGTGGAAATTTCTGGCCAGCAACCCCAGACAAATGATCAATGCCAGAGGCAAATAGCTGAAGTAATAAATGTCTTTGATACAGTGTATGTGTTCTGCTTCCTCCAAATAAATAAGCAGCATCTAGTCAATTAGAAAATACCAGACAGATTCCAACATGGGTTCATTCTGTAAACAGACCAGAAGACGCCAAGCCTTCTTCAGTGTTGAAGATCTCCCAAAACACAGAAAGTTAAAAGTCAGGACTGGCCGGGCAGTGGTGGCACACGCCTTTAACCCCAGCACTCAGGAGGCAGAGGCAAGCAGATCTCTGGGAGTTTGAGGCCAGCCTGGGCTACCAAGTGAGTTCCAGGAAAAGGCACAAAGCTACACAAAGAAACTCTGTCTCAAAAACCCCACCCCCCAAAAAAAAAGTCAGGACTGGAGAGATGGTTCAGCAGTAAGTGCTCTTGCTGATCTTTAAACAAATAAACAAATAACAACAAAACAAAATGTTTTGAGTTTCTCTTTCCTGCCCCATTCTGCAGCTGCTTCCAAATAGTCACTCAAAGGCTTATATTATTTTTATGATTATAAATGTTTGGCCTATGGCTCAGGCGTATTACTAGCTAGCTCTTACATTTAAATTCACACATATTTTTTTATCTATGCTTTGCCACATGGTTTGTGGCTTGTTACCTCATTTTTTACATGTCTTGCTTCCTGGGCAGCTGGCTGGGGCCTCTTTGACTCTGTCCTTCTTTATCTTTCATCTCCTTATGTCTCTGGCTTTCTAACCCAGCATTATTCTGCCTGGTTACAGGCCAAAACAACTTTATTGTCAATCAAGGAGAGAAACACATATTCACAGAATACAGAAGGACATCCCACAGCAACAAACTAAACAGACAGGAAACCCACTGAGTTTTTTTTCCAGCATCTTCATGGTGTTGGGAGACCCTTAGTCACCTGAATTCTAGCTCCAGGGAATCCGATGCCCTCAATTCAGTGTCCTCATTTGGCCTCTGCTGTACCCACATAAAAGTGAACAGATGAACATACAATCACAGACACAAATACGTAAATAAATACATATTTATATTTATTTATCTATTTATTTATTTACTTACTTACTTACATATTTACTTATAGCAAAGAAAGCTTAAAAACACAGCAAAAGGGAGGGATGCCTAAAAAATATTTGAAATAATTGAATCCTGAATGGTCTTCTATAATTTGAAAAAAAAATTAAGCTGAGACAATATGATAATATGCAGTCATTAGTTTATAGTAACAAATAATTCTTATTTAATTAAAACAGATAAGGTGTTCAAATATTAAAGATTAATAAAAAATAACATGGAATGCAAGGTACATAGACACTCCTTTATCATCTCCACTATCTCTCTAAACATCAAATGTTTACTTTTTTTATTTTTTACACATCAGTCATGGGTTCCCCTGTCCCTCCATTCCCATCTCCTCCAGGGCCAAGACTCCCTTGGGGATTCATTTAAACATGGTGGATTCAGGACAGACAGGTCCAGTCCCTTCCTTCCAGGCTGAGCAAAATGTCCCTATGTAAGCTGAAGGTTCCAAACAGCCAGCTCATGCAGGAAGGACAGGTACCAGTCCCACAGTCTGGATGCCTCCCAAACAGTTGAAGCTATTCAATTGTCTCACTTATCCAGAGGGCCTGATCCAGCTGGGGGCTCCACAGCCTTTGGTTCATAATTCATGTACTTCCATTCATTTGGCTATTTGTCCCCATGCTTTTTACAATATTGGGCTCGACAATTCATGTTCTTACAGTCCCTCCTCTTTCTCAACTATTGGACACCTGGAGCTCCACCTGGGGCCTGGCTGAGGATATCTGCATCCACTTCCATCAGTTACTGTAGAGTTCCAGCTCAACTGTTAGGGTTTTGGGCATCTGATCACCAGACTAGGTCAGATCAGGCTTTCTCTTGACCATTGCCAGCAGTCTACAGAGGATGTATCATTGTGGATTTCTGGGGACCTCTCCAGCACTCTGCCTATTCCTGTCCTCATGTGGTCATCATTTATCATGGTCTGTTATTCCTTGTTCTCCCTTTCTGTTCTTGATCCAGCTGGGATCTCCTGCTCCCCTAAGCTTTCTTTGCCTCAAAACTTGCCCTTCATTACTCCCACTGTCGTCCAGGTTGTTCATGGGGATCTCATACATTTCTCTGTCATTGGGTGATCCTTGTGTCTTTCCTAGGGTCCTGTTTTTTAGGTAGCCTCCCTGGAGTTGTGTAGCAGTCTAGTCATCTTTGTTTTACATCCAGTATCCTCTTATGAGTGAGTACATAACGTGTTTGTCTTTCTGAGTCTGGGTTACCTCACTCAGGATGATTTTTTCTAGATCCATCCATTTGCCTGCAAACCTCATGATGTCATTGTTTTTCTCTGCTGAGTGGTACTCCATTGTGTATATGTACCATATTTTCTTTATCCATTCTTCAGTTGAAGGGCATCTAGGTTGTTTCCAGGTTCTGGCTATTACAAACAAAGCTGATACGAACATAGCTGAGCAAATTCCCTTATGGTATGATTGAGCATTCCTTGGGTATATGCCCAAGAGTGCTATAGCTGGGTCTTGGGAGTGATGGATTCCCAATTTTCTAAGGAAGCACCATATGGATTTCGAAAGTAGCTGTACAAGCTTGCATTCCCACCAGCAGTGGAGGAGAGTTCCCCTTGCTCCACATCCTCTCCAGCATAAGCTGTCTTCTGTGCTTTTGATCTTAGCCATTCTGACAGGTGTAAGGTGGTATCTCAGAGTAGATTTGATTTGCATTTTCCAGATAATTAGGGATCTTGAGCAATTCCTTAAATGTCTTTCAGCCATTTGAACTTCCTCTGTGGAGAATTCTCTGTTTAGTTCTATAGCCCATTTCTTAATTGGACTGTTGTGCCTTTTGATGTCTAATTTCTTGAGTTCTTTATATATTCTGGATATCAGCCCTCTGTCAGATGTGGGGTTGGTGAAGACCTTTTCCCATTCTGTAGGCTGTTGCTTTGACTTGTTGACCATGTCCTTTGCTCTACAAAAGCTTCTCAGTTTCAACTGAGATTGATTGTTTCTCTCAGAGTCTGTGCTACTGGTGTTATATTTAGAAAGTGATCTCCAGTGCCAATGTGTTCAAGAGTACTTCCTAATTTAACTACTATCAGGTTCAGAGAAGCTGGATTTATGTTGAGGTCTTTGATCCACTTGGATTTAAGTTTTGTGAACGGTGACAGATATGGATCTCTTTGCAGCCTTCTACACATTGACATCCAGTTATGCCAGCACCATTTGTTGAAGATGATTTCTTTTTTCCATTGTACATTTTTGGCTTCTTTGTCAAAAATTATATGTTCATAGGTGTGCAGGTTAATGTCAGGGTCTTCAATTCGATTCCATTGGTCCACATGTCAGTTTTTCTGCCAGTACCAAGCTGTTTTTATTAAGGTAGCTCTATAGTAGAGCTTGATGTTGGGGATTGTGATGCCTCCAGTGGTTGTTTTATTGTACAGGCTTCTTTTGGCTATCCTGGGTTTTTTGTTTTTCCATATGAAGTTGAGTATTATTCTTTCCAGATCTGTGAAAGTAAAGAAAGAAATTCCTATGAAGATACAAGAAGCATATAGAACACCAAACAGACTAGACCTCCCAAAAATGTTCCCTCGCCACATAATAATTAAACAACTAAACATACAGAATAAAGAAAGGATATTAAGGGCAGCAAAGGAAAAAGCCCAAGTGACTTATAAAGGCAAACCCATCAGAATAACACCCGATTTCTTGATGGAGACTTTGAAAGCCAGAAGGACCTGGACAGATATAATGCAGACACTAAGAGACCATGGATGCCAGCCTAGACTAATATACCCAGCAAAACTTTCAATCATCATAGATGGAGTGAACAAGTCCTTCCAAGACACAACCAGATTTAAACAATACTTATGCATAAACCTAGACATACAGAAAGCACTAGAAGGAAAATTCCAACCTAAGGAAGGCAGATACACCCATGAAAACACAGGCAATAGATAACAACACAGCAGTAAACCCCAAACAAGAGAAGTACACACACAGGACAACCAAAAAATAAAAATAACAACAGGAACAAACAATCACTGGTCATTAATATCCCTTAATATCAATGGACTTAATTCACCTATAAAATGACACAGACTAACAGAATGGATATGAAAACAGGACCCATCTTTCTGCTGCATACAAGAAACACACCTTAAATTCAAAGACCAACACCTCCTAAGAACAAAAGGCTGGGAAAAGATTTTCTAATCAAATGGTCTTAAGAAGCAAGATGGTGTAGCCATCCTAATATCCAGCAAAATAGACTTCAAACTAAAATCAATCAAAAGAGATGATGAAGGTCACTACATACTCATTGCAGGAAAGATTCACCAAGATGAAGTCTCAATTCTGAACATTTATGCCTCAAACACAAGGGCACCCACATATGTAAAAGAAACATTACTAAAGCTTAAATCACTTCAACACCCCACTTTCACCTCTGGACAGATTGGCCAAATTGAAACTTAACAGAGACATAATGGACTTAACTGATGTTATGGCTCAAATGGAATTAATTGATATCTACAGAACATTCCACCCAAACAAAAAAGAATATACCTTATTCTCAGCACCCCATGGAACCTTCTCTAAAATCGATCACATACTTCACCACAAAGCAAATCTCAACAGATACAAAACTATTGGAATAACCTGCTGTGTTCTATCAGACCACCATGGTATAAAGTTAGATTTCAACAACAGAAAAAACTACAGAAATCCTACAATCTCATGGAAACTGAATAATGCTCAACTGTATCACCAATTGGCTAAGGAAGAAATAAAGAAAGAAATTAAGGACTTCCTAGAGATCAATGAAAATGAATCCACCACATACCCAAACTTATGGGATACTATGAAAGCAGAGTTAAGAGGGAAATTCATAGCACTGAATGCCCACATAAAGAAGCTGGAGAAATCTCACACTAGTGACTTGACAGCACTCCTGAAATTCCTTGAACAGGAAGAAGCAAAGTCTCCCAGGAGGAACAGACACCAGGAAATTACCAAATTGGGAACTGAAATCAATAAAATAGAAATAAAGAGAACAATACAAAGGATTAATGAAACAAAGAGTTGGTTCTATGAGAAGATCAACAAGATAGACAAGCCCTTATCCAAACTAACCAAAAAACAGAACGAGAGCATCCAAATTAACAAAATCAGAAATGAAAAGGGGGACATAACAACAGACAATGAGGAAATCCAAAGAATCATCAGGTCATACTTCAAAAACCTCTGTTTAGTTCTATAGCCCATTTCTTAATTGGACTGTTGGGCCTTTTGGTGTCTAATTTCTTGAGTTCTTTATATATTCTGGATATCAGCCCTCTGTCAGATGTGGGGTTGGTAAAGACCTTTTCCCATTCTGTAGGCTGTTGCTTTGTCTTGTTGACCATGTCCTTTGCTCTACAAAAGCTTCTCAGGTTCAACAGGTACCATTGATTGATTGCTTTTCTCGGTGTCTGTGCTACTGGTGTTACATTTAGAAAGTGATCTCCAGTGCCAATGTGTTCAAGAGTACTTCCTACTTTCTCTTCTATCAGGTTCAGAGTAACTGGATTTATGTGGAGGTCTTTGATCCACTTGGATTTAAGTTTTGTGCACGGTGACATATATGGATCTATTTGCAGCCTTCTACACATTGACATCCAGTTATGCCAGCACCAATTGTTGAAGATGATTTCTTTTTTCCACTGTACATTTTTGGCTTCTTTGTCAAAAATTATATGTTCATAGGTGTGCGGGTTAATGTCAGGGACTTCAATTCGATTCCATTGGTCCACATGTCAGTTTTTCTGCCAGTACCAAGCTGTTTTTATTAAGGTAGCTCTATAGTAGAGCTTGAGATTGGGGATCATGATGCCTCCAGAGAAGAATACAAAGGATTAATGAAAGAAAGATTTGGTTCTTTGAGAAGGTCAACAAGATAGACAAGCCCTAATCCAAACTAACCAAAAGACAGAGAGAGTGCATCCAAATTAACAAAATCAGAAATGAAAACAGGGACATAACAACAGACAATGAGGAAATCCAGAGAATCATCAGGTCATACTTCAAAAACCTCTACTCCAGAAAACTGGAAAATCTAAAAGAAATGGATAATTTTCTGTATAGGTACCACATACCTAAGTTAAATCAAGACCAGACAAACCATCTAAATAGTCCAATAACCCCTAAGGAAATAGAATCAGTCATTAAAAGTCTCCCAACCAAAAAAAGCCCAGAACCAGAAGGTTTCACTACAGAATTCTACCAGATCTTCAAAGAAGACATAATACCAATGCTCTTTAAATTGTTCCACACAATAGAAGCAGAAGGTATATTACAAAACTCCTTCTATGAGGCTACAACCCTGATTCCTAAACCAAACAAAGATGCATCAAAGAAAGAGAACTATGGACTGATCTCCCTCATGAACATTGATGCAAAAATATTCAATGAAATCCTGGCAAACAGACTCCAAGAACACATCAATACAATTATCCACCATGATCAAGTAGGCTTCATCCCAGGGATGCAAGTGTGGTTCAACATACAAAAGTCTGTCAATGTAATATACCATATAAACAAACTCAAAGAAAAAAATCACATGATCATATCACCAGATGCAGAAAAGTCATTTGACACAATCCAACACCCCTTCATGATAAAGGTCTTGGAGCAATCAGGAATACAGGGAACATACCTAAACATAATAAAGGCAATCTACAGCAAGCCAACAGCCAACATCATATTAAATGGAGAGAAACTCAAAACAATACCACTAAAATCAGGAACAAGGCAAGGCTGTCCCCTCTTCCCATACTTATGCAATATAGTACTTGAAGTTCTAGCAAGAGCTATAAGACAACTTAAGGAGATCAAGGGTATACAAATTGGAAAGGAAGAACTCAAACTTTCCCTATTTGCAGATGACATGATAGTATACATGAGTGACCCCAAAAATTCAGACAAGGAACTGATACAGCTAACAAAAACCTTCAGCAACATAACAGGATACAAGATCAACTCAAAAAAATCAGTAACCCTCCTATATACAATAGACAAACAGGCTGAGAAGGAAATCAGTGATACATCACCCTTTACAATAGCCACAAATGATATAAAATACCTTGGGGTTACTCTAACTAAGCAAGTGAAGGACCTATATGACAAGAACTTTAAGTCCCTGAAAAAAAGAAATTGAAGAAGATGTCAGAAAATGGAAAGATCTCCCATGCTCATGGATAGGCAGGATTAACATAATAAAAATGGCGATCTTACCAAAAGCAATCTACAGATTCAACACAATCCCCATCAAATTACCAACACAATTCTTCACAGATCTGGAAAGAATAATACTCAACTTCATATGGATAAACAAAAAACCCAGTATAGCCAAAAGAATCCTGTACTATCAAATGTTTTCTTAAACAATATTTGACTCTCAGTTACAGAGGAAATAACTGAATGTATGCAAAGCAAAACATATGTAGGAAAATGTATAGATAAATTAAAATTAAACACAGTTATTTCCTTAGTCAATAAAGGATCTTAGTCTCCAGGGGAACCAGTTTTTGATTTACAAATGTGTCCATGAAATTCTGTGTTCCCCAAAGCTTCCCACTGCTCTTCACAATGCATCTCTGAATAAAAAATTATTTATTAAAAACTCAACAATTCAGGAAACGCCATGCACTGAAAATTTGCAGTACATTGACATTCACAGAAATTAGCATCATTGGTGAAATAAGTCTTTAACTGGTTTTCCTCCATGGCTAGAAATCCTACTCTATTTAGTGAGCTGGGGTGTTAACCCTCATACACTTTCTTCTCATGCTCTTTTCTTGGTCTCTGTTCTGCTATTATACTAAATGTTACATACACCATTTCATGAATATCACATTACCATTTCTGTCTTTGTATATTTATATATTTATTGATTTTACTTGCTGAACCATAAAAAGTGTATTTTGTAAAGAATCTTCAAGGTCCCCACTATGATGAGATCCAGAAAGCTTGCACCCAAATATTCACAGCTGTGGATCAGTTGTAATGGCTACCTAGAGCCTTCATATCTGTTTGAGTTATGGTGTTTTGAATTTCCCTTTAAGCTTGACTGATTTTCAGTTATAATAGAAGAAACAGCCTCCTTATTCTCAGATCAGTTTCTACAATAGTGATGCTTCCTTGAGGATATGCTACACAAAATTGCAGAGTGTCCTCATATGATGGCTCCTGAGGGAATAGATTTTATATTCTTAATGTCACAAAGTAGGAGAATGAGAGATGGGAATGCATGCTCACATCCTTACCTTATTTAGAAAAGACCCAAGACTTATTATATATTACCTAAACTTGACTCTACATGGAAATTGAAACTTAGATAATATTTTGGGAAATATAAAGGTGATTTTTTAATGTAATAAAAATAGGATATGTCTTCTTGACTTCAGAAAATAAAGGTTAAAAAATACATACTGTAAATGAAAAAATGACAAAAATGAAAAAAATCCTTGAACATTTTTTAAAAACCAGTTTAGAACCTGTGTTACCATTAAAATGTCTGTGACTTAAATTAATGCCAGAGAAAAGGAAGGAATTTCATAAAGTGCCTTAATTGCTTCTATGAAAAAAAAAGTTCTATTGATTATAATGGCTGATTTTTAACTGCAAACTTTCTCTTGAGTTGCACACTTATGGGTTGGGTCTTTTATCTATTTTTATGTATATTTACTTTTAAAAAGCATATTTTCAGGCAATTGTAGGTAATATGCTGTAGACATAACAAAACAATGACACTTCTTATATCAAGATTTAGATTTAGAGATATATGGCAGACAAAAAAATGAGATTAGTTGTGTCTATACTATAAAACATGAATATGAGATGGAAAGCAGTAAATAAGAGAAAAATGATAAGGCATACAATATGTGAATATTAAATATGGAGAATGGAGCACTAAGAAATATCCTAAAAGTATGTCTTCTACAGGGAAAAACAGAAATACATGGAATGACTGGCTTTCACATACTTTTCTTTCTCTGATGAGATAATTTTAATAAAAAAATTTGAGATATAGAAACCATTGACATAAGAACACTGAACACAATACGGGGAGCTATCAAGGTGGCACAGCACTGCTGCTCTTCCAGATGACACAGACTTGGTTCTCAGCACCCACATGGCACCTCAAAACCATCTGTGACTCCAGTTCAAAATCAAATTCCCTTCTTTCATCTCTGCAAGCACCCAACACATATATGATGCTTATACTTACACGCAAGCAAACATGTACATACATAAAATAAAACTCAATAAATCTTAAAAATAGAGTGACCACAAAAATCTTTGTATTAGTCACTGCAGTGCTTGTCTCTTCTGCCATAATTTGTGTCATCCTAAATTGCTCAAGAAGAAACTATAAAAGTCTAGTACCTACTCTTAATATAAACAACAAAAAAATAAATTGATTAGGTGATTGTGTGCTTTTAAAAAATTTCCTGAAAAATTTGTGAAAACTGTAAAAGATACTTCGAAATAATGAAATGAAATTATGACTACTGAATAAAAATATCTTATAAAATAAAAATCCAGACATAGTTTAAATGAAAATGTATTATATGGCTAAATTTGATACAAGCTGTAAATCCAAGGTCTTAAAATGGTGAAAGTGGCCTCCCTTATTTCACTTCAGTAGTGGGTCTGTTCAGGAAAATTGTCTGCCAAAGCCTCTTCTATTGGTGAAATTATTAAGGCCACTCCACGTAGTTAAAAGGGAGATTTATTTTGTGGGATAACTTACAAATGAAGGGATAGGTAACAGGGTCTGGCAAAGGTATGGTGCAGTCCGGCAGTGTTCTCTGGAGAACTCTGCTTGGCCTACCTCCAGGGTCCAGGGTCCAGGGTCCCAGAGCCAAGAGCGACCTCTCTTCTCAATCCTGGGTCTTCAGCTTCCTCCCTCAGCCCTGCCTTGTGGGCATGACCATTACCAAAGCCTCAATGGGGGTTGGCACTTCCAGGCCAAGGCTGGGATGGCTACCCACTACATCTCCCCCTTTTGTCTAAATAAGAAGGTTCTAACCTAATACAAGACAATATACAAAGAAATAGTTATCAATATTGTTCAGTAGTAATGAGGGATAATGACCTAGATAAGTTGGAATTACAATAAATACAAACAATATCAAGCAAAAAACACATATTAAAATCCAGGGAAGTCTAGAGCGTGGGTAGGTGGCATGTTACAAGATCATTTCAAAAAGTGTCCTATTCTAAAGAACCTGAGTCTAATACTTAATATATTCTATCTAAGATATTATATATGTATATATACTAAGTTGTAACTATAACTGCTAGTTTTTAACCTCATTAAAGACCTGAGAAGGAATATAATAATACCTGAGAAATTGGAGAAGGACACAAGCAACTTTCGGGAGTCTTGCAAGAGTAGACAGAGACAGCTGGCAGCCTGGACAGTCACCTAATGTTTCTCAGCATCTTGGTGCATTCAAATTGGCTACAGGCCTAGAGTATCTGACAGACCATTTTCAGAAGCAGGAATTTTGAAAGACCATCTTACCTTGTCTTGGCAAAGTACAGTGGTCACTTTCCTTGTGTCCCACTTGTCCAGAAAGGACAGCATTTGTACTGTCAGCAGGTGAGGCAAGGGCAGTTCTTTGCCCAGTAGGCCATTTTGTGCCAAGAAGTCAAACTTCCAAATGGAAATGTCTTAGAAGCCCATCATTCTCTCGGGATCAAATTGGTGCTGCCAGAAGCAATTGTATCTCACGTCAACAGAATTCTAAGTTATTTAAATGCCATATTCTCTAAGTCCATGAAGTGTTTGAAGATTACCTGTCCATCTGATCTATGTATTTATAAATCTGGATAAGCTAACTATCATAATTATAGAGATGACAAGCATAGGTGACAATAAATCTATAAGTCTTATCTACCTAAACAACCTAAGGACTAAGGCTTCATGTAAATAAGGCAAACAGTCTGTAAGCAAATATACAGTAAAAGGACAATGACTTTAAATTGTGACAATATACAAAATATCTTTAACAGAGGTAGGAATATATAGTGCAATATGCAAAATGATAATAATCCTAAATATATATTAGTATACAGAATATCTTAAACAGAAGTAGAACATACATACAGTATGACAGATATAAATTTATTTGTATCAATATACAAATATTTCAAATAAGATTAAAAATATGTGTACAATACAACAAACATAGTTCTGTATTTGTATAAATATACAAATTATCTTAAATAGGAATATAAAAAGTTTATATTTGTATCAACATATAAGAATTCATAACAGTGCAAATTACAGTGCAAAATATCTAAGGCTTTTAGTTTACTAAATTTGTTTATTAATGTATATGATAGTCTACCAAAGACATATTTTCTTTCGTTAAGGAGAGTATTGAGTTTAACAATTTCTTCCACCTCCAACCCTAGGAACATTGTCCATAACTCTGAGATATATGAAACCTTAGGGAGGAGGGAAGTCGTTTTCTTAGAATTGCTTCCTGCTGTTTAGAAGGTGATGGTATCTCTGTTGGGTATTGTGAAAAAGCTCAGATAGTTAAATCTCAGTTAGACTAACTGTAGATGTTGTAGCAACTCTCAAAGTAATGGGTAAGATTGTCTGAAATTCTGGCAAGAAGTGTAGTATGATGATGATTACCATGGCATCATTCTGGATTGGGTAGAGTTGTTGTTGGGGCCCCATCTTCCTTCTGGAGACTTCAGAAATTGCTATTGGAAAAACTTATTTTTTCTCAGAATGGAAGGTTTGGAATTAAAGATGTCATGACATGTAAGAAAAGATTTCAAGAAATCAAGAGTAAGCATGGTGAGAATTAGAATCTTGAAGACAATGGTCCCTTATAATTGGTTTCCTTCTGTCTCACTTCAGAGGGCTCTTCTGAAATGGGACTGAAGAATCTCTCAAATTTTTTTTTTTTTTTTTTATCAATATGCTTGGGTTTTAGAGAAGGAGTGTGCCAATTCCATCTCCAAAGCCAGCTCGGTTTATAATCTGTAACTGTCTACTCCTAAGGAGTTTTGCCCATATCAGAAGCTGTTCTTTGTGATGATATATTGTTGGTAATCTAGGAAATAAAGCTTGCCTGAAGATTAGAGGACAGAGCTAGCCACAAAGTTAGACAGAGGCCAAGCAGTCGTGGCACACATCATTAATCCTAGCACTTGGGAGGCAGAGGCAGAGATCTATCTGGATTTCTGTGAGCTCAAGGCCACACTGAGCTACATGACCGCAATCCATTCTAAAAGAGAAACAGAGCCAGGCAGTGGTGGTACACACCTTTAATTCCAGCACTTGCTATCATACACTTTTAATCCTAGCACTAGGAAGATTGAAACAGGAAGTGATATGGCTGGGCTGACTGTAGCAGGAATCTTAACAGGTCTTATTAATAAGGACAAACCTGAGGCCAGTTATTGGGGTGAATGCTGGAAGATCAGAGAGACAGAACAAGCCACAGCCACCTCACCTCGCCAGCTGCTCAGCTGGTCTTGTTTCCTCAGACTGCAAACTTCTGAGTCCTCATCCAGAATGGATCTCAGCTGAACTGTGCTGCTCTAAAGCCTAAAAGCTTAGCCAGCCAAAAATGCTTAACCAGCCAAATGCTTAACTAGCTCTGGTGCCTGGTTTTCATGCCTTATATATCTTTCTGTTTTCTACCAACACTCCCTGGGATTAAAGGCTCTCTTTCTGGGATTAATGGTGTGAGTCATCTTGCCTGGCTGTTTCCAATGTGGCCTTGAACCTGCAGAGATCCTCCTGGCTCTGCCTCCCAAGTGCTGTGATTAAAGGCATGTGCTACCACTGCCTATCCTCATGTTTAATATTGTGGCCGTCCTGTTCTCTGACCCCAATAAGTTTATTTCAGGGAACACACAATATTTTGGGGAACACAATACCACCATAGCTGACAAAGTAATATAAGTCCATAAGCAACAGGAATTCACAGTTTTCAGGTTCAGAAGTTGGTGAGATAAGAGGCAGGAGATGTGGTTTGCTCTGCTTCTCTCATCTTTGAACTTTCACACTGATATCTGGCTCCTAAATAAAACCATTTAGTGTTCATGCAACAGTCCTTCCTGGAAACTCTTGTATCCCAGTTTCACACCACTGCACAGATTAAGATCTAGCTTGATTCAAACTCTAGGTAGAGCTCCTCATGAGATGCTCTGCATATACAACATTTTCAGTGGAATTTCATTCATTTTTCCAGGAAAGCACTATTTCAATAATTCTTTTGTATACTAAACCTATACCAATCACTTCTCTAGGGAAACAATTTAAAATTAGCGTAAAACAAATTGTCACAATCTGTACTCAGGTAAGACACTACTACAAGAAAGTAATTATCTTATTAGTATATAAAGTATTAGAAAATCTAATAGTGTACCAGTTTTCATAAGATAATTTACATAATTTGCTAGCTAATACTGCATGACATATGATAAAGATCAAGCCTGATATTTGACTTAATGCAAGGCATTTCTGTGTACTTAGTGAAACACTAGGAATATTTTCAGCAAAACATATCCAAGTCCTATTATTGTTAAATATAATTCTTGGTGAAAGTAATAGTGATAAACTTGGTGCTATAAATCATTAAATAATAAATCAAACAGGGAATTTCTCCAGTAAAAACAATGAAAGTCAAGCCCCTGTGTCTTCCAAATAGTGATTGGTGTATAATGCAGTAAATTCAATTTTGCTTTCAATAAATTAAGATTTAAAAATTAAATCATAATATTATAAAATGAAATAAACTATAAAGGTACAGGAATAGAAATTAAAGATTAATTGTTTCAAACCATGGTAAAGTCATCACCCTTTTAACAATTCTTGAAGTTTGGTCAATTCACCAAAAATATTCTTTATGAGAAGTAGTGACTAAGAGGTAAAATTCTACAATAGCAAAACTGCATTCATGATTGAGAGATAAATGCATTATTTATGAAATGAAGATAAAACATAAAATGATATTGAGTGTTATAATATCAAAGTTAAAATGTTTACTGAAACAAAGTTTCTTCCATAACAATGTGATTATGTCAACAATATTTTAGTTTAAATGTGGATATTATGTACAACTTACAGAGATTTTTGTTATGAGTAGGAAAAACAATTTAGATTGTGATCATAGTTCATCTGCTTAATCAAATATTAAATTTACTTAAAATAACAAATAAAGAGAATAGCACATGACATAAAGAAGGACGGGCACTGGGGTGGGGGAGAAGTGCGGGACAAAAGAGGGAGGTTGAGGAAAGGGGCAAGAAAGACAGGAAATGAATGGAAAGAAAGAAGGAAGGACAGGACTAAGGAATGCCCATAAATCCTACTTGTGAAGAATTGTAGATTGTAAGGATGTCACAAATGGAGAGGAAATATTTATTAACTATCAACTTAAAATGAACACATTAGGGAGTTAGAAGCCCACTTAATGGTGACAAGATAATATTTAAACACAGTAAAATATAGGACACATGGAAGTATAAGTAAGAAAATGTCTACACCCACAAAGAAATACTCATAAAAGTATGCAGAGTTTAAAACTGGCACTCACAAAAGAAAAATGATCGTGCTGTGGATGGTTGATTGATAAATAACACACTGATTGCCCAGTATCCAGGCAGGAAGTATAGGCGGGACAAAGAAAGAGAAGTCTGGGAAGTGAAAGGCTGAGGAGAAGAGGCTCCAGCCTGCCATCCAAGGAGCAATATGTAATGGCACCCAGGTAAAGCCACAAACATGTGGCAACATATAGATTAACAGAAATAGGCTGAGTTTAAGTGTAAGAGCTAGTCAGAAATAAGCCTGGGCTAATGGCCGAGCAGTTTTAATTCATAAGAGCTTCTGCGTGATTATTTTATAAGCAGTTGTGGGGTCTGTGGGGCTGGGCAGGACTGGAGAAAACTCCAGCTACATAATCCTATTAACAAAATGGGAAATATTTTGTAATTGAACCAAGTCAACTTTAAGAATAAGCTAGCTTGATTGTATAGACGTTGTTAAAGGTTTAGTACAATACACACTTTGAAAACTTGCTATATTTGTATAACTATTACAAAGTCATTGTTGGTGAGATATTTGTTTAATATATATCTGGAAATGGTAATGTTATTCTCATTAGTATAATATAAAAAACAAATGAAACACAAGATTTGGGATAAATGTCATGTTTATTTCAAACATTCTATTTCTAAATGAAATATACTGAAATAAGATGTGAAAAGTACAATTTAATTTGAAAACTTGATATGTAAATAATATAATGATATACTCTTTGACAAATTACTGAAATCAACATAACAAAGGGTTTGTTTAAAGAAATAAAAATGACAGAAACCAAAGACGTGGGGGCACATAATTAAATACTGGCTTGACGTTTCATTCTGGAAGAAACAAAGAGACCAAAATGCTATCCATGAGACTAAATATTATCTTGAATAACATTAGATACATGTATTATTTTCTTTTTGTTTCCCTGATTTTATAATATTAGTCATAAGTTATCTTCACAAACAAAATTAATATTACATATAATTCATGTTTAAGTAAAGTATTAAAGGTAACATACTCTTTTTACATTGTGTCATATAAAATTATTGATCTCTTTTAATTTTAAGTAATGAATAGTTATACTTAAATGTAACTGGAGTACAATATGTTAGTTTTTATTAAATTAATGTAATTATTTATAACAATAAATGAGTAATAAACAACATGTAATCATATAAACCAATCGGATACCTATATACATAGGTATAAATGTAAGACTTAAGACTCCACCTGGTCTGCTTGCTGGAAGAACCTGCCAAGCTTGAGTGAGGTCAGGTGGTGTGGGACACACCTGTGAATCCACCACTTGGGGAAAGAGGAGAAAAGATAGACAACTATTTAGTTAAAAGTTAGCCTGGAGTGCATGAGGTAATATCTGAATATCAATGAATAGTTGAAAATATATAAATAGAAAAATAAGCAAATGAATAAATAGATGCATATTTAGTTGATCACAAAACAAGGCCCATAGCTGTAATTTTCGAAAATAAAATTCCTATATCTCAAAATTTATCACTTATAAAACCTTAGTCATCTGTAATACATAAACTGTACTAAAGAAAGCTAAAATATTCTCTTCAGACAAAAATTAATATTTTTGTTTAGAATTTCAGCTGCAGATACATTGGTAACTAATAGATTTTCAACAAATATAGGTTTGTAACAAGTTAGATATTATACATATTGTCACTTAAGATTGTAATTGAAACTGGGGAAGCAACAATGTAGAAACTACAATTACAGGGGTATTATTACTGGTTCATTCTTACAAACTGGTCACAAGTGATAACCAAAACTACTTCCTAAACACAGGCCCACCCTTTACATTTGTTCTTAGATCTCTTTGGAATCTTGAGAGCACAGGTCTAGTCTAGTTACATAAATAGTTTCTGCTATATTAACACTGCACAATGCTATGCTGTCCACACACATTTAAGCATCATCATCTGCCCTTCACCATGCTCAGGCCATCATAATTCATACAAAGAACAAAAGAAAATGCAGATATTGAATTTTAAGCAGAAATTCAGATTCTTAAGTTGTCAACTGCCTGTTCAATGAATGAATTACTTAAGGTTATGACAAAATCCTATCCACATGTCTGCATTCTGATCAATATGCAAAAATCTGTTGAATTGGGCTGATGCCCACCATACTGATACATTTTAAATGAAAAAACAGAATGCACAGAAGGAACCAATGATAAAAAGCTTTATGGGAGCTTAACAAGAGAGAGAAATATTATCAAAAACCAAAGCAATGGACAGTTTGGTTTATGAATATAATCCCAAACATCCACTTTTAAGGTAAATCTCATACTTTCACATTATCTCTGATATCCCAGTTAAGGATCCCTCTCATCCATCTGTGGAAACATGCAATTTTTCAAACCTTTACTTCAAATAACAGATGTGCTTGAGTTTATACTAGTATTTCTGGTTTTGACCTAACAGTGTAGTTCTTTTAATTTTGGTTTAAGTCTCACGATATTTTCCACAGTTCTTAGTAATCAGTGGGGTGATATTAAGTTGAAGTCGTGATGTTTGAACATCAGTATATCCTGAAGTACATAAAAACGTGAGAAGAACTTTACTGGTTGGTTTCTGTCAACTGGACATGAACATTGTCATATCTGAGAAAAGATTACCTTTACTGAGACAATGCCTCCACAAGACTGAACTGTAGGGAATCTATGAGATATCATCTTGTTTATTAATGACTGGTGAGGAAAGTACCAGCTCACCTTGGGCAGCGCCCCCTCTGCCCCAGTGATGTTGGGTGCCATAGGAAAGCAGGTGGAGCAAGCATAGGGATTAAGCCAGTGACCAACAGTCCTTCATGGTTTCTGCTTCAGTTCCTGCCTCCAAGCTTTGGTTCTAATTTCCTGCAGTGACTTCCACAGCAACCTAAGACAGATGGGTAAATTATATGCAATTAGTTTCAAGGCTTTTATGGCCTGTGTTTATTTAGTTGTTGTTGTTGTTGAGTGTGTGTTCTTATTTAATCTGCCTACCCTGAGCCATGAAGGCTTAATTTCATATGTGGTTTTAAGTTGCTTGTCTTTACATTGCTGTTATATCTCAGTGGTCATCTATAGATTTGCTTTGTGTCCCTGGGGAATTTTGAAGATTCTCCTTTCTAGTGTTCTTGTAGCATACTGTCCAATCAAACTTTGATATGTGTATTCTCAAGTGTTTACACTGTGCACTTTTTAATACTGCTGAAGGGATGCTATAAGTCCCTGCATGCAAACACTTTAACCTCCATTCTGGGTGGTAAGAATTTGTGTGAAGATGGTGACCCCCACATAGTTCAACAGTCAAGTAACACACTTCTCTTTGAAATGGATGCTTAAATATCTCTGGAATGACTTCATATATGTAACACTCTCCTAGCTATGTATTCACCAAGTGAGAAGTCTTCCCTAAAGCTACTTTACCTTGAAAGTTACCTATAAAGTTAAATAAAAACCTTAGCATTATGTACTGTTCTCCTATTATGTGGGCATTCTCTTATAGTATTTAACCATGTTTTTCTAATACTTGTAACTATCTTACTTTGCTGTACAGAATTTTTCATGTTAAAATGGTTAATATACTACCTTGTGATTTACTTACTTGATCAAGTAAATGGGCCTTGTTTTTCCATGTGAAAAGTTACAAAGTCAAGCATGGAATAAAGTATTTTGTCACAAAAAGGTCTATGTTTCATTTAGCGGCAGTTGGTTTTTAGAATCCCAGGTCTGAGCGTTAACTTAATGCACTACATCTAGGAATTCCAAGGGTCTGTTTAGTGTATTTATGTCTCATGTGCTCACGCTGAGTTTTCCAGTTACAAACTACTCTCACCCACATATGCCATCAACCAAACATACCAAAGTATTGATGTTGTCTTTATCTAACTAGCTATGTGTGTATTACATATATTATCACCATAGACTGTCCAGTGTTTGTTAAAATGTGGAGCAAAACAAAGATTCCAAGCCATGTCTTATGGAGAAGAGCCAAACGTTCAACATGGACTCTAATAAACATCAAAGCTATATTGTTGCACTGCGACATGAAGACTGGTTGCTTTGAAGTATCTGTGTGAATGTTGATAAAAACAAATTTGTCAGTTCAAGAGATAAATACTAAGGCCTAGCAAGCAGTGTCTAGATACCATAATATACCAAGGTAACTACTGAGAATGCTCAGCAGCTAATTGGGTTTAAAAAAATCCAATCCAGTTGTGAAAGATTGATCTGTCTTTTACATGACCAAACAGGAGATGGAAGTAAGGTACTTGGTGTCTCATCTTGAAGACCTTAGATTGTATAATGTGCATCAGCAGTCTTCCCTGGCTACATATCTCCTTTGGTTAACTATGAAAGGAGAGATGATGTGACCCTTCTCCCCGCTAATATAGATTGCTATCTGTGATCAAGAAATCTTATGGATATTCAATCTACAACCAGACAAGTTTTTCTCCTTATATATTGTGGGAGCCCACAAATGTTTCCTAGTGAGATCTGACCTTGCTTTACACAGCAGGGCAGCTTGAAGGGATGACTTGACCACGTGCATGGTTACCAGGCATTTGGAATGTTCATCACTTGGCTGTGCTGGGGGGAGTTTCTTTGCTCCACTCCTTGGCATTCCTTTAAAAGTCCTTTAATAGAGACACAAGGGGCTGGTGGGTTTTGACCTAGGCCCTCCCGAGGCTGCCCGTGTTTCTATCTGTCTCTCTCCTCTATATTTCTATCTAAATCTCTTATCCCTCCCTCCTCAAGAGTCCCTGGGGTAAATTAATGTGGGAGCTGAGCTCCCACAATATATTTGAGACTAAAAAGGAATCACAGAATGGACCTAAGCCAAGCTTCTCTTTTCTGGTCTTCACACATTCTCCAGAGATCTCCCTGTGCCTCTGTTGGTAAAGATTTTCTTCTTTGCTACTAGTGTTGGCTTTGAGTCTACATCTAAGTTCTAGATTGCCCACTTCTCCCATGATACTGACACCATCAACAATGGCCACAGACACTTGAGAAATAGTTGACGCGAGAGTCAGCATTTATACACATGGCCTCTTCCCACACAGTGATGGGAAGGCTCCTCACAGAAGTAACTGGTACTGTGATCCACCTTTGCAAAGATGCGCGGTAAGAGGCTGTGTGTCCTGCCACACATTCTCCGCTCGTCATTTTACTTCTCTACTCAGTGGGAAGGTGTTATTTTATTAAGTTGATTGTGTGTCAAGCCAACTCCACAGTCCTGGTCACTATTTCCCACTGCCTCATTCTTCCAATTTCTATCACTGTCTTCTACAGCAAAACTGTATGGATCCTAACCTGAGTACTAACTGGGGTGATAATACCTTTCATTTATATAGTGCTTTAATTTTACAAAGACATATTATTCTCTTACAAGGTGTTTCCTAATACCAGGCCTTACTATATAACCCAGGCCTTCCTTTAATTCTCTATATGGCACAATCTGGCTGTGATTCACTATTATTCTGCCTGATTTCCTACCTACTGCAATTATAGTCATGTGCCCTCACACTAAATTTTATAACTTTAAATGATATCCATGTATAAACAACAGTATTTAACTTTCCTCTTTCTCAAATTTTGCATAAGTTTATGTAATGTAATCATTATAATAGTATATTGACTGGAGAAGGGTTAGATTGAGGTTTTCACAGTTTTTAATACATTTTTCTTATTGTATATCTATGTGCCACAGTGGAGCTCAGGTGACAACTTCAGAAGTACTTTCTCATCTTTCACTTTGTTGATGCAGTATCTGATTTGTTTCTCTATTGCTGCATACTCCAAGATACATGACCTGTGAGTTCTTTTTTTGCCTGTACAATAAAAAACAGAGTCAGATATTGGGGTGAAAGCAGAACAATTAGATAAGCAAAGGAGCAGTCACAGTCAGTTCTTCTCTGAATCTGCAGACCAAAAGGGAATCCTATCTCTATGAATCCTTAGACTTAATGGGCACACTCCTGTCTCCATCTCCCTCGTGCTGGAATTAAAGGTGTGAGCATGAGCCTCCAGTGTGCTGGGATCAAAGGCATGATCCTCCCTAGTGCTGGGATTAAAGGTCTGAGAATTCACTGCCTGGCTCTGTTTCTCTTTAGACTGGTTTAATCTCCTGTAGCTAGGGTGGCCTTGAACTCATGTTCTTCCTGATTCCTCCTCCCAAGTGCTAGGATTAAAAGTGTGTGCCACCAATGCCTAGCCTTTATGGTTAACTAGTGGCTAGATCTACACTCTGATCTCCAGCCAAGCTTTATTTGTCAGAACAAAAACAAATTATCATACAACGTTCTCCTATTCTAATTCTCTTATAGCTACCTCCTGTTTCAGTATTGGTGAGATTGGATTACAGGTGCATACTACTGCATGCATCTTATTTACTTATGATTATTATTTTAGCATGGATCCAGGGATAGCACTCAGATCCTCAAACTTGTATAGAAATCTATTTTACCCCTAGAGCCTTAAACAATTTTCTAAGATTGCTAAAAGGCTAGCAGTGAAGGTCAAAACAATGATTGTTCTAAGACCACAGGAAATCGAGTGCCAATAAAAATCATCTTCATCTCAATGCTCTATGGAATTGGCTCACAAACAGGAAAGAAAAGATTGGAAAACATAAATTATTAAGACTTAGGAAAAATACCACAGAAAATCCAGCTATCATCACTGAGGGAACTATCCAAGGACAGTTAGAGAATCAGAGATCTTTGTAATGCTTAGGCAAATGTGTGGTCCTCTCCTGTAATAGTTGTCTTAAGATACATTTGTATAAATATATTAATTATTAATGAATTTTAAAGGAAATAAATACCCAATGGAATTTTATTATTTTATATTCTACTTAAATCACATGAAGATACAAAAAAATAAGGCTTCCTTAACGTCTTAAAACTAGTGTAAAATTTAATTTCTTATTATTGTTGATTTTAATTGATTTAACACAATCTCTTTCTTACTCAAATGTCTATTCAATCAGAATCTTTATGGATATGGATGGCTGATTATTTAATGAGGAAATTGGACATTAGTGCTAAAAGATCATTTTTCTTTTTTTCACTATGAAAGAATTATTTTTCAAATTTTTTATTCACTTTACATACCAACCACAGATCCTCCTTTCATGCCTCCTCCTGCTCCCCCTCTATTTGCCCCCCTCCACCTAGCTTACCCTATGCCTCATCATGTCAGGGTGAGTTCTCCCACGGGGGAACAACTAAGCCTGGTATTTTCAGTTGAGGCAGGACCAAGGACCTCTCTGCTTTATAAGGGTGAGCAAGGTGTTCAACCACAGATAATGGGATCCAGAAAGCCAGATCATGCACCAGGAATAGATCTTGATCACACTGCCAGGGTCCACTCAAAGAGATCCAGCCATATAACTGTCTCCTATATGCAGAGAGTCTAGTCTGGTCCCATGCAGGTTTCACAGCTGTCAACCGAAAGTTCGTGAATTCCTTTGAGTTTGGTTCAGTTGTCTCTATAGATTTCCCCATCATGATTTTTTTTTAATGTGGAGCTGAGGATCGAACCCAGGGCCTTGCTCTTGCCAGGCAAGCGCTCTACCACTGAGCTAAATCCCCAACCCCTCCCCCATCATGATCTTGACCCCTGTTGCTCATATAATCCCCTCTTCCTCTCTTGGACTGCACTCTCTAAGCTCAGACTGGTACATAGTGGTAGATCTCTGCATCTGCTTCCATCAGTTACTGGATGAAGGCTCTATGATGACAGTTAGGGTATTCACCAATCTGATTACCAGGGTAGGCCAGTTCAGGCACCCTCACTACTGTTGCTAGTAGTTTAATCTAGGGTCAGTCCTTCTTATGGATTCCTGGGAATTTCCCTAGCACCAGGTTTCTCCCTTGCCCCATAATGTCTCCCTGTATCAAGATATCCCTTTCATTACTCACCCCCAGCTTGACCATCCTGTTCCATCATGTTCTCACCCTCCATACCTCCCTGCTATTGCCCCAACCTCATCTACAGTTTACTTATCAGGATCTCCTGTTTCCCTTTCCCAAGGTGATGCACACATTCTTCATAGTGTCCTTTTTTTCCCCATAGCTTCTCTGGAGTTGTAGGTTGTAGTCAGGTTATCCTTTGCTTTACATCTTGAGTATATACAACATCCTTAGTCATCAAGGAAATACAAATCAAAATGACTCTGAGATACCATCTTACACCTGTCAAAATGGCTATGATCAAAAACACTGATAACAGCTTAAGTTGGAGAAGAAGTGGAACAAGGAAAATACTCTTCCACTGTTAGTGGGAGTGCAAACTTGTACAGCCTGCTGTGGATATCGCTCTGTGTAAATAAAGTTCTGATTGGCCAGTGGCCAGGCAGGAAGTATAGGCGGGACAAGAGAGTAGAGAAGGTTGGAAGACACACCGCCAGCCGCCGCCATGAGAAGCAACATGTAAAGACACTGGTAAGCCACACGCCACGTGGCAAAGTATAGATTAACAGAAATGGGTTAATTTAAGATAGAAGAAGTAGATAACAAGCAGCCTGCCACGGCCATACAGTTTACAAGCAATATAAGTTTCTGTGTGCTTTCTTGGTTGGGTCTGAGCGACTGTGGGACTGGCGGGTAAGAGAGATTTGTCCTGACTGTGGGCCAGGCAGGAATACTCTAACTACAACAGCCACTTTGGATAGTAGTATGGTGGTTTCTCAGAAAATTGGTAATCAATCTACTCAAGACCCAATGATACTACTCTTGGGCATATTCGCAAGGAATGCTCAATCATACCACAATGGCATTTGCTCAACTTTATTCATAACAGCATTATTTGTAATAGCCAGAACCTGGAAGCAATCTAGATGCCCCTCAACTGAAGAATGGATAAAGAAAATGTGGTACATAAACACAATGCAATATTATTCAACTTTAAAAAACAATGACATCATGAGGTTTGCAGGCAAATGTATGGAACTAGAAATTATCATCCTGCGTGAGTTAACCCAGACTCAGCATCAAACATTGTATGTGCTCAATCATTTTTCTTTTAATTGTGTCACATATCCTGAAATTTTATAGCTGAATATAAACTCTCTCATCTAA
Organism: Onychomys torridus; assembly: GCF_903995425.1. NCBI lineage: Eukaryota > Metazoa > Chordata > Mammalia > Rodentia > Cricetidae > Onychomys > Onychomys torridus. The sequence continues at coordinate 4,131,664 of NC_050459.1, read as the reverse complement.
CTACTTCATGCCTTAAATTCTCTGATAAACAATTTTTTCTTGAGGATAATAATTTGATTATTTCTACAAAAATTAATGAAACAAATAAGTGAACTCTATTAATACATATTTAGAATAAAAGACTTGGAAATGAGTCTAATAGAAATCATTAAAAATCAATGTGACTAAGAGTATCTGGATTGGTGCTCAGTATCTTGAGCCTCCTCTAGCTCATTACAGTGCCATTATGGCATTGATGCGTGTGGGAAAAGTCTGAGAAATCTACCGGACTGACATTGATAAATGTGGGAAGGACATGTGATTTTTTTTTTTTTCAGGCTGATAGATTTTTTTTGAACCATCTGCAAGGCTGCTTTACAGGAAATGACAATCTTCCTTGCTCTTAGAGAAAATGATTGTATCTTGCCCAAAGACAGGCTTTTAATAATGAAACCAGTTGTTTGTATCTACTTTCCATTGATTTTTTTCAGAGAAAATATCATTATAACAGCTGAGAAATTTCTTGCCACCCATGTCATTAGTTTGCCACAGCTCAAACCACTTTGGTGTGACAGATTTTATCATCTGATTGACACATAAAAGAAGTCACTAACCTCATTTCAGCTGCTGGCTGCTGCTTCTTCTTCTTCTTCTTCTTCTTCTTCTTCTTCTTCTTCTTCTTCTTCATCTTCTTCTTCTTCCATGCCCTTTTCTTGCTCCTTTCCCAGTGTCTTGTGTACCTCCTTCCAGCTCCAGATACAAAAGGAAGCTACTCAATACATAGGGGTAGAAGCTGGTGACAACCTCCCTCTCTGCATGCTGGTGTGGATGCAGAAACCTCTGAACTTCATGATTTCCTAGTCTTAAGAAAGGCATCTTTAATTAGCATCTCTGTATTTCTGTGTGTTTTGTGGTAAATGATGTGATTGTCTCTTCAAATTTAAATATATCAAGGTACCTTTACATTAATGTTTTAAACATTTATTCAAAATTTTGCTGATTTTGTACAACTTTGTCTCACCTGAACAAATCGCCCATTATTTGTGCTGTTATTTTGGAGAATTCAAGAAACATGGGCAGTCATATTTCTGAGGAACAAATGGCAGTCCATTTTAATCATGTGGATGTTGTACACCAACTACTCATCTAAATAACTTCAGCACTGCTGGTATATCAAATGATACTTGCCATGACCTCAAACTTTTCAAAGGTGTCTACAATAAATTTGTAAATAAATATGTGAAGGCAATAAATTATAATACCCTCTTAAGTAATGAGAATCAATCATTTATTGGCTGCATTTGTGGTGAATGCTATGGATGTACTGAATTAGCATATTAAAATGCTAATTCAAGTAATGACACACCTTAGAATTCTTAGAAGTGCCATCTTACATTGATGAATCTGATTTGGAATGTTTCAGGAAAGCACATGAGAAGTCAGCAGAGGTAAGGACAAAGGAAAAGTATACACTCCAATTTAACAATAAAAAGAGCATGCTGGTTTCATAGTCTTATACTGTAGAGTTGAGGGCTAACAAAGAATTGTTATCCTATCTGAACTATGAAAAGAACATGGTTGTGCAGAGAATAGAAGAAGCATTAACCACCTAATACTGAACTAGTCAGCCATCAGATTTTAAGGACTACCTTTGGAAAGCCTAGTACAATCTTGATTTCTTCTTCAGGAATAGAATACTGTCTCTGGATGGGCTATGAACGTCCTCTTGCAAACCACATGCCAGCCTCATTTCATGGTCCAGTTAACTTGATTCAGATTGATGATCTTGTTTGTACCCTATAACACAGAAATCAGTCACAAGTGACAAGGTATTTATTTTGGAAGCAGTCTACCAATTTTACAAATACAAAGATGTTGGACAATGGCTGGAATACAGATAGAAATACTGAGTGCACATCTGTCTCTATCTATATAGGTGAATTGGTGGATGGAAATATAGACACAATGATATAGACATCTGTCAATATAAGTATGTGGCATATATGATATAGGTGACTTGGATGTGAAACATAGGGAAACTTTTACTTAAATCTTACAAAACTGAATTCAGGGATTTTCAGGAACATGATTTATAATGATGACAGAAAAACATTGACAGCTCAGTAACACTGATCTATGATAGAAAGCAATAGACAGATGGTATTCTATGTACTGGGGATTGTATACAGGAGCCAGTCACTACAAACCATTCTCAGAAGTCTATTCATAAGAAATATCACCTTGGGGCATCAATGTTACCAACCTCAGTGCCCAGTATGCATTTCAGAATTCAGTCTTCCTTTCAAAAATAGTTCAGTGGGTCAAATGCTGTGTTATGATCCGATGCCATTTTGGTTTTTTTGGACATGCTTGAGTATTTCTTCATCTTTTGTTTAAATCTATCTGCTATCTCAGAATTGACAAAAATGTGTCAATGATTCACTTTCCTTCTCTAATTTTTCTATATCACATGAGTCAGAAAATGCTAATTACTAAGATATCACTCCTGCTGTCTCAGTGGCTAAAATAATAGTTTATTCACAATTTGCTTTTTACTTACAATAAGATACAGTAAGATAGTGAGTTTGGGATTTAGAGAATATAAAATTAATTAAATTTTGTGGTGTCTCTGCCAACTATACTGAGGAATTCTTCACTGGAATCCTTGATGCATCAAGTACAGCATAGGTGAGTGCAGTATAGAGGAATAGCCTAGTTAGGGAGAGGCTGTCTTCCTGCTTTTCTATAAACATAGTCACTTAGCTCCATGTTTCCAAGAGAGTATTTGAAGCATATAAGCTTTCTGAGATCTAGTGGTGGGGCAGGGGGGATAAAACCAATTGTAAATAAATAGCACTTCCTTTTATAAACACACACATCCTACACAACTAGACACACCCTTATTATCCTTATTTTCCCTTCTGTTAACAAATAACTGCTAAAAAATGACTTTAACATAGCCCCTTTGATCCATTAGCCAAGCATAACATTGTTAACTTAAGTTCAGATGTTTGTGGAACTGATACAGTTAATCTGTCTTATAACATTTTAAATGTATAAGTAAATAAATAATCTTTTCATGACAAAGGGCCAGAGAGAGAAGTTTCATCTTCCGCAAATGTATGTCTAGTAACCTGTTGGAGGCCAGCTCCAACCTGTCAAAGAGATTTTAGGGGGAGGAGTGAGGAATGAGCAACTATTAGATAGAAATATAGACAGAGACAACTGGAAAGACGGAGAAGCAGGATAGCTTTGGGAGGGCCCTCGGTCAAAACCCAATAGCCTCAAGATTATTTCTAATGGGCTTTGTATAGAATAGCAAGGGGAGAGACAAAGGACCTCCTCTTTTCAAGATCAAAACACAAAGTACAACCAAGTGTAGACCTTCAAAACACCTGCTAACCATGCCTTTGGCCAAACCATTCTATTATGCAGCAATGCTGGGTAAAGTAGGCTCAGACTTTCTGACCTCAAAGTAAGGCCTTATTTGGGAGCCGTTGTGGGTCCCCACAATAACCATGGGTCAGTTTGTATAAGTAACAGGAAAACAGAATCAGTGGCCTACTGTTAAGATAGACTATGATGCTTACATATTTATTTATTTATTTTTGGTCCAAATTGAAACTAACCTCCTACAAACCTAAGGACTTATGTCTGACAGAGTTAAAAACAAAACAAAACAAACAATGTGAATACATGACACTTAAGAGGATATTGGAAGTGGAATGAGGAGGAATTAGAAGAGAAGAAATTAAAGGTGGTCTTAATAAAAACACATTATATGAATAATGAAGTTCTCAAACAAAAACATCAATGCTAGAACAGGCATCATTGCTTTTAACTCCAGGGTGATAGAGTAGATATAGAAGTATCCTGGGGTTTGGTATTTAAATAGCCTAGTAAGGTTGGTGATGTCACCTTGCAACAATAGAACCTGTCTTAAAAACTAAGGCAGAAGACATTGGAAGGACACATGACATTCATTGGTCTCTGGCCTACACATGAACATGAACAAATATGCACACAGAGATACACACAGATATGTATACATATGGATATTTATATACATAAAAATAATAATAAAACAACCTTGAATTTGAAAACAAATCATAATGAAATCTTGAAGCTAATAAAAGGAAATATTTTTTATAACTCTTATTCAAAAATAGGCTTAAATATTTGGTAATGTTAAGAATTACAAATATAATCCTAAATCTATTTATAAGTATATGAACATTTTAATATTTGATATTCCAGATATATTTATTTTTGCAAGTTTAATGTAAGTTGTGTACTGGGGTTACTCCAAGTCTCTTTTACAATATTTTCTCATCTCTGTGAAAGTGTTTATATCATGTAAATTATTTTCTAATTTTCAATGCATAAAAAGAAACAGACTCCATGAGAACCTGAAAAAAATTTCATCAAAAGTTTGGGGGCCTGGGAAATATTTTAAGTACCAACCACAATACATTAAAATGGGGATTATGTATGAGAGATCTCTCTTGAAAGCCGGTTGTGTGACACTATCTGTGGGAGACATGAACAAACATGTCCTCACCCAGGGATGAACCAAAGTACAAATATCATGAAAGTTCACTTAATGAACCATTGAGTTTTATTGGGTTACTTACAGAAATATGGCTGAGGAATTATTTGTGGTGATTTATTGTGTACCATAATAAATTTGCCTGAATATCAGAGAACAGAACAAGCCACTAGATTAACCACAGAGGTCATTCAGTGGTGGCACACACCATTAATCCTAGCACTTTGGAGGCAGAGATCCATCTGGATTTCTGTGAGTTCAAAGCCACCCTGGACTACATGAGATTGACTCAGTCTAGGAGAGAAACAAAGCCAGGCATTGGTGGCACACACCTTTAATCCCAGTACTTGGGAATCACACACCTTTAATCCCAGAACTAGGATAGTTGAGACAGGAAATGATGTAGGTGTGCAGAGAAAGGCATATAAGTTTTGAGGAGACAGGAACTAAAGTCTTTTGGTTGAGGAAAGCTTTTCAGGCTAAGGAGTCCTAGAGGTAGCATGTTGCTTGTTCCTTTGTCTCTCTGATCTTTCAGCATTCACCTCAATATCACATTCTGGGTTTTCTGTTAATAAGACAATTTAAGAATTTGAACAACAGTTATTAACATGAATGAAAATGATTTCAAACCAGCTATTATCAGCCATATCCTACATGGTTGGAAGCCTAGGAAATCTGGAGTATTATACTTCCTCTTTGAATGTGTGTCATTTTTTCCCTCCCTGTAAATATCCTGCGCCTTAATACATTTCTCTCAATATGGAAAGTTTTTATCTTAGAGGAAAAAGAACCATGTACATGAAGAAGGAATCCCCTCTTACTGAAAGCTACATTAAACCCCAATGTCATTTTGCAAAGGAAAGTAGCTCCTACTTAAACTGAGAATGTCTCTTACCTAGGATCTACCATATGCAATGAACACAAGCAAATGAAAATATGCAAGATATAACATGGCTCACATGAAATTAAACCCCTACTTCAGGAGCTATACAATGTTCGTCAGATGCTTGGTGTCCTCAGAGCCTATCTTTCTTCCATTCCTCACAGGTTAGGTAAAGTGCTCAACATGTAGGCTGTGGTTGTGATCAAACTCTGCCCAGTTATAAAGTAGTAACCAATCCATGAATAATTGCCTATAGATCTAATGTGGGAAGAGATTTCAATGAAATATTTTTTGTTTGTTTTTAGTGGGTTATTTCAATACTTTATTTTCTCCAAGAGATATGTGACCTAGACAAAAAGTACAAAAAAATTAACAAAATTAACTGAGAACGTGCAACAAAATGGGCTATATATATATATATATATATGTGTGTGTGTGTGTGTGTGTGTGTGTGTGTGTGTGTGTGTGTGTGTATACAGAATATTGTAAACAAGCAACAAAGAATATAGACTTTCTTCTTATCAGCACCTGGAAGTACTGGGGCAAGGCCAATCCAAGGCTCTATCAGAGGCCCTGATGAAAGGACAAAAGCGACTTTAGTTCTATGTCCTCTCCCCATAGGGCTGAGTCCAGGACATTGAGGGAGACAAGTTTTCAGTCCTGGAAACTCTACTTTTCTTCTGAAATGCTGTAGTTATCAGTCCCAAGGCTGCTGAGTGCTTGGTCTGTGACATACTATGATAGCCTGTTTTCTCTTTACACTACAGTACTTGATAAGCTTCCTGCTGACTCTATCCCATTCTGTGGTAGTTTTATGCTGACTCTGTCCATGTTTCCCACTGCAAACAGTATATGAGACACAGTGCTGCTAAATAAACTTGCTGGGATGAGCCATCAGCTGATCTAGTCCTCCTGACCCCAGCTTTCTGTCCTCTTTATATTCTTTTATTATTATTATTATTATTATTATTATTATTATTATTATTATTATTATGTGTTTTAAATTTTATACATCAGCCATGGGTTCCCCTGTCCTCCCCGCTCCCGCTCCCACCCCCAGCCTCTCCCCTCCATTCCCATGTCCTCCAGGATCAAGGCACCCCTGGGGATTCATTTAAACCTGGTGGATTCAGTACAGGCAGGTCCTGTCACCTCATTCCAGACTGAGCAAAGTGTGCCTGTGTAAGCCCAAGGTTTCAAACAGCCAGCTCATGCACTAAGGACAGATCCTGGTCCCACAGACTGGGTACCTCCCAAAAAGATCAAGCTATTCAATTGTCTCACTTATCCAGAGGGCCTGATCCAGCTGGGGGGCTCCACAACCTTTGGTTCATAATTCATGTGCTTCCATTCGTTTGGCTATTTATCCCTGTGTTTTTTGCAATCATGGATTCAACATTCACGCTCTTGCAGACCCTCCTCTTTCTCAACAGTAGGACACCTGGAGCTCCACCTGGGGCCTGGCTGAGGATCTCTGCATTCACTTCCATCAGTTATTGGACGAGAGTTCCAGCACGACAGTTAGGGTGTTTAGCCATCTAATCACCAGACTAGGTCAGATCAGACTTTCTCTCGACCATTGCCAGCAGTCTACAGAGCTTGTATCATTGTGGATTTTGGGGGACCTCTCCAGCACTCTGCCTATTCCTATTCTCATGTGGTCTTCATTTATCATGGTCTGTTATTCCTTGTTCTCCCTTTCTGTTCTTGATCCAGCTGGGATCTCCTGCTCTGCTAAGCTTTCTTTCCCTCAAATCTTGCCCTTCATTACTCCCACTGTCATCCAGGTTGTTCATGTAGATCTCATCCATTTCCCTGTCATTGGGTGATCCCTGGGTCTTTCCTAGGGCCCGGTTTTCTAGGTAGCCTCCCTGGAGTTGTGTAGCAGTCTAGTCATCTTTGTTTTACATCCAGTATCCTCCTATGAGTGAGTACATACCATGTTTGTCCTTCTGAGTCTGGGTTACCTCACTCAGGATGATTTTTTCTAGATCCATCCATTTGCCTGCAAACCTCATGATATCATTATTTTTTTCTGCTGAGTAGTACTCCATTGTGTATATGAACCATATTTTCTTTATCCATTCTTCAGTTGAAAGGCATCTAGGTTGTTTCCAGGTTCTGGCTATTACAAACAAAGCTGATACGAACATAGCTGAGCAAATGCCCTTGTGGTATGATTGAGCATTCCTTGGGTATATGCCCAAGAGTGCTATTGCTGGGTCTTGGGGGAAATGAATTCCCAATTTTCTAAGGAAGCGCCATATTGATTTCCAAAGTGGCTGTACAAGCTTGCATTCCCACCAGCAGTGGAGGAGAGTTCCCCTTGCTCCACATCCTCTCCAGCATAAGCTGTCTTCTGTGCTTTTGATCTTAGCCATTCTGACAGGTGTAAGGTAGTATCTCAGAGTTGTTTTGATTTGCATTTCCTGGATAATTAGAGATGTTGAGCAATTCCTTAAATGTCTTTCAGCCATTTGAACTTCCTCTGTGGAGAATTCTCTGTTTAGTTCTATAGCCCATTTCTTAATTGGACTATTGGGCATTTTGATGTTTAATTTCTTGAGTTCTTTATATATTCTGGATATCAGCCCTCTGTCAGATGTGGGGTTGGTGAAGACCTTTTCCCATTCTGTAGGCTGTCGCTTTGTCTTGTTGACCTTGTCCTTTGCTCTACAAAAGCTTCTCAGTTTCAATAGGTCCCATTGATTGATTGTTTCTCTCAGTGTCTGTGCTACTGGTGTTATATTTAGAAAGTGATCTCCAGTGCTAATGTGTTCAAGAGTACTTCCTACTTTCTCTTCCATCAGGTTCAGAGTAACTGGATTTATGTGGAGGTCTTTGATCCACTTGGATTTAAGTTTTGTGCATGGTGACAGATATGGATCAATTTGCAGCCTTCTACACAATTACTCCAGTTATGCCAGCACCATTTGTTGAAGATGCTTTCTTTTTTCCATTGTACATTTTTGGATTCTTTGTCAAAAAGTATATGTTCATAGGTGTGCGGGTTAATGACAGGGTCTTCAATTCAATTCCATTTGTCCACATGTCAGTTTTTCTGCCAGTACCAAGCTGTTTTTACTACAGTAGCTATATAGTAGAGCTTGAGGTCAGGGATTGTGATGCCTCCAGAGGTTGTTTTATTGTACAGGATTCTTTTGGCTATCCTGGGTTTTTTGTTTTTCCATATGAAGTAGAATATTATTCTTTCCAGATCTGTGAAGAATTGTGTTGGTAATTTGATGGGAATTGCATTGAATCTGTAGATTGCTTTTGGTAAAATCACCATTTTTACTATGTTAATCCTGCCTATCCATGAGCATGGGAGATCTTCAATGAAATATTTTTTAAGGTGTATGAAACAAGGTTTCTGGGACCACCTTTTCAACCAATGAGAGTTCATCTCTATGATTTTCCCAATTGCCTGCTCTTTAGATCTTTCCATTTAGAAATATGTAAAGAACTGGTTATCTAATATGGTGCAAGCTGACCCCAAAGCCAGAAATAATTTTTTTTCTCTATTTTCTATGTGCAGTGATAATATGTGTTAATATGTGGACCATTTCAGATATATGTCTTTAAGTCACATAAGAGGCTTGGTACTTATTCCCAAGTATGCTCTTACATTATTGTGTTAAATTAGATTAAAAAGCTTGTAATCTGATACTGAATCAACATGTAGCCTTTCTTAACCATTACCTTTACTCACATGTTACTTAGAATTGTGAGAAAGAGAACTTGTTGGCTATCTAAAAATGAATATATTCTTGATCTCCTTGAAATCATAAAATCTCCTTTTGGGATAGCTGAAAAACCACACTATTATCATAATTGTAAAATTCTGCCATGTTGTTATTAATGAGCAGCCTCAGTTTATGTTCTGAACCTCCTTATAAGTATGGATATGCAGTGTTAGAAAGAAGAAACTGTGTTATTGAGGAATTTCAAGGGAGAAGGCATCATTCACTGCTTGTAACTTTTAAGATTTTTGAAAGTGAAATGCATGTGAAAATCATTGGTTTTCATGCTGTAAATAGCACACATTTGTTTTCCCTTTCAAGCTATACAAAATAATCATGTTCATACAATCAATAATACTTTAAATCTTTTGAAACTTCAATGATATGAATCATTGTGTAATCAATTCTTTGAATAACTTGCTAAAATGAAGGTATTCTGCAAAACTAAAGAAAAAATCCTAAGTCACTTTAGTAGTTTTGATAGCAGATAGGGTTTTCCTCTGAAATGCAATTGAATCCATAGGATTATGTGAAGTACATTTGATGAAGTTAACAAATGCCTCATTAACCTCTTCTTTCAGATGCTGTCAGAAAAATGGGCTTACTTTTTATCATTTAGGCATGTTTGAACGCAAATGTTAGAAAATACAATTTAAATCATTCACTTTATTGACATAGGTTCTCAGAAGAATATCTGATCTCTGGCACAATGGAGATCATCATAACCTGGCTCCTGTTGTGTTTATTACTTTCTTCCTCATCAAATGCACTTGTAATCCAAAACTAAGAGCAAAATTGATATGGCTGCATGATCCTGAGAGTGTAGCTCAGCACAACAGTGTTTGCTAATCATGTACAACACGTAGGGGTCAATCCTCCACACCAGAAAAGAAAGAATAAACATAAATATCTGTTTATATCAGGGAGAATTCAGCAAAGAGCCATATGATTTTTATTTTCATTTATGTGTGTACACATGTGTGCACGCACATGCAATCCTGTACCTCAGAGGCCAGACAAGAATTTCAAATGGCCTTTTAAATTTATAAGCAGTTGTGACTCACCTCACATGGATCTGAGATACAGACATAGGTCTTCTGGAAGAGCAGCAAGTTTTCTTAACATGTGAGCAATCCCTTTAGCCCCCCCCCCCCCAAAAAAAAAAAAAAACTTCTTTTAACTGCAATAATTTAATATGTGTTCCCTCTGAAGCAGAAGTCAGAACTGCTATATTTTGGTTGACCTCTTATCAATCACGTGTCTGCAGTTGAGGTGACTGTCACTCAGATTTCAGGGGATAGAAAACAATGTTAGTATTTTAAGAGCAATTGTTTGGTACATACATGTTTTACATATACAAATAACAAATGGTATGAATGTAAATATTTAAGTCTATTACACACATTTATAAGCATGAAAGTATACATTCACTCTGAAATAGTAGCATCTTGAAATTCTAAAGGTTAAAAACCATCTAAAACATAAAAACTACAAAACTAAGAATTCAGAACCCATATCCTATTAACTCCTGAACAAGACAGACTCAATAGAAATGAGTGCTTGTAAAGAAAACTAGTTACTAATTTAAGTCCAGTAAATTGTATTGTTATTTGTCTTGTTAGTTTCTTATTAAAATGAAGCTTTTTATCTTTTAAATTACACATTGAAATCAGTAATGCTAAGCGTTGATGCAATATTAATACTAAGGTCCATTAATTCCTTTTGTGCCTCATAGGAAAAATTGCATCATTAATCAATATGGAAATAAGCCAAAGCCAATGGACATGAAGTCTCTGGGGCATAATATAAAACTTACATAGAAGAATAAAACCATGAGTGAGTTTTTATCTGGAAATGACTCTGAATTCTATGAACCTTTCAAGAACCACAACTTTACTACCTCCAGGATATAACTACCAGGCTGATTTTGCTCATGATAGTTACAACAATAAGTAAAACTGGGCCTTAGTTTGTTATATTAGGACAACAATCTTCTATGTTAGACTTTCACTGTAACCAGGAATCTGACAGTCTCAAAGAAGGAACCATCAACAATTGCTTAATGTCGCACATAGATTTACTCCGTAATCATTAGTATATCACAGACTTCTGAGTCTTTCTCTGATGTTACAAGCAGCAAACTAAAGCTAGTTTGCATGAACTACAACCTCCCACACAACTGATCATTGTAGGGAAGCTAGAGATTTCATTTCCAGCCTCATTCTCTGTTTTGAAAAATGTTTCTTGTATTCTTGCAAAATCCCAACAGCCAGGGAAACCTGTGCCACATGGGAACACCTCATGATGTTTTTCATCTCAGTGAACACAGTTGTTGGCATCCAACAGGCAGGGAAGAAACAGCGGAGGATGAATGAGTACTATAACCAAGACCAGAAAGAGTACACATAAAGACTGGGCCTAGAATTTTTTCATCCTAGATAAATACAATTTCTTCCTTATCACTGAAACCTTCTGGGGTACTGCCCACCTTGTGTTTTCTTTCTTTCTTTCTTTCTTTCTTTCTTTCTTTCTTTCTTTCTTTCTTTCTTTCTTTCTTTCTTTGGTTTTTCGAGACAAGGCTTTTCTGAGTAACTCTGCCTGTTCTGGAACTTAGTCTGTGGATCAGGCTTGCCTCAAACTCACAAAGGTAAGCCTGCCTCCGCCTTTGCCTCCTGAGTGCTGGGATTAAAGGCATGTGCCACCACCACCCAGCCAACCTGGGTTTTCTTGAGCACTATTGAAATAATGCAAAGAATGTGCTAGGCTCAAAAAAGGAGGACAAATTTGGTAATGCCCTTTCAGCATGGGAAATTGTGCAGTGTGAAACAGGCACCCATTTTTTCTAATGCTGAATTCAGTTTATTTCTGCAGAAATTTTTAAAATATATTTCTAGATTTTTTTTTTAACAATTTAATAACTTCAGATCTTTGCCTGGATAAACTCCTAACACCTATGAAGAATAAGTTTTCGTATGCATTAGAAATTCATGTTTTCTTTCATCACATGATCATTAAATTTAAGTTTCTATGACTATTTGAGATTAGATCATTGAACCTCCACTTCTATACAAACTCTCCTCTTTAGAGAGAAAGAGAGCCTATCCTTGGAGAAGTCACATGTTTGCTGAAGGTGATCTGGTGTTTGGAAAATAGAAGTGGACTGCTTTTGCATACTGAGAATCTGGAAAAATACACATGGTTCACCTATCATTCAGATGCATTTGAGCTCTATTGTAACTGTATACATGTGTATTCATAAGTCCTAACTATGAAATCTTTAATTTTGTTTTGGTAGTTGAAAGTCTGCCTCTTTCTCTCATGTAAGCCATGGTTGTGAAGATTATTTGAAAAGGCTAATGAGGAAAAGAGAGTGAATACTAGCTAATGTCCTTGGACATAGAATTCTTGAATGGGAAGGAAAGTATAACACAGAGTTGTGGAATACATGACTGAAGTTGAAATCATGGTTTAAAATACACACACACACACACACACACACACACACACACACACACACACACGAAGACTGAACAACATTTTAAGTCTAAGGACTACTCTGCCATTTATAATAGATACCTATACAACAAAGCTAATGAACAAGGATTTCAGAGATGTACATTACAGCATCTTTAGAATTTTCTCACAAAAAGCCCTAAAAACTTCAGCAATAATAAATCTTAAGAAGGACAATCTGATCCCAGAAATTTCAGTATGTATATGATATTTAAAAAGTCAAGGTTAAATATAAAAGCCCCAAATATCAAAATAAGCAGTAAATTACAAACCATATCATATCTGGGGGTAGAGGAGATTCAGTATGAACTGAGTAAATGAGCTCAAGTATTTAAATTTTTGCATATATAAATCATTTATTAAAATTTATAATCAGTGAACTAAAAACACCAGGAAATATAAGTATATACATATTAAGAGAATTTTTATTTTATAATTAGTTTAATTTTACACATCATCCATGATTCCCCTGTCCTCCCTCCTCCCAGCCCCCAGCCTTCTCCCCCAATCTGGTCCCTACTCCCACCTCCTCCAGGGCAAGGTCCCCCTGGGAGTCAGCCCAGCCTGGTAGATTCAGTCAAGTCAGGTCCAGTCCACTCCTCCCTATAGCAAAGCTGAGCAGTGTCTCAGCATAGGCCCTAGGTTCCAAAAACTCAGCTCATGCATCAAGGATAGGTCCTGGTCCCACTGCCCAGGGGCCTCCTAAACAGTTCAAGCTAATCAACTGTCTCACTTATCCAGAAGAGGGCCTGGTCCAGTTCCATGGGGGCTCCTCAGCTATTGGTTCACAGTTCATGTCTTCCCACTAGTTTGGTATTTGTCTCTGTGCTTTTTCCAACCATGGTTTCAATATCTGTTGTTCATTTAAACCCTCCTCTCTCTCAATGATTGGACTCCTGAAGCTCCACCTGGGGCTTGGCAGAGGATCTCTGCATCTGCTTCCATCAGTCATTGGATGAGAGTTCTAGCACGATAGTTGGGGTGTTTGGCCATCTGGATCACCAGAGTAGGTCATTTCAGGCTTTCTCTCGAACATTGCCAATAGTCTATTGTGGAGGTATCTTTGTGGATTTCTGGGGACCTGTCTAGCACTTTGCTTCTTCCTATTCCCATGGGGTCTTCATTTATCATGGTCTCTCTTTCCTTGTTCTTCCTCTCTGTTCCTGATCCAGCTGAGATCTCCCACTCCCCTAAGCTCTCTTTGTCCCATCCTCACCCTCCATTACCCTCGCCTCACCCACAGTTTGCTCATATAGATCTCATCCATTTCTCTGTCACTGGGTGATCCCTGTGTCTTTCTTAGGGTCCTCTTTACTAGGTAGCTTCCCTGGAGTTGGGAGTTGCAGTCTGATTATACTTTGCTTTACATCTAGTATCCACTTATGAGTGAGTACATACCATGTTTGTCTTTCTGGGTCTGGGTTAGCTCACTCAGGATGATATTTTCTAGTTCCATCCATTTGCCTGCAAACCTCATGATGTCATTGTTTTTCTCTGCTGAGTAGTACTCCATTGTGTATATTGTACTACATTTTATTTATCCATTCTTCAGTTGAAGGGCATCTAGGTTGTTTCCAGGTTCTAGCTATTACAAATAATGCTGCTATGAACATAGTTGAGCATGTGTCCTTACAGTATGATTGAGCATTCCTTGGATATATGAATACTATTTATTATTAATAATAATAATTAGTAGAAGCAGTAATTAATAATATTAATAATTATTATTAATATAATTAATAATTATTATTTCACTTTTATGAGAATGAGAAAGAGGGAATGAGGCAATATGATAGGACAAGAAGCTGTGACCATGGATAATGTCTAGTGATACTATAGATTGCTCCCTGAATGTCTTGATATCAGCTGACACATAGAACAAGCTTATACCTATGTAGTAACATTTAAGACATTCATTAATTATTTAAAAAATGATCCATGAATTTTGACTTTTAAAACCATTTCCTTCTGATGCATTTGGTTCAAACCTGAGGAGTTGGAAATTTGTCAACTATAAAAGACAAAGATTTCCCAAAGGATATTTGAAGGTAGGATCTAATTATTTCTGTACTTACACTTAACATTTTAGTGATACATTGACTTTACATTAAATATACATAGAACATATATAAATTATCTTGTGGGCCTAATATTCTGGATGACAAAATGAAACCTCAGAAAAATTAGAAAAAAAAAATCTCCAAAGATTTTAAAAGGCAAATATATAATAACGAACATATGATGGATGATAGGGCCCTAATTATAGTTTTTCTTCATTATTTAAATGCATTCCCAATAAAGATAAACAGATGCCCAGCCCAGAATATATTGAATTTCTAATTGATAAAATATATTATAATTTAATATTTTATAATGTTTCCTATCCACTATTGCTTTGGCTAAAGCTGTCCTTATTATTAAGTAAATGAGATTTGATAATTAGGAAAAAAATTCCTTATCCACCAACCCTTTTGCAGAAAAAAGAAATACGAAAAGAAGCCTTATTTCCTACAAATGAATTTACTAAAACAAGATTCATTTTAACATGGAAATCCTAATCCTGTGCAGTTCAGTGAAATCATTAGGAATTCTGCTTGTTTTTAGCTTTTTAGCTAACCCGTTTGGTTTTTGTCATGAAAGCATAATTAACTACATAAAGGAAAGTTCCGTATTGCATGTTCTATAGAAAGCTGAAAAAGAACTACTTGGAAGACTGTCATTCTCTGTACCTATTTTAAGAGTATTTAAATAAGACACCCCAGGTAATTACACTGCAAAGGTACCTCTCCTATCTTTATGCAGGATTTTAAGTAATAAGTACAGAGCAAACCCATCAAAGTCAGGGAAGTAAAATGTCATTACTTTACACAATGATCCTGGGAGAAAATCACATAATACCTTAAATGATTAAAATTACTTGGGTAGGATAGTGAAAAAAAATGACTTATTTTACTGCTGTAGTGTACTAACCAGATGTTACATAGAAATGAAAATTATCAGTAATTCAAAGAATGACCCCTAATTCTTCACTTCAGGTGCAAATTTATTGAATGTTTTCAATGTCACTAAAATTTTAATTGCTAATAACCTACTCTGTGAAGTTAATCAAATCAGACAACAAATAAAACCAATTCAATATAAAGAAGAATACTTAGCTTTGATATTTTAATAACTTGTACTATATACTTGAGAATTTGGCTAAACTGAAAATCATCTGAAGTATGGATGCTTCCATATGAAACATCTGGAAAGGTACATACACAAAGCATCCCTGTTGTATAAGGATGACTCTTCTAACATAATTTTGCATGCAACATTTGATAAATACTTTTGTCCCATTTCCTTTTCTATGACCCTCTCTAGGGGAGTTAGTAATCTATTTTGGAAATCTGGGTGTGCACATTGTAAGGACTCTTAGAGAAGATTATTTATTTATAAAATAAATATATTTTCAACAAAAATATGCAAATCAGGAAAAATAAATACAGTAAATAATTCACCACAAGTGGGACATCTAGTCAGTTAAAATAAAAACATTGAGTTAAACTTTAAGTTGAGATAAGGGACAGGAAGGGTGCATCTTACAGGCAAAGCACTTTGTATAGCATCATTTTTTGTTTGTATTATTTTGGGGTGTTTCCTATATTTTACTTATCATCTTTAGGTATAGTGTGAGTTGACAGAATAAGCACCAGAATAAGATAGAAGATAAAGGCCCAGGTTGTCAAGCTATTTTCACAAAAATCCATAACATCTCCAAATTATTTGATTTTGGAATTTGTGATTGTACCTGGAATGTATTCACATAAATATAACATTTGTCTAAACTATATTTTCAGTGATTTTAGGAAAAAATGGTACAGATCAGGGTGAATTTAGTTGGTAGATGCAACAACAGATGACTTCAAAAGATAACAAAAATAAATTAATTTATTTGATTCCAAAACTCTCTTCAGCACAAACTCTTCAGAACTCAGATCTGGTCTTAGTAAAACATTTGTAAACACTTTCATGGACCCAATTTTAAGCATCAAGAAAATTCTACATTTTAAATTGAACTCTAAATAAAAATTCTCAAATTTAAGAGTTTTTTCTCAATAACCCATTCTTTACTATTTCAGAAATCACATCTTCACCTACAGAGGAAAAAAATGTAGCAGGATACAATAAATCAGTTTTCCAATTTCATTTAAAGATGATTATAAATTGAAGACTAAAACAAGATTTAGTATTACATATTTACTTAATGTTAATAAAATGAATAAATGAGATTTGATTTTTTACAATTTATAAAAAAAGGAACTAAAAAATTTGTAGCAAAATTAATTTGCAGTTGTTTCAATAATTTTCATAAATTTAATAAATTTAAGACATTTTACATATTTAAAATATATGTTGTAAATTATTTTGTCCTTAAATAGAAATTCATAACAAAAATATTGACGTTAAACAACATGCACATATACATACACACTGTATAAGCATGACAGTTTCATTTGTGTGTTTTTTGCTGTATATCTACTTTAAATATGTACAATTTGCTAGAGACATTAGTTTGTGTCCCTTCATATATATATGAAGGGAAATTTGCAAGGCATGAATAGATTTTTCAATTTTTTTTCCTTTTTTCTTTTCTTTCTTTCTTGTTTTTTTTTTTTTTTTTTTTGAGACAGGATTTCTCTGTGTAGCTTTGTGCCTTTCCTGGAACTCCCTCTGTTTACCTGGCTGGCCTTGAACTTGAACTCAGAGATCCGCCTGGCTCTGCTTCCCAAGTGCTGGGGTTTAAGGTGTGTACCACCATTGCCCAGTAGGATTTTTCAAATATTTAAAATAAAATTTTAGTTTAAAAAAGGTTTACTTTCCTTTTACCTACAAACCCATTCCCCCTTCTTCCTCTTCTGCCACTCCCCCACCTGTAGATGTATCCGGCTTGTTAAATAAGAAACACAGAACCGATTGCAGAGTTAAAAACCAAGAGGTCAGAGCAAAAGCAGAAAACCTTACCCTTCACTGCTTCTGCCGTTCTTCCTCTCCGCAAGAGACCTACTTCTCTGCGTCCTATTTAAAGACTTTCTGTTCTGTTTTCTCATTGGTTGTAAACCCAGCCACATGACCTCCTTGTCACTGCCTGTTTGTACAGACCTCCAGATCTTCTATGGTTGGTATTGAGATTAAAGGCCTGTCTGCCATGCTGGCTGTGTCCTTGAACACACAGAGATCCACCTAGCTCTGTCTCCCAAGTGCTGGGATTAAAGGCGTGCCCCACTACTGCTCAGCTTCTGCTCTGGCTTGCTCTGACCTCAAGGCAACTTTATTGACATACAAATAAAATCACATTTCAATACAAAAAAAAATATCACTATACCCACCTACCCCCCATGCCACCCTTATCCCTTCCTCATAGAGAGTAAGGCCTCCCTTGGGTAGTCAACAAGGGCTGTTATACCATGTTGTGGCTAGACGTAGCCCCTCCCTCCTGCATCAAGGCTGAGTAAGGCATTGCAACATAGGGAATGGGGTCTAAATAGCCAGTTTGTGTATCCGGTGTAAGTCCTGGTTCCATTGCCAGGGGACCCACCAACACATCAAGTCACGTAACTTTCACCCACATTCAGAGGGCCTAGATTGGTCCCATGCAGGGGCCTCAGATGTCAGTCCAGAGTCTTTCTGTGGTTTTGCCCATCATGCTTCTTACCCCACCCCCACTCCCACACTCATTCTTATAATCCTTCTTCCCCCTCTTCAGTTGAACTCTAGGATCTTGGCCAAGTGTTTGGCTGTGGGTCTCTTCATCTGCTTCCATCTGTCACTGGATGTAGGTTCTATGATGACAATTAGGGCAGACACCAATCTTAGGGTAGGGAAAGGCTAGTTCAAGAACCCTCTCTACAATTGCTATGAGTCTTAGCTGGAGACAATCATGTAAATTCCTGGGATTTCCCCTAGCTGCAGATTCTCCCCATCCCCTTAATGGTACACTTTGTCAAGATATCTCTTTCATTGATCTTTCTCCCTGTCTCTTCCCCATGTTCCCAATTCCTATCTCTTCTTATCCCTTCCCCTCTATTCCTCCCCTCTCAGTTTGTCCAGAAGATCTTAATAAGGGGCAATCCATGTGTGTCCTTCTTAGTGTCCTCCTCTTTACCTAGCTTCTCTGGGGTTATGGATTATAGCCTATTTATCCTTTGCTTTGTTTCTAACATTCACTTATGAGTGACATACCCAGACATATGAAAGACATATGGTGTTTTTCTTTCTGGGTATGGGTTACCCTACATTAACTCACACACCTACAAACTGATTTTTGACAAAGAAGCCAAAATTATACAATGGATTTTTCAAATTTTTAATTTTAATGACCATTAATGATTAATTACTAACAATGAATCTTCTCTAGCCTTTGTAAAATGTATAGTTAAGACTAAATAGATATTTCACTAAGTTAATATAACCAAGTGCTGTAAAATTTATGTCTACATATCTGTCTTTCTGTCTTCCCTATCCATCAATAGTTATACTAATACATTTCCCCTCAGTCTTTACTATAACACACTCTCTACTAATAAGTTAATAACATTAAAACAATATCAAATGACAAATATAGGTGATGAAATAAAATTATAAACCTTAACAGGGCAATTTTTTTATGGTTTGCTCTCTGAAACATTAGAAACATATTTTTATATTCTCCTTCCCTTTTTATCTGGGTGAATAGACAAGACAGATATTGACTGACTTCCAAACATAGAAACAATGGATAGATTAATAACTTGACATACGTATTACAAAGAAATGTACATATGCTGAGGACTGGCTCTTAGGGCTGGATAATGAAACAGGAGTCTGAGCCCTGGAGAATAGACATTCTTTCTCCTTCACAAGCCACAGATCACTTAGACTTCTTGGTATACTCTGACTATTGGTAGAATACACATGAGATAAACTGATTACTTTTTAACTCAGTAGTTAGTAAAGAATATTTAGTTTTTACTAGATAATCTTCCTTCAAAACTAAAATACTAAATACTAGATTCCATATTCTGAGTGATAGTTTAGAGTTTCATGCTAGTAGGTATGAACTCATGTGTCCCAAATGTGCAGCTTAAGCCTCATTCCACACACTCATTCTGTACTCAGCACAGATTGCATTGAGTAGTCAACACAGGCTGTTATAACATGTTGTGGCTAGACATAGCCCCTCCCTCCGGCATCAAGGCTGAGTAAGGCATTGCAACATAGGGAATGGGGTCTAAATAGCCAGTTTTGCTATTTGTGCACAATGATTGCATTGTGTGTCTTCAACCATTTTTGTTTCATTCATATTTGCATGAAATACACAATTTTTACTTGGAGAATCTTTCATTCTTGTTAGTCAAGACACCCCATATCACTCTAGGGCTTGACTAAATACCCATAAGGAATATCCTCACAACTCATGACTCACCCTTTCTCTCCATTGGTCTCTCCTGTTGGTTGTCATAGTTAAACATCATATTTAATTGTGTTGTAACTTTATCTTCTATTTCCCTCTAAAAAGTTAAAATCTTCCAGATGAGTACCACTAATCTTCAATGAACACAGTAATTCACCCCTAGAACAGGATCTCTCTATATAAAAAAATACAAATATTTTCCTCAAAGTAATGACTGTCTTCAAACCTCCTTATCTTCTTATTATTTAGAAATGGAAGACATCTTTCAACTGTTCTGTTCTTTTTGTTCAAGGCAAGAACAGCATACTTTTACTGTATAACAGTCTTCTGAGATTAGAGGGTACACAGAATTTTCCAAAAATATAGCTACTTAAACTTTCTGTGTATTTTATAAATAATGAAGAATATACTTGAATAGATAAAGTATAAACTTCAGTTCTACATTTCTTAAAAGGCAATCTCATCCTATGTGGTTTTCTTGAGGGGATTTACATTACCATCCGGTTTCCCATCTTTGTACATATGTATGAGACTCAGAAGTTTGCTTATTTGTATCCTGAGAGAGATAATTTTTGCTTATTTTTAAAAGCGTACTGATATATTATCATATAATAAAATTGTGATTTTCATAATGAAACATACAGGTGACATCACACATTTTTTCTAATTTCTTTACTCCCCATCTATATACAGACTTGTAATTAAAATGTAAGTGTTTAACTTAGAGTTTTGTTGCCCACTCCTTTGATCCTAGCATCTTGGGTGTGGTATTAGAAGAATGAGCTTAAAGTTGGACTACAATATGCAACAAGTCTCTGGTAATAAAATAATAAAAAAGATAGCCAAATAGTGATTGTAAATGGAGTCTTTTCCCTGTCCCACCCAGTCCTTCAGCCATTCCCAAACAATCACTCAGAGGCTTGTATTAATTATAAATGTTTGGGTGATGGATCAGGCTTATTATTAGCTAGCTCTTACATTTAAATTAACCCACAATTCTTATCTATGCTTTGCTAAATAGCCTATGAATTGTTACTTCATTTATTATATGTCTTGTTTCCTAGGTGGCTGGCTGGCATCTGCTCTGACTCCACCCTTCTCCCTGTATCTCCATTTGGCTTTCCTGCCCAGCTATACTATGTATGCTAGCTCAGGTGATAGAGCACAAGATGCTTTTTTATTTAAATTTTTTAAAAAATATTTTTATTAAAAAAATTTTCCATTCATTTTGCATGCCAATCAGAAGATCTCTCTCTTCCCTTCTCCCACCCCTCCAGTCTCCCTCCCCCAACCCACCTCCCATTTCCTCCCACAAGAAGGTATGACCTCCCATGGGGAGGTACATTTAGTAGAAGCAGTCCAAACTCCTCCCCCTGGCTCAGGGCTGCACAAAACATCCCATCATATGTAGTTGGCTCCAAAAAGCCTAACCATGTACCAGGGATGGTCTCTGATCCTGCTGCCAGGGTATCTCTTAAGCTGCACAACTGTCTTGCCAGGCAGAGGGCCCAGTGCAGTTCCATGCAGACTGCATAGCTAGCTGCCAATGTAAGTTCCATGAGTTCCCACTGGTTTGGTCTGGTTATCTCTGCAGGTCTCTCCATTAAGAGCATGAGACAAAATTAAAGAAAATACTCTATCATCTATCCTGTCTCTGAGAGTCTAAAGTTTGAGAACTAATTTATCTTTTATCATAACTAGGGAAAAACTATAATTATAACAATCTAGTCTTCAACTCATCAAAGACCCCAGAAAGATATATTACCTGGGTAAACAGAAAGTGCATTGCAAGCAACTTCCTAACTCTAGAAATAACACAGACATCTGGTTGCCTGAACTGTTACCTAAAATTCTTCTGTAACATTGGGGTATCCATCTTCAGCCTACAGGCCTAGAATATCTGGCAGACTTTTTAGTGAAGCAGGGAATTTGAAGGACTATTCCACCTGTATTGGTAAAGTTCATCAGTCACTTTCCTCTATGTCCTTCAGAATGTCTGACAGTTTCTTCTGTGAAGCAGGAACCCTGAAGGACCATCCCATCTTGTTTTGGCAAAGTTTTGCGGTCACTTTCCTGTGTGTCTTGCAAGTCCAGTTTATACAGCGTACTGTTAAACAGTCCAGGCAAGAGCAGTTCCTTGCCCAAATGGCTAGCATTGACACATTGAAAGTAAACTCCAGGTTTCTTCAATGCACATCATCCTCTTTGAAGTAATTGTTCCTACCAGGAGTAGATGTGTCTCACTGTTAAGAAAAGTCTAAGTTCTTAAATTATTTTAATTGACATATTCTGTAGGTCCTTGACATGTTTGAGGATTATCTGCCGAGTTGAAATATATCTTTGTATACCTGCAAAACCTAATGTGGCAATATTATAGATGATTAACTATTAATCTTTATTCCTTACTCATACATTACATTGTTAAATGAGCTGCATTAACATAATACCTTAAACAAGAATATATATTATAACAAAATTGACTTTAAATTTATATCAATAAACTAAAATACATACCAATGTAAAATATTTTGAGATTAACAGTTGTTTTTTGTATTAAAGTACACTCAATAATCCTTTTTCCCCATAATAATCTACCCTTTCCCCATCTATAGCATATTCCTTTTTCTTCTTTAGAAATAGATTGACTATGTTCATTAACAATTTATAACAAATCCCCCTTAAATGAAAACAAACATTCACAAACAATATTCTGGATTTTCTTTTTAGATCTTTCTTTTTTAAACAATTATATTTGTGTTTTAATTTTACATGTCAGCCATGTGTCCTCCCCACACCCGCCCATGCCCCCACCTTCCCCCCAGCCACTCCCCTCTATTCCCATCTCCTCTGGGGCCAAGTCTCCCCTTGGGATTCAGCTCAACCTGGTAGATTCAGTAAAGGAAAGTCAGGTTCCCTCCTTCCAGGCTGAGCAAAGTGTCCCTGTGTAAGCCCAAGGTTCCAAACAGCCAGCTCATGCACTAAGGACAAGTCCGGGTCCCACTGCCTGGGTGCCTCCCAAACAGTTCAAGCTATTCAACTGTCTCACTTATCCAGAGGGCCTGATCCAGTTGGGGGCTCCACAGCTCTTGGTTCATAAGTCATGTGTTTCCATTAGTTTGGCTATTTGTCCCTGTGCTTTTCCAATCTTGGTCTCAACAATTCACACTCTTACAGTCCCTCCTCTTTCTTGACAATTAGACTGCTGGAGGTCCACCTGGGGCCTGGCCTGAGGATCTCTTCATCCACTTCCATAGAATACTGGCAAAGAGACTCCAAGAACACATCAAAACAATTATCCACCATGATCAAGTAGGCTTCATCCCAGGGATGCAAGGGTGGTTCAACATACGAAAGTCTGTCAATGTAATACACCATATAAACAAACTCAAAGAAAAAAACCACATGATCATCTCACTAGACACAGAAAAGACATTTGACAATATCCAACATCCCTTCATGATAAAGGTCTTGGAGAGATCAGGAATACAAGGAACATACCTAAACATAATAAAGGCAATTGAGAGCAAGCCAATAGCCAACATCAAATTAAATGGAGAGAAACTCAAAGAAATTCCACTAAAATCAGGAAGAAGGCAAGGCTGTGCACTCTCCCCATACTTATTCAATATAGTACTTGAAGTTCTAGCCAGAGCAATAAGACAACATAAGGAAATTAAGGGGATACAAATTGGAAAGGAAGAAGTCAAGCTTTCCCTATTTGCAGATGACATGATAGTATTCATGAGTGACCCCAAAAATTCAGACAAGGAACTGATACAGCTAATAAACACCTTCAGCAACATAACAGGATACAAGATCATCTCAAAAAAATCAGTAGCCCTCCTATATACAATAGACAAATAGGCTGAGAAGGAAATCAGAGATACATCACCCTTTACAATAGCCACAAATTATATAAAATACCTTGGGGTTACTCTAACTAAGCATGTGAAGGACATATATGACAAGAACTTTAAGTCCCTGAAAAAAGAAATTAAAAAAGATGTCAGAAAATGGAAAGATCTCCCATGCTCATGGATAGGCAGGATTGACATAGTAAAAATGGCGATCTTACCAAAAGCAATCTACAGATTCAACACAATCCCCATCAAATTACCAACACAATTCTTCACAGATCTGGAAAGAATAATACTCAACTTCATATGGAAAAACAAAAAACCCAGGATAGCCAAAAGAATCCTGTACAATAAAAAATCTCTGGAGGCATTATGATCCCCTACCTCAAGCTCTACTATAGACCTACCTTAATAAAAACAGTTTGGTACTGGCATAAAAACTGACATGTGGACCAATGGAATCGAATTGAAGACCCTGACATTAACCTGCACACCTATGAACATATAATTTTTGACAAAGAAGCCAAAAATGTACAATGGAAAAAAGAAAGCATCTTCAACAAATGGTGCTGCATAACTGGATGTAATTGTGTAGAAGGCTGCAAATTGATCCATATCTGTCACCATGCACAAAACTTAAATCCAAGTGGATCAAAGACCTCCACATAAATCCAGTTACTCTGAACCTGATAGAAGAGAAAGTAGGAAGTAGTCTTAAACTGTCTTATTATTTCTCTTAAAATGAAATAAATTGTTAGAAATTGCATACTAGTGTATTCTTCATTTGATTTACAGATTTCCAAGTGGTTATTGAACTGATCATTGCAATGAACTTCTTAGTTTCTTAACAGTAGTACAAGATTCATTGCTAATTTATAAATAAATATTATTTAACTTGTAGAAATTTGAAATTATTTTTCAAACTGTTAATAAAATTTAGAAGTCATTTGAAACATAAAATAAGGTCTGTTTATGGGGTTGGGGATTTAGCTCAGTGGTAGAGCGCTTACCTAGCAAGCACAAGGCCCTGGGTTCAATCCTCAGCTCCACATACAAAAAAAATATGGCCTGTTTCAACAAATTTTATGGTATCTACATTTATTCCAATAGCAAAGCTGTATTTATAGATATACTAAAATAAAATAGGGACTTGAGAGTACTTTTTCAAATGCATCACAGACAACAAATGGGAAGTGGGAACCTGAAAACTCACTTAGGATCTTATAGAAGATAAAACCAGAGGGATTGCATTTGACCAACCTTTGTCTAAGATTGAAAAAAGAAAGAAGAACCAAAAAAAGATATTTTAAGAAAAAAAATTCTAACCTAGAATACTGAAGTCTCATGAAAAATAAAATGATTAACTCTCAATATTAGATTAGCTTTTTGTACTTTCACATGAAGACTTCCTGCTACAAAACAGAGACAGGAATGTAGGTTCAGACCAATAAGGAGAAGAGCTGAAATAGATGGATTTCTGGACATAACGAGTCTGTTGTACATATCAACATACAGCTTGTCTTTTACACATATGTCTCCATAATTTATTTTTAATATGTAGAGAGGTAAAGAAATTTTTATTTTTAAAGCATACATAAACATACGAAGTGGTCCCATATTACATTGTTGAAAATGCCCTTCTTCCAATCTTGCTTTCAATGTGAGCCAAGTATTTATGGGTACACATGCTTGGGACACTCAGTTTAATTCAATTATTTAACCACAAAAGTTTGCATCAAGAGCAGACTGTAGCTGGAGTTGTCTCCAGTCCTGCCTGGCCCATGGTCAAGACAAATCTGTCTCAACTACTTGTCCTGCAGCTGCTCAGATCCAAATAAACATACACGGGCTAATATTATTTAAAACTGCTCTACCATTAGCTCAGGCCTACCACTAAGTAGCTCTTACACTTAAACTCTGCGCATTTCTGTTAATCTATATGTTGCCACCTGTTCTGTAGTTTTACCTGTGTGCCTGTTACATGCTGCTATCTGGATGGCAGGCTGGTATTTCCTGACTCAGCCTTCCTCTTCCCAGAATTCTCCTCTCTGCTTATCTTGCCTATACTATACTTCCTGCCTGGTCTCTGACCAATCAGTGCTGTGGATATCGCTCTGTATAAATAAAATACTGACTCTGCCAACTGCCACCATGAGAAAATGTTATGATATTGGTAAGCCACGAGCCACGTGACAACTTATCAATTAATAGAAATGGGTTGATTTAAGATATAAGAACAGTTAGCAAGAAGCCTGCCATGGCCATACAGTTTGTAAGCAATATAAGTCACTGTGTGTTTACTTGGTTGGGTCTGAGTGGCTATGGGACTGCTGGGTGAGAGATATTTGTCATGACCATGGGCCAGGCAAGACCAGGAAAACTCTAGCTACAAATCAACATTTTGTTTATTAATCAATCTGAGCAACAAATTCACAGCATACAGAATGACATCCCCAGCAGCAGACTTCTCCCATCACTATCATTTTTCAGTGATTAATTCATCTAGGAGAGAAAGCACATATAGTTTTCTCTTTTTCCCCCCTTAATATTACCCTGAAGTTTATTTCTCAAAAATATCTATCATCTATCTATCTATCTATCTATCTATCTATCTATCTATCTATCTATTCATCCATCCATCATCTATCTGTATCCTCTATCTTCTATCTCTATATACCTATTGATGATCTATCTATATCTTCTGTCTACATCTATCTACCTATAATCTATTTACCTCTATCTACCTGCATATCTATCCATCTATCTATCTATCTATCTATCTATCTATCTATCTATCTATTATCCATCATCTATCAATCATGTATCATCTACCTATCTACCTATCTGTTATCTATCTATCTATCTATCTATCTACCTATTATCTATCATCTATCTATATACCTATCTATCATCTATCTATCTAGAGATTTGAGAGGAAGGGAACATGTATAGACTACAGTAAACTTAGATGATTAGAAGACAACCTGGCAGATTCTGCTCTCTCTTTTCACTATAAGGGACATTGGGATGGAATTCAGGCAAGTGTCTGTACCTATTAAGACCTCTCATATCCCCTACTGGGGATTCTACCTGAGCTTTTTATAAGTGTTTTGGAGCTGCACTAAAATCAAAATGATCATTTGTTAGATAATTTCTTAGACACTACATAGAATCTGGAGGTCTATGTGAAGATAATGCATGATTATAGTACTAGGTCTTCCAGTCAATGGGCACAACATATATATATATATATATATATATATATATATATATATATATATATATATATATATATATCCACTTATTTGGTACTATTATAAAATGAAAATAAGTAGAAACTTAGTATTAGAAAATACTGTACCTTGAGAAAATTTGGAAACATGTTTAGTCTTTTTCTATGATTAAGAAAAAGTCTTCTAAATACAGTCTGGAAAAGCTCAGAATCAAAGCTGTCAAAACTGGAAATAAGGAACCAAAAAGTGTAAACATTTTTTCCTAGGGCACTTTCATGTATGAGAGACTTGGAAATGGACCACCATTTCTCAAGAGTGTTTGTGGGACTAAGATGAATTAATCTTAAATTGAGGAAATCACTTTTTTTTGTTTTGTTTTGTTTAGTCTTGTGGGTTTTTCATGTTTTTGTTGTAGTTGTTCATTAATTGGTACAGAACTGCCAAATTATAGAGAATCTGAGTGATGCGAGAAAGTAACTCTTTGAGATAGATTCTCCACTGTCCTTGTTGAACTAGTCTAGTTAAAAAAGAGCGATAAGAGCCTTTCAGACTGAACATTGGAAGGGCTAGTCTCAAGCCATTTTCTGTGCATCTGAGTCCCTTATCTAACTCTTACACTAAGTGGTAAGTGCTCTGTTTCCTCACTTAAGCTATTCTCATGCTAACAAGCCCTGAAGTCTCCTTCTGCTGGTAATGGAATCATCTGCCATCCCACTCCTTCTATGGAATATGATCTAACACTTAAATGCTAAAAGACGGGCCCTCACAGAAACCAGACATGTTGCATAAGAAAAATATTTCTGGATCTGAAGAAGCAACTCCTGCACAAGACTTGAGTTGGCTCTAAGCACCCACATCAGGCAGCTCAGAGATTTCTGTAACTCTAGCTCAAATGTTTCAGCAGCCTAATTTGGCCTCCATGGGCTTTGGAATAATAATAATAATAATAATAATAATAATAATAATAATAATAATAATAATAGTAGTAGTAGTAGTAGTAATATAATATCAATAATTAAAATAAACCTAAAACAGAGAATGAAGACTTTCTTGTGATATCAAATTGACATTAAAATGGCTTGTTTTTGCCTTCCTGTAATTTTAAGCTAAAATCATATCTGCCACTGGCATGTCTATTGGATTCTCTCATAGATGAGTTTTTAATGATTATAAATACTTTGTGGTTAAAATTCCATCAAAATACAAAAGTATTATTATTAATGTGAATTTTTGTGGGTGATAGCAGAGTTCATGCAATATTATTTTGATTATCCCTGCTGAGTATAAAAGGAAGTTCAAAGTAATTTGCAGTTTTGTAACCTGAGGCAATTATTTCCATGAGGAGGGAAAACCTACTTCTGCTCCATTCTGCTTCATTGCCTAACATCTAGTTACTTCAATCACATGTTACTGTCATTCATTTTCCTACAAGCCACTGATGTCTTTGTTCATCTTTTGAGTACCTCTTACCTGCTTTTAAATCAATAGTGTATGGAGAATGGAGGGAACCTTTGATACAATTTCTGTGCAACTTAGCAATGAATTGAGAAGGAATGCTTGAAATTGGGTTGAGTTTCCAAGCCCATTTTATTGCAGAGATTATTTTGCAATTATATTTTGTTGCTTATAAAAATACTTTATTCAGTTTTTAAGATATTGGTTTTTGATATTAACATTTATCTCTTTAGAGTTCACAAAAGAAGAAGTATGAGTAGGATACATTCAACTGTAAATCCACCATCTTTTTTTCCCAAGCTGTCCAACTATCTTCCTATTAAACCCAGGTTTGCAATATCCCTGTGCAAACTGTAATCTTGCATGATATTTACTTGATTTTTATTTCATCCTCAGAGTGGATTGATGTCTAAAAGACATTGGAAATGTCATAATACCTTATATATTGCACCTTAGTAAAACACAGTAGCTGTGAGTTTGAGAGACTCTTTCTTCAAGTAAACTTTGATTTCTAGATTCAGTTACTTAGTCCTAAGAAGATAAATTTAAAAAAAATGGGAAAGTTTTGCTATTGCCAGCTTCAGGCAGAAGATGAAGTGAGAACTTTGATGACTGTCTGGATTCTATACGCCATTAAATTTTCCCATTAATGCCAATGTTCAAAATTACAGTCTGTTGTTAATTTCTAATAGCACTAAAGAGATTATATAAATTCAATCTTAATGATGTAATATCTGATACAATATAATGAATTCCAACTCCCCCAAAATGTTCACTTTGAGAAATATGCAATTTTTAAATTTGTAGATTTTTTCTTCATAATCATAAGAATTATCATATTTGATAATTATATTTAGTTTTAGAAATGGTGTTCGTACAAGCTGGTTAGATGGCTCTAACAGGTTAGTGGCACACACTTTCAAGCCTGTTTTTCTGAGTTTGATCTCTGTCTCTTCATGGTGGGTAGTGAGAAAATCCCCAACTTGTCCTCTGACCTGCACATCTGCACCATGGCATTTATGAGTGCCCTGCACACAAACATACACTCAACAGATAAGAAGTAGATAAATATATGTAGTAAAAACTTGAAAAACCATAGCTAATACATTAATACTTATACTTAACTCCATTATGATGAATCATATTAATATGCATATGAACACCAATTAGTTTAAATAATACTAAATACTCAGTGATTTCTCTTCACCTTGTCCAACATTTCATTTTGGTGATTTTGTTTGCACACTTATGTTATTCTATATGTGTGTGACCACATGTTTTTGTGTGTGGGATAGTTTACATGCACAAATGCTTTCACTTATTTGTAGAGGTAAGTGATGAAAGTCGGGTGTCAGCTTCAGGAGCATAGACTGCAATTGGCTATCGTTAGTCTCTGACTGCCTAGTGCTGGGGTGGTAAAAAGACACAAGGAATTTTCCCGTGTTTTCTTGAATCCCTGGGGCTCAGTCTTAGGTCATTATGTTTATATGATGAACATTTTCCTGACAGTGCTATCTACAAAGCTGCTAAAGTTGGTTCAGTTTGGTTCTCCTTTGTACTCTGTTATTTTATGGAAAGTATGTGCTTTTATAAACATATGTGCAGCATGGATTTCACTTGCTGTGAATTTTACTGTTATTGCTAACGAGGCAAGATTGTCTTACAGAATTCAGTCTTCAATCTGCTATTCTTACTTAACATTGTATCCTGGAATTCCCACAATAGCTATTCATCATTTAGCTTAATTTATAAAAAAAAAAAAAAAAAGTTACTGGGACAAAGGTATAAATTTGATACAAGATTCATTTTGTCTCTCAATAGATTCCATGTTATCAATGTTAACTAAACAGATTATTCATTTCTGCTATTAAATTCCCATTTTTAAAAAAAATGTATTAGCTGTACACTATAAATCATTCACTTAAAGAAATGATATAGAGTATCCTGACTTGGTTTTCTTTTCTCCTTTTATTAAAAAGATTATTTTCTCATACAATATATTCTTATTGCATATTCCCCTCCCTGTCTACACCTCCCAGTTCCTTCCTACACCTTCCCTCCCATCCAGATTCAATCCCTTTCAAGAACAGGCTTCTAAGATAACAAAATGTAACTCAATAAAATATGATAAGATGAAATTAAAACCTACCCATCCAAGTTGGACAAGTGAAACCAACAGAAGAAAAAGAGGCCCAAGAGAAGGCACCCGAATCAGAGAGGCACACAGTCACACACTCGGAAGTCTCACAAAAATACTAAATATTTATGCGGAGGACCAGGTGCACAGCGGCTCAGGCCCCTTCGCATTGCTTCAGTCTCTGTGAATTAATTAGCTTTACTCGGTTGATTTAGAGGGTTTTCTTCTCCTGGTGACCCCCTTCCTCTCTATCTTCCACACTCCTTCTGCCTCTTCTGCTCATGATCCCGGGGCCCCTTCGCATTGCTTCAGTCTCCATGAATTAATTAGCTTTACTCAGTTGATTTAGAGGGTTTTCTTCTCCTGGTGACCCCTTCCCTTCTATCTTCCTTCTGCCTCTTCTGCTCATGATCCCTGGACTCTGACGGGAGGGTTTGATGGAGACATCCCATTTAGAACAGTGTGCTTCAAGGTTCTCTCTGTGTGTAATATCTGGCTGTGGGTTTCAGTATTTGTCCCCATCTGCTGCAGGAGAGGTGGATTCTCATGATGGTTGTACAAGACACCGATCTATTAGGATAGCAGAATATATCTAGCAGCCATTTTATAACTCCTTTTATTTTATTTTTTTCAAAGACCAGTAATATTTGATTTTGCCCTAGGTCTCTTGGTTATACAGTCTCTGGTTCTGGGTCACCCAAACAGTCTCAGGTATGGGTTCCATCTCATGGAGTGTGCCTTAAGTCAAATTAAACATGGGTTGGTTGCTCCCCCAGGCCATGTGCCACCTTTGTACCAACATAACTTTCAGACAGGATATCATTTTAGATCAAAAGTTTTGTGGCGGGGTTGGTATGTTTCTTTCTCTTTTGTTAGTCTGCAGAATGCCTTCCTGTAGCAAACAGGCTAGAGAGCAGGAGTGAAGGTTCTATGCAGGCACCAGCTCAACCTCTCCATGTTCAATGAGTTGTGTGGATGTTGTCTTCAGCAACAGGACCCTGCTGTAAGTTTGTGGAGAGAAACCTATTCCCTTGGCAACAGCTTCAGTTGTGTGGAGATACCCATGGGACCCCTTGGTTAACAACTCAATTGGATTTTGTTTGTTCTTTATTTATTATTTTTTATTAGAACATCCAATGACTTCAGCATGTAAGATTTTCAGATTAATTTTGCTATTGTGCTTTGTTAGTTCAATTTTATATCCTGTTAGGTTTTCATGTATTTTTAATTAGAGGAACTTTCTTAAGATTTGCTTGTTAATTTTAAGTTATAAGTTTACAGTATGTAATTTTAACACAATGCTTTATTTAAATTCCTTCATTCAAGTGTGGAAATAAGCAAAATCAACTTTCCATAAGATAAATTATCTTTATATATTCTCTACATACTATGGAAAATGCTATATTACCTTTTTTCTTTGTGCTTCTTAAGTTTTCTCACGGAGGAAACAGGTGAGCATAATAGAAATTAATAGTGCAAACAGGTCTTTTGGTATGTGGTCTGGATAACTTGAACATTCTAAAAGTAAAACACTGCTAATTTATTGCAGTTCAGAAGTACATTTTATACCAGTTCAGTAGCAGGAATTTCATTGTGTAAAATGCAGACTAATAGGCTAAGTGTGGGGGGTGGTCAGAGATGTGTAGCAGTGCTGGAACTTTTTTCTTTTAATATTTTATTACTTTAGAAATAAAATATATAATTACATCATTTCTCCTTTTCCCTTTCCTACCTGAAATACTTCCCTTGTTCCTTTCCTTGCTTTCTCTCATATGTGTGTCCTCTTTCTCTTTGTGTTAAATATCTAGATAAACATTCTTAAGAATACAAATGCAACTTGCTCAATCTGTATAATGTTACTTGGTTTATGTGCTTTCAAGGCCGACCTCTTAGTTTTGGATAACCAATTGGTGTGTTCTTCCCTGGGGAAGACTTTTTCCTGATCTCGGGAATCTCTAATTCCTTGTAGTTCTTAGCCTCCCATTGCCCTGTGAGACTTCCTCCATTGGCCTATGCACTGGTTCCATTCTTCTTCAGATCTTCTTCAGGCAACCATGTGGATGGGACTTCATGGGTGTAGCTGTGTTGACACTTCTAGAAAACGCAACCTCACAACAAACTTCCTGCTCTTTTTTGCCCTCTCTTCCACACATCTCTGAGCCTTGGATTCATGAATAGTGATGTAGATGTATACAATGAGATGGGCACCACATAGTCAGTTTGTTATCTATGTTTTTTTTTTTTTTCTATGACCATTTTCTGAAATGAAGAGCTGTTACTTTCATTAGGGGTAGATACAAAGATAAATATTTAGAATGTAGCTAGGAATTATGCTATTTTAGTAAGTGGAGGTCGCAGGTTCTCTTCCAACTTTCATGACTTTACTAAACCTGAGGGATTTGCTGAGTGTTCATTATGAACTCTTAAATTTATTTAGAGAGATGTTGGTTACTGCCCAGCTATGACTGCCACTATTGCACTCCTGTGGTTATTTTGTCATGCTGATGGTTGTTGCATTATAGCAGTATAAGATAATTGGTTTCCTCCATCTCTTGGGGATCTTGCATGTAAGCTTCTGGCCCCATGAAAGGCAGACATCAGAAAGGAGGCATCCAGGACAGATCCAGCTCAAGTCTCCCAGGTCCTATATCTGAAGTCGAGGGTGTCTTCAGCAATAGGGACTAGCCTGCCACCTCTGGGAAACAGCCAGGTGCAACAACAATGATCTATAATGTTGTGGGAGTTTCTTGAACAACGCCGACCAATAATTCTAAAGCTGATTTCTCATGCTTGGTATCAGGATTCTTGTTAGATATTCTATGACTCCTAGGAGGAATGTTGTCATCCAATGTTGATAAATTTAATTTAAAATAGAAATGTAGCCGGGCGGTGGTGGCACACACCTTTAATCTCAGCACTAGGGAAGCAGAGGCAGGCAGGTCTTTGTGAGTTCGAGGCCAGCATGGTCTACGGAGGGAGATCCAGGAAAGGCACAAAGCTACACAGAGAAACCCTGTCTGGGAAAAAAGAAAACAAATAAAATACAAATGTATATGGCTACATAGACTTTTCCAAATGTACTTCTTTATATTAAATAATTTGATAGATCATGGGTCTGAAGATTATGAGCATCACATGACCACTACTGCCATTTCTCCTTCTTCCCTTCTTAAAATTTTAACGTTACTTCCCAGTCTTGACTAGAAACAGAGACATCTCCATTGCTTGTTATCACACCTTTCTTGGAATTCTTTTAATTAATCTCTCTTTGTTTTTTTCTCTTGAAAAATCCTTTCTCACTAACTCACAGTTCTAGTCTGTAAAGAAATTCACTCCCTGAGTGTTTCTTCCTTCTTCCCCCTCGAAGCCTGGAAACTTCTCTATAATTTTGATGAACCTAGGCACATGAAGAAGTTACCTTTCAAACACTGATATTGATTTGCTGTAACCACAGGCAAAGAACAGAGAACACATAAAAACTGTGCTTGGAATTAAGATACAGTATTTTCTCACAGTGTAAATACAAGCTCATGGATATAGTTTCCCTTAGAGGTCTCTTAAACCAAATTTTCCTTCCTTCTAATAATCTAATAATTCCACAACCTACCATGAAAATAGTTGATATCAATATTGTTCTTAGCAATTAGAATTGAACAAAATACAGTTTTAATTCAATATGTGGAATGGATATTATTTTTAACACCACAATGAGCACAACTTTCTATCAGATCCCTTTGTTTATTTGAATACACCAGTGATTCTCAAGCATGTGCTTGAGTCTCCTTTATGCTCCAAAGCATATTCACCACTCCAAGTCAATAATTAAAGACAATTTTCTTATTACTCTTGTAGCTTATAGCTATAGCAGAAGCATCATTGTGCTAATATGGTACTTACACATTTACCACCTTCTTTTTAAAGTTGCCACAATCATATAAGTCCTGTGAATATTTGTAGTCTAAAGCAAATAGTGTAAAACATCACAACATTGTATTTACCACAGAAAAAGAAATATACTGAATCACATTGCCTTCAAGCATCTGTGATTGTTGCAACTCGGCAAGATTCTATTGAGCAGCTGAGCACAATCATTCTTCTCTGAGGCCTTACGTTTTCAATCTAGCACTGACTTTCAGTTCATTCATACAATTGACATCTCTCACTTTATACCACATGATATCATCTTTATTCTTTAAGATTTGGTGTATTTAACTATGGTTGCTTTAAATATAATAATTTCAACATCACTTTCATATATAAGTTTGTGTCTTCTGCTTGCGCTGTCATTTCAAGTTGTATTTCTTATTTATTTATTTTTTGTTTCTGTTTTTCATTTTTCATTATTAAGAAAGTTTCTACTCACTCTACAGACCATCCACATCCCATCTCCTTCCTCTTCCACCCCCAACCCTCCCTGCCAAGCCACCCTACATCCCCACATCCCCCAAATCAAGATCTCCCATGGGGAGTCAGCAGAGTACAGCACACTGAGCCTAGGCAGGTCCAAGCTCCTCCCCACTGCACCAAAGCTGTGCAAGGCATCACACCACTGGCACTGGGTTCCCAAAAGCATCTCCATGCACCAGGGATGGATTCTGATCCCCCTGCCTGGGTGCCCCCCCCCAAATAGTTCTAGCCAAACAACCATCTTCCATATCCAGAGGGCCCACTCCAGTCCCATGGGGGCTCCACAGCCACTAGTCTACAGTTCATGGCATTCCACTAGTGTGGCTCATCCTCTCTGCACATCTTCTCATCATGATCTTGACATCACAGATTTGGAAAGAACAATACTTAACTTTGTATGGAAAAACAAAAAAACCTAGGATAGCTAAAAGAATCCTATATAATAAAGCAACCTTAGGAGGCATCATAATCCCTGACAAGCTCTACTATAGAGCTATAGTAATAAAGACAGCATGGTACTGGCATAAAAACTGACATATAGACCAATGGAATCGAATTGAAGACCCTGACATTAATCCACACATCTTATTTATTTTATATTTAAGATAACTTAAAACTATTTCTTGATATTTATAACAAGTGAGAAGCATGGTTATACAGAGGCCTCAGTTGACCTATTGGTAAATTGTAGAAGGGTAGATGAATATACAATGCTGAGATTACATCATTGTGTTTTGAGGACACATGGTTGCAGGGAATTTGATCTGCTCGGGATATTTGCTCATAGGAGGAAGAGTATGCTGTAACTGGCTGGGGTCTGACCTTGTCTTTCTCTCAAGCAATCCATGAAGTTAGGCTCCTGAACAAGATTAAAGCTCCTTGAGAGGAAAATCAGAACACTCTGCTGTACTAGTAATTCTTTTTTTATAAACTTCAAACAACTGAGACTCACCTGGGAAGCAGGAATCTCGAAGAGATTTCCCAGGTCAAACTAGCTGGTGGTCATTTGTGGGGGTGACTTTCTTGAATATTAATGGACGTGGGAGCATCCAGTCCAGTATGGCTGATGCCACCCAGGAGCAGGTGACCCTGGCTTGCATAAAAGTGGTGACTGAGCATCAGGCTGGGTGCAAAAGGCATCAAGCGGCATCCATTTATGTTTTCTATGTCAGTCACTGCTTGAGCTCCTCTTCTGACTTCCCTCAGAGATTGAGTGTGACCTGGAAGTATAAGCCAAATCAACCTCTTCCTTTCCAAGTTGCTTTAGGTCATGGTGTTCATCCTAGCAACAGATGCAAACTAGAATATGTGGTTTCTTACCAAACATTTTTGTCTTATAACCATTTCACTGTCTGAGCACAAGGGGATTTTTTTCCACCCTGATACTTGTATGATAACTCAGGAGACCTTACTGAGAGAGATGACACTCTGTGCATCCTGCCTCTGCCCTCAAGGCTGGCCTGCCCTGGAGTCTTCAACCCTTATCTTCTCTTACTGTACATCTAATACCTCATCATTCACTGTTCAGATTTTTCTCAAAGCTCTGAGCCCTGGGAGGGTAGTTTTCTGTAGCATCTCCTTTGGTGAGTTGTGAATTTACCTACTAGAGACGCCCTCTATGGCTTAGTTTCTCTTACATATCTTAAAAGAAAGTTGTTATTGGTTTG
This sequence comes from Onychomys torridus, assembly GCF_903995425.1. Taxonomy (NCBI): domain Eukaryota; kingdom Metazoa; phylum Chordata; class Mammalia; order Rodentia; family Cricetidae; genus Onychomys; species Onychomys torridus. The sequence continues at coordinate 4,094,809 of NC_050459.1, read as the reverse complement.
TTTGGTTGTTGTTCACCCATTTGTTACTCCCAAACTTTGTATTCAATGGATTGGAAGTTAGAGGACACATTTGGGAGAGATTCTAATAAAATGGCACAGGAAGTTTTGTTGGTGTATTGCAGAAGTTTCAACCAAGTGAATTTTACATTCTACCCAAAAACTTCTATGTTGAGCTACATCTCCAGCCAAAAATGCAATAGTCTCATTTCCTTTGACTGCACTATTTGAACTAAAAAAATAAAACACTATACATTTTTGAAATTATAAATAATTTTCAGATATTCCAATAATAAAATTAAAGTCTAGAGGATAATACGTACTCAAATTTATTTATTTATTTATTTATTTATTTATTTATTCATTTATTCATTTATTTTGTTTTTTTTGAGACAGTATTTCTCTGTGTAGCTTTGTGCCTTTCCTGTATCTCATTCTGTAGACCAAACTCACAAAGATCTACCTGCCTCTGCCTCCCTAGTGCTAGGATTAAAGGCATGCACCACCACCGCCCAGCAATATGTACTCAAATTGAAAGATATATTTATGATGTGAGTGGGAATTGGCCGTGGTGGAGTTGCTTTGTTAAGAGAACAAAAATAAGATAAGTGTTGTACCTCTGTGTGTGCTCTCCTTGCTTGCTATTCAAAGTTTGGTGAAAGGATTGAGAGCTTCCAAAACACCTGGGTGTACAGTGCGGTGCACAGCAAAAGTTTATTGTAAATAGAGAAGCTCTTTCTCTATTCCAGAGTTAAGTGAAGACAGATCTGCATTTAAAAACGCTCCCAGACTATTCATAAAGACAAACCTTGTAAAATATTGCAATTATATAGAAATTCTCTTTACAATGTGCCTACATATGTCTTGATTACTAACATTCAATAAAATTCATTTTAATTTCCATACATCATTAGTATCCATACATTTTGTAAATCTCCTCATATACATTACAAAGTAAATTATATAAAATGCTCATGAAGGTCAAACAAACTTTTCTTTGGAAAGCAACATATATTTAAATAAGAATGGAGATAAAAGGTTTTAAAATTCTTGTGAGGTAATGTTATCAATCAGTCATATTACAAGAATTACTTAAAATTTGTTAGTCAGTTTTAAGGTGTAAAATTATCAAGTATTTTTACTTGAAATAAGCTTACTTTTTTGTGATTTTTGGGGGGTGCAGTAGCACTTTTCAGCCAGCAGGAGGTATTGGTATAGTTCCAAAGTAGGGCCTGCTGGCGACCTTGGCTGGCAGCAGCTGAAGGCAGGAGCCAAGATGGCAGGGAGCAGGCATTCAGGGAGGAGTGGGAACACCTCATTCATAGTGGGTTTTGCTGGTCTGGGGGCTAAGCTAGGGAACTGAGACCAGACTAGCTGCTCCCTTTTTCGGTAATGGAACCATGTAGGCGTCCCCTGGTTAAATGGAACTTTGCAGGAGGGTTTAGGTATCCGCCAGCCAGGGAGGAGGCTAAGGGAGGGAGCTGCCCAGGCCTTTGGAATTTGCCCCACATTGGGCGCCAGAAATTGGTGAAATTAAGGCCACTCCACGTAGTTAAAAGGGAGCTTTATTTTGTGGGGTAACTTACAAATGAAGGGATAGGTAACAGGGTCTGGCAAAGGTATGGCACAGTCCGGCGGTGTTCTCTGGAGAACTCTGCTTGGTCTACCTCCAGCATCCAGGGTCCCAGAGCCAAGAGAGACTTCTCCTCTCCTTCTTGGGTCTTCAGCTTTCTCCCTCAACCCCGCCTTATGGGTATGACCATTACCGAAGCCTCAATGGGGGTTGGAACTTCCAGGCCAAGGCTGGGATGGCTACCCACTACACATATGTCTTGATTACTAACATTGAATAAAATTCATTTTAATTTCCATATATCATTAGTATCCATACATTTTGTAAACCTCCTCACATACATTACAAAGTAAATTATATAAAATGCTCATGAAGGTCAAACAAACATTTCTTTGGAAAGCAACATATATTCAAATAAGAATGGAGATGTAGTTTTTCCATGTTTTAGTTGTAGTAACACCATGAAGGACTGGGCAACAGGGAGCCAAGGAACCTCAGCATAGTGGGCCTGGAGAATCTTCAAATATCTTTTCCCCTAAGTGACCTGTGAGGTGCCATTGTCCCCTCAAGTCTTCCACCTCCTGTAAGCTACAGAGAGACTCAAGGTTTCTTCACAGGAATGATTTTCCTTCCACCTGTGTCCTATGTTCTTATCATTGTATTTGAGAAAACCATTTATTATATAAACGTGTTTTCTACAACCATATCTGAGGTGACTATAGTAGCAAACTTCATCAACCAAGGCAATGGAAGAAATGATTATGACCAATGACACTTATACATTCATATATTTATTTTGGAAATGAGATTTCCTGACAACTAATCAATGTATTATTCATGCTTATGAATTCCCTGCCCTTGACAATAAATACTTCAAGAGCTGAGGAGCCCCCAACTGGATCAGACTCTCTGGATAAGTGAGACAGTTGACTAGCTTGAACTGTTTGGGAGGCACCCAGGCAGTGGGACCCAGACCTGTCCTTAGTGCATGAGCTGGCTTTTTGGAGCCTGGGGGCTATGCTGAGACACTTGCTCAGCCTGGGAGGAGGGGGACTGGACCTGCCTTGACCGAATCTAACAGATTGAGCTGAATCCCCAGGGGAGTCCTTGCCCTGGAGCAGATGGGAATGGGAGGTGGGCTAGGGAGAGGGTGGGGTGGGGGGCAGGAGGAAGGCAGACAGGGGAATCTGTGGCTGATATGTAAAATTAAATTAAATTATGAAATTTCAAAAAGAATATGTTCTCCTTAAATAAAGAAAAAAGAAAGAAAAGATAGAAAATAAGATTTGAATAAGAGCATAGAAGAATTAGAATAATCTCATGATTAATGAAAATTAAGCATTTATTTATTATTTCTCTCACTCTCCATCTGGATCTTCTGCATTTAGCAATGCATTATGGACATAAATAGTTAATGGTACATGTATGTGTATAGTTGTAAACATTTTACAATGAACATGCATAAACTATATTGTGCATTGATAATGAGTACATGTGGCATACACATCAGTACAACTGGGGTTCATCCCACAGAACCTTTATTTGCTTTTATCATGTGAAAACTTAATCCTTAGCCACACCTGCTGAAATGAGACCATAATCCTCCCTACCTAGCAGGCTATGGCAGGCGGATGATAATTAAAGGTATACCTTCTGAGTTACAGAGTCAATTCAAAGCCAGTCTTGGCCAAATATCATGTGGATATCAGTGACAAAGTAGTGCCTGAACACGTCAGGCTCTGGGTATAAGCTCTTGAAGAAGGAGGAGGAGCAGAAGGAGGAGCAGAAGGAGGAGGAGGAGGAGGAGGAGGAGGAGGAGGAGGAGGAGGAGGGGAAAAATAAAAACAGCTTTACATTGCCCTTGCCCACAAAAAAAATAAGTATTAGCTTTTCTCTTATCAAACACTGTCTTGTGATATCCTAAAGACACTTGAGTTAAAGATGTGCTGTGCTAGCTGATGTCCACTTCTAGTTAATGTTTCTAAGACTTAATTTCCTATTATCACAAAAGAGATAAATATTTAGTCTCCACTGCTCTCCATCTATATGGCTCATCTTTTCCTTCTTCATGGCCAAAGTCCATACTAAATGAGGTATTGGGCAGTGTATCAAAAAGCTAACTAATTTTCATGTTCATACACTGCATGAAATGACAAAGCTTGCATGAAAGAATTAAAAACAAGACAGCTTGTGTGTGAAGATTGGATACTGAATAACGATCAAGGTCTATGTAATACACAGAATGTGAGTGGTATTAGGGATTTGGTGACAATAGTATGTCATTTAATATGTGGATATTAACAGCTTTACTTCTTAAATAGGACAGCATCACATATTTTAGACAGACATTAGTTTTTATACAAGCTTTGTATTCATAGAAAATTTGGTCAGAAATCAGGGAGGTTTGTCATGCAACTCCCATCCCTACACAGGCCAATTTGACAGTCAATAAAATTTGTCACTTTAATTAATATAGCTAAGATAAAAATCTAAGTCAATCTCTGGAATTTTCATAAAATTATTATTAGGGCATAGAATAAAATTATATTAAAACTCAAAAGGTAAATATAATAACAAAGAATTGCATCATAGATAATGTATTACATGTACAACATATAACAATTAAAATATAATATTTATTGTGTATGTTTTAATAACAGTTCCATCTTATTTTAAGCATAACACAGTGTAGCTGTTGAAGGAAAGTCTGAGACTCCAACCCTGTAGTTCAGGTGGTACCTGACTTGCCTTATTATTTCTTCTCAGATACAACTGAAATAGCACACCATGGTGAATTTTGCCTGAAGCTTCCATAATTGTTGAGTTGATATTCAGTAGACATCTTCATTTATTCATAGCAGAGTGAACAAGGAGGTAGATACTCTACATGAAAAAATAGAAGTCATACTGAGTTTCAAATAGTCACACTAATCTCTGTGCTAAATTATCTGAGAACAATAGTACTAAACTAAGCAAGAATTAGAATATTCTCTGTTTATAGATACTCGGGTGTAGAGTTATGGTTATAGAAACTTAGACTAATTTACTAACTGTTTGGGATTTGATGCATAAGAGACATTGACTTAAAAAGAAGGAATATTCTAAGCTTATCTTGACACAAACTAGAATAATAAAATCTGGACAATGGTCACTGTTCACAGAGCAGGAATTCTGGAGACAAAACATCACTGTGGGAAGATGGGTGACATTCTAGCTCTGAGGGAAGAAGAATTCAACCAAAAGTATTTCCATAATTAAATGTGTTGCCTGGCTCTTGGCAGGGGTGGGTGAGAGAAGAGCTGTTAAAGCTGATGGCTATTCTATTTTAATGAATAAGACAATAACTTGAGAAGGTGATAAATGGGTTTTTGAATGTGAAACAGGTTGGATCTCATGAAAATGTGGTACTGATGGATGACCACTGCACTTCTTTTTCTTGTGGTTTTTTTTTTTTTTTTTTTTTTTTTTTTTGCCCTGAACTCTCATCTAACCTGAACATCCACCCAAAATACAGTCTATACCCTGAAAATTCAGATTCATCCATGGTCCATCTTGTCCTCATCCTAACATCCTCCATTTTGTTACTGCTGATGTTTACTATGTGGAGAAGAGTGTGTCAAATGGGCAGCATGTAGAGTAAAGACTTGTTAAGTTGACTGATATTCATTAGACATCTTCTACTGTAAGCTACTTAAGGTTGTGCAAGAATGAGATGGGAAGGGCATGGAACAAGGCAAGAAATGCAATTCAACCTCTCCCTTCACACTTCTACATTGGCAGATTCATCATGTGTTAAAATTTGCAACCAGTGTATAACAATGCTTTTGAAGACACTCTCAGACACAGCACAGACCAGTGGAAAAATTGAGTTCATCAACAGGACAGTTTCCAGGATAAGTAGAGCCAAGGGGCATGCTGCCCTTCTAATTCAGCTTTCACTATGTAAAAATGCCTTATTTTCATGTCTCTATAGCCCTTTGTTTATTTTAGGCATGTGCTTTTTACTGAAGACTTTGAAGACCACTGTGAGGCTGACAGAGAACGTGCCTTCTACCTGCAAACCTCACTCATGCCTGTGTTCTGGCTACTCTGCATCTGGGGGCAATGCTTCAGTGATGTGCTGAACAAGAAACTTCAAAGAGACAGGCAGAGTCAAGGCTGTGCTTTAGCTGTTGACGGTGTGAACTGAGGAATATGGGTCCCAACACTGTGTTGGTTCTCAGAGAAGATGTTCTGTGCTTGAGAAACTAATGATTACAGGGGGGTTTTTTTTTGTTTTTTTTTTTTTTGTTTTGTTTTTGTTTTTTTTTGTTTTTTTTTTTTTTTTTTTTTGAGATATGTTTTTTCTGTGTAACAGTTCTGGCTGGCCTCGAGCTCACAGAGATTGACCTGCCCCTGACTCCCGAGTTCTGGGATTACATGTATGCACCACCACTGCCCAGCTTGTTTACTGTGTTTTAACACAGGCATCATATACAATGGAAGACATTTTATATATTAAAAAAATCAATTTTTATATAAATTGGCTTTCAGTGACTACGAAGAAAATGAAAACTAAGTTTTTGTCTGTTTTTTTTTTAATCTATTAACTGACTATTGGCTCCTATTGTCAGTAGAGTGTGTACATAAATAGTTTTTGCATATGAGCCACATTAAAACTGATAGTTTTTTTAGAACAATAATTTAAAGGAATGACAAATAAAAAAATAGATCTAAATATTTGTTAAAACATGAACTATTTCATTTATTCTTAATATTTCATAAAAGATTAACACTGGTTAGAATTTCATTTACACACTAAAATCATAGTAGCAGACATAATGCTTTTAACATATAGAGGATAAAAATAACCAGTACATGTAAATTACTCTACCTGTTTTCAGTTATCATGCCATTCACTATTTTATACACACACACACACACACACACACACAAACACACACACACACACACACACACACACAAGTATATATATGCTAAGGTATAAGTGGTAAATCACATATTTTTAATGCCTTGACATTTTTCTTCATATTACTATTTATTTTGACTGACAATAATTTCATTTGCTCAATATTATCTTGCATGAAAATTACAAATATTGACAAAGGATAGAGTCTTACTGACCAACATTACTACCCAAAACATGAGCTGAACAAGAAGTTCACCAATGAACATTCCAAAGCAGACAAGGTAAAACTCATGAGGCCTCTACCTACACATAGTACTACAAGTGACCAAATGCTGGGAGAAAGTGCAACAGTCTTCCTCAGGGAAGAGGACACCAATTGCTTACCCAGTGTCAAATGATCTATTATAAAATAGACATACAAGTAATGTTATGCAAACCAAACAGGTTATATTTAGGAATATATATGTGTATACACATACAAATATGAATGTAGTAACAAGGAGAAGGGGGCCATGACGTTAAAAGAAGTACAAGGAGAGGTATATGGGAAGGTTTAGAGGGAGGAAAAGAAAGTAATTATAATCTCAAAAATTAAAACTGGATCAGGTCCTCTGGATAAGTGAGACAATTGAATAGCTTGAACTGTTTGGGAGGCACCCAGGCAGTGGGTCCTTAGTGCATGAGCTGGCTGTTTAGAACCTTGGGCTTACACAGGGACACTTTGCTCAGCCTGGAAGGAGGGAACTGGACCTGCCTGTACTGAATCCACCAGGTTGAGCTGAATCCCCAGGGGAGTCTTGGCTATGGAGGAGATGGGAATGGAGGGCAGGGGATGGGGGGAATGCGGGGGTGGGGGCGGGAGGGGGGAGGACAGGGGAACCCATGGCTGATATATAAAATTAAAACACAAATATAATTTTAAGAAAAGGAAAAAAAATTAAGAAGTATTATATTTGTAAATAACAAGGGCACCTGATGAAAAAGAACACTAAAGCTAGACCCTCCATGTCTGTACACAATGGCATGGATTTGATAATAACCAATGAGATTGTCAGTATTTGACTACAACCCACGAGTATCAGGTATTCCAGTGTTCCCTGATTTACTTCAAACATATTTTTTAAAACAAGCAAATAAAACATATGCCATTTTAAAGTGGTGAAACTGCCGACCATCAGTGAAATCTAAGGCAGCCGTGATCATATCTGGCTCCCTCGTCCTAGTTATGTTCCTCTATCACAGGTCTATACAATCTGGAAAAACAAAGGCTTTCTCTGTGGTGCAGCCTAAGAATGGAATCTTAAGTTTGTGTTCAGAAGAACCCATTTAATAGAATTTCTCTTATTTACAAGCAACATATAAAATCTTACTACCTGCTTTTATCACATATAGAACTGTATAAGATCAGAAGGTGACTTAAATTTTATTTGGAAGCCACTGGAGGACTGTAGCAATGGAGAGATAAATCTCATTTAAATTCTCACTGGCGGTTAGACAGAGTGTCAATTGAATTAGAAAACATTGGGGGGATAGAAAGATTATCATTTTCAATAGTGTAGATTATGTGATGATAGCTTTCATCTATCTATTATTAAGAGAGATAGAGAACAATGTAAAAAGAGGTGCATTTGAAGCTAGAACAAAAGTTACAGTGTATTGGAGACAGATAAGAACATGAAGAAAGTATTAAATGATTACATTTTTTTGTTGCTGTCTCAGATTATAAATGCTATTTTGGCTTCAAAAAAAGGACTTTTACACAAGGTAGTTGTGAAAGTAAATAAAATATTAGGCCTATGAAATATGTTTCTGTCATTAAATTTTTGAGAGAACAAAGACATTTCTTGAACCATTGATTACATTAAATATCATGAAGTTTTAATCGTGTTCTTTCATTATTTCTACAAAAGCGTCTTTAATACTTTGACATCCAGTATAGTAGACTTTCATTTTATTCTGTCATGCCTAGGTATGCTGAAATGAATGTAATCACCCTCTCAATGAATGTATCCATTATTTTTTTTTTTAACGTGGGAAAATAATTTACCATTGAATTGCATTTTTATCTGAATGGCTCTTGTTTTACAATTCTAACAATGGTCAATTAGCCTTTGCAAACCATAGATTTATAGATCAGTTATCACTCAGTTGTTCCATATTAATTGAAATTAAATTATTTCATTAAATATTTCCTATATACATACAACTTAAAATATTCTGAAGTCTGAAAGGTGGCCCAGTTGGTATTTTAATATACATTTATTCATTTTCCTTGTATGTCATTACCAAAAGAGCTAAAGTCATCAGGATTTTCCAACATAGCACATTCTGAGTTAAGTGTATATAAACAGTTTCTCTCCATCTTGGCAGCAATTCTCAAATAACCATTCAGAGACTTCTTATTGATTATAAATGTTCAGCTGAGTGCTCAGGCTGGTTACTAACTAACTCTTACATTTTAAATTAACTTTTATTTCTTATTTACCCTCTACCACATGGCTGTACCTTCTTTTAACATGGCACATTCAGTTCCATTTGCTTCTCTCTACATCTCTTGTGACTCTCAACACTCCATCACCATTCTTGTTCCCAGAATTCTCTTATTTTGGTTCTGCCTTCTAACCTTATCCTGTCTAGCTATAGGCCAGCCAGCTACTTTATTTAACCAATCACAATGACATGTATTCATGCAGTGTCAGGGAATATTCCACAATTGTGTATTTGTATAGCTGAATGTCCATTTACTATATATGAAATAAACATATAAACTACATAAGGGGAAGTAAATGACAGTTGATATTTATGACATTTGTCCTATGTATAGAATTTTATGAATAAACTGAAAATGTTTATGACAGAGATATAATTTGTGGTACTGGCTGTTGAGTATACAGTACACACTGGAATGAGAGACCACACCTCTCTATAGTTACTTAAGACCTATTTTCAGTAGTTCTACATTAGATTGTAAGTGAATTATTATAGAAGTTGAGTTAAATCAGTCAAAGCAGACACAATACAGACTTACAGTCAAAGCAGACACAATACAGACTTATAGAATGGCATTAAATTGTTTGTTTTGTTCTGTTTAATAGCATTCATCTGGAGACAGGCCAAATCCACATGCGCATATCAGACTCCACCAACCACAAGGCTGCTGGCTGTAAATTTTCAGGACAGTGGGCCTATGGGAGACTGAAGTTCAAACTAGGACTGCAGACAAGATAATCCTGCACAAACTTTGCAATGAGAATTGCTTTGCTTTATTTTACAGTCAAGATAATTTAGTTCACATATTTAGGGACACTCAAATGACAGGAAAAGAGGTGCCATCACTTTTGTGTCCCTTTTGAGCAGAGAAAGCACCCTACTCCAGATTCCAGCTGCACTTGAATATTAATCTACATCATAGCTCCAGCATTCCCCACATTTTGTCCAATTGTTTTTCAAGGGGAACACCCAAGGGTCCTTTTGCTATACAGACCCTCAGATGATGGATGACTTTTATGACTATCTCAATATTAACAGAATGGGTAAAAGAAATCTTGAAGGTCTCTTGCCACAGGCACTTCATGTCCACCCAATGTGATATCCTACTTAGAATCTCAAAGATCACTTAAAATGTATTTTTATTGGTCTTCCTTAAAGAAGTATGTGGGCAGGGAGACTCAATAAGCAGCTGCATCACTGAAAAGCTCATCTCAATAAAAACTTTGTTCATCAAGTTGTAGTTTGGTAGAATCATTATTTTGATCTGTCCTAAATTTCCTATGAGAGAGGAATGGAAGTGTGAGTCAGGTCTCTCAAAAAAGCCTCACACCACCCACTGTGAATGTAATCTTTTTGGCTCAAGTTGGCTAGTAAGTTATTATTCCATAAAATAATATATTATTTCTTGCCTCTGTGGAATATATATTTATATGTGTGAATATATTTTCAAAGGAAATTTAGTTGATTAGACAACAATGTATTAGAGCAAGGAATTGTTTATTGTTGCCTGTGCTGTGAAAGGATATGATAAGAACTTTTGGTTGGGGTCCTCATAGTATCTTTGAGGTCAGCTGATTTCTGCCATTGACATAGTAAAACAGCCATTGATAAAAATACATACATGATTATTGCTGGGTTTCAATATAATTTCATCTACAAGTTAGGAGAGTGGGTTGTGGACTTCAGTGGAACTTGATTTACAAAATAGGTAGTTAAAATGTTGCTAGCTCTATGTGCATATTATATGCTGGCTGTATTATATATACATATTTACTATATGTGTGTATAATATTGTAAAATTTTGGACTAAAATGTTATGTAAAATGTTCGATTAAAATGTAGAATGTCTTGCTGTGTCAAAATCTGCCTGATTACTTTTGCTTACAGTCAGAGAAAACTCCACAGGGAAGCATCTGATGTTAAAGTAGTGCTCTAGAGCTGGGCACTCTGCATTCTCCTGGCAGATGATTTGGGCAAAACATTTTACTCTAGAGCATAACCTCTAAGGAAAACTCGGGGACATAAGAGCACAGCACTGTATCTACTTTATCTTATCAATATTTGACATAAATCCCCATTAGAAAGAGTATATATGTGTTTGTTTACTTGTTTATCAACTTAGAATATGATGTGGGTGAACTTTTGAATAATAAGTTTGTTGAAGCAGAAGTAACTAAAAACCCCTCAGGTACAGTTTAGATTGGAAAATCTGCTGCTCTTCTCTCTGGTCTTCACTGTGGAGTGCTAGAACCAGCAATGAGGACTTCATTGGCAGTAGTAAGATACCTGATCTCCTCCAGTGCTCATCCAAGGAAGTGGGAATCTACATTTCATCAGATCCCTGTAAAGTTTTACCTCTGTAAGTGAGGGAAAGGATTGTAGCAAAGTCTCACATATTATCAAGACCTGGAAACACACTGTATCAAAATCCTTCACCAGAATATAGCTCAGGTACTGCCTACAAGCTTATTTGGTACCCAGGAAACAAGGTGAACTGAATCATGGCTCCTCTTCTTGGCCTCATGATGATAATAATGGGCTTTGATAATTACTGCCTACACATGGCTGATGCCTATGGTCATGTGCAAATGTAACCTGTGAAAGCCTTCCTCCTGGGTAGCTTAACTTAATACATATACATCCTGTTCCTACAAACACCAAGCACCTGCTTTCCAAGTCATGAAGACACAGATTACTTCTTCAGCTCTTCATCCATAAGACCTGCAGTTGTACTAAATTTCTGTGACATTAGAAAAATCATATTTGCTATTATTAATATTAAGGTTCTACCAATTCATTGCCTTGACAATGTTGAGAACCCATCAATTTATTTTGTTAGGACTAGGACCTGAGCATTGGCAAGACAGTTGTGTAGAGTATCTGCTTAAGGGACCCCCTGACATTGGGATCAGGATCCATCCCTGGTGCATGAGTGGGCATTTGGAGCCCAGTGCCTATGGTGGGACACCTTACAGAGCCTTGGTGCAGCGGGGAGAGAGGCTTGTACCTGCCTCATCTGAGTGTATCAGGATCTGTTGACTTCCCATAGGAAGCCTTACCTTGGAGGAGGTGGGAATGGGGAGTAGGTTGTGGGGGGGAAGGCTGGGAGATGGCAGGAGGGAGGGGAGGGGGATCTGTGGTGGGCAGGTAAAATGAATAGAAAACTTCTTAATAATAAAAAAAGAAAAACACGTTTATGTTTTAGAGCTGAAGATGATGTTCCGTGGTTAAGGGGAATTTTTATTCTTTCAGAGAACCTAGGTTCCTTTCACAGCACTCACAAAGTGACCAGCAACCATCCTTAAGTCCTGTTTCAATAGATCTGACACTGCCTTCTGACATCCACAGGCACCATGCATATGTATGGTACATATACAAACACTCACAACTATAAATAAATAAACAAACTAAAATAAATTTGAAAGTATTTTTAAAATAGGAAAGATAAGATTATATTTTCAAATATTTTGCCAAAATATAACCAATTATCCAAAATGAATGACATTAATTAGTTATATCTACATGCTTGTTGTCTAAAATTATTTGTACTTCCTATAATTTTGACATATTTATCATAAAATATTTGCAAATCATGTCATTTACCTCTTTAGTAGACTATATACTTTTTGCTTATGACTTGCATTAAAATCTATTGCCATTCTGTATACCCTAAATGCAATAGCATTTATTTTGTAACATTTCAGATAATTTTATCAAATTAAAATAGCAACTTGATAAAAAATTAATCATATTGCTGAAATATAAGCATAAAATAACCCTATTAAATAATAACAACTTATTATGTGCAGATCCCTATTTTCTACCCATTGAGAAACTGCTAGACCATCAATAAAATATAATGAAAAATATCATTCAAATGTTTCAGTTTTACATGCTGCTACATGTGATTTCCTGATTATTTCTGTTAGTGGGCTTAATCATTAAATAAGAGAAATGTACAATGTGAAATATTAATGCCTGTTGGCTGACTATAGTTTATCTTTAGTCTGTGTTCTGTGATTTTAGAATCATAATTAACACCTGTAGGTAGGCAAGGAGACAAGAGCTGTGTTTTGTTGTTTTGAGCTGTGACTAAGACTCTACATTTAACAGTTCTCTAAGGCAACCATCTGCTGTCCCATGAGCATCTAGTGATATTTAGGATCAGGAAAAAGGATCTGTCCATGAGATTAATGGTCCTGATGATTCCTGACAGAGATCCATTAACATAAGAAAACATGATCCTGCCAGGAAGGCTAATATTTTGCTGATGAACAGCCTTGTAGGCAGGAAAAATCAACTTTCAAGCAACAACTTAAAGACTGCAGTTTCAAGGGAATCATACTGCAAAGGTAGAAAGGTGGCTTAGGGATAGGGAGATCTAAACAAAACTGACCCCAGACTCTCAGGACTAATAATAGACATACAGTTCTGCACATGGGTGTTTAATGTCCCTTCTTACTGCCTCACCACAAGGAATCAGTCCCTGTGGAGCCCACTCTGAAGCTCAAACCTGAAAGGAAGTCAAAGGACCTACTTCCCTGATGCCATGGGGAGTTTTTACAGGAGTACTTATTCTCAATTACTTACCTGTAAAAGGTCTAATGATTTCTCGTTTCTGGGAATAGAAAGGACAGTGCCATACTGCCTGCTTTTTTTAATTGGTGTGAGACTAAAAAGAACAATAAGAAGGAAAGATTTAATGTGGCTCACAAGTTAAGGGGCACAGCCAGTTAGACAAGGTGGCAGGGACAGGAAGTAGCTCATCACATTGTAACCACAGTCAGGAAGCACAGAGAGGTGAAAATGCCAATGCTCGGTTCACTGTCCATTTTGTTACTGTCCAGGGAGCAAACATTTAACAATGGTACTACCCTAACTCACTAACCCTTTCTGGAAATTCCCTCACAGTCATGCCCTACTGTAGCATGAATCCTAACAGGTCTTATTAATAAAATCAAACCTGGGAGCCAGGTATTGTGGTAAATGCTGGAAGATCAGAGAAGCAGAACAAGCCACAACTACCTCACCTTGCCATTTCCTCAGTTGTTCATGTTTCCTCAGACTGGATGCCTCTCAGCTGAACTGTGCTGCTCAAAAGCCTAAAAGCTTAACCAGCTCTAGTTCCTGGTCATCACACCTTGCCTTTCTGCTTTCTGCCACCACTTCCTGGGATTAAAGGCTTGAGTCACCATGCCTGGCTGTTTCCAGTATGGCTTTAAACTGGCAGAGATCCATCTGGATCTCTGCCTCCCAAGTGATAGGATTAAAGGCGTGTGCCACCATTGTCTAACCTCTATGTTTAATATTGTGGCTGTTCTGTTCTCTGACCCCAGATAAGTTTATTAGAGTACATAATACTTTGGGGAACACAATACCACCACACCCTACCTTATTCCAGATCATACCAGTTCAGCTGACCTTAACCATTTTAAGAGTAACTTTGGAGGTATGTGAATACTACAGAATGGATTAGAGATGGTGAATGGAGTTTATCCTGGCTGAAAGTGTGACTGTGATGGAACTGACAGCATATGGAGTGGATGCTCATAGTTCCTACATATTAGTGTGTGGCTTCATGCACAAGGCTTGATTTCTCTAAATCATCATTTCTTAGTTCATTAAGCAGAAAATGACAAAAAAGACTTGCTCTACTTTACTTTCATTGATGTAGTAAATGTTGAAAGGAGTTATGAAATTACAGACTTATGACTAGCATAATCAAATATTTGATTATTTGATTATTAAGGAACAAAGAGAAAACAATTTTCTTAAAATTTCAACAAGTTTTTTATAAAGTCCGAGAATGAAATCATAGCCAACATGCACAGGTTGCATTCTCTTGATTGCTGAGGAAGTCAGGATCACAGGCTGATTTTTTTTATCAGAGATTATAAGTCTTCTTTGAATTCTTGTTGAGATATATGACTTGAAAGATTTGCTGAGAAAGGATAATGGGCCAGTGTATATACAAGAAGCCATATAGAGATATATTTTAGATACTTCAGGGTCAGCAGACATTGATGCTTATAAGAAAAGTTACCATTAACTTTATATTTGCATTAATCTAGGCTTCTTCAAATTTGGTAGAATTGCAAAATACAAGATTACAAGAGAAAGTTGGTCCATATAAAGTAAATATCTTTATATTAAGGAATAAGATCCTGTGCAAGGATGTAATGGGAAGTCATTCATATTTTAATCAAAATTGTATGAATATTTCACATAGATATGAAACTAGTTGGAAAGAAACTTGGTGAATTAAATGGAAGCAGGATTTTACACTTAGTAAAGGAAAGGAAGTTCAGTGGAAGGTAGGTATAGAGGAGAAAGTCACTGCTATATTGGATAGTGATTTGATAGGAGATTGATATAGAACAATCATATTTTTTTATTTTCAGCATATGTGATTATATAATTAATCTGAATAGGAAATACAAAATGAAGATTATGTTTTCAGAAGAATAAAAATTAGTTTTTCATGGTATGGTGTTTTATGGTGTTTAAGTGACCAACCCTTTTTTTCTTTTTTTAGGAATTCTCTGAAAACACAGATTCTTGGTTTGGCTAAAGGATGACCAGATCGGTTGTAAAAACATTATTACTGAGTATGTCTGACAGGGTGCTTTGAGAAGACAAATATTTGAGTCAGTGGGACTGATTAGAAACCTATTGTCATCAATGAAAATATGGGGTAGGGATTCTGACATCCCAGGATGGAGAAAGGGCCTCTAGAGGTACAGGTAGGGCCTGCTCTGTCCCTCTCTGATCTAGGCCACCCATCTATGTCTGTGCTTTGGCATGCTCACTCTAGAGACACTTCTATGTCCCCATCCCTCCCAGTAGCAGAGATCCTTAAGACCACTTAAAATATGGCACACATTCAGGCCAGGCATAGTCAGAAACCTTACAGATGTAGAAGGCAGCTGGAGAGTGGAAAGAAATGAGATACATAACACTTAGGAAGCATGAGAAGGAAACTATCCTGGGAATCCTGGGAAGTTCTATGGCTTAGGCTGGATATTTGCAAAAAGCAAGTAGTGTATCATGACAGCATGGTAAAATCTATTTTTTCATCTCCCCTCTGACCTGGAAATTCTGCTTTCTTACTGACTTTATTATATCTTTAACTTTTTGTTTTAGCAAAAATAAAAGGTATTTGACATAACCATAAAATTGGCTACTTTCACTTGTGTACACTACAATTAAAAACCAGAGATGACATTAGCTTGAATTATTTCAGAATAATTTCCATGGAAATTATTTTTTTCAAAATCAATCAATAAACCAAAAGGTACATAAATAAAGAAGAATTATTTTAAATGATCTAATATTTTTGCAATGATTTTCCACATGGCTATACATCTGTTAAAACTGCTTCTGCAATCACAATTTGAAGATTTTACATAGTGTGCACTCAGGTTGTGAAGAAAGCAGAAAGTAACATCTGTGCTCAATAAGCATTTCTATAAACCATCTCCTAAGCGCCCAAATGTTGATATAGCGATGCAAGAAATCAAGGTTATTTACTTCCTTGCTAATTCTTTGTTACTTGTGGCTTTTCTTCTCAGCTTCACACAATTACTGTTTTCTTTTCTTACATATTTTGCCAGTACTTCTGAGCCTCAGAGTGAAGGCTCTTGGCTCCCTAGTAACAACCTAAGTCAGCCTGTAGCCTTGACCAGGCCTCAGATAATGGAAAGAAAACCTGATTGAAGAGATTATACTTTTTTTGTATGAGTTTCTTTATCTTCTATAGCGAACTTGTCTAGACAGAGGTGACTGTGGGCTTGTTGATCCTATTTCTAGAGCATCTTCAGCAACACAGCTCTGTACTCTGCAGGAGCCTTACTACAACAAAAATTTTAACTGTGTTTGCTCACTTTCTGAGTGTAGAAGTCATTCTATGGTCCAGGTATCAGGAGGAGAGGGGTGCATTCTCCTATCCCCTGCCAATAAGGATGATGTATTCTTTATCAGGAGGCCCCATTACACTTTTAGATTACTGAATGAAACTGGCTCACATTTCATTTTAATTCATGTTTACAAGGAACAGGGCATAGACAAGAATGTCTTAGACACATCAACATTCTTATTTATTTATTCACGTTTCTTTACACATGCATACAGTTTGGCTCTTGTACACCAAGAATACTGACCAATCTCACCACCATACTGTACCACCTTGTTATTTTCTTTCTTCTTCACAACTCTCTCATGTTTGTATCTACTTGTTTTGTGAACCACCAAGATTATATAGGGCTCTGTGTACATTTGTTTGAACCTATCATTTAGAACCTGGAGAGCTCAACAATAGATACATTTCTAAAGAAAGTGTTTCTCCATCCCAAAAAATATATTAATAGCCAATAGTTTAGAGGTAACAGAAAGAACATTTGAGTACCTCTATCTTTTTTTTTAAGCTGAGGATCAAACCCAGGGCCTTGCGCTTGCTAGGTGAGCACTCTACCACTGAGCTAAATCCCCAACCCGAGTACTTCTATCTTGACTAACTCCTTATAGAACCAATTTGTACACATCGAGTGCAGGAAAGTAATAAGTCCAAAGTATAGCATTTTGTAGCCTTACCTGGCTTCATAAGTGGGTGCTAATAATCTAAACTCAGGTTCTCATGTATGTGTGGAAAGTACTCTACCCACTGAGCCATTTCTCCAGCTCTAAAAGTATTCATCGGTTCAACAAAAACTAGGATCTAAAGGGAATGGAGTATGTCTTCAATGCACTAGAGTAAAATTTGCCAAGT
The DNA here is from genome assembly GCF_903995425.1 of Onychomys torridus. Taxonomy (NCBI): domain Eukaryota; kingdom Metazoa; phylum Chordata; class Mammalia; order Rodentia; family Cricetidae; genus Onychomys; species Onychomys torridus. Next base: position 4,077,076 of record NC_050459.1, on the reverse strand, counting down.
AGGTAATGTTATGTTGAAGTGAGCTGTCCACTGCTTGTATGGAAAATCATTTCTTTTATACATACACACACAAAGCCACTTTCATGCAAGTTTATAATGCAGAATAAGCAGATTCACCCATATACTCCACTCCCCTCTGCTTTTACCCTGGTATCATTTTTTCTCCTTTGTTCTCATTTCTTCATTTCTATTTCTGCATGGTCGGTATGTATGTGATAGCATGTATCTGAGTCATTTAGACCTCACAAGTGACAGACAACATAGTTTGTGTTTTCCTGAAACTAGTTTACTGGTTTATTTCACTTAATGTGATTAGCTCCAGTTGCATCCATTTTCATGCGGGAGAGGACTTCATTCTTTATATTGGAAATGGAAATGCTTGTTATTTCCTTGAGGCTAAGTCCTCAGAGAACAAAACACAACATACATTTGACACAGATTTGTTTTTGTTTCCTTTAGTGGTTCTGGGAATCTAACTCAGCACCTGCTAGGTGAGAATCTGCCAGTGTGATATATCCTAAGCCAAAAAAAAAAAATGTGTTTTAATTTAAAACTTTCACTATAGCTTCATTTTTCAACTGCATTACATGAACAAGTAAAAGCATAATTCTTTTTACATAAAGATAGAGCACCCTTTTATCTTCCCTCACTTAGACTTGTCAAGCAGTTTGCTTATACTAATATTAAAAATAGAAATATCCACTAATGCTTTTGTTCATATAAACAGTTACTAAGCTATCAGTTGTTATATTTTACAAGATAGAACACTGTGGGAAAACTATCTTATAATTGCAGGAACAACTATAATATATTGCTTTTCTTTATTTGACATGTGAATCTCTATATTTGGATCTATCATTTATCCCCAAAAGCAGATACATATTCCAACGCTGACATACACACAAAGCCACCTCATCTGTAAAGGCTCCCGTCACTCAGCTCTTTCCAGTGGTAAGTTGGCTTAAAAGACTAGCATTTTCATCCAAACACTTTTCGTTAGCAAGGAACACATTGAAAAATAAAATACAAATATAATGAAATTGTTTTCTCAAAAAATAAGAAATAATATTTCATAAGATTACAGGACTGTGCAATAAAATTATTCAAATGAACCTCACAGGAACTGAAACGACATGAAAATCAGTCCTGAGGATGCTGAAAGGTTCACTTACATTCTTGGTTCTGGAACTTACTGCATCACACTAGTTATTTTTCTTCTCTTTACATTGCATCTTATATATCTATACTCCTCCTAAAGGTCCCGGTTTTCTTTTACTTCTGTCTTTAGAATCAATTTATATGCCATTAAAGTAAGCTTGCTGCAGATTGCCTTTACTGATTGATAGTTTCACCTTCTTAACCCTGTGATAGATTATCTAATTGTGTCAGCACAAAGATCCTATTCCTTTTCAGAATATACACTGTATGTCAGCACATCTTATTTAGTAGGGACATTATTGCCTGTACGATCATGTCCAATTGATAGAGGAAGAAATTGAGGCCCCGAGAGTGATTCATGTTAGCCCAGGCTCAAAGATATTTTACGGAAAGTGAACATGGCCTTAGCTTCCACAGGCTTAGCACATGTATGTCCTTTCTTACAATGACATTATGTTTAAGGCAATATGGTCTCAATTACCCATGTTAGATAAGATGATATGGCACAGATTATAACTTTTAAGAGTTAAATATTTGTAGAAATTGTCAGAACAATACGTTTCCTTTCCAAAAAGTATTTTTGAACTTAGTAGATGTTGCAGTGGGTTTTATCACTATGCACTCACATATGTGTCATTACATTTTGTTTTACTATTTTACTTACATCTTCATTGTCCCTGGACCTTCAATATGCTTACCTTCTTTGTCCTATTAATGCTATTCATGAGGAGTAATATTGCCAATTTGACAGAATATAGAATTATGTAAGACACAAAACACTGGGAATCTCTGTGGAGTTTATACATTGATGTAACTGAAGTGCTAACTCATCCTTAGTATGAATGGCACCAGCCTATGGCCTGGAGTCCTCAATAGAATGAAAGAGTGAAAGCAAGCAGAACATTTATCTTTGCTTCCTGGACCCAGGGTGACCAGTAGCTTCAAGCTTCTCCCACAATGACTTCTGCATCTTGAAGAAGAGTACCCTTGAAGTGTGAGTGAAGAATAAATCCTCCTTTTCTTTTTCTGACTTGGGCACTTTATTTTTTTAATTATTATATTTGTGTTTTAATTTTACACATCAGCCATGGATTCCCCTGAAATCCCACCTCCTGCCCCCCCCCCCACCTTCTCCCCATTCCCTCCACTCCATTCCCATCTCCTCCAGGGCCAAGACTCCCCAGGGGGTTCATTTAAACCTGGTGGATTCAGTACAGGCAGGTCCAGTCCCCTCCTTCCAGGCTGAGTAAAGTGTCCCTGTGTAAGCCCAAGGTTCCAAACAGCCAGCTCATGCACTAAGGACAGGTCCCAGTCCCAAAGCCTGGATGCCTCCCAAATAGTTCAAGCTATTCAATTGTCTCACTTATCCAGAAGGCCTGATCCAGCTGGGGGCTCCACAGCCTTTGATTTATAATTCATGTGCTTCCATTCGTTTGGCTATTTGGCCCTGTGCTTTTTTCCAAATTGGTCACAAGAATTCACTCCCTTACAGTCCCTCCTCTATCTCAACAGTTGGACACATGGAGCTCCACCTGGGGCCCTGCTGAGGATCTCTGCATCCACTGCCATCAGTTATTGGACTAGAGTTACAACACGACTGTTAGAGTGTTTAGCCATCTGATCACCAGACTAGGTCAGATCAGGCTTTCTCTTGACCATTGCCAGCAGTCTACAGAGGATGTATCATTGTGGATTTCTGGGGACCTCTCTGGCACTCTGCCTATTCCTTTTCTCATGTGGTCTTCATTTATCATGGTCTGTTTTTCCTTGTTCACCCTTTCTGTTCTTGATCCAGCTGGGATCTCCCACACTCCTAAGCTTTCTTTCCCTCAAATCTTGCCCTTTATTACTCCCAATGTTGTCCAGGTTGGTCATGAAGATCTCAACCATTTCTCTGTCATTGGGTGATCCCTGTGTCTTTCCTAGGGTCCCGTTTTCTAGGTAGCCTCCCTGGAGTTGTGTAGCAGACTAGTCAACTTTGTTTTACTTCTAGTATCCTCCTATGAGTGAGTACATAATGTGTTTGCCATTCTGAGTCTGGGTTACCTCACTCAAGATGTTTTTTTCTAGATGCATCCATTTGCCCGCAAACCTCATGATGTCATTGTTTTTCTTTGCTGAGTAGTAGTTCATTGTGTATATGTGCCATATTTTCTCTATCCATTCTTCAGTTGAAGGGCATCTAGGTTGTTTCCAGGTTACGGCTATTAAAAACAATAGCTGAGCAAATGACCTTGTGGTATGATTGAGCATTCCTTGGGTATATGCCCAAGATGGCTACAGCTAGGTCTTGGGGGAGACTAATTCCCAATTTTCTAAGGAAGTACCATATTGATTTCCAAAGTGGCTATACAAGCTTGCATTCCCACCAGTAGTGTAGGAGAGCTCCCCTTGCTCCACATCCTCTCCAGCATAAGCTGTCTTCTGGGATTTTTATCTTAGACATTTTGACAGGTGTAAGGTGGTATCTCAGAATCGTTTTGATTTGCATTTCCCAGATAATTAGGGATGTTGTGCAATTCCATAAATGTCTTTCAGCCATTTGAACTTCTGTTGAGAATTCTCTGTTTAGTTCTATAGCCCATTTCTTAATTGGACTGTTGGACATTTTGGTGTCTAATTTCTTGAGTTCTTTATATATTCTGGATATCAGCCCTCTGTCAGATGTGGGGTAGTTGAAGATCTTTTCCCATTCTGTAGGATGTCGCTTTTTCTTGTTGGCCATGTACTTTGCTCTACAAAAGCTTCTCAGTTTCAACAGGTCCCATTGATTGATTGTTTCTCTCAGTGTCTGTGCTACTGGTGTTATATTTAGAAAGTGACTTCCAGTGCCAATGCATTCAAGAGTACTTCCTACTTTTCTCTTCTATCAGGTTCAGAGTAACTGGGTTTATGTTGAGGTCTTTGATCCACTTGGACTTAAGTTTTGTGCACAGTGTCAGATATGGATCTATTTGCAGCCTTCTACACATTGACATCCAATTATGCCAGCACCATTTGTTGAAGATGATTTCTTTTTTCCATTGTACATTTTTGGCTTCTTTGTCAAAATTTATATGTTCATAGTTGTGCAATTTAAGGTCAGGGTCTCCAATTGGATTCCATTGGTCCACATGTCGGGTTTTATGCCAGTACCAAGCTGTTTTTATTATGGTTGCTCTATAGTAGAGCTTGAGGTCAGGGATTGTGATGTGTCCAGAGGTTGTTTTATTGTACAGGATTCTTTTGGCTATCCTGGGTTTTTTGTTTTTCCATATGAAGTTGAGTATTATTCTTTCCAGATCTATGAAAAATTGTGTTGGTAATTTGATGGAGATTGTGTTGAATCTGTAGATTGCTTTTGGTAAGATCGTCATTTATGCTATGTTAATCCTGCCTATCCAAGAGCATGGGAGATCTTTCCATTTTCTAACATCTTTTTCAATTTTTTTTTTCAGGGACTTAAAGTTCTTGTCATATTGGTCCTTCACATGCTTATTTAGAGTAACCCCCAGGTATTTTATATCATATGTGGCTATTGTAAAGGGTGATGTATCTCTGCTTTTCTTCTCAGCCTATTTGTCTATTGTATATAGGAGGGTTACTGAATTTTTTGAGTTGATCTTGTATCCTGCTATGTTGCTGAAGGTTTTTATTAGCTGTATCAGTTTCTTGTCTGAATTTTTGGGGTCACTTATGTATACTATCATGTCATCTGCAAATAGAGCAAGTTTGACTTCTTCCTTTCCAATTTGTATCCACTTAATCTCTTTATGTTGTCTTAGAGGTCTGGCTAGAACTTCAAGTACTGTATTGAATAAGTATATGGAGAGGGGACAGCCTTGCCTTGTTCCTGATTTTAGTGGTATTGCTTTGAATTTCTCTTCATTTAATTTGATGTTGGCTGTTGGCTTGCTGTTGATTACCTTTATTATGTTTAGGTATGTTCCCTGTATTCCTGATGGTTCCAAGTCTTTTATCATGAAGGGGTGTTGGATTTTGTCAAATGATTTTCTGCATCTAGTGAGATGATCATGTGTTTTTTTTCCTTGAGTTTGTTTATATGGTGTATTATATTGATGGACTTTTGTATGTTGAACCACCCTTGCATTCCTGGGATGAAGCCTACTTGATCATGGTGGATAATTGTTTTGATGTGTTCTTGGAGTCTGTTTGCCAGTATTTTATTGAGTATTTTTGCATCAATGTTCATGAGGGAGATTGGTCTGTTGTTCTCTTTCTTTGTTGCATCTTTGTTTGGTTTAGGAATCAGGGTAATTGTAGCCTCATAGAAGGAGTTTGGTAATATTCCTTCTGCTTTTATTGTGTGGAACAATTTAAAGAGTATTGGTATTAAGTCTTCTTTGAAGAGCTGGAAGAATTCTGCACAGAAACCATCTGGTCCTGGGCTTCTTTTGGTTGGGAGACTTTTAATGACTGATTCTATTTCCTTAGGGTTTATTGGACTATTTAGATGGTTTGTCTGGTCTTGATATAACTTAGGTATGTGGTACCGATCCAGAAAATGATCCATTTCTTTTGGATTTTCCAGTTTTGTGGAGTAGAGGTTTTTGAAGTATGACCTGATGATTCTCTGGATTTCCTCATTGTCTGTTGTTATGCCCTCCTTTTCATTTCTGATTTTGTTAATGTGGATTCTCTCTGTCTCTCTGTCTCTGTCTCTGTCTCTGTCTCTGTCTCTCTCTCTCTCTCTCTCTGTCTTTTGGTTAGTGTGGATAAGGGCTTGTCTATCTTGGTGATATTCTCAAAGAACCAACTCTTTCTTTAATAATCCTTTGTATTGTTCTCTTTATTTCTATTTTATTGATTTCAGCTCTTAATTTGATAATTTCCTAGTGTCTGTTCCTCCTGGGAGACTTTTCTTCTTCCTGTTCAAGTGCTTTCAGGTGTGCTATCAAGTCACTAGCGTGAGATTTCTCCAGCTTCTTTATGTGGGCATTTAGTGCTATGAATTTCCCTCTTAGCACTGCTTTCATAGTGTCCCATAAGTTTGGATATGTGGTATATTCATTGTCATTGATCTCTAGGAAGTCTTTAATTTCCTTCTTCATTTCTTCCTTAACCCATTGGTGATTCAATTGAACATTATTCAGTTTCCATGAGATTGTAGGATTTCTGTAGAATTGTTGTTGTTGTTGTTGTAGTTGAAATCTAACTTTCAACCATGGTGGTCTGATAGAACACAGGAGGTTATTCCAATTGTTTTGTATCTGTTGAGATTTGCTTTGTGGCCAAGTATGTGGTCGATTTTGGAGAACGTTCCATGGGTGATGAGAAGAAGGTATATTCTTTTTTCTTTGGGTGGAATGTTCTGTAGATATCAATTAGGTCCATTTGAGCCATAACATCAGTTAAGACCATTATGTGTCTGTTAAGATTCAATTTGGCTGATCTGTCCAGAGGTAAAAGTGGGGTGTTAAAATCTCCCACTATTAATGTGTGGGGTTTTGTATATGATTTAAGCTTTAGTAATGTTTGTTTTACATATGTGGGTGCCCTTGTGTTTGGGGCATAAATGTTCAGAATTGAGACTTCATCTTGGTGGATCTTTTCTGTGATGAGCATGTAATATCTTTCATCATCTCTTTTGCCTCATTTTAGTTTGAATTCTATATTGCTGGATATTAAGATTGCTTCTTAAAACCATTCGATTAGAAAGTCTTTTTCCAGCCTTTTATTATTTGGAGGTGTCTGTCTTTGAATTTGCGTTGTGTTTCTTGTATGCAGTAGAAAAATGGGTCCTGTTTTCATATCCATTCTGTTAGTCTGTGTCTTTTTAGAGGTGAATTAAGTCCATTGATATTAAGGGATATTAATGACCAGTGATTGTATGCTCCTGTTGTTATTTTTATTTTTTGGTGGTCGTGTGTGTGTGTACTTCTCTTGTTTGGGGTTTACTGCTCTGGTATTATCTCTTGCCTATGTTTTCATGGGTTTATCTGCCTTCCTTAGGTTGGAATTTTCCTTCTAGTGCTTTCTGTAGGGCTAGGTTTGTGGATAAGTATTGTTTAAATCTGGTTTTGTCTTGGAAGGACTTGTTCACTCTATCTATGATAATGGAAAGTTTTGCTGGGTATATTAGTCTAGGCTGCCATCCATGGTCTTTTAGTGTCTGCATTATATCTGTCCAGGTCCTTCTGGCTTTCAAAGTCTCCATTTTGAAATCGGGTGTTATTCTGATGGGTTTGCCTTTATAAGTCACTTGGACTTTTTCCTTTCCTGCCCTTAATATTTTTTTTTTTTATTCTGTACATTTAGTTGTTTAATTATTATGTGCCAAAGGGACTTTTGGGGGGCGGTCTAATCTGTTTGGTGTTCTTCAGGCTTCTTGTATCTTCATAGGCCTTTCCTTCTTTAAGTTAGGAAAGTTTTCTTCTATGATCTTGTTAAATATATTTTCTGTGCCTTTGAGTTGGTATTCTTCTCCTTCCTCTATCCCTATTATTTGTAGGTTTGGTCTTTTCATGGTGTCCCAAATTTCTTGTACATTTTGGGTCATGACTTTGTTGGTTTTAGTGTTTTCTTTGACTGATGAATCTATTTCTTCTACCATATCTTCAACACCAGAGATCCTCTCTTCCATCTCTTGCATTCTGTTGGTTATACTTGCATCTGAAGTTCCTGTTCGTTTACTCAGATTTTTCTATTTCCAACATTCCTTCTGCTAGTATCTTCTTCATTTTTTCTATTTCCCTCTTCAGGTCTTGGACTGTTTCCCTCATCTGTTTCTTTGCTTTTTCATGATTTTCTTTCAGGGACTTACTGTCTTCTTCTGCTTCAGTTGTCCTTTCCTCTAGATTTTTATAGTGTTCTTCCCATTTTTTGTTTGTCTGTTCCTCTAGTGTATTTTTGATTTCTTCTATATAAGGCTCTAGCCTCTTCGTGATGTTACTTATAAGGTTGTTTCCTTCTGCTTCTTCCATTCTGTGATGTTCAGGTCTAGTTGTTGGAGACGGGCTAGGTTCTGGCGATGCTGTATTGCTATTTATTTATTTATTTATTTATTTATTTATTTATTTATTTATTTATTTTGTATGTCCTTCTGCTTTGACATCTGCCTACCTCCTTGTGGATTCCTTTTGGGTCTTATCAGTGCACTTGGTCCAGACAGAGCTGACAGATTTAGGGAGCCTCTCTCTTGTCCAGATGGAAGCTCTGGTCCAGATGAGAGTGCTGGCTAGATAGGAGCTGGGGGGCTGTATTCTGAGTCTCAGGAAGTCCCTGGGGTCTCCTTATCTTGTCCAGATGGGAGCTCCTCTTGTCCAGATGGGAGATCTGGGACAGGATGGAAGCTCTGGTCCAGATGGGAGCTCCAGGGTGGATGGGAGCTGGGGGTTGGTCTCTAAGTCTCAGAAAGTGGCTTGGGTTCTAATGCAAATGGGTGTGGGGGCAGGGTGTGGAGACTGCAGGGTCTGCCTGCAGTCTTGGAAAAGGGGAGCCTTCCTGCAGTGCCTGACAAATGGCCGGAAACTGGGGCCAAGTTGGGCAGGTCCTCCTGGCATGACTGGTGCTCAGGGTTGGGACCCAGAGGTGGTTGCCTCTGACTACAAACCCAGGCGCTCACCTCTGGTCCAGATGGGAGTTCTGGGGCAGGATGGAATCTGGGGGCTGGTTTCTAAGTCTCAGGAAGTGGCTTGGGTCTCTGGCAGATGGGTGTGGGGCAGGGTGTGGAGGTTGTAGGTTTTACCAGAGAGTCTTGGAGAGGGGGAACTTTCCCAGTGGGGATGGGGGGGTCCTGTCCTATGGCCAGAACCTGGGGCCCAGTTGGGCAGGTCTTCCTTGGAATGGCTGATGCCCAGGCCTGGGACCCAGGTGCAGGCCTCTCTAGGTGTGACCCCAGGTACTCACCTCTGGTCCAGGTGGGAGTTCCAGGGCAGGGTGGAAGCTGGGGGCTGGTCTCTGATTCTCAGGAAGTGGCTGGGTTCTGGGGCAAATGGGTGTGGCGGCAGGGTGTGAGGACTGCAGGATCTGCCTGCAGTCTTGGAAAAGGGGGGCCTCTCGGCAGGGCCCACTGAATGCCCAGAAACTGGTTCCAAGTTGGGCAGTTCGTCCCTGGATGGATTGTGCCCAGGGGTGGGACCCAGGGGCAGTTGCCTCTCTGACTATAACCCCAGGTACTCACCTCTGGTCCAGATGGGAGTTCCGGGGCGGATGGGAGCTGGGGGCTGGTCTCTGAGTCGAATAAATCCTCCTTTTAGTTGATTTTTGGAGCCATGTTTTGTTACAACAGTGGGAAAGTAACCAATACACTTTCCTATTTTCTTAATAGATTTCCCCACTAGTTTGATAGAGGAGTTGCAGCTGACAGGTTGAAGTGAAGGAAGCGTTCTTTGATGGTGTCTGAATGCCAAGATCGGGAATTTATGCTATTTTTGTGGGTGCCAATTACACCAGTTCAATTGTTGAGGTCACTGTAAAACCATTTGAATGTCGTGCATAGTGCATCCTATGAGAAATTAATGAGCAGAAGAAACAGCATTTGGCAGAGTATATTTCATATTTGTACACCTGTGTGAGTTATTAACCATCTGAGCTCAGTCATATTTGACGTTAACAAATCTTCAACAGCCCCTGCCTTCCATTAAGGCGGCAGGGCCAGTCTCTAGAGAAGATACTCCAAATTATGGCAGTCACCAAGGGAGACTACACTAAATGACTGAAAAGGACTCCCTGGAAAGAAAGGAAGCTCATGAAACCCAGAGAAAGTAACAAATTTGGGAGGGGAGATGAGGTGGTGTGTAGATTCTCTTATCCAATACTCAAGGCAGCATTTGTGCTGAACATCCTTCTTAGAGAAAGTGCATACTTAAGAAGTATAGTCATTCTATTCCCTCATTTCTGACATAAATCTTCTTATGGAGAGTTCTTGTCTCCCACTTTGTGTCTTAAAACTTACTATGGCAATCTAAAAACAATTGTCCACTTTACCTGACAGGGCTCACAGACTCCCATCCCTAGATTAGGAGATATTTGTATATGATGGCTGCTGGGGAAAGATAGTTATCTTCAGGGTTGTGTCCTCTGATAGAATACCAGTACTCCAGTGAATGGCCCTACATCCATGTGCATTTAAAAAGCATTAAGTTGACTCAGTGGAATAAACTAGGGGACAAGAAGTTGGGGGAAGATTTTGGGAGAGTACAGGAAGAGTTTGATTGATTATTAAAGAAAATAGATCTGGCCGGGCGGTGGTGGCGCACGCCTTTAATCCCAGCACTCAGGAGGCAGAGCCAGGTACATCTCTGTGAGTTCAGGGCTAGCCTGGTCTACAGAGTGAGATCCAGAACAGTCACCAAAACTACACGGAGAATTCTTTAAAAATCCATGCATAGAATGCATAAAAATGTAATTACACTAAACTAGTGGAAAACCTAGGCCACTACCTTCAAATTATGAAAAGTGGATTAAGAGTATCTTTCCAGCTTTCAGTCTGCTCTTGATATCAAGCCTTGCTAGACAGAAACAGAATTTCTCACTCGGGTTCCAGTATTACTAGAGCCACTGTGGAGAGTCTCATCAACTGCAAATAGCAATCACTGAAAGAAGGTAGGGCACTGGTAAATCCAACAACATGAAACCTTAAATAGACATTATATGCAAGCGGGAACCTAATGATGTTGGACCATGTGCTTCACTACCAAGCCACAGTGTCATCTCCCATCTTTTCTTTGTAAAATTCATTTATTTTACTTTTTGTCCATTACTGTTTTGTATGCATGTTTTTTGTTTGTTTATTTGGGTTTATTTATTTATTTATTTATTTATTTTATTTTTGGGTTTTTCAAGACAGGGTTTCTCTGTATAGCTTTGCGCCTTTCCTGGGACTCACTTTGTAGACCTGGCTAGCCTCGAACTCAGAGAGATCCGCCTGCCTCTGCCTCCCAAGTGTTGGGATTAAAGGTGTGTGCCACCACCACCTGGCTTACACATGTTTTTATGTACACTGTATGTGTTTCTGATGCCCACTGAGGTCTGAATAAGGTGTCAGATCCACTGGAACTGGAGTTACAGATGGTTCTAAGCTGCTATATGGTGCCTGGGAACTGACTCTGGTCTTCAGTAAAAACAGCAAGTACCATTAACCACTGAGCCATCTCTCTAGGTCTTCTCTTTTGTCTAGATCAGCATGTCATTACATTAATTGCTTTACCTACAAAGTAGCAAAAGTTATTTTCCCTCTCTGTATTCATAAGGTAAATTACTTATTTAGGAATAAATGGGATAAGTTAATCCTCCCACATTAAAGCTATATAAGTTGCATAAATCATTTTTATGTGTAGAAATTCCTGTTCTCTTGGCAAACAGGACCTGTAAAGAGAGAAGGTTAGTCCATCGAAAGATCTTCAATGAATGTGAGGCTTTTGTCAATTAGTGATGAGGTAGAATGAATGAAGACATACACAATGAAGGGATGAATATCCAGTACCTCCTGAGAAATGAGAACGACCATTCTTCCTAAATATATGTGGTCACAGAAACCAGGAAATATAGGGCTTTGACTTTTTCTGACATGGTTCATTGGTCCCCAGTCTTGTAGCTGCTGGTTTCTACCCAGACCTTCACTGGTGAGAAAACAGAGGCATTTGGCCATTACAAGGCATGTTTCTTAACATATTCTTTTTAAAGTTTCAGGGGCAGGAGACATGATTAAAATGCAATTATTAGAATGCAAAGTCTTAGAAAAGGTTATAAATCAATAATAAACATTAAATGTATTAAAAAGCAGTTATTACAATGTGTAGAATAGAAAAGGATATAATCATTAATAAATGTTACAATGATACTTTTGCTGCATGTCAGAAACTTTAACACATCCAACTTCTTTGGCAAAGATGCTTGGTAGTTGCAGAGTTTACTTTCAAGCCACACTAAGCTTTGTTTCAAATCAAAATGGAGTTAATTCTGGAGACACAAACATGAGAACACTGGGCTGCAAATAAACATTTCAGAGAATGAGTTATTTCTGTCTGAGCTAATGAAGAGTGACATGTAAAGAAAATACTGCTCAGTTAAAAATGAATAAGTGTTCATTTGAAAATTTTTCTAGGATTTGAGGCTTACTGCTTCTATACACCAAAAAATAACCTCTTCTTTACAGTCATGAAATTTGTTTTCCATCCCAAACAGCTAGTCATTTCTCATGGATGAAGACTGCAGTTTTTCACCTTATAATTGTTATTTATGAAGTTGTCAAAGGTGTTAATAAGCACACATTAATAAAACTCGTGTCTGAAACTAAATACTTAGTAGTCTGATGTCTGAGTAGAAGCAAACATAGTCAATGGAACTAAGTTTAAAAATATGCCTGAGTTATTTTCCTCAATTAGGGACACAAAGTGCCCAAGGATTAAGGGAGGGTTACCAAACGTATATGTTGATGCCAAGACTAACTGTAATGCAGTGTCTAGATTTTTGTAGACTTATGTCATATTGTGCAAAGGGACATGTGTAGACTTCACTGAAACTTATTTAGAAGTCACTGTTTCTTTTTTGTTGTTTCACTAGCAATATAAATTCAGTTTGATTTCCCTTTGACAGATGTGTTAATTTCAAACAGAACTTGCAATAATAAGCATGTGTTCCTAGGCTGCAAAAACTTTAGGGTGTGTGCATGTAGGAGTCTTCTCAATGTTGGTTAGCTATGTTACTTGTAATGAGGAACATGATTATAGTTGTATATTGATTAACTGTTGGAATATGACAGTGAAGTGCATCATTAGGGAACACCCTGTATGAACAACCTGGGGCACTCTGGTACATAAGAAACCTGGACTCAGGGCTGGAGATTTAGCTCAGTGGTAGAGTGCTTGCCTAGCAAGCACAAGGCCCTGGGTTTGACCCTCAGCTTCAAAAAAAAAACCAAAAGGAAACCTGGAGCCTTTTTGCATATGTCCTCTAGGGCTAGTGTGTGCATATATGTCAGTCTGTGTGTGTATAATGATATACTTATATGTTATACATAGATAGATAATATATGCATATGTGCATAATGCTTACATCATTATAAACTTAGAGTAAAATAGGATCCTGTAGCTCTAAGGGACATAGTGAACATTAAGATGAAATGAATCAAAGGAGCAAGTGATTCACAGAAGAGAAGTGGCAACTTTAAGATGGATGAGGCTGCTGGCTTAGCACATGAACATGTTTACAGTAAATTTCTAAGTATGAGGAAAAGTCCTTAAAATAACACTAAAATCTAAGCTATGTTAAAAATATGCAACATAATTGTGTTTGAATGAAGCTGCCTAGCAACACACAGTTTTTGCATGATCTAATTACAAAACATGGAGATCATCAGGATCCTTTGTATCAGCATCTTCAGGAACAAGTAGGCAATGCATTGTTCAATGACATTAGTGTGGCTTGCAATGGTCATGTGACAAACCTGTTTTGGTGGCAGCATTATATTGGTATATAATGAAACCAAGTATTATGTTTTTTACGGTTGTATTTAGGCAATCCATGAAGTTAAATTATGAGCTATCTCCCCAAAGATAGCTTTATGACCATGCATGTGACTGAAAACAGTTATAGTAACCATAGTAACCATCACAATTTAGCCCATCAGCAACAAGGAAACATCCTAGATCTCAGCATTCTGAATTAGTGTCCTGGTTTCAGGGGTATTTCTCTCTCTCCCTCTCTCTCTCCCTCTCTCTCTCCCTCTCTCTCTCTCATTTTGCTCATACATGTTTCCTCAGTTCTTTCACAGCCTGTTCATCCAAGGCTGTGGCACAAACTACAAACATTATGATACATTCTATAATTTGTCAGTTATTTTGAGTTGTGTGTGTTTAACCCGGGCTTACAACCCTAGGAAAGAGGGGTGAGAATCCATCAGTGAAGGATGCTGAGGATTCTTAAGTAGGATGGCAATTCCATTTGCTCTCCATCAGTTACTAAATCAGTGGAAGAATCAGTTGAAAAGAAAGGATGACAAAGAAGAGAGATGAGAAGAAGGCCAGAACAGGTGTCAGTTCAAAGAGAAATGTTAAATAATGGCACAGAACCAAAACCATGTCTGTTAATCATGCGATTCATTAGCAGTAGAAATAACACTATTGCTTAAGTAAGAGTCAAACAATATATGGGAATAATAAAATAAATGCATGGTCTGTTATGTGAAACTGAAGAGCCCTGTTGGTAACAAAAGTAAAGAAAAGACAAAATAAGCAAATGTTTGAGACTAAAACACATGAATTCCCTCTAAATATCTGTACATTCATACACAGATAATATCATGTTGTAAATATTTGAAGTTAGGGACATATTCAATTAATTTAAATAAATGACTCTGATCTAGTTGCATAACCATGGCTTTCTAAATCAGAAGATTTATATGCCCAGCAAAGCTTTAAATTGATTTTGATACAATTTAGAAACTTTAAGACCCCAGTATAGTTTTACACTTTAGCAGATAAATTTGATTTTATTATTTAAATTTAAACATAGAATGTGGACCAAAGCCCTGGCAAGACAGACATAAAATTTGAATGTGTCTGGACCTGTCTGAGATTCAATCAAAAAGGACTGGTGTTGAAATCATAAAATAATGGCTAAAAGTTATGATTGTCAGGTGACAGAAAGTGACCTGGGCAGAGAAATATGCACACTTATACCAACTGATATTTTCCACTTGTATAAAATCTGTTTCCTGAGTATATATTTCAAGCAAAAAGAAATCCATAGAGCCAATCAAATGCAGTTAAAATGTAATAGAAGCTAAAATCAATTTATTGTTGTATCCAGCTCATTGTACTTGAGGTCATCATGTTGTTGTAGAAAGTATAATAACCATCATATTTTGCAAGTACAAACTGTTTATTCTAATTAAATAATTATTGATTTTCATGCAACAGCTTAAGCTATATTAGGTGAAACAGTTCAGAGCCCATTGTATTTGACCTATAAAATGAAAGGAAATTAAATTAATTAAAGGAAAACTTGCTAGCAACCATTTATCTAAAGAACGGAACACTGTAGAATATTCATAACTGCTTTGAGGTACCTGTATCCAAATTTCCAGTCATGATTCTCTGCCTCTAAGTTTTGTATCACATTTTCCTTGCTTATATGAAGTATGACTATTATTGTAATGCTGTATATTTTTTTAATTTTGTTTGTTTATTTTAAGATAGAGACTTTATTGGTGGGTTAGAACTTACTAGTAGAACACACAGAGATCCATCTGCCTATGCCTCCTGAATGCTGGGATTAAACCTTGTTCTTGTTGTAGGTGGTAATTAACAAAGAGACCCACACTGGACAAGGCACAAAAATTGGGAAGCCTGGAGGACTCATGCCTAAATGGAATGTTTTTCTTGCCTTCTTTTCAAGACTCAGGGTTGATTCTGAAAATGGGGACAGAACGATTGTAAGAGACAGAGGCAGTGGGTGATTCAAGGAGACAGCATTTTCTAGAAACAAGAGGGGTAATGCACATATAAACTCACAGAGATTCTGACAGCATGCACAGGACTTATACCAGCTTAAGCAGACAAAATCAAAGCATGAAATAGGCACACCAAGTTTCACCTCTATCTAAAAAGCTATTAGCTGCTGGGATCAGTCTTGTTCAATGGAATGGCATGGGCTATAACAACCACATGGCAGTATTGGCCCATAATCAAAAATAGTTGACCTATGCACACTGGACTCCAATTGAATTTAATTAATTAAATAATTAATTACATTTTGAGAGAGAGAGAGAGAGAGAGAGAGAGAGAGAGAGAGAGAGAGAGAGAAAGAAAGATCATGTTATTGGGTAGGTAGAGAGGTGACATTGGACCTGGAGGAAGATGGGAGAGGTGAAAGAATATGACAAAAATATATTCTATGAAGTTCTCAAGAATAAATGAATACACTTAAAAATGTACTTTTTTCGTGTATTGTTTACATGTTAAATGACATTATAATAGAATGACTTGGCATAGTTTTAAATAGAAAGAAAAAATAAGAAGAAAACTTTTTAGTTATGAAATATCTCCTCTCAATTCAATTTTAAAAAAAAAAATCTTTTCTTTATTCTAAGCTGCTCAATGTGAAAAATATATTATATTCAGCAACTAGCCACGCCTAATAGAGATGAAAATAAAGCTCAATTTTTACATTCATATAGTACTTTTAATTAAACTATTTTTGGAAATTTATTCAAATAGAAGCATATAACAGATAATCATTATGTGGTGTGTTTTTAAGTCTCAGTTATACATAACAACTTTCTGAATGTAATTGTGGGTTATTCAACATGTCATCTTCCTTGGAGGTGTGTTTATTTTTAATTTCTGAAAGTATTTTTGTAAGTCGTTTCTGTTGAATTTAACTCAATCCCCATGCCCTGAAAAACCACCAGTTTCTTAAAAATGAGCCAGTCATGGTCTGGGGACATAATTTCAGGGTAGAATTCAGAGATCCTAGGTTCAGTCCCTAACATGGCAAAATAAATAAATAAATAAATAAATAAATAAATAAATAAATAAATAAATAAATAAACTGGCCTGTTTAAGCAGTCCATGCCTCCCTTGTAAATAAAACTGCATATTTCAGTTTTGTATGTGAAACAGTTATGTGCATGTGTGCTTAACATTTGGCTATATGTGTACATTTATATGCAGCACTGATCTATATCATTAAATGTGTTTACATCTCCATGCATTTGATATGTTTGGTGTGAGCAAAGAGTGTTATTCTATTTTCATATAAAACATTTGTAAAATTATTTTTAGAGTTTTACATTTTTATATTTTTTTCTTTTTACATCTCTAAGGTTTACTACACAGTGTATTAATTATTAGATGAACAATATTTTCCTGAGAGTTCACAATCTGGATAAAATATCTTTAATTACATTGAGAAATTATTTTAAGCATCCAGTCAATTTTTGTTGATTTTACATGTAAAATTCTAGTAGTGTTTACTTAGCCTATATATCTTATACTTGTTTTAATTTATTTGTGTAATTATTTATTGTACTGTATATGTTCCACATAACAAAATACATCTCACTCTTTTCAACTCAATTACATAATCTGTATTTTTATTTTTAGCCATTGTTTTAGAATTTTATATACACATACACGCTGAACATAACACTTTCTAAACTTAAAAATACTGATTTTATTATTCCCTATACTCATACACAGACTTTTGATCTTATCATCCCTTCTTGGTCTACCTATCCCCAAATCCTCTCTAAATCCTTCTCAGACTCCTGATGCATTTAAAATTATTTATTTCTCTTTCCTTCTCTCTTTTTGAAAAGGTTTACTCTGATATTTGTTATTGGTGTGTGTGTGTGTGTGTGTGTGTGTGTGTATGTGTGTGTGTGTGTGTGTATCTGTGTATGTATGCATACCTGTGTGTAGATGTTTACAGAGCACAGAAGAGGGCATCATATCCCCTGGGAGTAGAATTACAGGCACTTGTAACCATCTGACCTGGCATTCTGTGAGGCTTTAACACCAGGGCTGTTCGTTTGTCTTCACTGATGTCTGTTCCTTTTTTTTTTTTTTTTTCTGAAAACACACACTTTTAAAAATAACATACATAGCTGCACTCACACAAGGATGTGATGTGTGGTGTACACAAATCAGCTAAAGATGATCCTCTGCTCTGTTTGAGCAGGTGAAAGTCACCTGTTAACTTTATATGTTCATTTGGACTGTAAATCAAACTGTAATGTAAATTTCTATCCATGTCATATGAAAGGATGACATGTAAAAATAAGTCATGAAGACTATAGCCAACAAGATTTATCATATTTTATCCAGGCCCAGAACTGTTCCCATGTAGAGGGATCAGCATACATGATACCTGTATTGAGGCATTTCTTGATTTCTTTCTTCTTTCAAGAAGTCTCCCCTGCTCAAATTCAATCTTGATTTATTTTGAAAAAAAAAGTCTATAGCTTTTCATTTCTTGCACAAAAAGAGGTATGATCCCTCCCCCAATGTAACACATATCCTGACTTTCATTCTGAAGTTAAGACATTCTTAAAACATATAGGCTGGTTTAATTCAGTAGTTTTTTCCACAATCCAATGTCTCTCAGTGGCTGTCATTTTTTTGTTCATTAGCATTTTTTAAAAATTAAGGTAAATAAAGCACTATATAGGGTCCAAACATCCTGTGTTATTAATATTTCTCATTCTCACATGGCTTATTCTTTTTATATTACTTTACTCTCTCTTTAAAGACTTCACTTTATTATTTTCAAACTATTGTCTTTTTTTTTCTTCGCCATGTAAATACATCTTCAGGCATACTCTACCTGTTCAGACATTTTCTCAGTCTGGACCAGGCTTTTTGTTCTTCAGGACTCTGGAAAAAAATTTGCAAAAATGTTGTAAAGCCCTTCTATAAGTGCATGGGCTCCTTCTACTGCTCTGGTTTGCACATGGTGCTGGCCGCTGGCTCTGCCCTCCTTGAGTCCATGTGAGGCATCCATGGATACCATCTGGTAGCAGTGTTAGCCCACCCCAGCTCTGTGAAGTTACCTGACTTAGCTGTAGCAGGTGTTTCTACCTAGTCTCCTGTTGAGTAGGTGTGAGCTGATCATAGTTTCTATTCTTGGATATATGTGTTCCCACATTGGATGCCAAAGGTAGCCTGTCTTTCTTTGTACTGCCTGATACTGAATAATGATAGAGACTTATTGTTAAGTATGACATCTTGTCCTTGACTTAGACTTGTTCCCAACTGTCTCTTATAGCTTAATCTACATTCTGCTGCATGGCTCATTACCTCTCTTCCATACTGTATGCCTAACTTCCCCCATGTCTCAGTGGTGAATCCCTGCCTCTCAGATTCTTCTCTGGAGTTCCTATCTCTGCCCAGAAGTCCTGCCTATCCTTTCCTGCCTAGTTGTTGGCTGTTCAGTGTAGTTAGAGTTTTCCTGCCTAGCCCACAGTCAGGACAAATCTCTCTCACCTGCCAGGCCCATAGACGCTCAGACCCAACCAAGTAACCACACAGAAACTTATATTGCTTACAAACTGTATGGCATTGCAGGCTTCTTGTTATCTAGTTCTTCTATCTTAAATTAACCCATTTCTATTAATCTATACTTTGCCACGTGGCTCATCCTTACCATTACCTTACATCTTCCTTGTCATGGTCAAGGCTGGCAGAATCCCTCTCCAGCCTTTTACCATTCTCTTCTCTCTTGTCCCGCCTACACTTCCTACCTGGCCACTGGCCAATCAGAATTTTATTTACACAGAGCAATATCCACAGCACTTCCCCTTTTCTTTTTTTTTTTTTTTAAGGAAGGTTTTAACTTCTACATAGTATAATTACATATAACAAAACAATTATCAAGCATGAATTACAGTTACAATATTAAAAAAGATATCCTATCTATCTTATATTTGTGAGTCCAAGGTTTTCTATGTAATTTATCTTTTATCATAACTGAGAAAATTATAACTATCTAGTCTTCAACCACATCAAAGACCTCAGAAGGACGTAATATTACCTGAGAACCAGGAGAAGGATGCAAACAACTTTTGGTAGTCTTGCAGGGTAGACAGAGACAGCTGGCAGACTGGACAGTCACCTAATGTTCCTTTGTAAAGTTGGGGCATTTGTCTTCAGCCCACAGGGCTAGAGTCTCTTGGTTATTTTTTTTTTTTTTTTTAGTGTCCTATAGAATGTCTGATAATTTCCTCTGCAAAGCAGGAACCTGAAGGACCATTTTGTCAAGCAAAGTTTAGTGGTCACCTTTCTATGGGTCCTGCATGTCCAGTCGATCAAGCAGTCCAGGCAAGAACAGTTTCTTGCCCAGATGGCTATTTTTGCCAAGGTGAAGATAAACTTCATATGAAGTGTCTATAATGCCCATCCTCCTCTCTTTAGTAAATTGGTGCTGCCAGGAGCAGATATGTCTCATTGTTCAGAAAGTCTAAATTTTAAAATTATTTTAAATGCCATATTCTGTAGACCATTGAAGTGTTTGAAGATTACTTGTCTATCTGAAATATATCTATGTATACCTAGAAATTTTAACATGATTATAAGTTTAACTATCATAGAAGACTAATTGATCTGTATTTCATAATTATCCATTGCAATTTAAATGAGTTGCATAAACATAATATCTCAAACGAGAGTAGAAATATATATACAGTATAACAAAATTAACTTTAAGTTTGTATCAATAGACTAAAATCTATTCCAATGTAAGACATTTTAAACAAGTTGTTGTTCTTTAAAAGTTCATTAATCTACCCTTTCATCCTATTATATCTATATCATATGCCCTTTTTTTTCTTTAGAAAGAGATCACATTTATAATCAACCTGATTTAAATAAAAATATTGGTTTTCCTCTGTCCCACATCACAGGGCTCTTCTGATTTGGGACACAAGAATCTCTTAACCTTTTTCTTTTTTTGGCAATATGTCTGGGTTTAGAGAAGGACTGAGCCAACTCCATCTCCAAAGAAAGCTGGGAATTTGGGCATAGGTTCTCTTACTACTTCCTGCTGGAGGGGGGTGCTGTATCTTGTGGGGACACAAAGAAAATTTTAGGATTATGAAGTAGTCTGTGAGGGTAAACCTCTGAGCCAGTTGCCTTGAAACCATTCTGGATGTCGGATCATCTGGGCCACAGTGTCATTGGAGTCCTTTCAGGTGGTCTTGGCTGATCAAACCTGATGTATCTTAATCTGGAACAAATCCACAGCCTCTGGCTTTCTGTGGAAACAAAAGCAGAGACTCTTTTCCAAAGCAACATATCCTTATATCCAAATTTTGAAGTCAAGGTGTCTTTAAAATTTACGTATTTGTTTAACTCAACAGCTTTTACAATCAAATCTTTTTCTGCAGTGAAAAATCCCAAAGACAAGACAAACCAGATTATCTGTGTAATATCCATTTTTGTAAGACTGAAACACCTCTGTGGCTGCTGGCTCTGTCCACCTCAGCTTCCCAACATGGCGGTGGTACAGTTTACTGCCAGCTCTGGGTCTGGAGCCATGTGTACCATCAACTATCAGAAGCAGTTCTATCAAAGCAGTGCACAGCCCAGAAACTTTTTTTTTTTTAAACTAGCAAAGGCTAAATCCACCACACAGCAGTGTAAAGTTCCACTTGTAGACTCCTCATTCCTGCCACACTGCAGCTCAGACACACATGCCAGGAACCCGCCATAGTAGTTCAAACTGGCAGGTTGCCGCTAACTTGAGAGAGACAACTAGGAAGCTGTTTTTAGCTCCATTTTAGAACCTTTTTTGTTCAGGTTTTAGGTGGAAACTCTTGCCAACATGTTGGGCACCATTTGTAGTTAGAGTTTTCCTGCCTGGCCCACAGTCAGGACAAATTTCTCTCACCTGCCAGGCCCATAGACGCTCAGACCCAACCAAGTAACCACACAGAAACTTATATTGCTTACAAACTGTATGGCGTGGCAGGCTTCTTGTTATCTAGTTCTTCTATCTTAAATTAACCCATTTCTATTAATCTATACTTTGCCATGTGGCTCATGTTTATTTACACAGAGCAATATCCACAGCAGTTCAGCTCTTCACTAAACCAATTGGAAGGTGCATCAGGCAGACTAAATAGACACAGTGTGATCAAATATCTGCCAACATTTAATAGACTAGATAATAACCAAAAGTTATGAAATCTAAGATAGTATTTCAGTGTTTGGAAAGGAACTCTGAAGGCTTGGAAGTTGGGATAGGAAATATTTTTCTCTTAAGGCCCTAATGAATTAATTTGATTACCTGTTCCCACAATATTTTAATTGTCTTATATTCATGCATGTTCAAATGTTTCAATACTAGCTAGTTCTAATTTTTACAGTCAATACTAAAGGATATCAAAGGTAATAGTAAATATTTTTAGCAAATCACAGCTGCTGACTTAGATAAATTGAACTTTAAATGCATATGGAAAGCCATGCTTGCTTTTAATATTCTTATGTTTTATCTAACTATATGCTTTCCCCCCTTTTAGGTGATGGATATTTGAACTCAAGGCCTTACTCATGTTAGGCAAGCACTCTAACTTTTAGTTATGTCTATAGAATGTCTGTGGTTGTTTGAATGAGAAATAACCTGAATAGGCTCAGGCATCTGAACAGTTGGTCCCCAGTTGGTGGTCCAAGTTAAGAAGCCATGAAACCTTCACTAGTGACAGCCAGGCTGGAAAGTCAGCAGGAACATATTTGAAGGTTTGTAGCTTCACTGCATTTCTTTGCTTCATGTTTGCAGCTGGAGATGAGATCTCTCAACTTTCTATTTTGGCTTCTTCCTCCTCATCCTGGACTCCCCCCTGGAAACCATGGTCAAAATAAACTCACTCTTCTGTAAGTTGGTTATGGTTGCATTTTATCACAGCAACAAAAGGTAAGTAATACAATCTTTTAATATTAATTTTAATCAGTCTTAGCTCTACATTGGAAATTAATTCCAAAGGCTCATGAAACTTTATAAACATAAGAAGTGAACCAGAGCTATCTCTCTATTTTTCTTAATTCATAATTATAACAGCTAATGAAAGGACATGCAGAAGACTTTAGCAATATTAGATATGGAGACAGTTAAATGATTTATTTAGGTGGATGAAGGTTTCAGAGTAAACAGAAAGTGTGAAAAATCTCCATCTTCATAGATTTACAACATTGGCTCTGTCCTGGGTTGATTAATCCAGAAGTCTGATGGTGAGTATACAGGCTACAGACAGGTGCCCTAGTTATCAGTAAGCTCATGGGTATACACTGTTCCCAGGGGTTGTATACAGTCTTCTTGGAGGAGGGGTTTCTACCTGAAAAAGCCAGGCTCGATAGGAAAGTATTATGAATGATAGCACAAACATTGATCCAGACAATTGATATAAAATAGATTATAAAATATTTGTGGCTTAGCTATCGGAAGTCTCTAAGAGTTAGAAGCAAGTTCTCTTCCCCCATGTATAACTTACAGAATCTCATAGAGGTGTGAAAATGTCCCTATCACTTTGACAATCTGTAACTTTCTCAAGTACTTTATGCTCACAGTTTCTTACTTATTTTTAAGATCTTAAGAGTACCTCCAGGCACTGTTATTTTTCTTTGTATTAGGCAGGGGGGAGATAGGAATATTTTTCACTGTATCATGTTCTTTAGAAACTTGTAGATTAACAGCTATTCTAGGGGAAAGAATGTGGGAACAAAGTATTGATATGGCCTATGGAGACAAGAACACACAATAAAGCCAATCTGTAACTAGTTATTTACAAAGAATGTCCTGAAAGGAACTTGCAATTACTAATGTTTTCTTATGTTTAGGGTTGAATCTAGAGCTCACTGCACCCTAAGAAGCTGTTCAGCAATGGATCTATACCCATACTGTGACCATGCATTGTATTTATTTGCTGCTTGGATCACTCTTTTTGTCTTACAAATGGCTTAAAATACACATTTACAATCTTATTGGTTAAATGAAGAAAATAAAATTCATCAATGGTTGTTTGGTGCTAGAGATGGATTTGAAAACCTACCTGAGACTTAGATTTGAAATAGAAAAATCCATCATTAACAACTTGGAAAACTGATTGTGACAGAGGCACTAAACAAACACAGTTGTCTCTGAACATGAGACTGAACAAGTGCACCCTGCTTTCCCAGTATTGGTCTTCCATAATGTACAGGGGAAGGGGGGGTAAGACCTTCAGAATCCTTTGAGTAGAAAATTAAGATGGTACTGTAAATATAAGTTTTCTCAGATCCTGTCCTGCCCTGTGGTCCCCTAGCCACTTATAAAATAATCATTTAGAGACTTAATTTTAATTACCAACTGTATGGCCTATGGCAGGCTTCTTGCTAGATAGCCTTTATAACTTCACCCATTTCTATTAATTTATGAGTTGCCATATAGCAATGGCATTACCAGTGTGCTGGCACCTTGCTCCTCCTTAGGTGACAGCTGGCATCTCTCCTCTCTCTGCCTTTCTCTTCTTTCTATAAGTCTGCTTGGATTTCCTGCCTATCTCTAAGCTGCCTTGCCATAGGCCCATGCAGCTTTATTTATCAACCAATTAGAGCAACACATATTCATAACATACAAAAAGATATCCTACAGCACTTCCCTTTTTCTATCTAATCAAAAAAGGAAGGTTTTTAACTTTAAGATAGTAAATGTATATAATAGAACAGTTATCAAAGCAGGGATTACAATTATAATATCTAGTCTATTTGTATGTGGCAAAATTAAAGAAAATATTCTGTCTATCCTTTATTTGTGAGTCTTAAGTTTCATATCTCATTTATTTTTATCATAACCAAGGGCAATTATAATTATTTAGTCTTCAACTACATCAAAGACCCCAGAAAGATATATTACCTAAGTAAATAGGAAATGCATTATAAGCAACTCTCAAAAATCTGGAATGACAGAGTCACCCAAAGATCCTCTCCAATGTTGGAACATTTATCTTCAGCATACAGATCTAGAGGTTTTTAGTCGCTTCTCCCTGTATCCTGTAGAATATGTATACAGATTAGTAATTAGTCATCTAGGATAATCAAACTTACAGTTATGTTAGTTAGATTTTTTAGATATATAATATATATTCCAGTTAGAGAGGTAACCTTCAAACACTTCAAAGACCTACAGAATATGACATTTAGAATGTTTTAAAATTTTAATTTGGGCTTACACAGGGACACATGCTCAGCCTGGAAGGAGGGGACAGGACCTGCCTGTACTGAATCCACCAGGTTTAAATGAATCCTCAGGGATGTCTTAGTCCTGGATGACATGGGAATGGAGGGGAGGGGCTGGGGAGAAAACGGGGGGGGGGGGGGGGGGGGGGAGGACAGGGGAACCTATGGCTGATGTATAAAATTAAAACACATAAAAAAAAATTAGAGTTTCTGGACAGTAAGACATGTCTGCTCCTGGCAGCATCAATTACTTCAAAGTAGATGATGGGCATCAAAGAAACTCCATATGGAGTTTGTTTTCTTTATGGCGAAAGTTAGTTATTTGGGCAGGAAACTGTTTTATTCCTGGACTGCTTGACAAAATGCTGTATCGAATGGACATGCAGGACTAATGGAAAAATGACTACTAAATTTTGCCAAACAAGACATGATGGTCCTTCAGTTTCGTGCTTTACAGAGGAGACTGCCACATATTCTACAGGACACAGGGAGAGGCCACTAAAAAACTCTAGATCTATAGGCTGAAGATGGATGTCCCCACATTAGAGAGGAAATTTGGGTGACTGTCCAGGCAGCCAGCTAGCTGTCTCTGTCATTCTAGATTTTTGGAAGTTGCTTACAATACACTTCCTGTTTACTTAGGTAATATTATATCCTTCTTGGTTCTTTGATGTAGTTGAAGACTAAATAATTATAATTTTCCTTGGATATGATAAGAGATAAATTCAATATGAAACTTTAGATTCACAAATAGAAGACAGGCAATAAAATATTTTCTTTAATTTTTCCAAATACAAATTAACTAGATATATTACAACTGTAATTCTTGTTTGATAACTGTTTCTTATATGTAGTTTTACTATATTAAAGCTAAAACCTTCATTTTGATTAGATATAAAAGGGGTAATGCTGGGGTATGTCTTTATATGCTTTGAATATATGTTGTTTCTATTGATTAATAAATAAGCTGCTTTGGCCTATGGCAATGCAGCTTAGAGGAAGGTGGGAAAATCAAGGAAAAGGACAGGAAAGAGAAAGGCAGAGAGAGGAGAGATGCCAGCCTGCCATCCTAGGAACAGCGTGTTATGGGATGAAAGTAAAGCCACAAAACACATGGTGATACATAGATTAATAGTTATGGTTTGAGTCAAACTATAAGAGCTAGCCAGCAAGAGGTCTGCCATATTCCATACAGTTTGTAAATAATATTAAGCCTCTGAATAATTATTTTATAAATGGCTGTGGGACCTTAGGACCAGGCAGAACTAGAGAATCTTTTGAGCTAAAAAGTACATTTCCATCTTGTCCATAGTCCAAAGCCAGTGCCTAAAACTGCTAAGAGACTACTCAGAGTAAGTAATCTAACACCAGACTTTTCATCTGTTCAGCTCTGAATGAAAATGGAACATGAGCCTAAGACTTGCTCTTAATTATTATAGTTAATTAATGCTATCCATTAAAGTCTTATCATGGTTTTTGTACCTGTCCCCATTCTGTGTTCCATTGGAATATCTATGCAGATTAGAATAGAATAATTTTTAAATTAACATTTAAACAATAATGTGTTCTTGCATCAACCACTACTTACATTAATAAGAAGCTTCTCTGACCAAGACTGAGAACAGCACCAATCTGTGGTTAGAAACATACATTTTTAGGAGGCAGTGTGACAGCATTACTTGGGTCTATGACTTACCTATCCCTTGATATTGATCATGTTTACAGTGCCATGAATGAACTCCCTCTTTTGGAGCAGGTGTCAAACCCAATCAAGAGAGTGGTTGGTTATGTCCATTAACAGTCATGACACTGTTGCACATCTAGCCTGGAAGACTGGTGTTCTAGCATGCAGAGTCTAGTTCTGGGTAAGACCAATGCTGTCTTTTACCCCCAAGCATCCTTCACGGTTTTTGCATGATGTCTATAATTGTAGCTCTCCTGAAGCTGAGGCAAGAGGATTGCTATGAGTTATAGCCAATCTGGATTTCAGAGTGAGATCCTAACCTGCTCTCTCAAAGCAACAAATATATTAAAAGGTTTAAGGGCCAGATTCATGATTCTAAATATCTAATCTATTATCTAATCCACATAGACATTGGATCTTAAATTAGTTATGCCATGTCAGTTATAAACTATGAGGTATTTGTTACGCAGGGCATCTCTAATACTGCTTAGAAGAGCACAGTGCCTACTACAGCCAGGTGTTGTGCTAATTACTGTCTAGACATTGGGGTGAACTTATATCCTCAACATTTTCTGAGATAAACCAGGTCTCTTCTCAAGAGTACTGTGCTTACCTTTGTATTAGATGAAATTTGGAGGTGTGACTTTTGGTTCCCTGAAAGCATTAGGAATTCCAAGCTCTCATCTCACAGCCTCATCTCCACCTACTGCCTGAGGAAGTAAAAGCCAAGTGTCTTTAGTCAATGTCTGTGGTGAAATGCAGCACAACCTTTTGCATTTAGCATTAAGGGCTGAATATTCTCACAATACAAAGTTTTCAGAAACTTGCAGAGAACACCTGCTAATGGGCTTTCTACATTGAAGCCTTTCCATCAGTGGCAGTTTAAATGTATAATTAGTTTTCAAATTTTGTAATGTTGCAGCAATTAGTGCTCATTGTGAAAGCTGTTAATTTTATACATGAAAACAACTTTTAAGGTTTTCATCTGATTAAATGAGTGGGAGAAAGGATTAGTAGATAATATAAAAGTTGTAAAATTATGTTAGCTAAAGTTCAGGAATTGTTGAAGCAAGAGATGGCTATACAAATTTAAGTTATGTTGCAGAGAAGGAGAATAGGGATTAGCCTATACTGTGATGGTTGACATTATTAACTTGCTTATTGAGTTATGGCTTTAATATTGACCTAGAAGCAGCCTAAAAGCTTCATTTACTTTTCTCAAACTTTATCCTTTGAGTAGTTTTCCACATCATGAGTTAGTAGACAAAATACATTTGAGTTGTATGCTATTTTTGTTTGAGTTCTGATTATTAAAGCTTACCTGGAGATCAGAGGGCAAAGCTAGCCACTAGTTAACCATAGAGACCAGGCTGTGCTGGCACACACCTTTAATCCCAGTGCTTGGGAGAAGGAAGCAGGAAGATCATAAGTTCAAGGCCACCCTGGACTATAGGAGATAGAATCAGTCTAAAAGAGAAACAGATCTGGGTACTGGTGAACCATGCCTTTAATCCCAGCACTAGGGAGATGGAGACAGGAATATAAGGCAGGTGGAGACAGGATCTCAGCCCTCATGCAGTCTGAAGTTTTGGAGAGGTAAGAAGTTTCTAGTGGCTGCTGCTCTGCTTCTCTCATTTTTCACATTTCAACCTTGATATCTGACTCTGGGTTTTTATTCCTAAGACTAATTAGGATCATGCTTCACATTTGATATATATAAAAATTCTGTAATGGAAAATTATTAAATAGAATGAAGAAGTCCATAATAAATCATATTGAACCTGAATATTCAGTGGGGTTTGTACATATGTGTTGGCTATATATGTACTAATGAATGCAGTAGTGAAGATTCTTCAACTTTATTTTTTCTCTAGGATAGACCACAACCAAAATCCTTCATAATTACATTATTATAAAAAATCATTCTAAATAAAAAAAAAATGTTTCTGACTTTTCAGAAATTTCAAGAAACTTAAGAGTAAATTTTTTTTCTTTATTTTATTTTTCACTTCAACAATAGTTTCTCCTCCCTCCTCTCCTCCTGTTCCCTCTCCTCCCCTCCTTTCTACCTCTCCCTATCCACTCCTCATCCTTCTCTATTCAAATTGGGTAAGGTCTCCCTTGGGAAGCAAGAAAGAATGGCATATCAAGTTGCTGCAGGACCAAGCTCCTCCCCCCTTCATTAAGGCTCAGTAAGGTGTCCCATTATAGGTAATAGGTTCCAAAGAGCCAGCTCATGTATCATGGACAGGTCCTGGTCCCACTGCTAGGGAACCTATAAAAGATCAAAATACACAACTATCACCCAGATGCAGAGGGCCTGGTTCAGTTCCATGCTGGCTCCCTAGCTGCCCCTCCCTGAACTCCTGCTAGCTCAGGTCAGCTGAGTCTCTGGGTTTCCCATTGTGATCTTGATGCCCCTGTTTTTTAAGTTAAGGTGTGTTTCTTATACAAAGCAGAAGGATGGATCCTGTTTTCATATCTACTCTGTTTTCCTGTGTCTTTTTATTGGTGAATTGGGTTCTTTGATGTTTAGAGATATTATTGACCAGAGATTTTTAATTCCTGTTGATTTTTGGGTTTGGTTCTGGTGATGGTAGTGTGTGAATTTTCCTTCTTTGGTTTTTGCTGTTGTGAGATTCTTGATTGCCTATGTTTTCATGGGTGTAATGAGTTTCTTGGGTTGGAATTTTCTTTCTAGTACTTTCTGTCTGAATTTGTGGATAAATATGGTTTAAACCTGATTTTATCTTGTTCACTCCATCTATGGTGATTGAACGTTTTGCTGGGTATATTATTCTAGGCTGGTATCCATGTTCTCTTAGTGTCAGCATTACATCTGTCCAGGACCTTCTGGCTTTTGGAGTCTTCATTGAAAAATCAGGTGTTATTCTGGTGCTTCTGCCTTAATATGTTCCTTTGCATTTTTCCTTTGCAGGTCTTAAAATTATTTCTTTATTCTGTATGTTTAGCATTTTGATTGTTATGTACTGAGGAAACTTTCTTTTGTGCAACCTGTTGGTGTTCTGTAAGCTGTTTATACCATCTTTATGGGCATGTCCTTCTTTATGTTGGGAATGTTCTATGATTTTGTTGAATATATTTTCTGTGGTTGAGCTGGGATTCTTCTCCTTCTATCTCTATTATTCTTGGGTTTGGCATTTTTGTGATATCCCAGATTTCGTAGTTGTGTTGTGTTAGGAATTTATTGAATCTAACATTTTCTTGGACTGATGAATCTATTTCCTCTATTGTATATTTAATGCTTGAGATTGTCTCTTCCATCTCTTGTATTCTGTTGGTGATGCTTGCATCTGTAGTTCCTGTTTGCTTCCCCAGATTTTCCATTTCCAGAATTCCCTCTCTGTTTTCTTTATTGTTTCTATTTCAGTTTTTAAGTTTTGGATCGTTTCCTTCACCTGTTTGATTGTTTTTGTTTGTTTGTTTGTTTGTTTTCTTGGCTTTTTTGTGTTTTTGTTTTCTTTAAAGGATTTATTGATTGTTTTTCCAATTTTTGTATGACTTTTCTTCAACTACTTTAAGGGAACTTTTCATTACCTCTTTAAAGAGTCTCTGTCATCTTCAGGTAATTTTCAGGTTTATTTTCTTGTGTTTCACCTGAATTGGAATGTTTGGGTTCTGTTGCTGTACAATCATTGTGTTGTGGTGGTGCAATAATGCTCTTTTGGTGGTTGAATGTATGCTTACAACAGCATTTACTCATATTTTTTTCCAACTGGTGTGTCTTGTGACTGTGCCTAGTCTTCCAACTGTTGTGGTTTGCGCCTGTGTTGATGTAGTCTGCTAGGGTTGTGCAGGAGGTTTTGTCAGGGGGAGAGTGTTCAGGTGATTGGAGTTGTGTGGCAGAGTGAATCTTAGTGGGACAGAGTCCAGTGGGTGGCTGGGGTAGGAGTTCAGCCTGGAGGTAGGTATTTCACCCACTTGCAGACTGATGGGGAGTGCAGCAAGCAGGGGAGTTCCACCAGAAGTGGGGACAGGGTCCAGCTCCCTTGCTGGTGCTGGGATGGAGAGGGAGGAGTATGGAATGTGCCCTAGGGTTTAGTTAGGATCTGGAATTTAGGGCAGTCCAGCTGAAAGGCCAGTCACTCTCCTATTTTTCCAACTGGTGTAGCCTTAAGTTTACTCAGGACCTGCCTGTCCTTCAGTCAGGATGAATCTCTCCCACCCAAGTCCCAAAGCTGCTTGGTCCCAAGTAAACACACAGAGGCTTGTATTGTTTACAAACTGTATCGCCCAATGACATAGCCTTCTCACTACCTAGCTGTTACAACTCAACCCATTTCTATTTATCTATGAGTTGCCATATGGCCTTGGCTTACTGGTACTTTCACATCTTGCTTCTCCTGATAGTGCAGGTGTCTCCTCACTCTGCCCTTTCTCTTCCCAACATTCTTCTTGTCTACTCATCCCACCTATACTTGCTGCCTGGCTGCTGACCAATCAGAATTTTATTAAACCAGTATACATGTGCGTTATCCCACAGCATTTCTCATTTTTTGTCTAATCAAAAAGGAAGGTTTTAACTTTAACATAGAGAAGCCAGCCTGCCACCTAAGTAACAACATGCAAACAGTCTGGTAAGCCACAGAACACATGGCAAAACATAGATTAATAGAAATGGGTTAATTTAAATATAAGAGCTAGCTAGCAAGAGGCCTATCACAGGCCATACAATTCCTAATTAATATAAGCCCCTGTGTGTTTACTTGGGTCTGAGCAGCTGTGGGACAACAGGTGAAAGAGATTTGTCTGGACTGCTGGGAACCAAATGGGACCTGAGTAATTTATAGCTACTAACTGGTGTGGTTTGTACCTGTGCCTGTGTAGTCTGCTGGGGTTGCATGGAAGGGTTGGGAACAGGGAGGCTGTTCACATGCTGGGGTTGGGTGGTGGAGCTGATTTTAGCAAGCTAGCATCCAGTGGATGGCTGGGGTGGGGGCACAGCCTGGAGGCAGATATCATACCTACCTGCAGGCTGGGTGGGGAAAGTGAGTGAAATTTTAACAATAATATGGTATTGCAATGAAAAAATGTCCTACATGAAATTTTAGATTTATTTTCATTTTACACATGGCATTACTAAGTATGGTTTTCAGATTTGAGAAAATATGAATTCAGTAATTTTATTTTGTTTCAACGTTAAATATTTTACCTATAAAAACTATGTTAACTTAAAAAACCACCTTCTGAAAATGAGCACCATGAGTTTGTCTGTATTATCTTTCCATATTTAATAAAAATGCATCTGAGATTTTGTGTATTATAGTGGTTTGAATGAAAATATCCCTTGTAGGCCCATAGAGGGGGGCAGTATTAGGAGGTATGGCTTTTTTGAAGGAAGTGTTTCACTGGGGGCTTTCAAAAGCTTAAGCCAGGACCAGTGTTTCTCTCTCTTTTCCTGCTGTCTATAGATCCAGATGTAGAACTCTTGGCTCCTTGTTCAGTAACATGTTTGTCTGTGAGTCTCCATGTTTCCCACCCTGATGATAATGGACTAAACCTCTGAACTGTAAGCCAGCCCCCAATTAAATGTTTACCTTTATAAGAGTTACCATGGTCCGGGTATTTCATCACAGAAAGCAAAGTCACCAGTCAGTAGATGATGCTCATGAATTTCCTTGCCTCTACCACATCACCAGAGGTTATCTACTTAGTACTTTCCAAATCCATGATGTAGACCCAAAGCTAGAAAATCTGACTTGGACATGAATATTAAAATTTATTTACATGAAACTTATTGCTGAAAAATATATCTGTAGCAAGAATTGGCAAACACTTCATATAATGAAGTGAACAATTAATACATGGGCTTTCTAGGTCAAAAGTAAAGTACAACTTCTTCTACAGAAACTTAAGAAATGCCCCCCACCCAAAAAAGCAGTTTCCCAAAAATAATGCATGAGTTGTTTTAATGTTTTCGTGACCATATGACCTGATGGGATAACCTCTGAAGGAAGGCATATTATGTTGGTTTGGGGATGGTTCCATAGGTGTTTAACCTGCCATTTGAGAAAGATATGGAGAAGCATCTCAGCTCATACCAAAGCTAAGGAAGAGGCAGCCAGGAAGCAGCTGGGTAAGATAGCTCCAGATTCAATGCCTACTGTCATGTTTACTCCTGTGAAACCTGACTTCTGAGTGTCCGTAGCCTCCCACTGAGCACCACAACGTGGGGACTAAACATTCTAAACAGGAGCTTGGTGAGACATTTTCAAATTAATGTCATAATACTTTTATATTGTCAAAACAACTTAATGATTTTGTATTATTTTTAAATAAAGTTTTCATATTAGCTTGCTTCTACGGTAAGTAACCTTCTATGAACAGCACAAAGCAGCCTATCTTCATGTAGATCAGACATTAGGGCATGATGCCCTCAGCTATTAATCTGTTCTTGGTTTCACAATGCAAGCATTAAAGTGTCTACAACAAGGCTCTGACCTTTCTATATCCTCCAGTAGAGCATTTGGTTCCAGGTCATTCTAGTTCCTGACAGACTTAGTTCCCATTCATAGTCAAGTTAGCAATAATTTTTAACTTCCAGATAAGAAGCATTCTTTGACTTTGGGTGTCCTCCTTAGTTCTTAAATAAAAAAAAATGACAATTTGTGGTGCTATCATTCTCAAAATTTCCTCTGCCATTTTCCTCAGCTTCATCTTTCTTGCCTCCTCTCCCATCTGTCTAGTCTAACTACTTCTGCTTTTAAGGTCTCTTGTGATGATACTAGCTTAAATGTAGACAAACCAAAAGATTCCTCCTGCTTTAATTTCAAATGATTGACATCTTTATGTCCATCTGCAAAGATATACACACTGAACAGTGCCTAGGTGAGTGTTTGATTGAGTACCAGGAAATGTGAATTTAATATGTGTGATACTAAGAGTAGGTTAGAATTCTGACTACCATAGATCTATGAATGGATAGAATAGAGAATTTTTTGGTAAATAGCATTTTATTTAGTTTCTGTTCCTATTTAGAGTTTACTCATCTCAGATATACTGGAAATCTCATTCTCTGTCTTCCAGTTATTGAAAACAGATAACATACTCTTTGGCTCACTAGATACAGTTTCTGGATCAGGACTTGAAATATTGCACAGTAGGGTGGTTTGGACAGGAAATGTTCCCCATAGACTTATACATTTGAGCACTTGGTATCCTTGATGGCACTGTTTCTGGGAGATACATAATCTTTAGAAAGTGGTGACTTGCTTGAGGAAGTACATTGAAAAGGGTGGGCTCTGGGGGATTTACACCTTCACTCTGCTTCTTGTTCTCCCACGCTGTGTTCTGTGTATAGATGAGCTATGATTTCTGCTTCACACTCCTGCTGCCATGTTTTCTGTGCCATTCTGGCCTCTGTCTTTCTGGAGTCATAAGTTAAAGTAAACTCATTTTTTTAAAGTTGCTTTTTGCTGTGGTATTTTGTCATAGCAACAACAAAGTAGATATACATATAACTACCTAATATCTTATAAATACTTGGTTATATGTTGAAATGCCTAAAGTATATAAAAAGTGAATATATAGTTAAACATTTCTCATATAAATTAAAAATAGCCTGGCATAACTATATGTATATAAACTAGAAGATGCATGTTGTCCTGACAGCAACTACCTCTGGAGGTAGAAAAACAATCTAAACTGATACTTCATCGGGTCTTTACACATATAAAAAGAGGACAATTATTTAAAAATTATACTGTATTCTGTATTTCAGAAATTGGTATTTGGTTTTGTTTAGTTCCAATCACTTATAAAATTTAACATCAAACACCTTACTCTTGGCATAAGGCAATATTGTTTGGTAGAGATCAGAATCTTATTTCAAAACCATGACCCAACTAACTAAATTGATGAAGACCTTGAGTGACCCATGAGTCCAGATTCTTACTGAATCAATCTTGTAACTCTGTCTTGATTAGAGAATCATAATATCTGTTTTAATAGACCTATATGGAACTACATAAGTATCCCTACCTTCAAAGGTGCTGGTTTTAAATTTCACCTAGGAAACTGTCAACTCCTCATATAAATGCTATTGTCTTAGTCTCCTTGTCAATGTTAGACTTTCTGTTGACTGATATATTGTAAAGTATATGGCAGCACAACCAGATGTGGGGCCTGTGGTCACTACTCCTCATACCTAAAACCAGGACCCCTAGCTCATGCAGCTATTCTCAGAGGTCTATAATGTCACATTTGATCATTTTTTTTCACTTTCTGTCTATTCAGAATATAGAAATCAAAGAATATACAAAATATATTCTGGAGAGAGAAAAATAAAAGGTAAAAGATCAAAAATAACATCACTGAAGAAAACATACTCACTATACAGGTGGGAGGAGTGGGAAGATGCTTAGTGACAGAGTTATAGATGTATGAGAGGGGCAATCTGGATATTAGGAATTGATGACAATAATTGACAATATTAAAATGCCCTTGACGTAAACACAATTTAGAATATCAACATGAAAATGTTCATCTTATGTAGGAATGAACAATGTTGATACATAGCACAGAGTTGTTGAGATATAGGAAATAGGGAACACTGAGAAATAGCACTTTAATAAGATGTACCTGGGACCCAAATTAGATGGGGATAAAGTGTTATAATGTATGACTCCCTGACACTATTGAGGTAGTTTGTTTGATGAGCTCAATGAAAACTCTCTTACAAAAAGTGAAACTGCACAGAAAAGTTCCTCTGGGGCCTGAGTCACTCTGAAGTTCCCTCCAGTAGGCTGATCTTCATTGGAACGGTGTCTACAGTGCCATATGGAGCTAAGGTAGTTATAATGTACTAGTAAGAAAAGGGCATAACTGTGGTGATATTTGTAATCTAAAAAACAAACGTTGCCTGAAGATCAGGGCACAGAGCCAGCTACAGAGTTAAACATAGAGGTCAGACAGTTGTGGCACACATACCTTTAATTCTAGCACTCAGGAGGCAGAGATCCACCTGGATCTCTGTGAGTTCAAGGCCGCACTGGGCTACATGAAATTGATCCAGTCCAGGAGAGAAACAGAGCCAGGCAGTCCTGCCACATTCCTTTAACCTCAGTATTTGGGAAGCACATGCCATTAATCCCAAGACTAGGAAATTTGAGATAGGAAGTGAAATGGCTGAGCATGTAAGGCATGAGGAGACAGGAATGAGGACCTTTCAGCTGAGGACTCAGAGGCATTCAGTCAGAGTATTTGTGGAGTTGGCGAAGTGAGAAGTGGCTGTGGCTTGTTCTTTGTCTCTCTGATCTTTCAGCATTTACCCCAATATCTGGATCTGGGTTTTTATTAAAAGACCAATTAGGATTCATGCAACACATAACTTTGAAAGCAGCATGCAGAACGCCCTCTTACCCTGAACCAACTCTGTGTTTTATTCAGAATGGGAGGAAGAATGGGGAGGGAGAAGGGGGGGAAAGGATTGTGGGATGAGAAGGAGGAGAAAGCAGAAGGTAGGGAGGAGAAGGAGTGGGGTGGATAGTTGGTTGAAGGGAGAAAGGCTGTAAAAATTGCTGTACAGTGGGCACAGAGTCAGCAACTATTGTTAAATATTTAGCTGAAGGCCAACCTAGGCCTGTCACATTCAATCACCTTTTCTGTCATTGTGGAATTGTAGTACACTGTAGAACCCTGATTTAGACTGGCAGGCAATTTAGAATATGATTCTTGACAGTTCAGTTCAAATTAATAAAATAAATAAAATATATCTTCTTGTCAGCTATCCCAAATATCAAATGTAAATATGTAGCATAATTTATATCAAAATAAAATTTGTCCTACCTTCACTGAATATCATTTCATGATATACTATATCTTTTATAACAGTAATTTTATCCAATTTCTAGGAACTGTCTTTCATTTTGGAGGAATAAAATTCTATATTTTATGTCTTTATACTCTCCAGTGGGGCAATTCAAAAGTAAAAGTGCATCCTTAACATTAAATTCGCTTGCTTTTGGCCTGCACTAGAACTTTCCCCTTATTTCAATGAAGCTTTTGTATGGGCATGTGCAATAAAAATAGCTAATAAATGTAATAAATGGTTCAGTTGCATGACTGCACCTGTGTGTTACCTTCATCTTCATTATTCGCTTCCTCAGACATTGTCCATTACCTTGTCTTGGTCACAGAACCCTATTGTAAGGCTAATAAACAGTGCAATAAAAGTAAATAATCTGAGAAAATATTACAGTGCAAACTGAAAATAGTTTTGCTATAAATTCATGAATGTTTTACCCAATCTGCTAAGTGCAAGAGTACTGTCATTTCACTGTTCTCTTTACGTCTCCCACAGGAATATGACCCACATCCTTATTCCTTATGTGCTTTGTTCAGATGTGTGTTAGAAGGGCCTGATGCCAAAACATGTTTCCTTAATAGAATTGTTGGAAACTGTTTCAGACAACACTGTATGCATGAGTGGGTGCATGCACATGCTTGTGAACTCTGGAGTGACCTTTAAATTTGTCTACAAGTTTGCAATAAAGTAGGATATTAGGGTCTTATACTCAAGCAGCACAGGCATTGCACAAGCTTATGTATACTTTTCTGTCTCTTTTTCATTTATCTGTATATATATATGAACAGACAATTTTGCAGTATATGAATTTCTAAACAGATCTACCTTTGTGAACTATGAATTTCTGTTCATTCAGGAAAGCAAGATTTTGAAAGGATGGTTAGGGCTGAATGGCATAGCAGATAGAGTGCTGATGTGAAGAATGGGGTTATCTCCAGATGCCTTATTAGATGTTTTAAATGCTTTTTGCTGTGGAGCATTTTGTACATCCTGTGCTAATTATTAGAAGCATTACTCTTTTCTCAATCACTTTTCCCCATGAGGCCTGTAGACAACTGAATGATAGTGTATTCCCTAATACCTTTGTCAGTTCACAGCTAGCTTCTTACAGGCCTGAGACAAGAGGCAATGTCTTGATAACAGGCACTTTGGGGAAGCTTGAGGCGGATCTAATTGACTCTTGGTATATAAACTGCTTTCCAAAAACAAGCACTGAACTAATGGATCAAGTTGATGAAAATCCTGGATAGATCTTCATCAGTTCAATACCAACCAAACTATACAGTTTAGCATATGTATTTTACATATTTGTGTACATGATATATGTTTAGATTGCTGGCATGAAAGCCAGTATTGCTCTTGTTGGCCATAAGTATGTCAAGTTAGTGTGTCAAGTATGCATGTGTGTGTGTGTGTGTGTGTGTGTGTGTGTGTGTGTGTGTATGTGTGTGTGGGAGAGAGAGAGAGAGAGAGAGAGAGAGAGAGAGAGAGAGAGAGAGAGAGAGAGAGAGAGCGAGCGTACTTGCACATGCGTGTGCACGTGTTGGAAATTTAATCTGGAGGAGAATGCAGTGCTCTTAAACACAGATTCATCTATCCATTTCCCAATTAACTTTTACAAAATTGGACTACTCCAAAGTTTCTTTCAACATATTTTCTTTTTATAGGAAAGACTCTCATGAACTGGTGCTACACAGAAAACACTTGTGTCTTCATCTGAAAAATATGTTTAGAAGCGTTAGGCAGTGTTAGCAAGTTCAAAAAGTAACAGTTTGAGCTACACCAAGCTGGGAATGAATGAAAGCCCTGGATTTTACCACCATGGCATAACATGTCCAAGTCCCTTAGGTCATGGAGAATTCTAATCTTTTCTTGATGAAGTCGCCTCATTCGTGTAGTTCAATGATCTCTGTCTTTCCCTACTTGGCTGTATGATTCCTCTTGCTCATCCTGCTTTGTATTTTAGTATTTCAGCTTCTATTCTAAACACAAACATAGATACCCTGATGAGAATGGTGATTAAAAAAATCAACAGCCACCTGATTTACAGAATTATACATATAGTTAAGGATTAATTAGTGAAATGCTGAGCTTAGCTTACTTATAGGAGAGACCTAAACAGCAAACAGTTTGCTGTATCAAATTTCTATTAATACTTTATGACTCTAAAATAAAAGTTATAAAAGAAGCTTTCATTAAAGTACTTGGAATACTTGTGTTCTTTGCTTTTAAATATTTGAAATAACAATACAGTAGTAATTAGCAAAAATAAATCCCTCAATTTATGTTAATGTTTTATATACTAAATATAATTTTTTATTTTATGACTAATTTAATTTTACAAATTGGCCACGGATTCCCCTGTCCTCCCTCCTCTCATCCCCCAGGCTTTCCCCCAATCCACCCCCCATTCCCATCTCTTCCAAGGCAAGTTCTCTCTTGGGGAGTCAGCCCAGCCTGGTAGGTTCAGTTGGGGCAGGTCCAGTCTTCTCCTCCCTATACCAAGGCTGAGCAAAGTGTCTAAGCATAGGCCCTAGGTTCCAAAAAGCCAGCTCATGCACCAAGGACAGGTCCTTGGCCCACTGCCTGGGGACCTCCTACATAGTTCAAGCTAACCAACTGTCTCACTTATCCAGAGGACCTCGTCCATTTCCATGGGGGCTCCTCAGTTACTGGTTCACAGTTTATGTGTTTCCACTAGTTTGGCTATCTGTCCCTATACTTTTTCCAATCATGGTCTCAATATCTCTTGCTCATATAATCCAGCCTCTTTCTCACTGATTGGACCCCTGGAGCTCCCTGTGGGACTTGGCTTTGGATCTCTGCATCTGCTTCCATCACTGGTTGGAGTTCTATCATAACAGTTAGGATGTTTGGCCATCCAAGCACCAGAGTAGGTCATCTGAGGCACTCTGTCGACCATTGCCAGTAGTGGAGGTAACTTTGTGGATTTCTGGGGACCTCTCTAGCACTCTGCTTCTTCCTATTCTCATGGGGTCTTCATTTATCATGGTATTTCTTTCCTTGTTCTCCCACTCTATTCCTGATGCATCTGGGACCTCCCACTCCCCTAAGCTCTCTTTCCCCTGACCCTTGCCCTCCATTACCCCCCCACCTCACCCACAGTTTGCTCACATAGATCTCATCCATTTCTCTGTCATTGGGCAATCCTTTTGTCTTTCTTAGGGTCCTTTTTACTAGGTAGCCACCCTGGAGTTGTGAGTTGCAGTCTGGTTATCCTTTGCTTTACATCTTGTATCCACTTATGAGTGAGTACATACCATGTTTGTCTTTCTGAATCTGGGTTACCTCACTCAGGATGATTTTTTCTAGTTCCATCCATTTGCCTGCAAACCTCATGATGTCATTGTTTTTCTCTGCTGAGTAGTACTCCATTGTGTATATGTACCACATTTTATTTATCCATTCTTCAGTTGATGGGCATCTAGGTTGTTTCCAGGCTCTGGCTATTACAAATAATTCTGCTATATATTAAGTTGTAAGCTGGTAAACAGTAAACATTTCACTTGGTGTCTATTAGTCTAGTTACATTAAACATATATAGTGAATGGAGATAAAATTATACTAAAAGTTTCTAGAAAGTAAATATTTTCTGTAATGACTCTTAAATGTGGTCATTGGTAATCTTGATTTTCAATCAATATTTAGCTGTGCATCATTGTTGCTTGATGACATTACAAAAGAGGAGACATGGATCCCTGAGAAAGCAAAGTCCTAAACATACCTACAACATTTTTCTCCTTGAAAAGTTAGAGCTTCCAATACTAAGATTAATATTTTGAATACATTAAACTCTTAATAAGTATTTGTGATAATTAAATAATTCCCAAACCACCTTGTGATGTGCAACAGTTTCTGAAATAATATTTTGGAAAGTTCTGTATTATAGAGTGACCCTCACCTGATAAATTACTCAACTACATACAATCATAAATAAACTAAATTACATTGACATGATCAAGACTATTTAAGTGATAATTTATTCATTTATGAATTTCTGAAAAGAAGAATAATTCAGTCTTCATTTATTTTTTTCTCATGCAAAATAGACCAGAGAGAATTGACATTCCAGACACAATGGTCACTTTTGGCTCCCAGTCCTGAGTCCACCATAATCTATAACCTAAATCCCCATGTAAATATCCCACAAGAACTACAAGACAGATGACCTTTTTCCTACTTCCTGTCTGGAGACGACCATAAAGATAAACACTCCTTACTCTCCTGCAGTGTTTAAGGTGATTCAGGGGTTAAGCATGACAGCAACATCGATGAATCCAAGGTTAAAGCAGTTCTCTTCCTCGGTCTCAGAGTTCTGCATTTACTGCCCATGGGGACTCTTGATTGCCTGTGTTTTCTTTTTACTTATTTGGATATTAGAATTTAACTCCTCACTGCCCAGGTCTACTCCACATCAAAAACAGAAATCTCCCAGTTTTCATTTCTCTAAGTCATTTCCCTATATGTCCTTTCAAGGAAGTACATTCCATTATGCAGAAACTTTGACATCCCATTTGGGGCTGGCTTTGTTTTAATGAAATCCTTAGCTTTCAGACATGGCTGTCAGAAGTACTAGTTAAAACAGAAAAATCAGCCTTAGTGTTCTTCCTTCTCTATCAGCATACAAAGAGGAAAAGGGGGGAAATCATAAAATAAAATTGAAAAAGAATAAAAACTAAAACATAAGTTATATATTTTGCCATTACCATGAACACAACTTCGCCTTTTAAGATTATAATATTCTGTAACGAGCAAAAATGAGGGGTATTTTCTCACCATTATAAAACATCTTCACTTGTTTTAGTGATGACTGAAAATAAAGTACTTCTCAGTGGCTGACACATACATGTTCAATGATAGTTTATTTTTGTTTAATTAGCATATATATGTATATATAGTATTGTTATTATGTAAATAAAATGTTAATTACTATAGGAAGGTAAATGGGGGATTATGGAAAATAAGCACTCACTGTGTGCTTGTGACAATGGACACACTGAACTCCAAGAGCCTATATTTGAAGGCAATGAGCACATCATGTGACATAGTTTGTTATAATAAATGCCAGTCTCATCTGAGACCTCTTCCAAACAACTCTTCAGCCATGCCTCCATTGCTTTCTTCTGACCACACATTCTCATTTCACATAATGTGGTATTGAGAGGGTTTTCTAGATTTCCATGTGGCATTCCTCCTTGCTTAGCAAGTTCTTCAAATCACTACTCTCCATTGCTTTTAGCTTGAGGCAAGAAGGAGGGCCAATCCAAGCTCTGGCATTCTTCAGAAATCCCCTCTGATAATATTTGATTCCCTCACATGCAAATTCTCACTCCCACAAAACACTAGAACACAGCTCCCCGAGAATCTTCCACTCTATATTAAGGACAAGCTTTCCTCCAGTTTCAGATAACCCACTCCTATTTCTGAAACGTCATCAAAACAGGCTCCCACATCCTTAGTTGTACCAAAATGTCCATCATTTTACAATAATCACCACTTTCTTCTAACATGCACCTCAAAATTGTTCAGTATCTATCCATTACATGCCTCCAAAGCCTCCTGCTCACTTTTACTTGTCACTATAGTAACTCACTTCTCAGTGCCCAAACCTAAAATAGAGCAAACCTAAATTATGGACTATCTCATAACAAAGCTGTTTTACTAAGTATCTGTTAGTTCCAAGAACATTATCTCAAATATTAAATTTCTTTCTCAAAATAGCTTGAATTCATGTACAGAGGAAAGCCATGTCAAACAGGAAAGGTCTTACATTCAAACTAAACACAGTGGTTCCACAACATATTCATTATGGAACTAAACAGGAAGCAACCTGTTTTTTACTTGGTGTCAGATGGGAGCTGTTGATATCACTGTGCCAATGTTGATCTTGGTGTACACACATCTACTGCTCAATGAGAAAATGTTTTACGTTGAGTAAATTTTCCCCAGAACATTGGCTTCAGTGGTCTCCCTCATTCATGAGGAATTGTCCTCAGAGAAGGCCAGTTTAAATCTGTTGATGTTCTTACTCTCTCACCACATTCAATA
This sequence comes from Onychomys torridus, assembly GCF_903995425.1. Classification (NCBI taxonomy): domain Eukaryota; kingdom Metazoa; phylum Chordata; class Mammalia; order Rodentia; family Cricetidae; genus Onychomys; species Onychomys torridus. The sequence goes on along the minus strand of NC_050459.1, from coordinate 4,034,688 downwards.
GTAAACAATTGCAGGGTTTTCTCTATTGCATGGCTGCCCATTACATAACCTCTTAATAGTAACTTTTGAGAAAAGAAATTTAAAAATGCTGCCTTTACAAACATACTGATTCAATAAATCCAATACTTGATTAAAACATTTCTCAACATTATTTGTCATATAAGTTTTTCAGTGAAATAAATAAAAAATTATCTGAAATTATGTAAAATAATATATGAACTTACCAAAAGTATTTAAGTATGTTTTCTGCCCTCTTTATGTATCTTTAGAAAATATTCCATATAGTTTCTCTAGCATTGAGGCTTTTAATTTATTATTAGTAGACTATCTGGTCTATCCATGCCATCCACACAGACAGCAATATGGATGGATAAGCAGAAATAATCCATGTGCCTTTAAATTTAGTTAGCATGGTGAGGATTTATAAAAATCTTTGATTACAACTTTTCCTTTTCTTGGTTCATTCTATTTTTGTAATATTTATTATAAACTTTTGAAGTGGAGAGCATAAAAATGTAATTGGTTTTAATATTCTTACCTATCAATATAAATGTCCAGTGAAACATTTGGGTATGATTTTCTAGTTCCACATTTGAAACCCAAATTCTTATGTGTGGTAGATAAATGCTCTACCACTGAGCTTCCCTCTCAGCCTGAAGCATCCGAATTTTAAGTAACAATCACTTTTTAAATCTGAGTTTGGAAAGTACCAACAAAAAGGACAGTAGAAAGATTAATGAACAGATTTTATGTATAATTCCATAAAGAATTCAATATGCTTTTTGTAAGTCTTTGAAAAGGGGTGGCTTTCATGGGGCAAACATAGTTTGGTAGATATGCCAACACATATCAGGGTTTTCTGTGCTTTGACTCTTCCAAAATTCATTTTTTTTCTCTTCTTTGATGTTCTCAGCCCACCTGGATCTCATAGACTATACTTAAATCTCTCGATTACATTTGAGACATCAGGCTTGAATAAACTCAAGCAGATTTTCATTTCTCTATTTTACAACTTAGAAACTTAGAAAGCCCAAGCTTAGAGTCTGCAGCTGTATTTGGGTTCCCCAGAGAAACAGAACCAATACTATTTATGAGAAGAGATTTATTAACTGGTTCACCAAATATTCCCACAGAGGCTACCTTCAGGCAGGAGAGACATAGAAAATGGTAGCTTTCCTCGAGGAGGCTAGAATCCTCAGAACAGAGACCAGTGGCAGCCTAAGTCCTACACTGATGGCCTGGAGGCTCTCTGCAGAGCCACTGGTACAAATCCAAGATGAAATCCTGAAAAAGCCAGACCCCAGACCCCAGGATATCAGTACTAGACAGACGTGATTGCTCTGGAAGGGTGCATGCAGTCCAGCACTTGCTGATTTTTTATTCCCTCTGGGTCCCCATTATACCAGACAGTACCACCCACGTATGGGGCAGGTGCCCTACCTTGTGTGCACTGACTCTTCACCACATTCTCTCTGGAAACACTCTCCTAGAAAGACCTAGAAGTCTACCTTTCCAATTCTCTAGGAATCCATCATTGTAGTTAGCAATTTGAATTGATTATCACATGCTCATATTATAGCCTCTTATATTGTTTTTAATCCTCAGTTTGTATAGATCTTGCCTCGTGGTTCTTAGAACCCTTTATAGTAGCAACTTAGTTAACTGAGTTTTCCAGTTTACAGTTATTCTCTAAGCATTTACAAAAGTAAAGGCCTGCCTAATTACTTATTTAATAACTGTATAAAGTAGCATATCAAATATCCATGTAATTGTTTTATTCTGTCTCAATGATGAATACATTAAATAGCTTAAATCTCAATAGTTTGATATGCCATGATATATTTTATACACCACGTGGCCATGGCTTACAGGTCTGTTGGCATGTTATTCCTTTGGTGGCCTTGGTGTCTTACTTGCCTCTCCTTTCTCCTCTTGTCTATCTGTTTGGATTTTCCACCTGCTTTTGAGCTGCCTTATCATAGCCCAAATGGCTCTATTTATCAACCAATCAGAGCAATATATTTTTGACAGCATACAGAAAGACATCCCCCCACCAATAACGAAAATATTGCACATTTTATAGTGCATTCTGCATTCTATTCTATTACTGGCCTCACATGAAGACTTAGTCTGCTATGGTGTTTTCACCATATTTGCTGGAAACATTCATTCATTTTTATGTTTATTTGCATTTTACTTTTGTCTGTTGAAACCCAACACAGTGCATCTGTGCAACAGAGTTGAATGTTTAATGCACAGTTGCTCATTGTGTGCAAAAGCATCAATGCTGAAGCACAGAAGGTTAGCACTACAAACTAAAGGGGGGATGAGTTTGGAGCTTTACCAAGCCAATAACCTCCAGAATACAGCTTTAAACATTTGTTAAAGGCATAGTATGAGCAGGTCCACACATCCTTAAAATACAGTAATGTTTTGTATTTACTATATGTATAAGGAGATCAAAGACTTTGTCATAAACCCTCCTGATATTGTTTGAAGACCTTATTTGAGGCAGAGGTCTGGCTTTTCTTTTTACTAAAAGCATAAAAATCACATGCAAAACAATGACCTATATTAGTAGCATATTTAAAATGTTAACCAGTGCTTCTTAACATTAAATGTTACATTCAGGGCTTTTATATATGCCATGTCTAAAATGTTGAAGTAGTTGTCTTAGTTTATGAGCACAGCTTGCCAACACTTATTGCACACCTACTCAGTGAACAGCACCGTAACAGGTACCACGCCTGCAGAACATTAGCTTTGCAACTCCTCACAATGCTGTGGCAAAATGTTCATTTTTACCTCATGTTGTATGATGTGATTAATAAGTATCTTTACCAGCCTTTCAAAATGCATCATATTTAACAGAGCTGAGAGCTTATTCTGAACATCTACTCATTCTGTTTGACAGCTGCATGGTGGCAGGAATAAAGTTCTAGGTCAAACTTGGCTGAAAGCCCCATGACCACATGTTCAATATAAGAATACAAATTCCATTTACAACATGGTATGTTCAAGTTCTGATACTTCAGTGGCTTCTTTCAACTTTTTTTTTCTCTAATGTATTTTTTCTTTACATAGAGATTCCATTTCAGAAACCCCATGCATTTGAGGTAATTGTAATGCTAATAAGTTTATTGATAATATTTCTCCAAACAATGTGAGCCAAACAATAAACTCACAATAGAGGTTCATAGCCTCTATACACATGATGATAACTGTACATAGCTGGAATACATTGTTAAGAAATGTGGTTATAAGTGAGTCTTGTCTTTTAGATTAATTTTTTGATTCATCTCCTCTATGTAAGATGAAAAAACGGTAAAGAAAATTATAATAATGAGTAGGGATATACTCTTCCATTGTACCTCACAATTGCCTCTCCATGAAAGAATTTAATTCAAAATGCAAGCTGAAGCTCCACAAGAGTGTAGTTTAAGCCAGTATGTACGCAAGGCATGCAGCCAGCAGAAAGTTTCTGATGGTTTTTCTGAAAAATAAGTTTGTTGTGTTTCTCTCTCCTTTTCCCTCTCCCTCCCCTACCTCCGTCTCCCACTTAAGTCAATTTCTCTGTGTAAATGGGTGAAAAGATAACATAGAACATAGGACACAAATGAACTGAAATGTTTTGGAACAATTTCATTCACAAATATGGAGCCCAGGCCAGGTACAACTAAGGGCATTTGCCCCAGAAAGAACAGGGAATGTGATATTCAGTCCAATGTGAATAGGTAGGGATTTTTTATTGAAATGTCACAATTATTTCTATGAAACACAGTACAGCCTTCCTATGTTTAATTGCATTTTTGGAGAAAAATTAAAGTCGACCAGAAGTCATAAGCAGTTGTTGAAATGTTCCACAGTAGAGGGTGTCTTTGCTGAGAAACGAAAGTTATATTATGTGCTAGCTTTTCATCTATTGCATTTCTTTGCCAGCTGCAGAGACACGTCAGAGGCCATTATTCTGCAAATTGTCCTCTCCTTCTCAATTGCTAACCTCTTGTTGACAGTAATCAGAACTTGATGGAGGGGCCTCTGCAGGTGTTATGGGATAGTCAATGCTAGTGTGATACTGCATGCGACAGTTTTAGTATTACATCCTGTAGGATGATCTATCATCTGATAATATTTCAGATAATCCTTAGTCTTTCAGAAACATAATTGTTACTCTTCTAATAACATTTCCAGATGACACAGTGGGTGAGGTATGGGCTAAAAATAAAAGGCTAGATCAAGCCTGTTCATCCAGAGCAAAATGTGTGGTAAAGTGAACAAATAACCTTTGTACTAAACTGAAAAACTGTTCTAAAACTAGGACTTTATAAGAGTATCCATTGTGAAAAAGTAAGAAGAAATGAGAAATAACATTTCAGAACAGTAGGGTAACTTGAAATGATTTTCACACTAGGCTTGTTTCCATTGGACAAACATTGCAGGAGAGGTAATTAGTTGTAGTATATAGTTCATAGAAATGACAGCCTGTAATAAATATCTATTGATTAACACCCAGTCATTATAAGAAGTTATTATTTTTATAATTTTGATTTACCTAAGACCCAAACCTTTCATTACTTTAAAAAGAGTTACTTATTTTTCATTGTTGTTAGATACTGTCTAACATTATCTTTTTATTTCGGCAGAGGATACTAAAATGTGTTTGTATTTTCACCACCATTTAACTGTCTTAATTTACTCTAATACAGGACATCACTTTTTTCAAAAGCTAATTCTCAGTAAACATGGTTTTGTCTAGGTTAGTGAAATGTAATGTCACCAACAGATCACATCAACATGAAGATGGTCTCATAAGATGGGTCTAGAAATCTCCCTTCTTCACTTTTTTCAAGTTTGAGAAGTGTTGGTAGTAGTTCTTTACCTTAACATTGGATTTAAGGTACAATAAATAAGAATGTAAGTTCACACCCCATAGAAGCAAGAAAATTCCAAAGATAAGGATACAGATTCAAAATCGGTGGCTAGAAAAAAATGAGTCATCAACAAAAATGGATTGATCTATATAGAGGAAAAACTGCTGGACGTTTTGATAGACTAGCAATAGGAAACAGAACTAATGATATCTCAGAATTACCCAAGCATGAAGAATGCAATGAACAGCTAATCATTAACAAACTGGAGGTATAAGAAAGCATTCAACCTACCAAGAATGAGCAGGGAGTAGACACTCTGAAAAATTCAACTATGAGCCATAAGATGAATTCAGTAATCAAATGTTCCTTCGTAGAAAAGCATACGATCTGGTGATGTCATTTGGTTGTTTGGAGGCCAAGGAAGGGAGATATGAGCAACATTAGTGTGAAGCATCCAGTAAAGATTTACATACCCTACAACTAGACAAATGGTGGTCACTGTTTCACTGCCAGATATATTACCAAATGAAGGAGGTTGTACCTCACTTAGCACAGTTATCTCTGTGTAAAAAAATATACCTCATAACTCTACTCTCTAAAGTATAGATCCACAAAAGTGTAAATCAGTTTGATTTAAACATTCTAAAATGTGTGTAGATAACACCCCTATGTCTCAAATTAGAGATATGGACACATTATGTGTACTGAAATCTAGATAATTCATTCATGTTCAAGTTAAAATGTTATTTTTTTTTGTTAGTGTATGTGTTATTTCTAGGGACACAAGAAAATCTCAATGCATAAAATAAAATGATACTGTATTCAATAAGCCTATTCTGACACAAGATTCCAACCCAAAATGAAGAAATGTTGTCTATTTTTCTGAGCTCACACTGCTGTTAATTTGGCAAAGCTGGACATAGATGTAGACAGTTATCTCCAGGCCTAATTTGTGTTACATCACTACCTTCACAAATAGATTCCATTTTAAATAATACTTTACCACCCAAGTAGAGGAAAAAGTTTACCTCAAATATGTGTCAGGTTAATAATATAAATAGAATACATAATTCACAAATTCCCAATATTCAGCAATTCTTCATTAAACAGGCTTATGTTCATATTTGACACCAATTTGAGAACAATTCTTGAACATGACAACTTTTCACATTTTTGTTTCTGTCATAATTTACACACACACACACACACACACACACACACACACAGAGAGAGAGAGAGAGAGAGAGAGAGAGAGAGAGAGAGAGAGAGACAGACAGAAAGAAAGACAGAGAAAAATACCATTGTATTATTTAATATACTCCCAAAACTTGAAAATTGCTTATTCCAAAGTACTTAACTGTAGCCATCATATATAAAAGGAAGACTATAACAATTTTCTTCATCTTAATCATATCTTAAATATAAATAAGAAATGTATTCCATTTTTGATATAAAAGCATATTGTATCCTTTTGAAATCTCCACAAGAACTAAAACACCTCCAGGTAATTTTGTTTTGTAGTTTATTTTTATGAAGGAATTTCTAAGTTTAAATTAATCACATAATCGCATATGGACTAACTTGCTGAGTCCATTTAATCATTTATTCACAGAGAAGTCATATTCATTATATGTACCCTATGATTAGTGAACTACAAACCCCATTCAAAGCCTTTGCTGTTACAATAAAGGGGAAAAGGAAGGACATTAGTCAGGAAAGAAGAAGGAAAGGGATGGAGAGGGGGAGGGAAGGAGAAAGGAAGCCTGGAAGGAAGAGAAAGGGAAAGGGAGAAAGTGGGAGGGAAGGAATGATGGATGAAGAAAGAATAAGATGTAGAAATGGAAGAAAAGAAAGAGACTTTAAAACATTATTAGGAGTTAAATGTGGAGGTCTTGAAGTCTGAGAGCTTTATGACTGGGTAAAGTTATTCCTCCCTTTGGGTAGTTCAGAATTTCATTCCAGGTGTGAATAACCTCAGAACAGGGGGACTTTCTGCAAAGTACATTAGCTGTAAATTACTAATAAAAAACAGATTTTATTTTGGGGGCGGTTAGTGTGGGAATTGGAATTCCACATCCTCCTGTTACAGTTCACTCAGCAATTTGGTAATAGTGGAATAGAAAAGAGCATGGACTTGCCCGTAGTCTTAATATCTAACAGCAGAGCTCATTGTGAGTGTGGACCACAATTCCCACCAGACCTGGAGTCTGGATGTCTGCCTGATTGATCTAATCCCATAATGCAAAGGAGGCAAGGTGGTTTAGAAACAAAATGTTTTCCCTCAGCTCATGTCTTCCTCTAGGTTGCTAGTTCTGTCTGCTCCTCACAGGAGATATATTAACTTAGCACTGGTTATTTAGGTTCTAATTTGAAATAATAATGTAAAACATAATGAAAACTTCCTTTACTCCATCCTCTATCACATTCCCTATTAATCCCCTGTGTTATGAATATTGTATCAGAGGAGGTAATGCAGGTTTTTGACTGTGAATTAGGAAACCGTTTATTCTTTTTAGTACAGTTAGTGCTAGCACCCTGTCTCTCCAGCCTCCTCTACCAGAACTCTGGTATTTGTAACTGTTTATGACATCACCTATTCTGGCTACTACACCAGAGTATCTTTTATCTTTCTCTCTTCCTTTGTGCTCTGGTCAAGTTCATTTTTTAAAAAAAAAATCTATTTTTTAAAGTAAGTGTGATGCCCCACCCCTATTTATTTTGGAAACAACATCTTGCTACATAACCCTGCCTGCCTTGGTATTCATCTAGCATTAAATTTCCTTGGATCATGAAATGGACAAAGGCCATAGTGACCTGGGAGAAAGGCCATTACTTCAGAGAATTCCAGGCTTAGGCAGCGAAGAGACACCTGTACAAAGTTCAGTCCCATCCTCAGAGCTAGATAGTCCAAGTGTGAAATTGGGTGCTAGGGCACTGTTCTTTGAAATGGTACTAGGTTGGAAACCTAGTGATGAAGAATAGGAAATGTATGGGGTCACAGAACTGCTAAATATCCAGAAGGTCTCACCTCTGCCTCTCTAATTCATTTAACAGCACTGCTAACAGCAGTTGGCTCAGCAGCTAAGACAAAGTACCAAGCAAAGAGGGTTGGTGGTAAGTTAGGAACAGGTACACATATTCCTCTCAAAATTTTCTCAGCCTTAAACTTCTGGCAGCCTAATGAATAACTTCAACTGTTAATCTTTAAGGAACAAACAGCTGAAAATGTCTCAAATGAAATCTGCCAACTAAGCATTTATCATCTGCTCTGCCTTATTCCTAATGTAGATCATTTACACATCAGTAATCCAGAAGCCAGTGCAGCTACCCTATGTTCATGTACTTACCATAACTATGTCACTTACACATAAGTATCACCTCTAAATTGAACCTGAACACCATACTCAAACCCATAACACCCCAGACACCTGTTATGCCTCTTGCACAAGTTAAGCAACTGTCTGTATTATTTTTCATTTAGTGGGATAAAATACCACAGCCAAGGCAACTTGTAGAAAAAAAAAGTTAATTTGGGGCTTAGAATTCCAGAGGGTTAGAGACCATGATGGTAGTGCAGAGGTAGTAGATGGCACACAGCTAGAACAGCAGCAAAGGGCTCACACTTTGAACCACAAGCAGGAAACTGATGGAGCACACAAGAAAAGGCAAAAGTCTTTTGAATCTCTAAGCCTGCTTCGAGTGATGTACTGCTTCAAGCAAGGGCATACTCCTAATCTTTCCCAAACAGCCATCAACTGGGGACCAAGTATTTAAATAATGAGACTTGTGGAAGGTATTTCATCCATACCACCACAGTGACCATTTAACCTCATTTGGAATATAGCATGGATTTCTATCCTGTATCTTTCCCAGGTCCTCCCAAATATATCTCACTAGGAAATAAAAATCTGACCATGTCAAACATCAGAACTGAATATTTAAAAACGTTTCTGGGATTTCTGGGATTAAGTGACTCCTCCAAAGCCAAATCATCTCCCTCTTCAGTCACCAATTTCTTATGACCTATATCATGGAGATTCTTAATTCTTTTCCATTCATTATAATTACAAAGGGATTATCTTGAGTCTAAAAAGAAGTAGAATTCAGACAAACAGTTTATCTAGAAAATATATTGGAGTAGTATAAATTTGACATATAATAAAATTTCTAAAAACATTAATATTCGAAACAGCTTAAATCCAAGTGGCTCAGAATAATGACAGCAACCTCTATATTGATTTATATTTTAGTAATATTCTATGGATTATATGCAACAGAAATTGACAATACCTAACATTTTTATAAGAGAGGAACTGTATTCACTCATGGAATTGTAATAAAATCTTAGTGAAGGGAGAAAGCAATGGGAGAATTGTCGCATTACTAATTCGTGCATTTTGTTTTGAAAATTCCATATTTCATTAAACCCTGTCGTAAGTGGTACCAGGCTGTGTCTTTCCACTTTAAACTTTTATATCAGAGAATAAAAACCCCATGGTCATAACTGGAAGAGTATGTGCACAGATGATGCTCAGGGCATTCATTAGCACTCAGAGCAGAGACGGGGGTATTGGCATACTTCAACCCACCTTAACGGAGTCAATTACAGAGGCCTCACTTCAATACAAATATTCTCTGTTGTATTTAAATCATGATTAAGGATATGATATCAATTCCCATCTAAAATAGGAGCATTTCAGTTTGAGTCTTGGCACTATTTTGGTAGATGCTTTCACAAATATGGCTGATAGGAGTATCATTTTAATAGTTCATCTAATTATTCTTATCAGGTATGAAAGAAAAGTGTGAAAGAAAGTTTTCCTATGCAGGCCTACAGGACTCAATGCATATTCTGGGTGATATATTACATAGTGGTGTGGACAGGAGGAATTTTTTTTTTCTGCTGAGAACCATATTTCAATGAGCTTCCATTCTCAATGGTTATTGGAACAGATTCCATATACTGTTTTGTCTTCCTAGATATGGATGTGGGTTCAAGGCATGCCCACCTGCTGTTGCAGCAGCCAGTCTGTCTCAGGATATAAAGGAGTGCTGGGTAATTCTTTCATATAGACCTCCTAGCCTGTTACCCAGTCTGTCATTCCCTATCTACTCCACAAACCTCTTAACCTCAAAGTTGTTGGGGAGCCAGATATTACCAAAAGGACTCTGAAAATATAAAACAGCTGTCCTGTCTAGTGTCCTATAGATGCACATATACTCACTTTTATAAATGTTCTCCTGATAATTTAGGCAGATGCTTGTTGTACTGAAATATGAGTCATCTATGAAGTATGAATCTCAACAGTACTCAAGGTTTTTACAGGGATTTATCTAATTTCTTTAAACCAAACATTATATATGTATCTATTTCTCATTCACATATGTGATTATAGGTTGTAAGGATTTTACATAATAGGTAATGCTTAGTGAGAACTTGGTTGGTTTAAATAGAAGGAAAAAACAGCTAACTCCATTTAAGTCTATAATTTGAGTATTCAGGAGGCTGATGAAGACAAATAATTAGAAGTTTAAATGCATCCTGGGGTAAATTGTTTAAAATTATAATTTATAATTTTATAAAAATTAATTACAAACATTATAAAAATTGTTTGTGTTTTTTTAAGGTAGTGGTTCACACAGAGGTAATCTTACATTAGTGAGGCTCTGGACTTGATTTTCAATTCCAAGAGCACAATGAAACAATAGATTACAATAAGAAAATTGTTTGAATGGTTGCTTCCATTGAGGTAGGTATCAGTGGCATTATGTTCAATGTCATTAGGAGGGTGCCTACACCATCACTCTAGGTAGGAGTCATTGCAGATTCCCTCCTCATGCTTTCAAGAATGAGCTGTCAGGCATACGTCAGAATGCCCCAGTAAATACAGCATTGCCTGTCCCTTCTTCTAAAGTATCAGCACCAAGGAGAGTAAGCAAAAAGAATAGATTAATAACAATAGCAATTATAACATTATTTTTAAAATATTCTGTAATATCGTGGAGGCCAGAGGACAACTTTGTAGCATAAAACTTAAATGGTCTTAAAAAAACAAACCCAGAGTCAGGTAGTGGAGTGAATGCTGGAAGATCAGAGAAGCAGAACAAGCTACAGCCAGTTCCTCAGATGATCCTGTTTCCTCAGACTGGAAGCCACTGAGTCCTCATCCAAATTGATCTCAGCTGAACTGCTGCTAAAAGCTTAAAAGCTTAACTAGGCCTACTTCCTGGTCCTCGAGTCTTATATGCCTTTCTGCATTCTGCCATCACTTCCTGGGACTAAAGGCGTGAGTCATCATGCCTGGCTGATCCCAGTGTGGCTTTGAACTCACAGAAATCCAGATGGATCTCTGCCTCCAGAATGCTAGGTGTGAGTGCCACCATTTTCTGGCCTCTATGTTTATCTAGTGGCTATTCTGTGCTCTGACCCCTCATAAATTTATTAGGGTGCATAATATATTGGGGAACACAATATCACCACAATTATCATTAATTATAAATCCTGGAATTATAGTTATAAACATCTAGTAATTAAAATATAGTATCAATAATACCATGATTACAAATTGCGATTTTTCTCTCTTGTTTAATGTGTAGTGCTCATAAACATAACATCTAAATTTTATTATAATTAAAATAAGTCATTATATACTATCTATATTAAATAATAAATGGTTTAGGATTAGACATGGTCTAATAAGGAACATGAAAGACCATATGTTTAAATATGATAGGGGCTTCCCTCTCTATAATATAATGGATTGCTGATGCTCCAAACCAGAAGAGCTGAAGCACTGTGCAATAGTAGTAACTGTGGCATCTCTAATCATTTAAGTGCTATGCACAAGGTCCATCGAACATTACCTCAAACTGGTACATGAAGCCTGAGTCTGGCCTATCTGACAGCCAACAGGAATCAGTGAGAGGTACACAGTTGCTTCTGTGAAAACACAAGTCTTCTTTTACATCTTTCTTTAGCTAAGCCATGCTACTCACAGGTACATAAACTCCTAGAAAATGGGCTCAATTAAATGTGTAAGCTTATTTTCCAATGTAGAAAAATGCCGTGAGTTTGGGAGTAGAATTTATTTCATTCTCTGTATGGCAACTACATTCTCATGATAAGTACTGCATCTTTGTGACATTAATTTCACTTCACAGAATAAAACAATGTTTAAACATTCATTTGCTTTTATTTGTATATGTCAGGTTGTGTGTGTGTGTGTGTGTGTGTGTGTGTGTGTGTGCCTCAATGAATTATGGGCACTACATGTGTGCAGGTGTCCAGAGAGGCCAGAAGAAAGTAACAAATTCACCTGGAGCCAGAGGCACATGATACTGTGATCCACCTGATATGGGTGCTAGGAACTGAACCAGGGTCTTCTACAAGGGCAGTGCCAACTCTTAAACAGTGAGACTTTTCTTCAGCCCTTTCAGTAAATTTTGAAATTGTGTTCCTAGGATGTTATTTTTATGCAGGTTTCATCATTAATCTATTCAAATTCACAGGTCTTCGTGGAATAATCAATTAGCTACTAACCTCGAATCTGCTAAATCAATCACTATGTTCAATTTTCAATATTGTCAGTTAGTGGTTTCTTATTTTATTTTGTCTTTTGTGGTTATATTTTATTTGTATATTAATAAATAAAGTTTTCCTGGAGATCAGAGGACATAGCTAGCCATAAACAAAAGTCAGGTGGTGGTAGCACACACCCTTAATCCTATCACTTGGCAGGCAGAGTCTCTGTGCATTCAAGGACAGCCAAGTGTGCTGACATACACCTTTAATCCCAGTACCAACCATAGAGACCTAGAGATCTGTACAAACAGGAAGTGACAAAGAAGTGAGGTGGCTGGGCTAAGAGCCAATGAGAAGGCCGAACAGCAAGGCAATAAAGGTGCAGGTTAGACAGGAAGACATGGTTATGGTTCTCTGGGGAAGCTAAGGTGGCATGGTGAACTCAGGTTAGCTGGTGGCTATTTCTATTTCTCTGATCTCTATGGATTTCACCACTGTATTTGGCTCTGTGTTTCTTATTTAGTAAGACTGTTTAGAAATTTGTCTACAGTCTTTTTGTTTGTTTGTGTGTCTCATCTTATTTGACTGAAATCCTGACATCTTGAGTTTGGTTTATGCTACATATTCAATATCTTTGTTGCCTAGAATCTAAACAGGCCATAGCAGTCTTTTTCACTTGTGCCTAGAATGCAGTCAAGTTACATGGAAACAAGGTGACCCTTTGATTTTTGAGTCATTCTGTAAGCAATGGTTTAGTACAATAAAATGGGCATACATTACTGAGAAATAGATGGAGATTTTATGGTGTGGTTCTTTGTGGGTCATTTTGTCTGCTTTAGTGTGAACTTGCACAGAATTTTGTTTCATTCTTCTTAATGGATCCTTGTTCAGTATATGGCACTTCCCATGCATGGGTATGGTGATAAGCATTTTGATGGACATTTCAGGTAGACCTTATTTAGAAACCTGAGTTTCTCCTTCACTCTCTAGCATGGTCCTATAAGCTGCCCAATGGGGCTCCATAAACTCTGAGTTCTAAACTCTTAATTTCAAAATTTTCCTCTAGACAACATTCTTATTTCCTCTTCTTGTCAACCAGCAGACAATCTTGTTGAGAAAGCAGGTAGGTAAATTAAGAACATCTGATTACATTCCCTATGTCTTGGAATTCAATCCTTCATTCCCTCAGATTGAGCATGTTGCAAACAGTGACTCATTTTTGTGTCTGATTTTTTTCATCTTCTATCACATCTAGGCAGGAAATAGTAATGCAACTCATGACTCTTTGAATAAGAAAATTTTCATAGAAAACAGTTAAATAATAATGTTATAGCACACAAGAGGAATAGTACCGAGCTCTAGAGGGTACAAAAACTTACCCTGTGGTAAAAAAGAAACTTAGAACATTGAAAGACCCAATTAGGCTGAATGTCTCAAGGTGGAGATTCAAAACCTGTAACAGGAGACAGGCTTTAACAATACACAACCAGCAGGTGTGGAAACAATAGTTCAGAATGCTGGCCTGTATGGGACAGGAGTGTGGATATGATGAGAATTTATGAGATTCTGATAATTTACCTCAGGTTTTCTGCATGGCAGCTAGTATCATAAAATCCACCCAGAGAGCTGGTTTCTCTTTATAAGGCACTGAGACCCTGTCCAGTGTCTTCCTTCAAAAACCCTGACATCAGATAGTTGGCAACAGAAAAATGTGCATGGCCCTGCAGCCCACACATCAGAAGGTAGAGAAGCAGGTATTTGAGATGAAATGTGAAGGTGACAGGATATTCTGTATCATAAGGATAGTAAGTGCCATGCTGCTGTATGAAGTAGAGCAGATGGCCAGTATCAAGTCTTCATGAGAGAGCATACGTGCTAAATGTAAGCAAACATCTATTTACCCTAGGTAGACTCTCAACAAAAGATGAACTGAATAACTTCACTCCTCTCTAGACTAATGAACAAAAGTCTTTACTGGAATTAATTTTAGGAGAATAGACTCACAAAAGCTACTTTCTTCATGCTCCTTGCAAAAGCTGCCTGCTCTGAATCTCCTTCCTTCGACAATTGTTTCGTTGTGTATAACTTTGAGGATGGGCCTTGTGATTCTTTAAATAATTAAGCTGAATTTAAGGCAACATGTGAATGAGAGATATAAAGTTAAATACTCAGGTGTAATGTAGTTAGAGTTTTCCTGCCTGGCCCACAGTCAGGACAAATCTTTCTTACCTGCCAGTCCCATAGTCACTCAGACCCAACCAAGAAAGCATACAGAGACCTATATTGTTTACAAACTGTATGGCCGTGGCAGGCTTCTTGTTATCTACTTCTATCTTAAATTAACCCATTTCTATAAATCTATACTTTGCCACGTGACTATTGGCTTACCAGTACCTTACATCTTGTCATGGGAGTGGCTGGCAGTATCTCCCTCCTCAGCCTTCCTGTTCCCAGCATTCTTCTCTTCCTTGTCCCACCTACCCTATCCTTCCTGCCTGGCTACTGGCCAATCAGCACTTTATTTATTTTAACCAATCGGAGCAACACATTTGACATACAGAACATCCCACAGTAGTGTAGCTTAAGTAGAAAGAGATTATGAGAAGCTCAGAGACAAGACATTGCTCATAGTTAGGACATGGACTAAGGGATTATTTAAATATCTTTCTGTAGTAGGAATCTTAAATGGTCTTATCAATAAGATCAAACCTGAGGCCAGTTATTGGGGTTAATGCTGGAAGATCAGAGAAACAGAACAAGCCACAGCTTCCTCACCT
Organism: Onychomys torridus; assembly: GCF_903995425.1. Taxonomy (NCBI): domain Eukaryota; kingdom Metazoa; phylum Chordata; class Mammalia; order Rodentia; family Cricetidae; genus Onychomys; species Onychomys torridus. The sequence continues at coordinate 4,019,518 of NC_050459.1, read as the reverse complement.
CGCCAGTTCGTCAGCTGGTCTTGTTTCCTCAGACTGCAAGCTTCTGAGTCTTCATCCAAATGGTTCTCAGCTGAACTACTGCTAGAAGCCTAAAAGCTTAACCAGCCAAATAATGCTTCTCGTTTCTGGTCTTCACACTTTATATATCTTTTCTTTTTCTGCTGTCACTCCCTGAGATTAAAGGCTCGCTTTCTGGGGTTAAAGGTGAGAGTCAGCATGCCTGGCTGTTTCCTAGGTGGCGTCGAACTCATAGAGATCTGCCTGACTCTGCCTTTCAGGTGTTGAGATTAAAGGAGTGCACCACCACTGACCTGGCTACTGCTGTGGCTTATTCTGACCCATTTTCTAGCCACCATTTTTGGCTCTGTATCTAGTGGCTGTCTGTTCTCTGGCCCCAGATAAATTTATTAGGGTGCACAATATTTTGGGGAACACAATAGCACCACATCTTTCTTAACTCACATGTGACCAGTAAGTAAATATACAGAAGGAAGTTGAATTGTATAAAACTTTCAAGAAGAAAAATGACATGTAACTGTTACTGCATTCAAAGAATGTTAGACCCCCTTCTCTCAGTGTTCAATCCAAAGGAATATAGTGTAGGGAGAGGAAGGATGGAAAACTTGGGACTGAATGTAAAATTAATTAATTAATTAATTAATTAAGAAAAACGGATATCCCAAGATGTTTCTTGGATTATATGAACAATTTCCAAGTTTAAATAAAAATATTATTATTAAAGTTTGTAATTGATAAGTTGGTATGAACATGACTTGATTAATTTCTTTTATATTTTAAAATCAGGCCATTTAAGATTTAAAATTACATTTTAAAATTCTGGTTAATGAGTGGATTTGCTTAGATTTGCATGTGGATGCTTTCCATCACTTGTCTGGTACTCTAAAGCCCCTGTGGGTTTTATCATCATAGGGAACACACCTACTCTTGAAGAGCAGAGGTTATTTCCTGTGATACTAACAGATACTGGCTGACTTGTTAAAGATCAAGTGTATTGAGCAATGATAGAGCATATTACAATAAGGGTACCATATATAAACACTGCTTGCCTGAGTCTTTAATTAAAATGCAGGAAGTTCTCCACAAATGAAGAATGTTAATCAAATATCAAGACTCATTTTTGTGAGGAATAGTGGCAGCAAATATTTAATGTTTAAGCACAGTGAGTATAATTTAATTATTTTGATTGAATGAACAGAGTCTCAGACCATGTTTTAATGACAATGAGAGAACACAGGAATATAGTTTCTACTTAAGACATTTTGTATCAGTGTTTTTTATTTAAAGCGTATATATGCATATATGTATTACATATATATCACTAACTTGTGATATATATATATGTACATATATATATATATACTAATTTGTAAATGACTTATTTAGGAATATAGAATGGTCCTAGGGAGGAGGGTATTCAATGTATCCACTGAGGTTTGTGTATTCAAGTGTTTCTCCTAAAATATGTCAAAGGAATTAATCCTTATTATCCTAAACATCCCCCCATTTGTAGACTTCCTTTTGATTATAGAATATAACCAAATTTTCATGCAGCAAAATATAAAAAAACTGGCAACTTTTCAATGAACCTAATTAATGAAGGTCTTGTACTGGCCATTTATGCTTTGAAATGAAAAGTGAATTGAGTTATAGTTTTTAATGGTTTCATGTCATTATGAGTAAAAGAACACTACCTACATCCTGACTGGTATGTATCTTCTGAATTCACCTGTGTGAAAACAGAGCCTGCTATTCTTCTCACTGTAAGATCAATGAATACACTTGGTTTACTGTCTGTCAATACACCTGTAAATATGTGCTATTTCAGATATGAGGAAACAATGTAAATCATATATCACAAAGGGACCACTAGAGATATAAAAAAGAATAGCGTATATGGTGCTCTTGGGGCTATATATAGTGCGTATATACAAAGCATCCTCTAACAGGTTAGAGACAGGTTCATATTTTAATTGTAATAGGCTTATATATTCAGAATAAAATATACTTAGACACACAAGAGCTCTCACATTACTTAGGCAAATTGTTTTAGTTAACTTTATGATTATCAACACCCTCAAAGACAGTGTTGTGCATATGTTATGGAAATACAACTTGTATACCTACACACACACACACACACACACACACACACACACAAAGTAAAAAGCAGTGCCAATGTGTGTATGACAAATAGGAGATGCTTTCTGATAATTAAAATAAGATATGGAGAGGGTGGAAAATGAGCTTTACCAAGAGAGTAGTGTCTGGAAATGTAGAAGGACTTGAGTTCAGATCTCTTTGTGTGAAAGTGAATGCCTACAATACAGCACTAGGAGGTAGAGACAGGAGGCACCTTGGGCTTGCTGGATAGTCAGTCTAGATGAGATGGTGAGCTATCTATAGCTTCACTGAGAGAGTCTATCTCAAAGACGGATCAAAAGAAAGTGACAGAAGGCATCCAACTTAATTACCTGGTCTCCATGCAAACGTAAATAAGCATATGTAAACATTCACCCTAGACATACACAGATAAGACATGGATGATTCATATTTAATAAGACACATTGCTATGTCCTTAAAAAACCATACCATTTATTTACAAAATCTTATTTCACACTGCTATGTTCTAGGAACTTTCTTAATTACTATAGACACTGATCTGCATATTGGTCTGGGGAGATGCTCAGAGCTTGAATGGTACTGCTCTTGTAAAAGTCCCTAGTTGGGTTCCTAGTACCAAAGTCGGGTGGCTTTCAAGCACTGTAACTTCAACTCCAAGCCATCTGATACCTTCCTCTGGACCCCACAGGTACCTGCACTTATGTCTACACACCTCTGATGTATGTACACATGATTAAAAGTAATAAATAAACTGGAGTCATCCTAGTATATTTCAGGGAGTTTCCCTGGCACCAGATTTCTACCTCTCTTTGAAATGTCCCTCCTTTCCAGTTATCTTTTTCAGTACTCTCACACTTCTTGCCTCCCTCACCTGATCTTTCATGTTCACATCCCTAATCACCCTTCCCAGAGATCCAAGCCTCCACCCATCAGCCCTCCTTGTTACCCAGTCCCTCTGGATCTGTGAATTGTAGCATGGTTATGCTTTATTTACAGCTAATATCTACTTATAAGTGAGTGTATATATATCGTGTTTGTCTTTCTGGGTCTGGATTATCTCACTAAGGATGTTCGTTTGTTTGTTTTTTTAATTTTTTGTAGTTCCATTTACCTCCAATTTTCATTGTTTTTAACAAATGAGTAATTCTCCATTGTGTAAATGTACCAAATTTTCTTTATCCATTCTCAGATAGAGGGACATATAGGTTGTTTGCAGGTTCTGATTATTAATAATAAAGCTACTGTGAACATAGTTGAGCAAGTTTCCTGTGGTGATATATTGTGTACCCTAACAAAATTTACCTAAAGATCAGAGAAGAAAATAAGCCATTAGATTAAACATAGAGGCCAGTCAGTGGTGGCACACACCTTTAATCCTAGCACTTAGGAGGCAGAGATCCATCTTGATCTCTGTGAGTTCAAAGCCATCCTGAACTACGTGAGATTGACTCAGTCTAGGAGAGAAAATAGAGCCAGGCAGTGGTGGCACACATCTTTAATCTCAGTACTGGGATTGAGCATCCTTTGGGTATATGTTCAAGAGTGGTATAGATGGGTCTTGGTATAGATTGATTCCCAGATTTCTGAGAAACTGCTATATTTATTTCCAAAGTGGCTATACATGCTTGTACTCTAAGCAATAGGGGATATGTTGCCTGAACTGGTCATCTCCTGTGACCAGGCAACACTTCCAGTGGAGGGATTTGGACACCAACTCAATCACACAACCTTCAACTTACAATGTGTCCTGTGTAGCCAGCTTTTTCTTCAGCTGCCAGCTTACAAATAACAAAACCAAAACTTTTTATTAATTACAAAAGCTTGGCCTTTGGCTTATGCTTGTCTTAACTAGCTCTTATAACTCAAATCAACCCAATTATATTAATCTATGTTCTGTCATGCAGAATTACCTCTCTTTTATCTTGTACCTCCTGTTTCCTCTCCTCCATCTGGATAGTGACTCTACCCTTCTTCTTCCCAGACTCCTCTCTGTCCCCAGAAGTCCAGCCTATTATTATTATTATTATTATTATTATTATTATTATTATTATTAAACCAATTGGAAGGTACCTTGGCAAAGACACATCTTCACAGTGAAAACAAACATTCCACACAGACCTGCCTATGGGATGTACTGTAGTAAGGGTGGCTGTGGTGATATATTGTGTAGCCCAATAAAACTTATCTGGGGATCAGAGGACAGAGCCAGCCACTAGATTAGGCATAGAGACCAGACAATGTTAGCACATGCCCTTAATCCTATCACTCAGGAGACAGAACTCCAAGTTCAAGTCCACACACCTTTGATCCCAACACTTGTGATTTCTTGCCTTTTCTTGGGAAGCACAGATGCCTTTAATCCCAGGAAGTAAGATGGCAGGGCATAAAATGGTATATAAGGCATGAGGAAAGTGGAACTTACTTTCTTTAGACTGAGGATTTCCTAGAGGTAAGAACTAGTGTCTAGCTGTTCTGTTTCTCTGATCTTTCAGCTTTCACCCCAGTATCTGTCTCTGGGTTTTCTATTAATAAGACTGTTTAGCAATTCATGTTACAGGTGGCAGAGAGATTGTGGGCATGGCCAACCAATGTCTCCTTCATTCTCAGGTCCATGTCACCAGAGCAGTCCATCCATTACACTGTCTGGAGTAACAGGATCCAGAGGTTGGATGGCCCTGAGACCTAGGATAGAATCAAAGAGGAGTGGGGAGAAATGTCAATGTAATGATGCCTAATGATATTCTACTGTACTTATAGATTGCTGCCTAGCCAAATTGTCAACAGAGAGACTTCATCCAGCAATTGATGGGAACAGATGCAAATACCTACAGCCAAACATTAAGCTGAGCTCAGGGCATCTTGCTGAAGAGATGGAGTAACAAGTGTAGAAGCCAGAGGGATGAAAGACATCATAAGAAAACTCACTGGACTCAACTAACCTGCACTCATAAGGACTCACAGACTGAACCTGCAACCAGGAAGCCTGTATAGAACTGACTAGGCCCTCTGCATATATATGACAGTTATTTAGCTTGGCCTTCTTATGGGGCGCCTAACAGTGGAAGCACAGGATGTCTTTGACTCTTTTGATGGCATATGGGGCCCTATCCCTCATATTGGATTGTCTTACCCGGCAATAATACAAAGATAGGTGCTTAGTCCTTTTTGTTGATATTCATGGAAGGTTTCCCCTTTTCTGAATAGAAATATAGGATTGGGGGACAGGGACAAAGACAAGATGTTGAGGTGGGACTAGGAGGAGAGGACAAAAGGGATACTATGGTAGGGACGTAGAATAAATAAACAAACTTTAAAAATAAGAAAAAAAAATAAAAAGGAAACACAAAAACATAACACATAAATATGTTTTAAACTTACAAAGAAAACAATAACAACTAAGCAAACAAGTAAAATACATTTTAATTTGAAAAATGGGCAAGTGAAAAGAGTAGAATGGAAGACCCAGCACTGGGTGAAATTTTAGAGTTACAAATAGTGGCTTGGCAGAGTGTGGTGTGATGGAGCAGTAAAGAAGTAAAAGGGTGAGGCAATGTGCTGGTTTGAGATATAGGAAGAAAGGAGAATACAAAGTCAAAGAAGTGTGAGTCTGTATTCTTACCAGCAGCAGGAATAAGGTACTGCGCTACAGGGTGTATAGGGTCAGTAATGCGAGCCCTTCATGTCAATAAGGTTTTCCACTTTTGGGAATCTATGGAGACTGCAGAACATGGTAGGACTTTGAAGCTTTGGGACAATTGTACTGTTGATCTGTCATCCTTCCCTCTGCTAATTTCGTAGGTGACTCTTCTTTCCTTTCTTTCCCATTCTTCAGATTGTTCTGGTTCATGGTAAAAGTGGCAAATACCCAGCTTCATGTTGAGATGATGATTTAGTTCATGAAAACAAACAAACAAAAAGATCATGGCAAACATTATACAATTTCTAACTACATCAGGATCTTCCCTTCTCTTTATCTTGTCCTCTCAAGACAATAATATTGATCCTCCCAGGGTCCCGCCTTCATCTGGGTGCCAGGTTCTAGCCCCTGATAAAAGTCAGCTAATATTTTAAACACAGAGGTCAGAAAGTGATAGCACATACCCCTTAATCCTAGCATTCAGGAGGCAGAGATTTATCTGGACTTCTATGAGTTCAAGGCCATTCTGGGAACAGAGCCAGCTGTGGTGGCACATGCCTTTAATCCTAGCAGTAGTTAATAGAGGTCTGGAGGTCTGTACAGACACACAGGAACTGATAGAGCTGGGCAGAAAGAGGAAGTGATGTAACTGGGCAGAGAGGAAGTAATATGGCAGGACACAGAAGGTATATAAGGTATGAGGACCAGAAATTAGAGGCTTTTAGCAGAAATTCAGCCGAGAGCCATTCATGTGAGGAAACAGGATCGGCTGAGGAGTTGGTGAGGTGAGGTGGCTGTCACTTATTCTGTTTCTCTGATCTTTCACCTTTCACCCCAATATCTGGTTCCAGGTTTTTTTTTTATTTTATTAATAAGAACTTTTAAGAATTGTGTTCCATCTGGGAGTTTTTGTCTTCCCTGAAAACTGATCAGAGCAGTTTGTTAAAAAGCATGTTAGCATTCTCATGATATAAACATAGTGATTGGCTGTGAGAAATTATTGAAGGTCAGAGTGAATTTGAGATTCTTCAATTTATACCTTCCAATGTAGATACAGTGACTTACAGAGAGAGCATTACCAACCAGAACATCTAGAATTTCATCAGCTATCACAGCCCCATGCAGCCTTGTTCCTCTTAAAAAGTGCCTGCTCAAACACAGCAGCACAACACTCAACCTTGCTAAAGGTTACTTGCTCAAAATGCTGCTACTAGACCAAAGGGAATTCCTTGAAGAAGCATAATTGTGTTCTCTAGTGTTCAGATTGCATTCCCACACCTGGGGATGTGTACAGAAGTACCAGACACACTTCCAGTTGTTTGTGAAACATTTCATTGATGAGTTGACAGAAAGAAAAAGTACACACATGAGAGGCACAATGTTTCAAGACATCATTTTAACTTACACTACAATACATAATATTAAAGTACCTTAAATGTATTTGAGACTGAAACTGAAATGTCCATTGGTTTCTACTTGAGAATAGTAGATGTAGCTCCTGGTGAAAAGAGATGAGATAGCAAAATCTAAAATAATGAGTTTACAGCAGCTTCAAAAATGGGAACTTCTGGGTAAACTGGGATCTTGTGCTCATAAGAAAGGGTTATCCTTCCCAGTGTTCTGGAAACATAATTTTTATAGATGCTAGTACAAGAGGCTTAACAAAACACTGTGAGAGAGAAACCTGCTTCTCAAACCCCCTGCTTTTCATCTTGTAAAAATGTAGTGGAATATTTGTTTGCACTGTGTGAAGATGTACCATTGTAATTGGTTTAATAAAAAAAAAAACTGAATAGCTAAACAGGAGAGTCTAGATTTCATGTCAGGTAGAGAAGCTCAGAGGATTAGAATCTAGACACACAGGGGATACCAGCAAGACACTGAGGAAGTAGGATGGACAGAATGGAAATGAGGTAAAAATCTGCATGGTAGAATGAAGATTAATAGAAACTGGTTAATTTAAGGTATAAGAGGCAGTTGGAAATATGGCTAAGCTAAAGGCCAACTTTCACAATTAACAATAAGCCTCAGTGTCATTACTGGGGAGCTGGCAGTCTCACAAAGACAAACTACAGGGATACAACAGGCATTGTTTTCATAATGCTGATTAGAGAAAGTAACCCCTTTTTGACATGTTAAAAGGCATAGAAAGATGAATCCTGTTTAATCTTAAAGCAAGTAGCAAATTGTATGTACTGACACTTGAATATGAATAAATTGAAACTAATCAAAACAACTATACATGGTACAATATAATGAAACAGCAACTTCAAGTGAAATAAATTAGAATTGGCTGAAAGTTAAATTCAGTGGTTTAAGAAGCATGTGAAGGTAACTAACACTGAAGTACACCTCTAGCCTATAGAGACACCTTGTTCTGAATTGGTTGGGCAGACCACTGCATTTTTCATAACCACTGGGTATAATATCAAAGAGAATGCTGTAGTTGTCTTCCTAATTCTGATGTCTGTATGGACCTTCAGTTCTGTTCTGAATGACATAATGCAATCTATTATCCTATTAAGCCAACTTGAAAACTTAAAAAAAAAGTCAACTAGCAGAGCAAAAATAAGCTATTGGATAATAGTTGGATAAAATGTTTTTACTATTACCAGTAGACATTAAAAGAGCAAAATGAAATTCAGTAAAAAAGATTTAAAACATCACAGATTGCTCCTGTTACCAGAACATCAAACTTGCGAGGTCTAAGGCAAACTGACAAATTATCTGTAGTTTGAACAAGTTCCCAAGTGATTTAATGACGCTGGTGTCAGGAGCTCATTTTGAATCTATTTATATAGGGACCAGGAATTTGACAGGAAATACTGCTGAAAAAAGGAAAAGCAATGTAAACAACTCAGCCACAGATAAGAATAACCATAAAATCAGCCTGGGAGGCTATAAAAAGACCTCATGAAAGGAAAAATAATATTCTAATAGAAAATATTAGTCTACTCTGAAAGTTAACAACAAATTTTATATGCTTTTTATGTCCTCCTTTGTTTTATTTATCACATTTGTATATAACCTCCAAGGTATAAATCACTTTAACCTTAATTAAAATGTATTAACTCTAATAATATTACATTAAAAATGTCATGTTTCAGTTTCTACCCTTTAGAAAAGCCCTGTGAAAAAGACCATCTCACCCCGCCCAGGTATATTTTGACCTTAGGTAGTCATTCTCATTGCACAGGTCTACATAGATGTCACAAATCCATTTTCTGGACTTTTTCAGTATTTCTATGAAAGTTCCTTGAGCCATTTGGCCACAGCTTTGGAGCTTCTGTATGGCTTTTATGGTCTGCCATAAGCTAGTCACATCTTACCTGCACAATTCTAAGTTGGCCTCCTTTTGCTTCTGGAAAGATTTGCTTACAATTACAGTCTCATCATTCAAGTGTCGTCTCTTCCCCCTCTGCCTAACTTAATGCCAGCTTTCCCATCTGATGTTTGTAAACCCTGTTAAGACTGGTCATTCAAACCACACCACTCATACAATTACTTATACCACTTAGACATGTTTTTAAAACTAGAGTGGGACCTCTTTATGTGTTTTCTCCTCACTACTCAGGCACAGGAGTCAGTGATGCTAAGTCATAGAGAAGAGAAAACTCAGAATCAGACAGCCATGGATATTGGTTCAATGGGGTTTTGTCTATCCAGATTTTCAGCAAGAAGTTTTTGTTCTCCCAAGATTTTTTTTCACAGAGGTACAGCTGCATCTTATCAGTATGAATAAAGTTGGCTACAATTAAAAGAATTGCTTGTCGATTAAAAGTGGTCAAAAACTAATAACTAAAATTTCAATAGCTGAGGAATCCTGCTAACATTAATTCTCTTAAATACTGAATCCATTTATAAACAAAAGCAGTACAAAATAAACTTCAGGACTACTGTGTCTAAATGTATAACATTGTCACAGAACTTGAAAAGGCAAAATCTCATATAATTGAACAAAAATAGGATGTTCAGAGTTGTGAAGGTATAAATTACTACCCATTTCTACGGGAAGGTATCTAATGTTAAAAATAATAATAAGTAAGAACATAGTAGCTAGTTTGGTGGACCATGCTTAATATCCAAGCATTCTGGAGGCTAAGACAGGAGGATTACCATGAGTTTGAGTCCAGCTTGGACTACAGAGGAACCATTTTTATTTCAAGTCCCTTCCTCACAAAATATTTTTAAATAAAAAAAAGCATATAGTGACATGTTCAAAGTCTATAAGAAATCATTTCTTTAACATAGAAAATAACACCATGTTTAAGAAATATAACTTTATAATTCTTCCTTGATTCTTTCAGTTTTTAAGACAAATTACCAAAATGCTTTATAATTTAAAACATTTGTCCATATCATAAATTGAGTGATATATATTATGATATACTTTCATCCATTATTTGTACTACAGTCTATGTACATTCATTGGTATATGTTTATATGAATACTTCCAGGATGATATACACTTGACATTATGAGACCTGCTTCTTCTTTGACTTTTTAATAATATTCCCATAACTTAATTTTTTTGTGTTTATGTAGATATTTAGAAAAGGACATTATTTTATTAGCATATGCAAAATAACTCAAAAGAAGTTTCTTATGAGCCAAACCTAGTTAAACTTTTTAAATAAATGAATTAACTGTATTTCTAGAAATAAATGTATTGTTGATTATTTGATTATACAAATCATTAAAATATCTATAGAATATATCATAGCTGCATTTCAATCACCTGTAACAGATAAGCCAATCATCAAAAGATAAAAGTCTTAGTTATGGCTGGAGAAGTAGCTAAAAGATTAAGAGCAACATTTGTTCTTCCACAGGACACAAATCTAATTTTCTGATCCCATATAGTGGTTTACAGCCATCTGTAACTTTCTTTTCCAACACAGTCAAGTTTTTCATGTTCTAAATTTGCCCTTTAACCTTGCATATGCCCATGGGATCCTTCTGTGTCCCACCATGTCCCCTGTCACAGTAGAGACATGTCTGTACACAGAAAGAGCACACAATCTTGGGAAGAGATTAAGTAGTCTCTGTTGTTTATAGGAGGGCAGAATGTTTGTGCTGACTGGCTTTCTAGACCTCATTGACTACACCTTAAGAGAGGACGCTCTTTAAAAACTTCTGTGGATATTCTTTCATTACATTAATATATACAATAAACAAAACAGCTAGAACCTAAAAGCATAAATAAAGGATGTAGCTATGGGCTCATTTGAAATGATTTACTATAAACCATTGCATTTATAGTATGTGAGCATATATATCTAAATAACTATACATTTTAATTGGTTATTTAAACTAATAATTATTCATATTTTTCCCAGTAATTACTGATTTCATACTGCAATTGTTAATTCCTCCAAATATATCCTCATACTTAGATACAGATGTCACTCATGGATATGAATTAATAGGCATATTGTGGTTCTGCAGTGATTGAGTACCTTTTGAATACAGTAAAATTACAAGACCTCACAATATTGAATATTTTGCAAAATGTAGAAGATTGCCTACTAGGGTCATGGAGACTCGGAGATTTAAGAAGCATACTTATTTTAAACAATCTAAAGTTTATATATTATTCTTCATAAAGAAATTTATATCATGTCAACAGCATAAAAATGTAAATCCATCATGGTAAGAAGCATGGAGAAATCTAATTGCTGAACATATATGAGTTTCATATTGCTTCAGCAATAAACAAATTTTGTAGGATTCCATAAATCTTCTCTGAGAAGATGTAATAACTATACTTTTATTGTTTGGTTTTACTGGGTAAACAGTTATCAGTGAAGCCTAAATATTGTTTCTTTAATTTACTAGGAAACATGCATTTTTCTACAAGAGTCATAGGATATATTTATTGAGAAATACTAATAAAAGGCAGAATGTATATACATAAATTAGAGTTAGGTTCAGCCTGTGATCTGTTTGTGAGTGTGTGATAGCTCTCAGATAACCTTCCCGTGTAAAAATTGTATGGCCAAGCTCATACCACATGGGGATGGTACTAGTTGGCCAAACTGTCAAAACAAAGTAGCTCACTGTGGGTGGTTAAACAACTAATTTATTGTCAAGAGTACTGGAGACTAGAAGTGAAGGTCAAGTTGTCAGTAGAGTTGACTCCTTCCAAGGTCCACTGTGGAAACCTTGTTAATGTCTCTATTTCTGGTTATTAATTAGCAAACAATTGTGCCTCCCCTTACAGAAGCAGCATTCTAATTTCTGCCTTCATCCTCATGATATCTCCAGTTTAGAGAAAGACAGCTTCCAGAGCCACAGCCAGCCATAGTGCACTTGGTTTCAGAAACCACAAACAAAATTATTTAGCTGTGTGCCCTACCTATTGGAACTCAACATCAAGCCCAAAATTAAGAAGTAAATCAGAAGTGGTATCCACCAAAAATGTGGTCTCTGATCTGCATGACCTGTTAAGACAGGCAGCAGCCATGTTCTCCTGCCAGAGATAGTTCAGTGGGTAGGATCAACAGCCTTGTTGTTGGGTGACATCTGCAGGATGAGGTAAACAAATCTTCCTTATGTCAATATCTTGGTGATGGTGGGAGCACTAACATTCTTGACATTTAGAAGGCTTGGGCTAGGACCTTAACGATGTGCCTTCACATGTATGATGAAGCTGGATGTGCTCTGCCTATGGAGATGCAAAAGAATGAGTGCAATTTCTCAGAGCACTTGCCTGAAGCCAAAGAGCAATTTTCAGGTCTGTGCCTGGACACACCCCAAATGAAACAAGGTGTGTCATCAAGAGCATACCTCAAAAGCTGGGGTTCTCTGAACTAACCAAATTGATGCCTTCAAGGAGCTAATTCAAGGGCAGCAAGAATATAGCTGTTATAAAATCCTGTGATTCACTGGCAGCTTTATAAGTAGATTCCTCAGCATAAATGAAGAGGGTAATTGATACTAAATGTCAATTTTGTCTTATATGGTTATTATTATTAGGCTAAATATGATGTGGGTGGGCTTGTGTGTCATGGTGCATTTGCAGTCAGATGTCAGAAAACAACTTCATGAGGGAAGTTCCCTCCTTTCAACTTTCCATGGGTTCCAGGGATAGAACCCAGTCTCTAGGTTTATGAAGCTAAATTCTTTATCTTCTGAGCTGTCCCACAAGATCTGATTTTGAACTTCTTTATTCATAACTTTTAAAAATTGGACAAAATATGGTCTTATTAAGGAACATTTCCATCTGCCTCACTATCAGAAAACAGGAACAAGGATACTCAAATCGTATGGGTTCCTTTTAAAGAATGGTCCTTCTTTCAAATCTAGGTCAGGCTTCAAAAGCTGGGACCAGCAGAAAAGACATTATGATAAAGGATCAGTCCTTAATTGTCCTTAGGATGTCGATACAATGAAATATTGGGTAGAATCTCCATTTTAAATTTCTTCCAGAACGTATGAAACTTGTTTCCCATTCTAACAGTTACTAATACATTTCAAGCTTACCCCTGAAAAACCCAGAGAATTATAGATAAATATCATATTTTCTTCCAAAACATCTGAAAATCTTGAGGATAGTGTGTAAATTCAGGATGTTGGCAATACTGGAGCATGGTAATTACATCCCATAAGGGGGAATATTAGAAATTTAGCTGAAGTTCACAAGTCATTTAACAAAAGCACATTTACTACCATGCCAACAGATGAAAAAAATCTAGCTTGATTCATGGCCCCAACATACATGGTGCAGCCAAAAGTGTAAAGAGAAATCTAGTCTTCCAACTAAGCATGTATTATAGGTAGCAGACAGGGATCCAGAATAGGTATGGCAAAAGGTCAAGAGAAGCATGCAATCACCTTTGCACATTAAGATACATAAGTAGTAGGACACACAACTCAGTCTGACCTATGCTTCAGCTCTTGCTAAATCTGAAGGAACAAGATGAAATCATATTTGGTCAGGCAAAGCTTCCCTCTCAATTCATTGATTCTTGTGCCAGTGGAACAACATCACAAACATTTTTTCTATCTCTATGGAATTTACTCTTATGAAATAAAAAAGCATGGAGAGAAGAAGACATTACACAGTCAAGAACAATGGTAGAATTGACTGGATAATGACTGGTCCATGAAAGGTTTAACACTGGATGGAGTTAGCAATGTTCACATTCACACAAGTGAGAAGGAAGAACTCTGTTGATGGGAAATCTGAGGGTATGAGACCTCACTAGCCATTTTTAAGCATTTCAAATGGGAAAAAAAAAGATGAAGAACAAATTTACCTGACAACTTATGTGCAGAAACTTAGGACAATTTTTAATGTGCTATTATCTTCAGGAACATGGGCACTTTACCAATGGAAAGCAGGGGAGTGGAGCAAAAACTGGGAAGAACAGAAGGCTATTATATTACTCACTTTTAATAAAGTGTTTAGCCATACTTGTTACAAGCGAATCAATAATTACAAGCAAAGATCAAGTGTTAGGGATGTGGCACTCCCAGTAATTTGATGTACCCACAGAGGGAAGTCATTGACACCAATACAAATATTGACATTGCTTAATTGTCCACTATGACTAATCATTCTTGTTTACATGAAATGATATTATTGCATTACATTGGAGAATGTTTCTCATTTCATTACTCTGTATGAAACAAACAAAGGAGCTCATTGTCCTCTTCTAAGTCTCAAAGAGAAGGCATTTGTTAATGGAAAGGCTTCACACTAACAAAGAGAACTCATTTGTGGATAATAAAGTACTATAGTGACTGTACAGCTCACCGTCTGACCACAATTTGTCAGAATGCATCTACTCTCCTGTTGATAGTCTAGATGTTGGTTCTTACTCACCCAGAACTCCCTCATGACATCTTATCTACTTCCCTAGGTTTGGAACCAAAAGAATAACCACCAGTGTCTCTCTGTTAGACTATTTACCTCCTGTAGCTGTTGCTTAAATGGTGCTCTAGTGTGGAAGGGAAATTAGAATCCATTTGGACCCCCAAGTGATCATTATACAGGTCATATTCAAAGATCTGAAGGGAAACTCACAAACTATTCCTAGGAGTAGCTTGTAACAAGAACATATTTAAAATCCATTTTGATAATCTGGTAAGAAACTACAAATACTTTAGTAAACAATTTACAGCTATGTCCTTGCAGGATTTATGAACTGAATTAGGAAACCTGGGCCATTTATATGGCAGATCCCTGAAGGGACCAAAGTAAACTGTGCATGGGGAATACCATGTACCAAACACAGAGCTTCAGAATCTAGTGTTTTATTTTTTAATTTTTTAAATTTAATTTATACATTTATTTTACATCCCGACCACAATTTTGACTCCCTCCTTTCTCCCCATGCCCTCTTTCCTCCTCTCCTTGCCCCTTTTACATTTCTCCTCTGTTTCTATTCAGAAAGGGGAAAGTTTCCCATGGGTGTCAACAAAACATGGCTTATCAAGTTGAGATAGGACTAAGATTCTCCCCTCATATTAAGCCTTGGTAAAGTAACAGTGTATGAGGAATAGGTTCTCAAAAGCATGTCAAAGCATTAGGGATGCCCCCCCACACACACACCTTACTTCTAGGAGTTACACAAGTAGACCAAGCTATACAATTATCAAACTTATGCAGAAGGCCGAGGTCATTCCCATGCAGGCTCCTTTGCTCTTGGTCCAGAGTCTGTGATCTCCTATGAGCCCAGCTTAGTTGTTTCTGTGGGTTTATTTGTGGTGACCTTGACCCCTTGACTTGCACAACCCTTCTTCCCTTTCTTCAGTAGGATTCCTCAAACTAGGCCCAGTACTTGGCTGTGAATCTCTACATCTGCTTCCATCAGTAACTGAATGAAGGCTTCCTGATGACAATTAGGGTAGTCACCAATCTGATTTATAGGAAATGGCCAATTCAGGCTATCTGTCCACTACTGCTAGGAGTATTAGCTGGGGTCATCCTTGTAGATTCAAGGGAGTTTCCCTTACACTAGGTTTCTATTTGACCCTAAAATGTCCCTCCAACAAGACATCTCTTTCATTACTCTCCCCTTCTATCCTAACCCCAACACAATCCCTTATGATTGAATCCCCACCTACTCCCAGTTTACCCAGGAAATCTCTTCCATTTCCCATTCCCAGGAAAATACATGCATCCCTCTTTGGTCTCTCCTTGTTACCCAGCCTCTCTGGGGCTGTGGATTATAGTATGGTTATCCAGGGACACAAGGAACATACCTATACATAAGAATCTCAGGTTTTAAGGGTAACAGATGTGTATTATGCCATGTGGTGCTTTAAATTCTATGTTAGAAAACCTTAGAACACACAGATATTGTCAAACACATACATATAGAAAGGTTATTGTAGTGTTCTTTGTGTCCATAATTTATCTATATTTGTAGAATATGAGAGTTTACATAGTAGAACAACAACTTGTTTGGGACAGGATGGCTTTGTATATGGATTCTTACTTAAAAAGTGTTTTCACCATCTTAAGCACATTGTTGTGTAGTGGAAGGTCTTATCAAAGCTAAGGAACAATATGCCTTTGGCTAAGGCAAACATGAAGAATTCTGGTAAGTAGTTCCTTCTAGACAGACTATGCTCTGTGCGATGCCCTCATGTAAGGTAAGGGGATTCCGCAATTCAGTTAGGAAGGAAAGACATAATTACTCAAAAAAGGTGTTATATGTGCGTCTACATGTGGTCTTTATGCTAACTTATTAAGGACTGTGTAGACCTCACTCATGTCTTACATTGATCATTTTGATGCTAAAGATCTTAAGACACTGAAATATGACATCTAGAGGACAAAATTATCATTCAGTCTTATAAAGGAAAGTTTTTTTATCTGTGTTTACAGGAGCTCGAGGACTTTCATAAGGTAAAGATCCTTGGTAAAGAGTTCAAATTCAAGCTCTCTGGTGCTGTTTCAACACACAGTGACAAAACACACACACACACACACACACACACACACACACACACACACACACACACACCTTCATGCACAGTCTTGAAAACCATGACTCCATATCTCTATATTGCCTCATTTTCTAAGTCAGTCATCTGACAGCTGTATAATCAGCTTATGTTGTCATGGCCTGTATAAAACGCTCCCAGGGAACAACACTCAGAACACTGCTTATGAGCTTAAACCTAGAGGTGTTATAATGAAGAGTGTTACAACACCCACTATCAAAGTGTCTCAATATAGATAACATAAATCTATCATGTGAATCACTCAGAGCATACAGTTCTGTGGCAATGAACGTTCACACCATTGTGTAAGCACTACCACCACCTTCTACCTGCAAGAGATTTTCATTCTTCGAAAAAAGTGGGATACTTAGGAAGAAACTTTCCCTTCCTCTCATCTCAGCCCTTTAAACAATCATTCCAGTCTCTCTCTGAATCAGAGTGCTGTAGCTATCTCACACAATAACTGATTGTTTGTGACTGGCATAGTCCAACCAGTATACTGACAATTAGCATGTGTCAGAATTGTCTTCACTTTTGATGGCTAAGTGATATTTCTTATTAAGTGACAAATTGTGATTTTCACCCATAGATATGTATAGTGTGACTTATGCCCTTCATACTTTGTTCGGGAACACTATGTAAATCTCTGTGAGTTTGCTTTTACTTTTTTTGAAATAATACTATTCCAGAAGTAGAGTGGCTAGCTTATATGGTAATCATATGCTGATTTTTTTTTAAAAAAGAACTGTCATCCATAGTAGCTACTCCATTTTATATTCTAATTCATTTTTATGACAAACATTTTTGGACATTTGTTACCACACACATACATATTCACGTCTGCATTTATATTCATATTTTTCTCCTTAAGAAAAAACAGGGGTAATTTTTCTTTTATAGAAAAGAAAATTATTATCAACAATAGCTTTACTTCAACCGAGTTCCCTGTTTGTCTCTCCTCTATTGGACAGTATGAATCATATATTTTTGTTTCCTTGGCTTTGATGTCCTAAAAACACGGATCCAAGCTTTCAGCCCACGCTAGACAAGCCCACACCTAGCACCACATGTGCAGTCATCACCTGGCTCTAACATCGTTTCTTAGTGTTGTTTCTTTCTTGTTTGAATTTGCTCTGTTTCTTCTTAATCACAAGTCCTATGAAACCACATGAATGTGCACATAGCTAGAAATAGGCAGGCTGTACATATAAGCAGTGGGTATTTAAATGGCTCTATGTCTGACTTTTATTAGGATACTTTAAAGTTTGGAAAGCCATAGATGTGTGTCTTGCTTTTTACAATTTCAAGAAGAAATAGTGATAGAGATGGTTTTTGTTTGAAAGAAAAAATAATCTGCTTTGATAAAGGAATATTTATAAGCATGTTGAAATCTTACAGAAAAACTAGGAGGAGGAAAAGAGGACCAACTTTTTGCCTCTCATCCAGCTGCTAAGGGCTATGTATATAGTATTTTAAACTTCTCTTATTGAAGAAATTACTATCTTGGATAAACTGAGAATCAAGTTTGCTTTGTGTGTAAGTTTGCTGTTTTATGTTTTCAATGGAGCTGATATGAACAAGAATGGAAGAAACTGTTCAAAGTCATTTCATTTTTGAAATTGCTTAGTTGTGCTATCAGGAGGAATATCTATGTGAATTTTCAGGAAGTGTTTCTTGACTGTTGCTGGTAACTACCGAAGATAATTAGGTGATCCCACACCCAGCCAAGCTCCAGGTGTCTGCTGAGTGGTCACACATCTGGATAGGGACAGTGCCCTGACCTCTATTTATTCGCAATTCTGGTTGGCACTAAAGGAAGAGGACCTGAAGTTAAGACTCCGAAGGGATTATAATACAAGCTCCTGGCACTATTCCTCACAGAATGAAAAGCAAGTTTAAACCACTCTCTTCAACAAAACCTAAGTTAAGATAAAGTCAAGACACAAACAAGATATAGTATCATGGTAGGTCCTTTTGAATTGATAAGCACAATATTTATTAGTATGCTATTTTGTTAATTACCAAATGTTCTGTATTACTGTATTTATTTATAAATTTTTCTGTATTAATTCCAAAATTTTCTTATTTTTTCTGTGCAATTCTGGAGGTTGAACCCAGGATCTCTCACACATGCTAGGAAAATAATCTACTACCAAGCTATACTCCGAGTCCTCTTTTTAGATTTAATTATATTCCTAAGCCTAGCCTTGAACTTTGTGGCCCAGGCAGGCCTTGAGATGCAATCTACCTGCCTCAGCTTCTCAGATGCTAGGATTACCATACTATACCAATCTCCCTAATCAGACTTTCTTAACTAATGATCCTATAATGCCTCTTTTCCATCATTTAATTGCTAACATTTATGTACCTTTCTATTTCAGATATGTATGTTATACACAATATATGCTTTTGCTATGGTTACTTTTAAAGTATTTATTTTATTTCACTTTAAATTAAATGACTATATGTCTGGGGAAATCGGTATGTTTACATGAGTCTAGGTACCCATAGAGAATAAAGAAGTGAACTGGATACCCTGGAGATGGAGTAACAGGCATTACATAAATTTGTGAACAAGCAGGAATTGTTGAGATTGCATCAGCTTTGATAAATAGCTCCAATGCCACAAACACACAGCCTTTTGGATGATATCCTATGGCTGTGACATAAAGGCACAAAAGCTACTATTCTGTATCCATCTTGGAGGATAGGCAAAAATAGTGTTTCTATTTTGGTAAATTCTTGTAAATATAACTCTATTCCCCTAACAATATTCACAGAGGGAAAAATAAAGAGTCTCCATTCCCATTTTTCTCTTGTCTCTACCTAGTCCTTATAGAAGGAATTAGCAACCAGATTCCAGTATTTCTTTCCTCATCAAATAAGCTCAAAGGATCTTTTCTTTTCCTTTTTTTTTAAGGTAGCTTGAAGGCTTAATTGCCTTAGAAGTGTAAGTAGCAACTGCATAGACTAGTGACACGACAGTTTCATGTTATGGTTTAAGAGTCTAAACAGAACGAGACTGAATATGGCCAACAGATTGGATGTGGCTGTGAGAAGCATGAGCAGAGCAGAGAAGCAGAGGAGGGGAAGAGTGCGAGATGGAGACAAAGAGAATGGTCAAGAGAGAAAGTACAGTTACAATTGCAGGGCTATAAGGGTAATCAGCTGGGGAGAGGGAGTGGAGGGAGGAGCTGAGAAAAGTCAGGATGCCAGCAAGGACTCTGACTTGTGGAACTGGTACAAGTGATACTGAATGCTTGTGGATGTGCTAACAGGCACCACAGGTAGCCATTTGTCCTTTTCATGTGTGATAGAGGAAATGGCTTCTTTAGAAATAGGGGAATTGGCTTCAGAAGTCCCTGAGGAATCCTGGCTTTTGTCGAACTGAGAGAATTTGGGGAAATGGAGTTTCATTTGGACCTGACAGCAACCAAAGATACAAGGTGCTTAAGGAGTCAAAGATTACAATAAGAAGTAAACATGAGCAGAAAGTTCAATCTTTAAATCTATTGAGTTGAGCTAATAATGGAATAAGTAGCCAAGTATAGTCCAAAATAAAAATAAAGTGTAATGTCCTCTCTGAAAGTATTTAATAGTTGACAGGTTAGCGTTCCAGAAAACACTGTGTGGGAATATGAACAGTGTCACTACTGAAGCTGCTGTCTAATCACAGCAGTCAAATAGCGAGATAATCCAAGGAAGAGAAAATAGAAATCATGGGAAAGAAAGAACAAGTAACCTAACAGACAATTCCCTTCTCTGACCTAGAAGATTCTATTATCTTCTCTGTGTACATAATAACCTCTTTTGAAAAGCTTCATTGTATGAAATTATCTGTATCCTTTTGGTAGAAAATAGAATAAGATGGGCACAGTGCATGAGCAGCAATCCTCAGTTGTTAACCAGAAAATAAATGTGTAAAAGAAATGAGAGAGATCATTCCCAGAAGGCCTATGCAGGATTATATAAAAGACAAAGTACCTGGAATCAGTTTTGAAATGGCTTTTGATTGAGTCCAATCAGATTACCCTTCTAGCTTAGCTCCTGCCCTTTTCTTGTGCTTTCCGTCTGTAAGTCACTACATGAGCTAACTGGGTTACTTTACTCTACAGTCCTTGCCGCTCAGAGTAAATGGCACCATGATTCAACATGCAGTGTATAGGACAGTGAAAGCAAAACCATGCTTATTTCCTTGAAAATATTCAAGCACTGACATTTTAACCTATGAAACTGATAACAGAGAAATGAAATGTAACAGCAAAGAAAATAATTTTATACATTTAGTAGTGATGTATTTAATTCCTGAATAGACTGCAGTACTTAAAAAGCTTTTATTTTCTTCCTGTAACTTTGTGAAACATCTCCCTTTGAAGTGTGTTTACAATTCTCTATATCACACTAGTGTGTTCTTCCTCCCTCCTGTAGACCCAGGCTCTCTGCCCATGAGGCACCCTATTTTCCTGTGTTTTCACACTCTCACCTTCCTCCTTTCTGTTTGCCTCTTTATCTCACTATAGAATAGTTACATATCATAAATGAGGCTTTATTTTACTATTTAAATTTGAGAATTCCATGTAGTTAATTTTGATCATACCCATGCCCCCTCATCAATTCCTCCCAGACCTATGCTCACTTCACTACCCACCTGACTTATGGATTTTTCTTCTTTGTTTTCCTCTTATCTTCTTCCTTCTTTTCTTCCTGCTTCTGTACTTCTGCTTCTCCTCCTGGCCTAATACTGAGTTCTAGGTCATCCTGAGCCACATAGGGATAACTTATCTCAAAAGCAGTAAGAAAACAAAGAGGGAAGGAAGGAAAGACAGTAAATGTTGTAAGAGCCCAATTTGATCTCCCTAATTCAATTATTCTCCATTTCCCTTTCCTGCTATGTGTGTTCTAAAATACCACTTCTTTAAAAATTTCCCTACCCACTGAATCTCTCTCTCTGGTTTCCTTTCTTCTATAGGTAATCCAAGTTAAGCATACAAATCTAAATATTGGAAACTAGGATCGACATATGAGAGAGCATGCAACATTTGTCATTCTGGCTCTGAGTCATTTCACTCAGTGAGGTAGAAATTGAAAGTTTGATATTAAGTGACCAGAAGTCAAGTCAATGAACCCTCGTGATTGATAGCATTAATAAGAAAAGATATTCTCTTAGCGTAGCATATCATATATTTACTGATACACTTTAATATTTCACATTTGTGCAGTGTAAAAGGTTTATTTGCTTTAGAAACTCTCAATGCTTCACAATTGAATTTTCTACCGTAATGAATAACACTCTTTCCTCCATGTTCAAAATGAAAACAGTGGTAGAGATTGATGGTAATTAAGGGGATACTTTGTTAAAAGGGAGCGATAAAAGAAGGGAATGAGACTAAATATTGCCAGCATCCATCTCCTCCATCTTTTAATTCAAGACAAGAAGTAAACTTAAAATTACTGAACAAGAACAGATTAAAATGGGAAAACTTTAGAATGGATGTTGTGGTATAAAAACAAAGAAAACTGAGTCACTCTAAATGAAACACATAGATGACCTGAAATAGATGTTTAAGACTGTTAGTAGTAACTATCGAAAAACGGCAGAGTTTTCCAGAAGCTACGATGGAATACATAGATGATATTGTTACATTGCTTCACCCAACCTCTCCATTTTCAAGTATGTCTGCTTGAAAAGAAAAAAATAACCTTCAAATAATTTCTCTGTGAGAAAATAAGGCTTTAAGATTAAGGCAAATTTTTCTCTGGAAACAGATAAAAACAATTATTGGTGAAAAATAGCATATTAGGTAAGCTGAGATACCTTTAAATACTAAACAAAGCCATTCATACACTTGGATAGAACCCAAGCCTACATTTATATTATTTAGATCATCATTTCCAAGTTTATTGGGACATATACTTCTAGGGAAAATAGTGTTCATCTACTTAGATGATTTCTATTTTATGTTTGATGACACTGGCTAAGTAGTAATATCCAGGGGAGACAATCTAGGAATCAGAAATCTGTGACAAAGATACTTAAGCAAGTAACATGGTGATTTCACTGGGAACCAACACTGAGCAGAGCCCTTAGTTCAGTACAATATCCAATTTTTCTTAGTGTGCTTTTGTTAAAGTAGAAATTATTACAAATGCTTCTATTAAAATTAGTCTGTTATTATGAATACTTTTATCACATGTAAGGAAAGTGTTAATTACGTCATTTTACTTTACATTTGCTGTTGAATAAAAGCTAATGTATGTCTATATCTTTATAGATATATTTTAATACATTACACAAACAAGTTAGGTCCCATTATCATAGAGTGAAAGGTCTATTGACTTTTGAAATCCCTATTGTTAGAGCAATTAATTATAACTAATTATTGGAAAGAATTTGTCATTTTTTGAATCTTTGAATGGGGAATTAAAAACATCTAAGTTTAGAACACATCAGCATTAATTCTCACCTCAGCCATCTACAGTGTCTCTTGAAGATTGAGGCCAGCACTTATCTATGATTCAGCTCATGAGCTTTCTCATTCTTAACAGAGATCTTGAAACAATACTTAGATCTAGTACAGAAGCATTTGTGGCAAGGGTTATTGTCACAATCTTCTGTTTTAAAGATGTCTGAGCCCATGAGCTATTAACACAACAGTTAGAGGTTATTTCTGACTTTATTTTGATAACATATGTGATTTCTTTTGATAATATGAAATTCTATATTTCTATAAAAAGAAACAACTTATCATTATATGAATATATGTGAATATATATGAATACAACTCTATTTATTAAAATATGTAAGGAAAGATTTTAATGGAACCAATGCTTACTAGCTATGCATTTAGATATCTTTTCCTTTGAATTTTCAGAAAGAAGGGCTTTGTAATATGAAAACTATGTGTTGACCTTAATGATCTAAAACATTAACTTATCAGTAATTAATGACATAATATTTTAACTTTTTTCTAAGAATGGTGCAACGTGAGGATATAGTGAACTGGATTATTGGACAAAGTGATACAATGCAAGCATGAAGACTTACGTTTTAATCCCCAAACTCACTTCACTGCAGACATTACAGAGGCATCAATAACCCCAGTACTATGAAACAAAACAGGCAGATCTCAGGGGCTGGATGGCCAATCAGTAGAACAGATACCAGAGACTATAGGTTCAGTGACAGTCTCTGTATCAAAGAATAAGTTGGTGAGAGCTAAAAAGATGTTTGACTGTTAAAAGCTAGGTTTACAACCAAAAATATAAGAATAAATTGGTGAAGACTAGAATAGGTATCTAATGTTGACATTTGCCTCTCTGCACACATGCATAGATGAGACACTTATTCAGATACCTGCACACATACAACTACATTATTCAAACAATCATTTTTAAAGCAATACTTTTATGTGTAATACCATTTGTTTTATAGAACTATTCTCAAGTGGATGATTTGTACTGTAAAGAAAACATAAAAGAGAGAAAACCTCTTCTCATTCTCTGTTCATCCTGATGTACAGCCACACTGAAATGTTAACCTTGGCTCTTTTCACAGGCTTCAATTTACTGTTTTGTTTAGGGTAGGAGTCTCAAATTTAGTAAGACTGACTCTTTTTTATAATGAAAGGAATTACAAGAAAATGGTATCTACTCATTAAGCTCCACACAAGTAATTAGACACTTCATTATTTGATATAGTGATATGAAGATAAAATAAAGAAATAAAAGATGTGAACAAATCGTGGCTGCTAGTGCATTTATGCCGCACCACCAGTTCAAGTGCTTTTGAGTGGGTTTAGAATTTCAGAATCTGCCGGGTGGTGGTGGCACACACCTTTAATCCCAGCACTCGGGAGGCAGAGCCAGGCGGATCTCTGTGAGTTCGAGGCCAGCCTGGTCTACAGAGTGAGTTCCAGGAATGGCGCAAAGCTACACAGAGAAACCCTGTCTAAAAAACCATTAAAAAAAAAGAATTGCAGAATCTATGATTTCTGCTCATATTTACTAATAACCTGTATGGTTAACATACACATATACACCCATACATTTACACAATTAACAGACAATGAAGACCATCTAATGTACATTACTCTGACAACTATCCCTGGCTTGGAATA
The DNA here is from genome assembly GCF_903995425.1 of Onychomys torridus. NCBI lineage: Eukaryota > Metazoa > Chordata > Mammalia > Rodentia > Cricetidae > Onychomys > Onychomys torridus. Next base: position 3,994,663 of record NC_050459.1, on the reverse strand, counting down.
TTCTATTAAAGTCATTCAAAGGTTACATTTGAATCACCCATGGCCATCACAATTGCATTTGAATCAATCTTTCCAATTCTATCAAATTGTTCAGTTAGAAAATAGAATATTTCTACCCACAGTCAGACATTAGGCAGAGAGAGAGGCATTGGAGTACACAGCTCTAGATGGGAATAGAAAGCAGATAGAGTGTAATAGCCATAGGGGATGGAGGACAACAAGGCCATGTAAATCAACTAAACATGGCTTGTATGAACTCATATAAGAGACTGAAACAGCAAAAAATGAAGCCTGCCTGGGATTGCATGAGGTCCTCTGTGTATATATTATAGCTTTCAGCTTATATTTTTATGGGGCTCCTAAGTATGTAAAAAGTGGCTCTCTGACTCTTGGGCCTGCTCCCAAAGCTCTTTCCCTTCAGTTGGGTGGCCTTGTCCAACCCCAAGGTGATGGTTTTTCTTTTTTTTTATTATATTTATTTTGTTGTATTTGGTCATCATATACTAGAATCTGTTTTTTTTTTTTCTTTTTCTAATGAGAGATGGAGAAGGAATGGGTCGGAAGGGGAGGGGAGGGGAGGAAGGGACTGGGATGAGTAGAAAGAGGAGAAACTATAGTCAAGACATATTGTCTGAGAAAAGAATATATTTTCAAAACAATTTTATAATGGATTAAAAAAAGAAAAGACTCAGGGCTGAAGAGATGACTCAGAGGTTAAGAACACTGGCTGTTTTTCCAAAGGTCCTGAGTTCAATTCCCAGCACCCACATGGAGGCTCATAACCATCTGTATTGAGATCTGGCTCCCTCTTTTGGCTTATAGGGATACATGCAGACAGAACACTATATACATAATAAATAAATACATCTAAAAAAAAAAAAAGACTCTTCTGAGTCCGAACTGTGGACTTTTACATTGTCTTTTATGTGTATCAAAGCCTTATTTATACATTTTAAACTAAATATGATTAACTCATCATTTTTATTTCCAAGTTACATAACTGAAATATACTTACAATGTATATTTATTTTATTGTTATTAGCTAATCATTATAACTTTTTGTACTTGTTTACTTTTAGAAGAGTAATAAGTATTTTTTCCTATACTAGCTTGACATATTCTGTTTAACATTTATTATGACAATTATTGTGTGTATGATTTTTCTTCAGTATTTTTATGGAAAATGTAGTGAAAAAACCCAACTACATAAATATTAAAGTCATGTACATGTAAGCAACAAAATACATTCCTTACATCACAACAACTTTCTTTGAGAGCCTTTTGCAATTTTTTTGTTTTCTAAAAGAAAGTACAATCTGAAAATAATGAAAATTAGTCCTTTTGGGAAACCGTGAGTAGTTAAAAATATTAGCATGCACTTTATGAGTAGCTATTTGCCTTGCTCTGTGGAATTCTTATTTTCTATTCTAATATTTTCTTGCATAATTTTCTTTCAATTTTAATTTTTTTCTGTATGTATGCTGAAAACAAGTTGGAAAAAGTTTTTCTCCTGTTTTCAGGGAAATGTCACAATTTGGTTGTTCTGGTGGTAAACAATTTACATGCAATAGGCTTAATGGAGGCTTTTATCTTAAACAACAAATTTAGACACAACTTCAATTTAAATCTTAAATCATTCCATGGTTCCTTAAAATTCAACATAGGTTGGAAGAAACAAATTAGAACATTTTGGCAAACTTGAATCATGACTCAATTTGCAATGAACATGGACATTCTGCTGAGTTTTACTGGTGAATAACAAACTCACGTGTGACTGGCAAACAACGGAAGATAGAATGTCAACATCCTGTTTAAAATAAAAGTATTGAGGAGACTTCGATTTTCTAATATTTTAAAAACTACTTTTAGTTTTATTTTTTCCATAATAATATGATGATTCCAATGTCTTGATGGTCACAGATTCAATTTTAGGAGTGTATAAACAGACACTTACATCTGAATTGATAATTCAGGCAGACAGCTTCTAGGAGAATCTTGGTAGAAAGATGCAAACATCAGATGTGTTCATGTGATGAAGCCAAAAGACATTTGGAAAACACCCATCCAAGAAGGAATACTTCTGCCAGAGACAGCAACTCAATGTGTCAGCTAACTGAATAAGCAATGACTCAGCCACTGTGTGACTCCTCTCTAAAGCAGCAGCTCATGGTGACATGTATGCAGGAGAAAGAAAATGGGGTAATGTGCATGTCTACTTGCTTGCTCTGGGTTGTCATGGTGTTATTGGGAGCCTGTGAAAACTAAGATGAGAGGCATAGTGACCTAGAGTCATTCTGTTGCTGTGATTCAGCATTGACCCAAACTTAGGAGAAGAGAGGAATTCTTTGGTGTATCCTTCAGTGTGGTAATATTTTATTTGTGCTGAAATGTGGTGATGTTTTATTTGTGCTTTCATCAATAAAGCTTACTTGGAGATCAGAGGAAATAGCAAATCATTTTAAGTAAACAAAGAAGTTGGGCAATGGTAGCACACACCTTTAATCCTATCGCTTGACAGGCAGGATCTCTGTATGTTCAAGGCCATATTGGAAACAGAGCCAGGTATAGTGGCACATGCCTTAAAATCCAAAACTATTTAACTGTGGAGGCCTTGAGGTCTGTACAGACAGACAGGAAGTGTCAGATCTGTGTAGGAAGAGGAAGTGATGTAGCTGAACAGAGAGAGCAAGTCAGATGGCAGAACAGCAAGGCATATAGTCATGGGTAGACAGGAAGTATTGGCATTTGGAAACTGCAGAGTTGGTGAGGTAAGGTTGGCTAGTAGCTTTTTGTATTTCCATGATCTCTCTAAGGCTTTCAACCCTATATTTGGCTCCGTGTTTTTTATTTAATAAGACCATTTAGAATTTTGTCTACACTTCAGTATCGAAGACCATCATTGAAGGAAGTCAGATCAGGAACTTGAAACAGAAACCTTAGACAGAGCTTGGTTGTTGGCTCACTCTCATTATCATGCCTAGCTAACTTTCTTATACAGCCCAAGGCTGCTTTACCAGGGGATGGTGTTGCCTACAGTGGGCTGGACCCTTTTTAACAACAATCAATAAAGTCAGTCTCTCCTAGGCCTGCCCACAGATCAAACAAATGAACTGAAACCCTTTATAGGTTATTCTTAATTGTCTGTCCTGGAAGGGATATTGGAGCCTTCCTTTCCTTTTTCTTTTTTGACTTCCATGAGTGGAGCACTTTCTTCAGCTACATTTGCTGACCATGATGAATGGCTTTCCCAGAGCAAGATTGCCACCTGATTGTGCACTGAATTGAAAACTCTAAAATTGAAGAAAAATAAACTTCTCAAGTGTGTCTTCATGTGTGTGTGTGTGTGTGTGTGTGTGTGTGTGTGTGTGTGTGTTTTATATACATATATTTGTGGGTGGGCATACTCCCACATTGGGGAAGCAGACAAGGATACCTGATGTCCTGATTCATATATCATTCAACATCTCATTCCCTTGAGACAGAGTCTCTCCCAGAACCTGAAACTAAACTGAAAGCCAGAAAGCCCTTGTGACCCTTCTGTCTCTACCCTAGAGTGCTCTGAGATAACAGGGACCTTGATTGCCTTTAGAGGTTTTTGCTGATGCTGGGGATTCAAACTCAGTTCCATGTGCTTACATAGCAAGAGCTTTAACTCAGTGAATTGCCATCTCAGCAGTCCAGTTTCTCATCTTTTAAAACTGACTATCCCAGATGTTTGTTTAAGTAACACAGAGAACAAATGTAGAAAGGGTAATTTGATTAAATAAGATACTTATACAACCTTTAAATGTGAGTAGTTTCCAAGCACCTTCTGGTACATTACATAGATATTCAAACATAGATGTTAAAACTTCACCTGTGCAAATGTGATCTGGCATTTGGTAAGTGACTGATATTTTATCTGGAAGCAAAAGATTTTCTTGACAAAAGTAACAATAGAATATATATATATATATGTATATATAATTTATATAAATATATATCATTAAGGAAAACTATTACATAAGAAAAAATGTAAAGGTGAACCATGTGATTAAGTCTACAAATTATGTACCTGATGTTGCACACTTATTGTGATGTGTTTAACCACACTTGGAATTTCTGCAGCACATGTTTTCTTAAAGTATATTTTAGGATGAGAAGTCCATAGCTGATTAAAACATCCAGTGTGGAGCTTCAGTAAGCTCCATGTAATTTAAATAATATGCTGTGTTATAATGACAAATAATATATCATTTTACTGACATGTCCTTACAACATTGAATTATAATTTGAATGCATCTAAACCTGAAGTTATCACAAGCTAATGTCACTTCAGAATATTCTAGTGACTATCATGATATGAAAGAGGAGATAGCTCCCCTAACATTGACTCCACTGTATGTGGTCTTTGGAGTGTTGGTATAATGAGTATAATAAACCTGCATTCTATCTGATATGTGCTAAAGACACATAGATTTTTAATTATTATTTTCTCTGTTTAATCATATATCAAGGAAGTACCACACTTATAGTTTTCCTTTAATTTTGTTTATATTTATTGACTTATTAATTTTTTATTTTCCACAATGAATAGAAACATTATCTAGAATTTTGCAATGTAAGTTTGCCAATATGATGAATGGATATGACTGAGTTTATAACAACTAAATATGTTTTATGTAAGATAATTATATTTATGTCAGTAATACCATGATGAAATTTTTTCTAATTTGAGAAAATACATTTTATGCATGACACCATTTTCATAAAATGTTTTCCTGCGTTAGCATAATCATGAAGGTTATCCAGAAAAGTTGGAGCAAGGACATTTAAATGAATTGTTACCATCATTATTAAGAGCACAAAGGAGACTTTAAATTAAACCCAGATCTTAGGCAGAAGGATCACAACCGCAAAGCTGTACCACAGACCTTTTTCAATAGCAATAAGTAAGTAAGTAAATAAGTAAGTAAGTAAGTAAGTAAATAAATAAATAAATAAATAAATAAATAAATAAATGCTGATGAGGTATCTCAACAGGAAAGAATACTTGTTACCAACTCTGAGGACTGGAGTTTGACACATGGTAGAAGGAGAAAACCCACTACTGAAGGATGTCTCTGGCCGCTACACTCATGCATGTGCCAACAAGTATACACATCCATGCAAAGAACAACTAAATAAATATATTAATTATATATCTTAAAAATTAACCCAAGGAACTTGAATAATTAAGGTACAAATACAAGTATGTATATGCTAACATTTGTGTGAAGTATTTAAAAGTTTATAGTAAGAACCCAGGAGAGTGTACTATAAAATGATATATGTGTTTTTCTATTTCTTTTTTATAAAAGATGACAAAATACAAGCACAAAGAGATTTTTCACCTTGAAAAATATTGGTATTTTAAAATACTAATGTCAAAGATTATAAAGTGTGTTTTCAAATGGTGATGTAAATTATACTCTCTGTATTCAAAGTTGCACATGTGACTGTTACTAGACTGTGTTCTGGGGAATAACCCTTTTGTATACTGTAAAAATTTGTCACTCAAATTGGTTTAATAAACACTAATTGGTCAGTATACAGTCAGAAAGTATAGGCAAGGTGACCAGACTAATGATGGGGGCGTCAGGAGTTGCCAGGAGACACAGAGGGAGCAGGAGATGAACGTGCCATGCTTGTAAAGCTACCATCAAGTGGCAGAACATAAATAAGGATATGAGTTAACTTAAAATGTAAGAGCTAGTTAATAATAAGCCTGAACTAATGGCCAAACATGTATAATTCATATAAGTTTCTGTGTGTTTATTTGGGACCAGGCAGTCTAGGCAGGAACCTTCTGTCTACACTGTGCCATGATGCTGGATCCATTGGGACATCACAGAAACAGAAGCAGATCTTTGGCTGTTGTTACCCATCAGCTCTCAGCTTCAAGGTTCCCAGTGGTAGTAGGTTTGTTGAGTATCATTTACTGTAGAGTTTTGTCTTTGATATTTTTTCTATTGGCGTATCAATAAAACCTTCTGCTAGTGTGGGAAGTTAATTTTGTATTTAAAAGTGAAGTATTCATTGGAAAATTCTGACCTGAAAGAAAGTCCAGGTTGAAACTCTTGATAAAAGAGAAAAAGGAACCCAGATCCTGTAGGTGATGAGTGGCTGAAGCTATGTTTGTTACTGGGGACTCCCAGTTGCTTTTTATGTGTAGCCAAATATTCACGACTTCCTTTCCAATCCATGTGCTGTCACTTGTTTGTAACCAATGAAATCATGCCTTTCATTTTCTTCAACATTATCATCTGTAACATCTATGAAGTGCCCAGAAAAAGGCTATATATGATTACACTAACCTTTTTTTATTGCAAAACGAGTTATATATCTCCATGCAAAATAAGAATAAAAGGAGAAGCCAGAGAAATACTTTTCATAACACTAAATCTATGTATATTTGCATTTTCAAAATATTCTCACCTTTTTTTCAACAATTCCTATTACATCCTGAAATCAATGTTTTTAGTAGAGAGTTCATTTACACCATGTTAGTATGTTTCCTGGATGCAATAATTCTGGTGTTATTGTGACATTATGTGGTATATCTGCCCCTCTGATTTGTTTTTGTGTTCAATATTGTCTACAATGGCTTTTGTTAAACTTTACCTCCTTCTTATTCACTGGTTCAGGTTTCTGTACAAGGAGACTCCTTTCTGTTCTATCTGTAATGAGGTTTATCTGTAGCAATAACAAGGTAATCACTAATACATGTTGGAAAAGAAAATAGTAGCAAATGATTTATTCATAAGTGAGTGACTGTAACATCATATTACTTACAAAATGGTGTATTTTTAGGTTATGTGTTAAGATATGGAGGAAACAAAGCTATACATGCCAGTTATGCTCTACTGATACACTCACAGTATAATTTGCATTATAAGTATTATGTATTATTTCCATGACTACTACTGATATGTTCCTTGAGATTCACTCATGTTTTAACAAAAATGTATTTATTAAAACTGCATGTATCACTGAAAGTTTCTTCTAGACACTTGAACATACCCTCTGTTTCTTTTACCTCATTAGCCTTCGCTGTTCAGATCAGTGGCATTTTTATCCAAGGCAGAGTTCCAGCAAGCTCCTTAGAAGGGCTTGCAATGATGATCAACAAGCTCCTTCAGTCAGACTCACTCTCCACTTCTGGGTAAGGGGGTCCGACAAGGGACATCTGTGCAAGTGACAAAGTGCCTTCTGTAGTGATTATTCTGAAAGCTGTGTTCCCAAGCTGGCACATACAAGGTCCCTTGGATGAGCATCCTCAAGAACACTCACATTTCTTTGCTTCTAGCATTGTCTTCAAACAAGGTATTGTCATATGTTCAGGCTGCTGATATAATCAGTATGGTTGTACTACATTATGTTTTATTATTAAGCATGTTATACCACCCAACAAACTCCATAACAAGTCATATCTAATGATAAGTGAAAATACTCCAGTGATGTCTATCATAGACACAGCCTACTGAAGGATGAAGGCTATAAGGAGTCATTGTAATTATATTATGACAAATCTACCTGATTGCTTTTTTCCTTTAGTTTTTTTTTTTTCTCCTTTAGTTTTTTGAGGTAGGGTTTCTTTATATAACAACTTTGGATGCTCTGGAAACTACTTGGAAGACCAGGCTGGACTTGAACTCACAATGATCTGCCTTCCTCTGTTTCCCCAGTAATGGAATTAAAGACATGTGCTATCTGTACCCTGCATGGACACTCTTTCAAGCTGAAAATATCTATCAAAAACAATCTGAAACATGAGAATTATTGTTCACAAACATAAGTTGGGCAAAAGATGCATGGAGACACTGAAGTTTTAAAACCTTAGACAGTAGTGAACATCACCTTTTGTGCACATCTGTAAACTTTGCTTGAATTATATGCCACTGTGGATATAAATATACACTGTTATTGGATCAAGTCTATGGTGACAACACCTTGCCTTCATCTGAAATCTCTGACATCATAAGCCTCACAAGTATCCACAAAACTACATGGCATCTGTAAAATCTTACACTTGACTTCTTGTACACTTGTATACATGATGATCCTGTCAACATATTTTTGTGGTATGTGTAGCCAAATAAATTCTCTTACACAGCACATAGCTAAAATTTCACAACCCATCATGTGGAGAGTTGGATTTCTCATATTATATCTCTGGACATATCTAGATAAATAAAGTGTATTATTTATGTTAATTAAATTTTTCTATGTTCTTCATAACAGAAATTTTCATTAAAATGTTAAATTTTCGTTAAAATGAAAGTAGTCAATTGAGTGCCAATATCATAAAAAGGAGTCCCGAAAAAACAAAAGGATAATCACAAAATTATTATGCCAATTTCCAGTCATATGAACTTGATTGTTTTTGATTTAGCCCAAATTTCATTGCATTTCATGTATTAATGAATGAGATCTACTTTCTGAACAACTTTGTTTTGGTCAGGGTTTTCCAGGAGATCAATGACATGACTAATTTAGATCATTATTGAGTCAGCTCTGCAAAATCCAGGTCAACATTTCAAGAGAAGAATGTGTATTTGTAACATAGTACGAAGATATTTGACTGGTTAGAGTTCTGATAAACAATTTCACCACGTCTTTCTTTTGGCTAAGCATCTTGATGGAATGGCACAATTGAAGAAAGTAATAGTGCATGGCCAAGGCCTGCCACAGCAAAGAATAAATCAGAAATGATCACTCGTTGGGCTCAGTTTCTGAGAAGTTTATTTTCTTCAAACTGTTATGAACTGACAGGCAGAATGGCTTTCCTTTGAGCTGTCTGACAGGTCCCATTGAGACCAGTGAAATGGCAGCTAGGAAGTTAAATGGCAGCCTGAGGTCAGCATGGTGGCTTTTCTTTTGCTATTAAAAATGTATTTCCAAGAACTAGATGAAGAGCTTTGACACCTCCACATACACATGGAAAGAACCTGGGTTACATCCTTGTAAGAATAATATTTACAGTTTGAGTCATCAGGCTGCAGCTTGGATGTCCACCAGTGGATCTGAGAATGTTACAGCTTTGAGCAGCTTCCTTCTTAGCAGAGTGATGGCAACAAGGGTCTTAGTGTCAAATCAACCTCCTGCTGTGTGGGAAGGAAGTTACAGCAGGGCTAACACACCATGTGGATTTGGTAAGTAAGGAGTTGGCACAGGGGAAGTTCCTTCATTAAAGGAAGACAAATCATAATATAAATACATGAATGTGGGCAAGAGGAATGGTATGGAGGAAAGGGGCTGGCACAGGTGTAAAAAAATAAATAAAAGAGTAGTAGTGTAGTAGCGAGAAAAATTTGAATGCCTTAGATACATGTATAAAAATGACAAATTTAATTTAGGGGTAAATGATAAATTACATTATAATCATAAAATCTTTTAAAATACTTTTTCAAAAGTGCAAGTCCTTCTGAGTATTTTCATATTATAATTCTAACTATTTCTTATGTGATATATTAATCCATGAAATATCCTTTTTTATTGTTTTCTTTATATTTAGCTTTTGCTGTGCTTTCTATAAGCAACGTACTAGGAAGTCAACTTTAATTTAGTAGCAGTGGAGAGGCTGAACTTGCAAAATCAGAACACTTTAAAATGCTTTAGAGTGAATATTAAAGAACAGACAACACATAAGCAGCTATGACTGGAAAGAAAAGGAAACCAGCAGAGCAAGATGTGGAAGTCAGGTCAGCTGTGTCCAGATGTGTCAGGTGGAAGGTGCTAAGTGCTTCCAGGGACAGACTCTGATTCAGGGGATCCGTCCTGTAATAGTCCGGATTATCTAAAGGAACAGAAATTACAAAATATGTGTGTATACACACACACACACACACACACACACACACACACACACAAACACACACACACACAAATATATATACACTACATACACACACTAGATGGACCTCATCCTATAAGCCATTTTATATATATATATATATATATATATATATATATATATATATATGTATGTATAAGAGATGTGTTATACTATCTATATTTATCATTATTAATTATTATTATTACTATAATGGCTTACAGGCTGAGGTCTAGTTAGTCCAACAATGGTTGTCTGCTAATAGAAGTTCAAGAATCTAGTAGTTGTTCCTTCTGCAAAGTTGGATGTCTGGGCTGGTTTTCAATTCTTGAAGAACTAGGTTCTATTGCCCATTAAGGAGAGTGAGGGCAAGCAGGCAAAGAGCACCTGTTTCCTTCGTCTGCATCATTTATTTAGACTTCCCACAGAAAGTGTGGCCCTGATTAAATGTGTATCTTTCCAAAGGATACAGATTAAAGTGGATTTTCTTATTTAAAATGATTTAATTAATAAAAAAATCCAAAAATCCATCATAGGCATATAGGCACTTGGATTTTAGTTAATTTTTGATGTAGCCAAACTGACAGTCAGGAATAGTCATCACACCTCTTCTGTACCATTAAATAAAACTGTTCTGTTTTTATAGGTAACTTTTGACTTTGTGACAAAATTCTACTTAAAAAACTAGTTTGTACTTATATATTAGACAACAAAACAAAGGTTTGAGGTTTCTACATTTGTATTTAGTTTGTATATATATTTTTTCATGTTGCAATGGAGATAAGTTGGAGAGGTACTCTTGAGGCGGTTGAGGGGCCTGATAAGCAGCATCAATTTTCTAGGGATTGCTGTAAACTACAAGATTGGGGGATCCAATTTTTAAGGATTCGTACAAATCACATCTGTTTAGAATGGTGATCAAAGTTAATCAACTAAAAGGAAAGTTGGTTTTAGAGAAAGCCTGTTAAATACAATCCCATAATCAGTCTTCTGTTTATGGCCTCCAAATATCCCTTCAATTCAGGTAAATATTTTTAAGTGTCATTTTATCAGATGTATCTCAACAAAAGACAACATTATATTTGAGTCATGAGTTACATTTACTATTTAAGTAATATGACATATCTATACTGTATCAATGTTTATTTAAATATATTGACAGAACCATAAAAATTTTGGCTTAAAATTATCTTTTGTGGTTTCATTGATCTCATAATGACAGAAATTTTGATAGAATTTTGCAATTTTACAATACATGCTATTTTTAAGTATATGATAATTCTGCACTGTCTTATATCACCATTTCATTTATATACAAAATTGTCTCTCCATTAAAGTCAAAACTAACATTTTAACATTTTCTTTTCTTTTCTTTTCTTTTTTCAGTTTTTTGAGACAGGGTTTCTCTGTGTAGTTTTGGTGTCTGTCCTGGAACTCACTCTGAAGACCAGGCTGGCCTCGAACTCACAAAGATCCACTTGGCTCTGCATACTGAATGCTGGGATTAAAGGTGTGTGCCATCACTACCTGACTCATTTTAACATTTTCTAATGTTTTGAATGAGTTTGAATTTCTGGTTTTAAATGTATACATTGCATTTTTTAGGGAAAAGTATCAAAAGATCTGTGTCTCCCTATTAAAACACTCTTAAATGTTTTAATATAAATTTAAATCATAAATCATCTTAAAATTATTTCATAATATTCAATTGTTAAATATTTGAGAAAATGTATTCAGATTGTGAATTTCTTTGTAGAAGGGGTAAAGTTTCAATAACATTATTTATATGAGGGAGGAATATGGTATACTGCTGAAGGACTGTTGCTCTTGTAGCAGACTTGTATTTGGCTCCAAGCACTCATGTCAGGTGGTTTACAAATATTTCCAGTTCCAGCTCCAGAGGATCAGAAACCCTGTTCTGGCTTCATGGGCATCCACTTACCACTACACACATACACACACGCATATAAATACAAATGATTTTTTTTTAATTTTAAAAGTTTTTATAATGCTAGTTTTTGTTGGCCTTTATTTTGTCAGTAAATGAATGATGCATAATGAAACAACTGAACTCTTCAGGAAGCAAAAGCATGATTCTAACTGAATAAGATTTAAGTACATTTAACTTCTTTAAATTAATAAAGGTTACACTTACAGCAGTAGAATTTTTGGCCACAAAAATTCTCTAAAACATTGTGAATTAGTTCTTTTTGGTGAGTACAAATAAAACCCACTTATAAAGACATCAGTCAACCAAGTATGTTTTCAAGTATTTTATTCTGTTGATAAAAATGTTTTAAAAGTTGTTCTAGCCTCATCTTCCCTTATAAGAACTACAGAATATGGCATTTAAAACGTTTTAGTAACATAGACTTTTTATGACTAAGAGACATATCTGTTCCTGGCAGCAACAATCTATTTCAGAGAAGACATGGGCATTGAAGAAAATTTATATGGAGTGTGGTGGGTATTGTGTTCCCTGAAATATTGTGTGTTCCCCGAAATAAACATATCTGGGGTCAGAGAACAGACAGCCACTAGAACAGAGCCAGAAATGGTGGCTAGAAAATGGGAAGAGTAAACCATAACAGAAGTTGGGCAGTGGTGGTACACACCTTTGACCCCAGCACTTGGGAGGCAGAGCTAGCTGGATCTCTGAGTTCAAGGCCACTTTAGAAACAGCTAAGCATGGTGACCCAAGCCTTTAATCCCAGAAACATAACCTTTAACCCCAGGGAGTGGGGGCAGAAAGAGAAAAGTATATAAGGCGTGAGGGCCAGGAATTAAGGAGAAAAAAGCATGTAGTGAGTAAAGCATTCGGCTGGTTAAGCATTCAGGCTTTCGAGCACAGTTCAGCTGAGAGCCATTGGGATGAGGATTCAGAAGCTTGCAGTCTGAGGGAACAAGACCAGCTGAGGAACTGGTGAGGTGAGAAAACTGTGGCTTGTTCTGCTTCTCTGATCTTCCAGCATTCACCACAATAATCTGCCTCAGGTTTGATTTCATTAATAAGAACTTTTAAGATTCCTACTACAATGGAGTTAACTTTCATTGTGGCAAAAGTTAGCCACTGGGCAACAAAATGTCCTCGCATGGACTGCTGATAATATGCTGTATAAACTGGACATCCAGAACCCAGAGGAAAATGATCACTGAATTTTCCAAAACAACACGGCTTGGTCTTTCAGGTTCCTGTTCCATAGAGTAGACTGCCAGACATTCTGTAGGACACAAGGAGAAGTGTCTGAAAAAACTCAAGTGCTATAGGCTCAAGATGGATGCCCCAACATTGCAGATGAACTTTAGCTGACTGTCTAGCCAGACAGCTGTCTCTGTTATTCTAGATTTTCGGTGAAGACTACATAGTTATTATTTCAATTTTCCTTGATTATGATAAAAGATAAATTAGATATGAAACCTTACATTCATAAATGTAGGATAGATAGAATATTTTCTTTAATTTTACAAAATATAGATAGACTATATATTGTAAGGGTAATTCTTGCTTGATAATTGTTCATTATATATAATTTTTTAAAATTTTTTTCTTTATTATTATGTGTTTTAAATTTTATACATCAGCCATGGGTTCCCCTGTCCTCCCCCCTCCCGCCCCCACCCCCACCTACCCCTAACCCCACCCCTCCATTCCCATGTCCTCCAGGATCAAGGCACCCCTGGGGATTCATTTAAACCTGGTGGATTCAGTACAGGCAGGTCCTGTCCCCTCCTTCCAGACTGAGCAAAGTGTCCCTGTGTAAGCCCAAGGTTTCAAACAGCCAGCTCATGCACTAAGGACAGATCCTGGTCCCACAGACTGGGTGCCTCCCAAACAGATCAAGCTATTCAATGGTCTACACTTATCCGGGGGACTTGATCCAGCTGGGGGCTCCACAGCCTTTGGTTCATAATTCATGTGCTTCCATTCATTTGGGTATTTGTCCCTGTGCTTTTTGCAATCTTGGATTCAACAATTCACACTCTTGCAGACCCTCCTCTTTCTCGACAGTTGGACACCTGGAGCTCCACCTGGGGCCTGGCTGAGGATGTCTGCATCCACTTCCATCAGTTATTGAATGAGAGGTCCAAGACGATTGTTAGGGTGTTTGGCCATCTGATCACCAGACTAGGTCAGATCAGGCTTTTTCTCGATCATTGCCAGCAGACTACAGAGGATATATCATTGTGGATTTCTGGGGACCTCTCCAGCACTCTACCTATTCCTGTTCTCATGTGGTCTTCATTTATCACGGTCTGTTATTCCTCATTCTCCCTTTCTGTTCTTGATCCAGCTGGGATCTCCTGCTCCCCTAAGCTTTCTTTCCCTCCAATCTTGCCCTTCATTACTCCCACTGTAATTTTAATAGATTAAAGTTAAAACCTTCCTTTTGTTTAGACAGAAGAGGGGATGTGATGGGGGAATGTATTTCTGTATAATGCAAATATGTGTTGCTCTGGTTGGTTGATAAATATAGCCATTTGGCCTATAGCAAGATAGCTTAGAGGCAGGTGGGAAATTCAAAGAGAAAGACAGGAAAAAAGAGAGAAGAGATGCCAGCAAGCTGCCCAAGGAGCAACATGTAATGGGATGCAGGAAAATCCGTGGAACATGTGGCTATACATAGATTAATAGTTATGGGCTAATTTAAGATATAAGAGCTAGCTGGTAAAAATTTTGAGCCATAGCCATGCAGTTACAGTTAATATAAATCTCTGTGTTTATTTGGTGGACACGATTGGGAGAGATTTGTCCTGACCTCCTGTAGGCTGGGACGCAGGAAATATTCTAACTACACCAAAAGTATGTCCTTGGATTCTATCATTAAAATAACAGCTAGTCCCTCTAAATGTACATACTAAAATTTCACAGTGACCTTTTAGTAAGTTTTGCTAAGCTTCCAGGCTTCAGTTCACACACTGCATGTTCATTAATCCTCTTTATCCCTTATCTGTTGTCCCAGTGTCCCAGGATGTTAAAATGAAAGATGTATATCATATTTATTATTTAAGTAATCCATTTTAGCATTTATTTCATCTAATCAAAATTAAATAAGTTATACATATTTCTGAACATTCCTTTCAAAATATTATTTAGTTTAATGCTGGTATTTTCTAACTAGGAAGTTAGTTTATGAAATCATTAGCTAGAAACAAAATAAATTGAAAAAAACCATTTTCTACTACATTATTTCATTAGTTGATAATTTAATACATTATGTAAATTACATGGATTTTCACTTTACTATTAAGTTTGCTGAAGACCACTTTCTACTTAGGAGTCTAAAACTATTCCATTTTAAACAATTTAGTGATATTTAAATCTGAGTTAAAACAGAAACATAGGTGGCCAATGCCTAACAGTATTCTATTATTAGAATATTGTTTTTATAGCAATAATTCTGAGAAACAATGATCATTCTGAAAAATATTGCCAAATAATTCAATGTAGATATTAAAAAATTAATTAAACAAACTCTAGAGTTCAAATCAGAAACTATATAATTTATACAAAAATCTTTCACATATAATAGAAGTGTGTGTGTGTGTGTGTGTGTGTGTGTGAATAAAGGGTATTCTACAACACCAGCACTGCTTTTTCAACATTTCTGCACAGAGAACATAAGAGAGTTAGGGTTGTGATCCTTGCCTAAGGCCCTTATTGAAACAATTTATTCATTATCTGCCTACAAATGGTGAGGTATCTGAAGATAATCTTGTCAAGGTCTGGATTTGTTTCAGAGCGACTTGAGATCTGGAGATATAACTCTGAAGCTCTTCCACTTGGGAAATTCTTCCTCCCAGAAAATTAAACAGCTCAGAATGTCAAACTTTGATCTAAACTGCTCACAACATTCAGAGGCAATATCAAGGCAGTAATTTCCTTATGTTTTCATCTGCAGGTGTGAGCCTCTATAGCAAAACACAAAGAGCCCAAGACATGAAATTATTGCAGAAAATATTCTCGAGGGTACACTTTAGTAATTATCTCATTTTACTCATGGAATATATTGGAAGGATGGCTAAGGGTAAGGCAGAATTGAACTTGGTTTGAATGTTTTATGTATAGTGGATAAAATAGTTAGCAATAAAAGATGTGATTTTGTTGTGTATTTTTAATAGCTATGTATAAATTATTTCTAATTACAGAGGAAGGAATGGTGCCACGATTTCTGAAATCCATTTCAAGCTCAGCCAGCCCTAAATGAAATACTTCAGTAATCCCAAGATGCACATTTCTTCTGCATAATTTTATCACTGTGATTCAGATGTTGCTCTGAGGTTTCTGATGAAAGAGTGACATACTCGAAAAACCCTCCCTCTTCTTCCAGGTAGTAGAAAGAAAAATAACTCAACCTGGGAACAGAAAACTTTTAAGTCACAACTGTTTCTGTTCATGGGCACACCAGTCTTTTCTCCTTTGCTTTTCTCCATTCCAACACCTTCAGACACCTCTTGCTCTTTGTGTAGCCACCCCACAACAGTGCAAAGGCCTTTACAAGGTAGATGACTGTAAGCACAGTGCTCATATATCTAGAGTGTCTTCTTGTCTATATTAACACTGAGTAATAAATAGCACAAGGCAAACATGATTTCTGCAAGACGGTAATATGTTGTCTAATAACATGTTAGTATCTCCATAGGACAGTCAAAACATTCTTTGATTTGCACAAAGGTGTGACTTTTAAGTGAGACAAGTGATATTTGCTTCCTACAAAGTGGTTGAATGTCTGAGAAGATGCTGTCCACCCACCATACATATTTGCAAGAGGCAGGGAGAAAGAGGGAAAAAAATACTGAAAGTGAAGAGAGCAATAATACAGATTGATTGTTGTTTATTACTAAACAGTATCACAAATTAGCTCAAGATGAATGTATTGCCTCATACATGGGTGGGGACGAAGCCAGCACCCTTGCTCACTGTTTAACAAACTGAACTCAATGGAGAGGTTCAGAGTCACAGTAACATCTGATGTAGGCCCAAGACCTGGACCAGCTACTGCTGGAAGATAAGTCATTAGTAAAAAATGTAGAACCTACCAGTCTTCTGAGTCACTGAGAGCTGAGGAATGCCAGACTCAGAGCCTGGGGCCTGCTCATGTGACCTTTTCACTCAAGACAATGCACTTGAATAGTGCTGTTCTACAGTGGGCTACAATGGAGCACTACTGACATATATATATAACTAAAGGTAAATGTCTCTTATTGTCTCAGGATGACTCAGTCTAATGGCCAGACACAGGCACAGTGGGAGTGGAACACAGAGAAACACTTCCTTCACACTGAGTAATTCTTGTTGGAAGGGCAAATTCTGCAGACATATGAAAATGAGAGTAACTCATATCTCAATAATTGAACACACTAGTCATCAGCCAAGCTGATGAACAGAGGAAAGATTTGTAGTGGATAGCTGTTCTGTCTATGACCTCGAAGCACTGCCTCTAGAGATGCAGCAGGTAACTGCTCTACCTGCCTGTGACCTTGAAGAACAAGCCCTGGGGCTACCATTAAGATCAGAGATGGGAATAGGCAGTCTCTCTTTGCTCCTTTATGGAACTTGGATGAGGAACAGACTAAGACAGCCAGAGCAGCATGCAACTTTGACCCAGCATTCCGGAACCTGTAACAATTCTGTTCTGTCCAGTAAGTTTTTCTCCCCTACTAAATTGAATTACCCTTTAAGCAGACTCTATGAATTTCTCACTATAAAGAGTATGACTGGGTTCTAAGAGGTGAAGAAAGCAGTTTGAGACTAGTGTGAGGAGGTTGGAAAATTCTAGAAGATTTAGCTTTCTTGTCAATACACTCTAATAAATATCTTGTATATTTACATAAGAAGTAGAATAAATATTATACTAATTATACTGAATTTCAATAAAGGACTTCTAATATATAATATATTTTATTAGTCACATTTTCTTATACATGATAATCCTGCTATTGTATGACTAAAATGAATCTTTTTTGTTATTTATTATACTTGTGTTTTAATTATACACATCAGCCATGGGTTCCCCTGTCCTCCCCACTCCCATCCCTACCCCCACATTTCCCCCAGCCCCTCCCCTCCATTACCATCTCCTCCAGGGCCAAGACTCCCATGGGGATTCATTTAAACCTGGTGGATTCAGTACAGGCAAGTCCAGAAATGAAAAGGGGGACATAACAACAGACAATGAGGAAATCCAGAGAATCATCAGGTAAAATGAATCTTGATAAAAGAGAATGCAGGGGCCCATGCTGAGTATTTTTATACACCCATCAGTACTACTTTTGCTTCTACCATTTTAAGTATGATTAGCCTCAGCATCAAGTGGTCTTATTTTCTTTCTTTTTCTGGAAGTACCACAGGATAAAGTCTTTTGAGGTTGCAATGAGATCAACAAGATCACCTCTTGCACAGGAATTCATTTCCCCCTAGAAAAAGAGTTTGCAGCATTCACACAGTCAACTTAAGTGTGGCCAGACAACGACAACCACAACTGTAGGGAAATGTAGATGCAAGCAGTTTCACACACACTCAACAGGAGCAGACAGTCAACTCTGAACACGTATTGTAAATCTCCATGCTGAAACGTGGACATAATTGTGATCATTTGTCCTCAGTGTGTTCCTAACTATTTCCTTACCTGCTGTAAATAATAAGCAGCTCTAGAGGTTGCTGAAGGGAACTGTGGTTTACTATCAAGACGTTCAGGGGGAAGGGATTAGATGCTCTCATGTTCTGTAAGGATGAAATAATGAAGAAGAAAAACTGCAGCTCTTCTCATATGCCATCTCATCTAAGACTTGCTTTAAAGTCACCACAGGCATATGCTCAGCATATTGCACAAAAATGTTAGGCATTAAAAAAGGTAAAGGACCTGTCTCCCTATATAGGACAATTATGGTTAACACTTGGCAACAACAGAGAAATCTACTGAATAACACAAATACTTCAATGTATATCCTTGGAATCATAAATTATGGGCATTTTAGTGCTGCATTTACAATATGCTTTTTTAAAACTATTTTTTAATTTATTATATTTGTGTTTTAATGTTACACATCAGCCATTGGCTCCCCTGTCCTCCCTGCTCCCGCCCTGCTGCCACCTTTCCCCCACCCCCTGCCCTCCATTACCATCTCCTCCAGGGCCAAGACTCCCCTGGGGATTCATTTAATCCTGGTGGATTCAGAACAGGCAAGTCCAGTCCCCTCCTTCCAGGCTAAGCAAAGTGTCCCTGTGTAAGCCCAAGGTTTCAAAGAGCCAGCTCATGCACTGAGGACAGGTCCGGATCCCACTGCCTGGGTGCCTCCCAAACAGTTCAAGCTATTCAGTTGTCTCAATTACCCAGCCTGATCCAGCTGGGGGCTGCACAGCCTTTGGTTCATAATTGATATGCTTCTATTCATTTGACTATTTGTCCCTGTGCTTTTCCAATCTTGGTCTCAACAATTCACACTCTTACAGTCCCTCCTCTTTCTTGACAATTGGACTCCTGGAGCTCCACCTGGGGCCTGGCTGAGTATCTCTGCATCCATTTCCATCAGTTATTGGATGAGGGTTCCAGCATGACAGTTAGCGTGTTTGGCCATCTGATCACCAGACTATATCAGATCAGGCTTTTTCTCGACCATTGCCAGCAATCTACAGAGGGTATATTATTGTGGATTCCTGGGGACCTCTCCAGCACTATGCCTATTCCTGTTCTTATGTGGTCATCATTTATCATGGTCTGTTATTCCTTCTTCTCCCTTTCTGTTCTTGATCCAGCTGGGATCTCCTGCTCCCCTAAGCTTTCCTTCCCTCAAACCTTGCCCTTCATTAGTCCCACTGTCGTCCAGGTTGTTCATGTAGTTCTCATCCATTTCTCTGTCACTGGGCGATCCCTGTGTCTTTCCTAGGGTCCCGTTTTCTAGGTAGCCTCCCTAGAGGTGTGTAGCAGTCTAGTCATGTTTGTTTTACATCTAGTATCCTACTATGAGTGAGTACATACCATGTTTGTCTTTCTGAGTCTAGGTTACCTCACTCAGGATGGTTTTTTCTAGATCTGTCCATTTGCCTGCAAACCTCATGATGTCATTATTTTTTTCTGCTGAGTACTACTCCATTGTGTATATGTACCATATTTTCTTTATCTATTCTTCAGTTGAAGGGCATCTAGGTTGTTTCCATGTTCTGATTATTACAAACAATCCTGATATGAACGTAGCTGAGCAAATGCCCTTGTGGTATGATTAAGCATTCCTTGGGTATATGCCCAAGAGTGCTATTGCTGGGTCTTGGGAAAGATAGATTCCCAATTTTCTAAGGAAGTGCCATATTGATTTCCAAAGTGGCTGTACAAGCTTGCATTCCAATCAGCAGTGGAGGAGAGTTCCCCTTGCTCTACATCCTCTCCAACATAAGGTGTCTTCTGTGCTTTTGATCTTAGCCATTCTGACAGGTGTAAGGTGGTATCTCAGAGTTGTTTTGATTTGCATTTCCTGGATAATTAGGGATGTTGAGCAATTCCTTAAATGTCTTTCAGCCATTTGAACTTCCTCTGTGGAGAATTCTCTGTTTAGTTCTATATCCCATTTCTTAAATGGACTGTTGGGCATTTTGATGTCTAATTTCTTGAGTTCTTTATATATTCTGGATATCAGCCCTCTGTCAGATATGGGGTTGGTTAAGAACTTTTCCCATTCTGTAGGCTGTCACTTTGTGTTGTTGACACTGTCCTTTGCTCTACAAAAGCTTCTCAGTTTCAACAGGTCCCATTGATTTATTGTTTTTCTCAGTGTCTGTGGTACTGGTGTTATATTTGGAAAGTGCTCTGGGGTGCCAATGCGTTCAAGACCACTTTCTACTTTCTCTTCTGCTTTCAGAGTAATGGGATTTATGTTGAGGTCTTTGATCCTCTTGGAGTTGAGTTTTGGAAAATCTAAGAGAAATGGGTAATTTTCTGGATAGGTACCTCATACATAGGTTAAATCAAGAACAGATAAACCATTGAAATAGTCCAATATCCCCCAAGGAAATAGAATCAGTCATTAAAAGTCTCCCAACCAAAAAAACCCAGGGCCAGATGGTTTCACTGCAGAATTCTACCAGATCTGCAAAGAAGATGTAATACCAATATGCTTTAAATTGTTCCACACAATAGAAACAGAAGGAATATTACCAAATTCCTTCTATGAGGCTACAATTACCCTGATTCCTGATCCAAACAAAGATGCAACAGAGAAAGAGAACTACAGACCGATCTCCCTCATCAACATTGATATAAGAATACTCAATAACATACTGGCAAACAGACTCCATGAACATATCAAAACAATTATCCACCAAGATCAAGTAGGCTTCATCCCAGGGATGCAAGGGTGGTTCAACATACAAAAGTCCGTCAATGTAATACACCATAAAAAAAAAAAAAAACTCAAAGAAAAAATCCACATAATCATCTCACTAGACACACAAAAGGCATTTGACAAAATCCAACACCCCTTCATGATAAAGGTCTTGGAGCAATCAGGCATACAGGGAACATACCTAAACATAATAAAGGCAATCTACAGCAAGCCAACAGCCAAATTAAATGGAGAGAAACTCAAAGCAATACCACTAAAATCAGGAACAAGGCAAGGCTGTCCCCTCTCCCCATAATTATTCAATATAGTACTTGAAGTTCTAGCCATAGCAATAAGATAACATAAGGAGATTAAGGGGATAAAATTGGAAAGGAAGAAGTCAAACTTTCCCTATTTGCAGATGACATAGTATACATGGGTGACCCCAAAAATTCAACCAAGTTACTGATACAGCTTATAAACACCTTCAGCAACATAGCAGGATACAAGATCAACTAAAAAAAAATCAGTAGCCCTCCTCTATACAATAGACAAACAGGCTGAGAAGGAAATCGGAGATACATTACCCTTTACAATAGCCACAAATGATATAAAATACCTTGGGGTTACTCTAACTAAGCATGTGAAGGACCTATATGATAAAAACTTTCATTCCCTGAAAAAAGAAATTGAAGAAGATGTCAGAAAATGTAAAGATCTCCCATGCTCATAGATAGGCAGGATTAACAGTAAAAATGGTGATCTTACCAAAAGCAATCTACAGATTCAACACAATCCCCATCAAATTACCAACACAATTCTTCACAGATCTGGAAAGAATAATACTCAACTTCATATGGAAAAACAAAAAACCCAGGATAGCCAAAAGAATCCTGTATAATAAAACAACCTCTGGAGGCATCACAATCCCCGACCTCAAGCTGTACTATAGAGCTACCATAATAAAGACAGCTTGGTACTGGCATAAAAACTGACATGCAGACCAATGGAATCGAATTGAAGACACTGACATTAACCCGCACACCTATGAACATATAATTTTTGACAAAGAAGCCAAAAATGTACAATGGAAAATAGAAATCATCTTCAACAGATGGTGCTGGCATAACTGGATGTCAATGTGTAGAAAGCTGCAAATAGATCCATATATGTCACTGTGAACAGTATTCTTTTAAATAAGCAAACCCAGCATCATTGTTTTCCAGCATCATTTTTATTCCATTTTGTTGAATTTTTTGCTGTAATTTAAATTAATCTATCTTATGAAGCAGTGCTTTTATAGGATGGACTTGCCCTATAGACTGCCGATTTAGAAAGCATGATTTTGCCCCTTTTTTAAGGCAACCACAGAGAAAACATGACTCTGTACTGTGGTGACCACTGAACACTACCATCTATTCAACAATACCATGAGTCACAAACATAAACATGACTTATTCAAGGAGTGCTACCCTATAAATGTATTGTAGTTTAGTCAGAACCAGGTAAATATATAAAAGTTTTAAAATAATACCAGGAAAGTCACACCCAAATATTCATCAAACTTACCAGACTGAGGAACCTCTGTAACATATTCAACTGGAAGGAAGCTGTCTTAAAAACTGTGATGACAATGGACCCATCATCTGACCACCTGGTGTATGTATCATAGGGACTGGCAGGTAGAGATTTCATAGTTGTCCCAGGGACTTTTGCTAATTTTGGCTCCCCACTGTTGGCATGGCTGACATGAATTGCAATCAGATCATTTTCAGCTAATTTATCAAGTTCTATCATTCATTCATCTGACTATTCATCCATCTGGATCATGTGTTAGATTTCTCCTCTATGGAATTTAAAGTCTTGTACTTTTCTGTCTCTGTTCAACTCAACCCTGATACTGAGCTCAAATATGTGACCCTGCATGTTGACCAGGAACACATACCTCCAGTAGATCATCATAAGGGTTGTGGGAATAAAATAATCATACTTGTTTTCATCCCATTGGCTTCCCATTTTTGCCTCTCAGGGAGGCCTCTTTGGAAGCACTGTCTTCTGATGCAGCCTCTTATAATACTTTGCAGCCATTCTGAAGGACACACACACACACACACACACACACACATATAGATATAGATATAGATAGATGATAGTAGATAAATTTACATATAACATATAATGTGTAATGTAAGAACTTATAATAATGATAGTGAATGGAATAATATATTGTGTTTTCTTCATCTAGTTATAACTACCTCTCCACCTCCTTACAGGTTCCAAGTAAGTTATGTACATTCTTTCCTTAGTCTATTGTGTTTGATAGATTCTGTCAGTGTGTCAATATTTTCAATTCACCAACGTAAATTTATAGAGTGGTATCCTTCCTATCCCCAGGAATTTACTACTCTGTGCTACATGAATGCTGCTAGACAGACACAGTTCCATTTCCTCCTAGGTGCTCAGTCATCATTCCAACCTCAAAATGGGCCCTGTAAATAGAATATCTTAGGGCAAGTACAATCTGAAGAAAACCCACAGTTTTACACAGTGTGGGGTATTTTAGAGCAGGGCATAAATCTCAACTTTATTTATATTCTATTGAGCAAAACAAACCAAATAGAAGACTGAAAGACAAGTAAACTCTCCTTGCAAGTGCCACAAGCACACTGTGTGGTAATGTATTACATTGTCCATCTTTGGAACTGTAGTGAAGTCTATTATGTCTATTTCATCTTAGTTCACAGGCCTCCTATGTGTAAAATGTGTAGTTACCTCCAGCATAGGCTGAACACAGTTCTTTGGGTCTTCCTTGGTGTTACTCATAGTGAAAGTAATCTTGTGATTCAGTGAGAGGCAAGATACCTTTGGGAACTTCAGTAGCAGCAGCATCTATGTCATACAAATGGGTTCTTCCTTCACCTGTTACATGTTTTTCCTCACTTGACTGTATTGTTCTCACAAACCAAATATTGAAACAATTCATCCTGAAGTCCAGCATCAAAATTCACACAGCATTACCTGCCTCATATCTTAATAGTCAAAGAAAGCAAAGTCACAAAGTCACAGAATTGCATATGTAAAGTGCTAGGACTAATAATGTTTCTCTCTTGGTAGAATGCTTATCTAAAATGCCCAAAGAACTTTCAATCTCCAAACCATTTAAACTAGACATGGTGATGCAAGTTTGGATTCCCAGCACTTGGAAGTGAAGGGAGGAAGTTCAGAAGTTCAAGCCACTATACAGAGAGTTGGCACATTCCTGAGCTGATCTGCAGGAAAGGTTTCATTTGTAGTTATGAAGCAATAAAGGCAGCTGATGAAGAGGCAGGAGCACAGATTCTTCCAAACAACCACCCCTATGGCCAACTCCTATGATTTCAATCCTTCCTTACAAAAACAAACACTCATTCAGACAAAAGCCATGTCTCATTGTTCAGAAGCTTCACAAAGCAGGCTGCAGGGGTGACTTTTTCCACTCCTCAATTACCTTTACTCCTGTGAAAATGCTTCCCACTACATGAGAACAATGCTGTTGTTTTGACACCAAAAGTTCATGTGATAGTTCATTTTAACAGTAAATTTACCATAATCTAGAATCTCTTGAGAAAGGAGTCTCAGTGAAAACTTATCTAGATCAGGTTGGAAGTAGACCTGTCTGTGAAGAGTTATTTTGTTTATATGAATTAAGGTGGGAAGTCATTCCCTGGCCAAGAAATTCTAAACTCTTAAATGTTTTGAGTAGAGAATGTGAGCTAAATGGCATCATGTATACATTGATTCTCTCTTGACTTTTGATTAAGGATCTGATTATTGCTTAATGTCATAGCATTTTGACTCCCCACAATGATGGACTATAACTTGAAAATATAAGCTAAAATAAATCCTTCCTTCTTAAGTCCCCCTTTAAAGGTTTTTCCATCACAGCATCAGAAATGAAACTTAGAACCAAAAAAAAAACTTATGCACATACTCATGGTGATTATTGTCTTAAGGAAGATCATAGTCTATGACTATTGCAACATTCCTGTGTTTTATGCTGTGTCTTGTTGAAATGATATGTGATTAGTCTTAGGAGGTACACTTTCATGTGATTTGTCTGATTTATTTCATTTGATTTTCTTATTTATTTGGTCCTTAGACCTTACATACACCAAGGAAGCTCACTCCCATTAAGCCATACCCTCAACTGTAATATTATATATAGCTATTTTTATAGCACCATGTTTTATTATATATCTGCAATATAAGCATTAGGTGAGTGGATCAGAAATGATACTGTCTGTGTCACAGGAAAAATAAAAGGTATAGTATAAACATCTCAATATCATAAACACAAGGTAAAAGATTGTGTGTCAGGACATGGTGAAATGGGAATATCTATGTTACCTGATCCTTCATAAGAAGCAAAACAAAGGATTATAGACAAAAGGATGAAGAATAGAAATAAATGTTGAATGTTTGATACATTTACACAGAGTTCTCAATATATTTTCTTTCATTACACTTCTCTAAACTGTGGGCTCCTGTCATAGAGGTGTTGATCAGTTGATCAATTTGTATTATTTCTATTAGACTTGTTGTTTGTTGATATGATTACATATTAAGTTCAGTACATAACTTACCAAATAAGACTTTTGGGTGCACACACACACACACACACACACACACACACACACACACACACATACACCTCCATACATATACACTAAGTGTAGGGAAGAGACATCAGAACAATTTAATAATTACTCAAATCAACATTACAAGTCAGTAAAGTTTCTAAAAGCTTGTGAGTTCACCTCAGCTACTTCTGTAATACAAACCGTGTCTTCTGAAATATATCAGAAATATACATAGGTGCTTCTTTTAACCGAAATTAGTGTACATGAAATATCAAATGTGTATTGCTATCACATAGCAGTTACCAGCCATGTGGGAACAAGTGCTTCCATCAGAAAGTGATAGAAAACAGCATGGACACTTGTATGAGCTTGACACACCAGCACTTGGCTTATGCGAATCACATCTGAAGAGGAATATTTTGGCAGATTTTTCTCTATGTCACTAAAAGCACACTAAGTAATAAAGTCCATTCTATTTTGTTAAAAGTTATTGCTGATTTGTGGTGAGAGACTGTGGGAAGAGACTGATGCCAAAGGATATCAGCTATGTGTCCCATTCATACTTCAATGATTTGTGAACATCTTGAAAACCTGGAGTGGTCATAGCAGCAAAGTGGCTGAATTTCAATCATAGCAATGTGCAAAAATTAAATCATGATATTTTATTACAGGAGATCAACATGTGTCCTTCCTTGTAATCTTCCAAGTGAACTTGATGGGAGGTTTTCAGTGATTTCTCACATTAATAGTGTTTCAACATCATAACTGATTCAAGTAAAGTAAACAAAGAAGCTGGGCCTGAAACATGACTTCAGATTTCAGGGCATGGTGGATTTGACTCCTCATAGTGAGGCCCTTTCTTTTACCCCTATGCCCTTTTCTTGATATTCTTTCCCCTTTAATCAGAATTTTCTTATTAATATTTATGTGCATATCATGTGTATTTGTATGGGCACATGGTTATTGATTCCTGATGAGGCCAGAAAAGGTTGTAGGATTCCATGCAGCAAGGGGTATTTCTTTATGATCAGGTGTCTGTAGGTGTGGGGAACTGAACTTAGATCCTCTGGAATCACAGGTACTCTTAACTGCTGACTCATCTCTACAAACCCTTCCTTACAATTTAAAACAAAACAAAACCAGCAAACAAACAAACAAACAAAATCCAACTGCTTTCCTCAGTATAATCACAGAAAATATACTGAGAGTATAGTTTCTTTTGTCTGGTCCTCTGACCTTCAAAGTGTCTATTTGTTTTGTATTTCTCTTCTCTAGAAATTTCTCTATGTGAAGAAAGTCTTTTTTTGTCCATGAGAGCATGCTTTTTGCTCCAACAAACTAATAAGAAACCTTCTTTGGCTACTAGGCTGGAAACCATTTTTGACTTAACATTCTGTGTTATTTCAATCTCACAGCTCTTAACTTTTCCTAATTCTGAAGCATGGCTGACCCATACAAGACAACAATTTGCAATATATCCCTCTTTGTAGTAATTTTAGTTGTTTCTTAAAATGTTATTCAGTACCAAATGGTCAACACTGAAAACATATATAAAAATAACATTATTCATCTTAGAAGATTGTATGTATATATGTATATAAACATAAATGTAGGTAACAACAATTAATGAAAAAGAGGACAATGATTCAATAAAGAACAAAGAAGGGTTTACGGAAGGCTTTTGAGGGAGAAAGAGGAATTATTAATTATTTTATAATCTCAAACATAAAAAGATAGGCATATTACCCCCAAATACTAAACTGTTCATTGTTCATATATGAAAACACAGGGCCTGGAGAGATCGCCCAGATCTTCATAGAATTTCCTTCACTTCCAGTGGTCCTAGCTGAGTTCTATAACACCAGCTTCAATGAATCTGATTTAATTATAACTTATTTTGCATACTCTTTCCTTTTTTGGATGGCTTTGATTTGTTTGTTTGGTTTATTTTTGTCTAACTGATTAGATTCTGATTTCCAAAACCACATAAAATAAAAATGTGAGCTGGCAGCCTGTTTCTATCCCTGACCTTAAAGAAAGATTTTCAGATTTCCACTGTTGAATATTGTCTTAGCTATGGTCCTGCCACATGTTTCTTTTACTGTATTGATACACTTTTCTTGAAAATGTAAATACTGGGTTATTTTTTATCATGAATTATTACTGAATTTTCTGTCATGTTCTTTTTATACATCTCTTGTGATTGTTGTGCATTTATTTATTCTTTCAGTAAAAGTGATTTGCCTTTGTAGAACTATTTGGAAGAATCTTATTTATAATATCATTAAAAATAAGAAAGCACAATGTATAAACAAGGTCTATATGAGGTGGGGGGTGGTAAAAGCCCCATAAAAAATTCAACCTTGAGTCCATTTAGTAGAATCCCAAATTTAGGGCCACTCCCTGGCCAAAGGATAAAACTGTTACTTCTTTCTCAGTGGCTTGGTATTCTGTTATTCCTAGACATTCAATTCTTGGGCAAGACAGAGAAAAAGTTTAGTCATTCTCTAGCCTGTGGATCATTGACATTCTTGTTACAAGTTTTCCAGTGTCCCCAGAGAACATATATCTATCTAGATACTTATTACAATTTTATACTTTGTAACTGGGAGTATGATGCTCCTAAATCTAGTGGTCATGGACAATCAAGCTTTTTTGCTTCATGTAGCACATACACTGTAATTAAGATCAGTATTTCCAAAGCTGAACTGGTCCTTTTTGGATGTGCATATTATTAGCTGAATTTATAGAGAACATTGGCTATAGGCCAGGTAACATAGATTTGAAACCCATAAATTAATGATATTAAATCAAATTATTGAAAGTGTAATTTAAAATCAAATGCAGAGGTACAAGGATGAGATATTTCAGCAATCTTGTGACACCTTTGCACTGTGATTGTCATAAAACACAGACCTAAAAAGCACACTCATGTCAGGCTGTTCTGCCAAGGGCTTGGGGCAGCACAGTGACTTTACATTCTATTGCAGTAATGAGAGGGCACACAGCTTGGTGAGAGGTGAGAAGGCTGTGGCACTGAGTAAATTTATGATAGGATGAAACATAATTTTGAGGATCTAATTTCCCATTATGACCAAATAATATTATTTGCACAATATTTTAAATACAATTTGTTTGATTCAATTTATTTCTCAGCATAAAATTTGCTCTTTTGTAAACATAAATATGCATCAGTCATCAGTGTTGTAGATGAGTAGTTGTCTGACATATTCGCTTACTGTCTATGAGTATGATTTCTGTCTTACAGAAACAGAACTTATAGCTTCCAATTACAAAGAATTTCCAAATCAGGGGCCTTCAGGGTATGCAAAGTTAATTAATCTTTAATTCACTCCAAGTGATGAACATCTTTCCATATTAGGATCATAAGAGCAGAATATTGCCTATTTAGTTTGGATACACAATAATAGTAACTTGTTCATTCAATGCAGAAAAATTCTCACTGGAATAAATAAAAAAAGCAACATGATCCTTAGAGACTCTAGGGAACCACAGTCTACCATAAAATATAGACACATAGTCTTCTATCGGTTTGTATATTGAAATGCATCCACAGAGACTTGTTTCAAACCCTTAGAGAGTTCTGAAGATAATTTATTATAATAAGTAATTATTGACTGTCCAATTAAAGTGAAAAACTCTGGAAAATTTTCTTCACTTAGATAATAAATATAAATCTTCATTTATGAGGTTTATCTGTCATCCATATACATTCCATATATTGTAGTAATTTTCACATGGACTGAAATATAATTATAAATGGGAGTTCAAATGTAGTTCAAATAAAGTTAGGCCATTGTGGAAGTGATATAAAAAGCAGATAAAATAATAGATGGTAATCACAGTATTTGCAGACTGTTATTTCAATTCTTTAGTTTTGATATTGAGCTGAAAATGCATCAATTTGTATAAGGCACAATGTCTCAGTTTGCATTGAGGCTTCATTATTAAGCATGCTAACAAAGAGATCATCTTTCTGGACTGTGTTTGTCAAAATGTTTTCTGGGACTATTTCATGGTAGGACTGCTAAGAGGACATTTATTGAGACTATTTGGGAGCAAGAAGAGGGATAGTGAAGGAAAACCGCCACAGCTTTCTAAGTGAGGCTACTCACCACTTGGATCAGAGGACATACATGAAATATATGAACACTAAATGCTCAGAAATTGCCTAAACTAAAAACCTTGTTGTATGAAGAAAAGAAGGGAAGACCTGAGAGGATTATTGGATGTATGACTATTCAATATGTTAATGGTAGATGTGGAAAGATGGCTGAAGTTCCCAACTCAAGTACTATAACATTTCAGGAATCACTAAATAGGACATATGGGATATACCACAGAAATAAACAAGTTTTATAGTGTACATCTGGTGAAGCAGATTCGCCTTTACACCTTCACTTCGCTATTGATATTTGGGGTTCAGGTTACTTTAATGTGCCTGTACTATAGTAGCTCCCAGGTTGTTCCATATAAAGGAAGCTCATGGGTGTCAGTGTTTAATTTTACAGCCATGGTAACCTTAGCCTAATCAAAGAGGTCAGTGTTTTGCTATGCTCATTAAAGGTACCATTCAGTTGAGCCATAAAACCTTAAAACTGCCTCTACTAGAAATAATTGTGGAGGGAATGAAAAGAAGGAAATTTTCATTAAAAATAAATATCCCAACTTCTAAATCAGCAATAAATACATAATAAGATATGATGAGTTGGACAAAATTTTTCCATATTAATTTGAAATAGGAACCAAGGATTAACTAATGTGTGAAGGCATATATGTGAACATAAGTGTGTATGTATGCTCACCTGTGCTAAAAATTTTTATTCTGAATTTTCATCATTATTAGATCAAATAAGTGAGTTACTGGTTATTGTATCATAATTGCCACTTTAGCAGAATCAAAAATCACCAGGGAAATGGACCTCTGGACATGCCTGCTGGGGGACTATCTTGATTACATTAACTAATGTAGGAAAACCTGTCTTAAGTGTGCGAAGGGCCATTCCCTTAGCAGAGGACCCTGAACTATATAAAGTGAAGAGAGGGAGCTAAGTGCTAACATGAATTTATTACTCTCTGCTTTCCAACTATGGATGTGATATATCGAGCTGCCTTCAGGTCCTGATGCCTTGATTTCCCTGAAGTGACGGACTATATTCTTGAACTGTGAGTTAGAGTATTCAGTTTTCTATGTTACTTTATCATTATATTTTACCACAGCAAAGGAAAACAAACTTAAACAAGCTAAAATGTACATGTATACTTTATTGAGCATAAGGTTTTGCATTTTTACATTTCAAAGAAGTAAAGCAGTTTTGAAACTTCAGCCTTGCTATGTAAGAGTCAGTGCACTTAAGTACATAAAACGCAGGATAGCAGGGAAAATACCAGCCACCGATACATGATCTCAATTCCAGAAGGCACAAAGTTAATTGTTCAGGTTCAAGTGTGTTTCCAAAATTATATTTACTAACCCCAACTTTCTAATTCTCCAAATCCTTGTGCTGTTTTGCACTGCTCATACACTTTAAAATTCACTGACTACTTTGAGAAGGTTTAGTTCATATATTTCATCCCCAAACTCAACTTACTACATGGCTTTTTACAAATGAGCAATTGCACTGAACACAGAAGAATGTGGTCTTCTTAGGCAGACTGAAGTTTTTGTCTGTTCTGACAACTTCTCCGAGTGCTTCCTCATTCTTATGATGGGTGTGCTTCTGTGATGACTGGTGAGGTTCTACTGTGTTTTACTATTCAGTCATCCTCCCCATTGACGGAACAGTCAAGAGCAGTAAATATTTTGAAGCAACTTTCAAACTGTATTGGTCTAGTCAGAAACATACACTGATATTGAGTCTTTTAAGGAAAGCCAGGAAGAGGTTATATACATTGCAGTAACTTGGGATCTCAAGAGTCACAACCATGCTGTTAGGAACACAGATGATTATAGCTGTGTGCTCTACAAAATAAGAATTTATTAATAATAAATCACACACTATTTTGATTTTGTGGGGTATAGTTTTCCAATTTGTCCTGATTAACCTTAGTAACTGACCATTGGCAAAGGAAGGCTCTTTTATTTTATATTCATTACTGATATTAATTCTTAACTCACCCATTACATAGCACACAGTGATTCATTTTATCTGTGTATCTGTCAGTCTCAAAGCCAGTTAAGGGATGACAAACTAGCTTTAAGTTCACTGTGGAGTTTCCTGAGTGCTAAGAGGCTTTTTGGAAGACAGAGGCAAAGAGATGATTGAGATGCATGAAAAAGCCACTTCAACTCTTAGACAACCCAGCTGCAGAACTTCTGGAGGAACGGAGCTGAGCTGCAGGAGCTGGCTGCTGGGTTGCAGGATTACACTGAACCTTACGCTTTAGTTGAGCTGCAGAGGCAAGGTGCAAGAGTGAGTCTTGGAAAAACAAACAAGCAGATGACGAATTGCAAGTGGATGAAGCCACATCATGAGTGGAGACCAGGCTGAGCTGAAACAACCGGGGCAGTCAGGAGCTTTCTGTCTGCCGGTTCCTTAGCACACACAGTTTAGTGGGATGACAGATCAATGCATACCGCTGCCTTCACCATGTTGGGTGTTCTACTCTTTATGGGGTTCAGATGAAGGGATTCCGATAAGGGGGTGCAGATTAAAGGTGCAGATAAGGACGTTCCAGCAAGGGGTTTGGGTGAGGATGCTTCATCCTTCCTCAGTCTACTGTACTATGTAAGTCTTAGTCTGGTTTTTTTATAACAGTTTTAATGTGCATGTTGTACTCAATGTGTTCACATCCTAGATGACACATATAGAGTGTTACCTTTAACATCTGGGAGTCAATTTTTTTTTGCAGTCATCATCATGTTTGGTGCTGGACAGGTAGTAGTGTTCACATGTATACCAAGGTTCAGATCCGTTCTTCCCTTGCATTCACATTCAAAAAGAGCAGGATCATGTTTGTAAAATGGCTCCGTCAGGGCAAGGCATAGTATGAAAAGACACTGTTTTATGCAACACATTGTTTTAGACCTTGCCTCAAAACCAGGCATCTAAAGAAAAGCCAAAAGCCTTTACCATTTCACTAGCATTTCAATGTTGTAGTGTGATGCTTCATAACTGGCTAATGTGTCCCCTCTCCCTGCAAAGGTACACTGGGGGAAAGAGAAATGCATTATAATGATGATCTGGACAGAAAGACTCTGGTCGAATGGTACCAGGAATGTCATGTGGAGCGTGTGTGAGCTTGGGGGAAATAAGGCACAAAGAGGGCAACTAGCTGCGGGAGCTTCTCTCCGAAGTGTGTACTCTGAAGCAAATTTCCAAGCTTCCCTTGGCTTCCATAACCTTGGTTGTTTAATATCTTCTCTGTTTGGGTCATTCATTCATTCACTCATGCATCCATGCCTTCTCTTCTTGTAGGCAACATTCATGTCTTGCACATATTATCAAAATAATATCCTGATTCTCTTCCCTTATTTAATTGTTTCCTGCAGTGAATTCTCAGCAGTGGACTCAGAAATTTCTTTTAAAATTGACAAAATATGTTTCCCTCTGATGAGTCTTTGAGTGGCTTCTCGGCTCTCTTGGTGTACAAACAAAAAACAATTCAATGACTTTCTAGACCCTTGAAGTCAATCTCCTCTCACTGTCCTCCTGGAACAAAACTTGATCTATTTCCTGTTGGTGCTGTTCTGCAGACCCACAGCTAGCACTTACTCAGTGCCTTTTGAGTGACATACTTGTTTTCAAAAATGTCTTCCCAAAGATAACCCATTGCCTCATTGGTCATCATTCTTTAATTATTGATGCCCTAATTATCTGAATAGTTTGTCTGATAAATTTTATCATATATTCCATTCCCTAGGACCCATTTACCAACTTTATTTTTCTATCATATTTATACAATCACCCACATTCATACATACATAAGCACACAAATGCACACACAAGTGCAGTTACACACACACACAAGTTCAGTGGTATGAATCAAATCCAAAACATTATACAAATTAGACAAATGTACTACCACCACAAAGCTACATCTTCAGCCCTCATAATTTTGCATGCCTGTTTCTTATTTGTATCACACATAATTTAAAACGTTTGAAGACAGCAATATATTTCTTTTACAACTGTGCATTTCTCATCTACAACATTTCTTGCATCAGTCACAAGTTGTTTTTTAAAAGTATAGTATTGTTATCATTGGTCATTAATTAGCTAAACCTTCTAAAAGCACAGGCTTTAATTTTATAATTAGAGTGTTGATATTTGTGCAAAGCAAATTTAACAAAAGATGTTTGTCTCATTCAAGCCTAATCTCAATATTAACTTCACTAGTTACAGACATGGAAACTGATGCTGCCTCTGGTTCCTACCTGGCAGACAGCTTGTTTTATGGAATTTTATTATAAATTGATAATGTATGAAAACTATCACAGATACTGAACTAACCCTAGCAACTTAGAAATAATCCAAGATTACTCACCTAATTCTTACAGAATAATCAGTAAGCCTCTATCATGATTCATGTTTGAATATACAAATTGCATTATGCTATACAAAGAATAAAATTGAATCCTTGTCTTAGAGAAACAGCATGCTATATTGTAAATTTAAGAGCAAAGATGAGAACATGGAAAAAATGGAAATGTAAGATTTAGACATTTGGTTGATTTGGTAAAGCATTCCTCCAAGTTCTCGTGCTGCTCTGGATCTCCCTGAGGTGGGAAGCATGCCTTTGTAGTGCTAGTCAAACCCATATACATCCTGACTTCTGTAGGCTAACAGATGACAGCACCAGATGAAATGTTATATTTAAAGACAGCTATTAAGAGTTCATGTTCATGCCATAAATGGACACAGGTGATTTGCATGATGATGATGATGATGACGATGATAATAATAATTATAAATAATGGCATGCCAAACTCTAAAGAATAAGATAAAATGGGAGAAAATTATTTGTAAAGGTCATAGAGAGAAGATGTCTATAGGAGATATTTACTTCTTTCTGGGAGATTATCACAATTAATTTTGGGCATACTTCTTGGGTAAATCATAAACACTTAGCCTGTATGTGTTTATGTAATTCTTCTATAGGAAAATTGCCTCAAAGAATCCTACAAGGGAAGGGACCACAGTGTTGAATTCATTGTGCAAGAAATATTAAAAAATAATATGAATATGTTTTCCACAAGAGTCCTGTGTTCATTATTTTCAAGTTTTAGTGTCTCTGTGAATCCAGTATACAGTTTGTGTATCCATATATGAAATTATGCAAAAGCAATATGAATCCAATATCTAGAGAGTAACTTTATCCTGTTCATGCTGAAAGTAAATAAGAAGAAACACTCCTTTGTTAATGAATTCCCTGGGACCTCTCTGAAATCACTGGGTCTTTAGACATGAAGTTGAAGATTGTTGTTGAGTCTTGCTTCATCTAACAGTGAGGAAAGAAGATGATGTAATGCCCTGGGATCTTTTTCACTCATAGTGCCCTGTGCCCTCTATCCCAGGTGTTCCAAAGGACAGATGGAATCAAGGGCAGAAGGGTGAATCACTCTGGCCCTTCAGTAGCTTTGGAGCAGATTCCACACAAGGCAGGCCAAGGTGATTCTAACCTGAGATAGTCAGCACAACAAGGGGTCATTAGTGAAGTATAGACTTCCAGTCTCAAACCTGGACTATGATTTGTAAAATGTTCACTGTGTCTGAGTTCATGCAAATGCTTAACCACTCAATCTAGTATACAGATTTGAAATTGTATGCAATCCACATGAGGCAAGGAATCACACACACACACACACACACAAAACAAACAAACAAACAAACAAGCAAACCTGTTAAGTAAAGAGTCTTGGATAATCCAAATCCATTGTTTTAAAAGTCATATTCTGGCAAACTGCATATAAAATAATAAAAAAATGTGGTATATGGACACCAGACACAAGCACACACACACACACACACACACACACACACACACACACACACACATTCTGTATGTCACATGTATGTAGGTATGGACATTGCTTGTAATACTACTATAATCTCCAGTTTTGAGAAAACATCTTTTACTTTGTTATTTATTTATTTATTTTGTCCTGGATGATACTAATTGCTGTCTGTGTTTACAAAATATTTAAAACATGGTTTTATCTCTTCGCTCCACTTGTTCAAGAACTCTGTGTCTCTACTTTATACAGCTGAGTTTGTGTGCCTGCTCAGGAAGCCAGGGACAGCCTTTCCCATAGCGTTATTCATCAGCCTCTTATGCAACAAATTAACCTTGGCATGTTGGGATCAAAGAGGAAGAAATGTACTTGTTTAAATAATAAAACATTATACTTCAGTCACATCATCATTCATATTTGATGTATGAAATAAATATGACATGTACAGATTTCATTTATAATTTGATTTAATTCAGAATTCAGTTTAGAAATTCTTATTCTGGCAAAAAGATCATTTTTACAGTTGACTTAAAGCTTTATAATGGCTTTAGAATTTTTCTGTGCCATATGAATGAAATTGTTCCTGAACAATGTATTTTATATCTGACTCCAATAGTGTTTTCACTGGGGGGTTAATCTTGGGGTGCAGACCATAGGACAGTACTGTAACCATGGCTGCCTGGTCATTTCATTAATACAATTCTCCAAATTGACTTTAAGAGAGAAGTTTTCCCTTAAAGTTGGGGTTCATTATACCAAATTTAGCATCTGGGGAATTTTATTGTGTTCAAAGAGAGGACATTTTATTGTTTCTTCTGTTTCATCTTGCTTCATTCA
Source organism: Onychomys torridus (assembly GCF_903995425.1). Lineage (NCBI taxonomy): Eukaryota > Metazoa > Chordata > Mammalia > Rodentia > Cricetidae > Onychomys > Onychomys torridus. Next base: position 3,958,065 of record NC_050459.1, on the reverse strand, counting down.
TCTGTTTTAGGATTATTGTTTACTCTTTCTCTGTTTTTAGATGTATGTGTTTAACAGAAATGAGAAACAATGAAGGAAGATAATTTTAGAATTAGGAATGAGTAAAAAAGTCTCAAAACAAGGCTACTTTTTAAAAGCAAAACAGCTTCCCAGTAGGAAGACATATTCCACTATTCAATACCTTTACATTTTCCCAATCAATACTTCTGTGTGAAAAGAAAGTGGGACTTTAGATTGAATTAAATTTGTTCCTGTTTCTTACTCTTGATAAGTTCACAGAAACATGCCATTTAAAATCAAAATTAAGAACAAATTCAGAGGTGACTATCTTGCAAACCCTTTCCCATGTACCTCTGGGAGCTTCATCATGGGCTGACTACTTGATAGTGATTTATAATATGAGGAAGAAACACAGAAGATTTGATGAAAAAAATACAGAACAAGAAACCATGCTACCTTGTGTTTCCAGCCTGTATGGAGCAAATACCAAATTGTTTCCACATAGACTCTTGCAATGCATGTAAAATAGAGTGTTGATATAACTAGCGAGCAAAAAATGTCCTTTCTTTATATGTTTGGCTATACTTTGAACAGTGTATATATTTGAGGAGAATAATACGAATTTGGATCATGACACAGAAACACTTAATTACCCAATTTCGGAAAATAAAATAATATACATACATACACCCCTCCCCCCCACATATATATAATTGGACCTAGATTCATTGAGCACTGTTGGGTCTTCCATCAATTACTGCTTTAAGCTGACTGTAGATGCTACTACTAATGACATGTGATACTGGCTCAGTTAAACTTGAATCTCTCCAGGCATTTGTGTGAAAATCTGTTCTCTGGAACCCAACAAACACAGCAAACTCAGAGAAATTCTCCAAGGTCATGCAATAAACTCCTTGAGATAATAGTTAAAACCAAACTGATACAGGGTTTGCTTTGCAAAGCATTCCTTGGGCACATTCTCAAAATTGAATATTCTTCACCTAAGAGTATAAGATCAGTCCTCACCATGCCATTCTTTCATAGAGCTCTGTTAAGAAATAAGAGATTTCCCCAGTATATGATACGAGGTAGACACTATGTGGCTGTGGTATTATCTTAATTTTAGAATAAAATTGAAAACATTTATTAATATTGATAAAGTATGTAAGCAAATTAAATACAATGATTAATAAATAAATGAGTCATAATTTTAAAAATAGTTCAAGCCTGTGTAATTCCAGTAAGGGTAAAAAGTCTATGTATCTTCAGTAATGCTAAGTTGTATATACCCTCTCAATTTTGTACCTTCTTTGAAACACTGCTATCATTAGCATTGCTATCAGAATTCTGTTTGTATCTTCAGCCATGAGTCATAAAGAATGACATTACTCTTGACCTAACTCTTCTAGGATGGAAAGTTTTAAGTTACATATCTTGTTGGTTTTTTTGTAAATGGAAGTTTTCCTGTGTCCTGCCTTGCCCACAGTAGCTTATAAAATTGCGGCGAGCTCCTCGACCAGCGAGGAAGAACGACCACCATTCGAGGATTCTTCTCAGATCACACTTTATTGGAGCGCCTCTTGGTTGAGGGGGAGCGGGAGGTGAGGGGCCCCAAGAACCAAAAGGCAGCTGCTTATATAGGGAACCAAGCAAACGGGTCAATCTATGATTGGATCCCACCAGAATGCAAGCACGGGGAGCCACGGGATAGGCTGAGGACATAAGGCCAAATTACCATATATGCGCATGCGCAAGCATCGAGGCGCGCAGCCCAGCAAGCACAGCCAAATATGGAGTTGTTTACAGCAAATCTGTCAGGAAGTCGGTGCCATCTTAGAATGGTGACTCCCTACATCTCCCCCCTCTTTATTAATTAAGCAACAGGAGAGAGTAGAGGTCCGATCTCTGATAAGACCTTCAAGTACCCTTTTTTCAGAGATGGGATATTGGTACTGACCCATATGCAATCGGACTTGCTCTCCTCGAAGGAAGGAAAACGTCCTACTCTCCAAGTGCAGTGCACGAGCCTGGCATCCTGTGCCCAATACAAATACTTCACCCAATCAGGTCCCCACCTCATGATGTGTTGACCGATCGAAGGTGAGTAAACAAGATAATGGTCCACATACCTTCCCGAGTGCAATGGACTAACTAGTCCTAGGGGTGCAAAGGCTATGTGAACTTATCATTTGTTCTTTAAGGCAGAAAGCCAGATCTGAGGGGAGGAGCCACACTCCAGAGCGGCTAATGCCTGAGTGATAATGACCTTGTCCTTTTAGTACGTGCTTGCAAACCGCAGACCAACCACAGACAAAGCACACACCCTCCAAGACAGCATGCCAAAAATATACTCCTTAAACAGGGAAAGGGCAGAAGAAATCCAGGAAGTTAATCCCTCCGCCAGTCCAGTGTCCACCTGGGTCGAGTTCACCGTGACGATAGCCACCCTCAGTTGTTCCATCAGGTTGTCGAATTCTCCCATCCAATTGCCTAAAAGATAACTGGACAACTGTTTAGACAGATTTACAGCACGGGTAAAGTTTTCATACTGGATACTAGTCACACACAACCCAGCATAATTCTATTGACAGCCGAGCTGGGCAATCTGCCAAAGGGTGTCAATTTGCGCTTATTGGCCGCAGCCTCTTCATTAGCAAACTCAAATCAGGAAGGCCTTCCAATCTAAGTATTGGCCTGGGCTCAAGCACGCACGTGCAAGCCCGCTCCAATCATTGGGTGTCATGCAGTACCTGTTTAAGGCCTCCACCTGGGCTACAGTGAAAGAAGCTGTGATCCCGTAGGTCCGCACAGACTCAGCCAAGGATTTTATTACCTTAAAATATAAAGGCTCATGATACCGCTGTCCCTGTGGATCCTGGAATACTGGACAGGCTAGGTGTAACTCAGTTCTTACTGTCTGACCATTCTCTACCGCTTCACTGTAACGCTGATCCTCAAGACAGTCTCTTACCAATTCCCAGACTGGTCTTACCCCACTCTTAAGTGTCCCTTGTTCAAAAGCAAAATCTAGATCCTTTCCCAATTTCTCCCAGGAGGATATCGTGAGGCTTCCAGAAATGGCAAACTATGGGACAAGGATGTCACATTCCTGCAAAAATCTCTCTAAGGTACTCTTCTTTAGTTTTAATTTTTTTGAATACAGTAGCTCGTTAAGAGCCAGAAAAATTGGGTGCGATGAAGAAGCGCCCATGTCTAAACTTTTCAACCTTTTAAACAATGTTTCACTTTCACTCTTGGTAACCTTTTAAACAATGTTTCACTTTTACTCTCTCTTTGCCTACCGAGAAGAGCAAAAACCTCCTAGCTTTCACTTTCACTTTTGGCTCGTCCTGCTCTCTGTCTGCAGAGACGAGCAAAAACCTCCCAGCTTTTGCCGCAGGTTTCCAATTCACCCGGGAATTCCTTTAGCCCTGCTTTTTTCGCAGGTTCCCAATTTGCCTGGGATTTCCTTTAACCCTGCTTTTGTCGCAGGTTCCCAATTTGCCTGGGATTTCCTTTAACCCCGCTTTTGTCGCGGGTTCCCAATTAACCTGGGATTTCCTTTAACCCCGCTTTTGTCGCGGGTTCCCAATTAACCTGGGATTTCGCCGCTCCGTGTGTTGAGTTCTGAATCCCCTTCGACCCCTCACCCGGTGTCCGAGTTTCCCGGTGTCCGAGTTTCCCGGGTGTCCGAGTTTCCCGGTGTCCGAGTTTCCCGGGTTTCGGCACCAGCTGCGGCGAGCTCCTCGACCAGCAAGGAAGAACGACCACCATTCGAGGATTCTTCTCAGATCACACTTTATTGGAGCACTTCTTGGTTGAGGGAGAGCGGGAGGTGAGGGGCCCCAAGAACCAAAAGGCAGCTGCTTATATAGGGAACCAAGCAAACGGGTCAATCTATGATTGGATCCCACCAGAATACAAGCACGGGGAGCCACGGGATAGGCTGAGGACATAAGGCCAAATTACCATATACGCGCATGCGCAAGAGTCGAGGCGCGCAGCCCAGCAAGCACAGCCAAATATGGAGTTGTTTACAGCAAAGCTGTCAGGAAGTCGGTGCCATCTTAGAATGGTGACTCCCTACATAAAATAATCACTCAGAGGCTTAATATTAATCACAGACTATTTGGTCTATGGCTCAGGTTTCTTGCTAGCTAGCTCTTACAATTTAACTCAACCCATTTCTATTAATCTATGCTTTGTCATGCAGTTTTGTGGCATTACCTGTTTGCTCACATTTTGCTTCTGGCAACAGCTTGGAGTGTCTCCTCTGACTCTGCCTTTTTTCTCTGTCTCTCTTGGATTTCCCACTGGGCTTCATTCTGCCCTGCCATAGGTAAATTCAACTTCATTTATTAACCAATAGGAGCAACCCATATTCACAGCATACAGAAGATATCTCACAGCACTTCCACATTTCTGTCTAATAAAACAGGAAGGTTTTAATTTTAACATAGTAAAATTACATATAACAAAACAGGTATAGAGCAATAATTACAGTTACAATACTCAGTCTATTTGTATTTGGCAAAATTAAAGAAAATAGTCTATCCTCTATTCTATTTTTGTGAGTCTAAATTTCATATCTAACTTATCTTTTATCATGACTAAGGAAAATTATAACTATCTAGTCTTCAACTCCATCAAAGACCCCAGAAAACAGGAACCTGAAGGAACATTCCACCTTGTTTTCAGCAAAATTCAGTGGTCAGGCCACATTCCTATGGGACCTTCATGTCCAGTTTATACAACATATAGTCAAGCAGTCCAAGCAAGAGCAGGTTCTTGCCAAAATGGCTAGATTTGTCAAGAAGATAGATTCCATATGGAATCTTTGATACCCATTTTCCCCTTTGAAGTAAATTGGTGCTGCTAGGAGCAGACATGTCTCACTGTCCAGAAAAGTCTAATTTTTAAAAACATTTTAAATTTCATATTCTGTAGGTCTTTGAAGTGTTTGAAGATTACCTACCTAATTGAAATATGTCTATGTATAATTAGGAAACTTAACTAATATAATGAGTTTTATTATCATAGATAACTGATTATTGTGTATTTCTTAATTATACATTACAATTTTAAATGAGTTGTATAAACATAATACCTTAATCAAGAGTAGAAATATACATACAGTATGACAAAATTAACTTTAAATTTGTATCAGTAAACCAAAATCTGTACCAATGTAAAAGATTTTGAGATTAACAGTTGTATTTTTGGATTAAAGTAGATTCAATAATCTACCCTTTTTATCACTTTTATATCATATCCCCATTGGGGATTGACTGTGACCATTAATTATCAACCCTTTTTAAATAAAAACAAGCATTTATAAATAATATTTTGGGTATTTGGTCACACCTTTTCATTCTGCTTCCTGCTGATTGGGAGTGCTGGCAGTCTTACGGATATACTGAGAAATTTTAGAATTATTGTTAAATCTTGGCTGTAGTAGTCTGTGAGGCTGCATCTTCTCAGCCAATTGCCTTGAAGATGTATTACATGTTGGATTATCTGGGCTATGGTACCCTTTGGAGACCTCTCAGGAGATCTTCCTTGATGGAACCATATTAACCTGGAAGGAATCCATAACTTTTCATCTTCTGTGGAAATAAAAGCAGAACCTCTTTTCCAAAGCAACATATTCTTAGACCCAAATTTATATGTATTTAACTTTGTAATTCCCACAATCAAATATCTCTCTGTAGTTAGCACATTAACAGTCAAAAACTTCAAAGAAAACACACTAATATACATAATCCAGACTCTCTGTTTATTTTCCATCTTTACACGGCATATCTATTATATATTATTTTAAGACTTAATTTTATTTTTATGAATATATATATATATATATATATATATATATATATCCTTTTTCTTCTCTATCTCAAGCCTACATATCTTCTTTTTAAACAGACTGTAACGCGTTTAGAGGTTTTTTGTTTTGTTTTATTTCATCTGAATCTGTCTTCATTGTGTATCTATAATCATTTTCTGACCAGGAGAGTTTTTAAATGTTACACTGCATGGCTAGAATAAAAGTGCAGCCTTGGCTACTGGCTCTGCCCCATTTGGCTTTTCAACATGACACAGGTATTAGTGAGTCACACTTACCTCCCCATTTAGGGAAGCAGTATTAAGTAGCATGGAATTGTGTTTTCAGGCCCACATGTGCTCCTAAGCCTGCAAGAAGCAGCTGGGAGAAGCCTCTCTGTATCACAGCCTGTGAAAGACAAAGGGGGTCTGCAATGTTACCACTGAAGGCCATGGGGTGGGGGGTGGGAGGCACACATCTCTGTACCACGTCGGCCGTGAGTGACATGAACAAGGAGGTCACTCTTGGCTCTGTTCTAGAATTTCTTCTTAAGCTTTCTCAGATTTCAGGTGGGAAGTCTTGCCACCAGATCTGGGTACCAATTGTAGCAGTTACTATCTCTCTCATATCTTAGGTAAGAGTAAATTAGGTACTAGATTCAGATTCTTCAGGATAGGACTGCTTTTGGTATAATCTCTGTAATTTATCATTTACATATGAACTGAGCATTTAGCATGTTTCTTACTTCACAACATTCTTGTTGTTTGTATTTTCATTTTTATTTATGTTATTACCCTTTATTTCTCAGGGAAAATATTTTATAATTATTTATTGTATATAGTTTGTATTAGGCTTAGAACCTTCTTATTCAGACAAAAAAGGAAAATGTAGTGGTATTAGCTCTGCCCATGACCTTGGACTATATGGCCTGTAAGAGGCTGTGCTTCTTACCTTCATATGTGACCTCTTAGAAGGAAAGGGAGAGGGGTCACATTCTTCTTCTTGTCATGATCACTCCCAGACAGAACAGAGGATGCCGTCAGTTGTTTACTCAATTCTGTATTCATGAGTGTATTTCCCCAATTTATATCTTAATAAATATCAATTATTCATTAAATAGGCTCATGTGGATTGATCTTAACAGATTTTTTAAAATATTTCTTTTATTTTTTGAAATTGTAAGTACATAATTTCCTACTTCCCTTTCTGCCATGGAAATGCTCCCCTAAAATCCTCATTGCCCTTTTTTAAATCCAAGGCCTCTTTGTTCATTAATTGTTTTATGTATACAATTATGTATATATAAATGTATCTCTCTCTATATATGTATATATATATATATATATATATATATATATATATATATATACATGAAAAATGGAGTTTTTAGTTTAGATTTAATTCATAGTGCTTTGATAAATTTTTTCCCAATAATAATTTCTTCAAGTGAAATGCCATTCTTTTTGTTCACTATTCTCCCTTAGTTTTATGACTGGGCCTTTAAAAATCAGCATTAACTTTAATGTAGTGATTATAACTTGGAGTAGATTTAACATATATCTGTGAAAGTGCTATAGAGATATGAATTACATCACTCTTAAAGGAAATGAGCTTTATTAGCAGGGTTGAATGGCCTCAGTCCTTCCATCGTCCTTCTCTTCGAGGTCTATGATTTAAATTGTTTCCTAATTAGCTCATGTGTTGTTTTCATTGTCTAACTCTTTTACATGGAAGATGGCCAGCAGCACATCTCACATGAAACCAAATGGAAATCAGGTTTCTTTTCTTATCCACTTTTTTCTTAAGGGGATCAATGAATGTCTAAATGTCTGAGTCTTAGTTTAAAATAATATTTATTCCCAGAATTTTGTGTATATAACCTGTTGTGAAAATGTTTGTGCCTATCTTAATGTTCAACTCCCCATTTTCATAAAAAGGCTTGGGCAAAGATTTTGGGATGCCCAGATTCAAGGAGACTAACATATCCAGGCATATATACACATATTCAGTGACAGTTCACTTCACTTGGTCATTTTTTTTCTACTATGTCACATTTCACCCAAGTCAGAAATAGTAAAAGGAGAAACTGTCCTTATGTTAAAGTTCATTTGTTCTGAGTGTCAAACAGAGTTTTAAGTACTGGGATTCCCACCTTTAATTCTGCCAGGGCAATCAGCACTAACGAAAAACACGATACTCAATTCAGTGTGTTCTGACACTTAGCATTTGAGACTTGAAAACTTTAGTTCTGCCTAATATTCTCGTGATGCTCTCTGGTAAGGGGGCTTGGGGACCCCCACTTCATTTCAGACCCAAGTATGTTTGTCCCCAAGTGTTCTCCATGACCCTCTGTCCTGGTAAATTCCCTATAATTAGAGTACTAAACGTTTCAAACAGCAATGGGTGTTACAATTATTGTCTCTGATAATACCTGGGAACCATTTCCAGGAGATATTATTATTGTTTATCCTATGGTATAAAAATGCCTGCTGTGGGAATAAGAATTTAACAGTGGAAGGAAACTCTCCACCAGGAATTCTTGATGACTGCTTCAGCATGGCTTCCCCAGTCTGTTCCTGATGGACACTATAAGCTATTGTTTGGTGAGGTTACACATATAACCAAACTCCCCAACACACACTAAAAATGATCTGCTGTGGGAACATCATCATCAGACAGCAAGGGTTTATGAGAGGTGGAGTTTAACACTCTTCTGAAGTCAAGTGCCTTTACAGAAGAGGTACCCTCTAATTAGCACAGTAGCAATGTGCTTTATCACAAACTCTGACTTTATGCAAAAGTTCAAATAGCCTCTTCCCACATAGTCTCCATCAAACTCATTCACCCACAGCTGTTTCCAACTTTGTCAAGCACCTTCTCATCACCAAACCTTTCCAGTCCTTCAGAAGTCAACCAAAATTTATTCTCATTTTCAGAAACCTCACACATAGATCTCAGAAGAAACTGCCAGAGAGCTATATCCCCAAGCATAATTAGATGTCTGGAAATTGCTTCAGCAAACACAGAGGTGGGAGGTGGATATAACTGAAACAAAAGCAACCATGAGCCAAAAATTATTGAAACTGGCTGAATATTATACAGGATTTGAAGCTCTATTGTCTCCCTCACCATCTACACATATGTACTGATGTAAGTTTAAAGATATTATTAGACATTAATGTAAAGTTCTATCATGGTGTTTATGTGAGTATTCATAAACACCAAAGCATGACAACTAATTTCCACCTTGTGGATTTTATTTCATTTTATTATTTTTTAATGTCAGCTATAACCCTTCAGAGATAATAAAATAAGGTAAAATAATAACTTTAATATCCAGTCTGGCTAGTCTGGTTAAAATTTCATTTTAATAGCTCACTAAAAGTTGAGATACGTATGAACAATTTTCTTTATTATCTTGTTTTTTTTATTTAAGAGAAGAAAAAAAGAAAAAGAAAGTAAGGTGAATGATCACTGCTTCCCTAAGAAGACTGGAAAGGTCAACACGTTCTGCTCCTACAGAACTTCACACACCTCAGCCTCACTACAGGGCAGCATAGATTCCACGGCAGTTGTAAACTTCCCACAGAATATCAGTCCCTAGGGATTTTCCCTCGTGTTTTATGAATAAGATTACAAACATGTTACAACCAATACTAATATGAGTTTCTCTTTATCCTTCACTTACTCCTTGGTATTTGATACTGAAACTTCTGAAACTTTGTTTTTAGGAAGATAAGAAGGTATGAATGACTAATTTATTTTATTTTGCAGTGTTTCGGTAGCATTCTAAAATGTAGGTGGATCAGGAGCTGGATTCCATTTTTTTTTATTCTATAGTAGAAATTATGTTCCAGATAAATACAAAGACTTCTGTGTTTGATCCTAAATGTTTATGTCTCAACTCTTCTGATCTGTCTTTCTACTGTTACTCGTTACAGAGCAGTCTGTCCAGGAGCATGCTTCTGTAGTCTCTTACCAGCATGATAAGAGTCAACAGAGGGCACTACAGAAAACAAACATTTTACAGAATATTTACAACCATCTAAGCACAAGCCAGTGCTTTGCTTTGTGTGGAAGTGGGGACAATGATCTTAGCCAAAGTACTGTGACTTCCTACACAGCACATATGTCACAAAAGCAATACATGTCTCAGAATTCCTCAAGGAATTTTACGGCTGTGATGGTATGACGCTTCAACAAGTAAAGGCAACTGCCATCAATTGCAACAACTGGAGTTCAATACTATATGACACAAAGTGAGAACCAGTCCCTCTAACCTACTCTCCTCCCTCCTTCGCCCCCTCTGTCTCTCTTTCTCTCTCTCACACACACACAAATTAATAATTAAAAAAATAAAACTTGAATGTTGTTCATTGACTCATTTGTTTGGATGTCTCATGAAGCCGTTGCTTATCAATTTTGATAACATATTTCTGTATATTCCTTAGAATTCTAGGAACTATGTCAAGGTAAAAATAATTCAAGTTAATTTAAAGTAATGGTAGGAGTGAATAGGGCAAGCAAATGGCTGTTGACATTTATAATTCCAATTTTTAGTGGTGACATATTTAAAAGAGTCTATTGTATTTACAGCTGTGAGATTTCATCTTTACAATCCTCTCATTATGGGTATTATAGGGACTTTCAAAGTTAAGATATCCTCAGTGTTAGACCTCTTCTTATTATTACTAATAACTTTCTTTGCTAGTTGGAGCTTATGAAATTCTTTCAGTTTAAATAGATTTTAATGTGTATGGTGAACTGACTTGTATTTTGAAAAAGCTAATGGAATTAAGTTAGAGACTGACAAGCAGGAATGGGATAGTAGATAATTATTCTGCCTTTAAAATCTTTATTATATTATTAAATTTCTAAATTAATTGCTGGGTACCTCCTTTCCTTCAGAAAACAGGTAGTATTGAGGAAAAACAATGGCCGAAGAAAAGACAAGACCCTCTGATGAATCTGAAACATACCCAAAGAAAGGGCAGGGGATTGCACACTCCTTAAATATTTTAGCAGTTGAATTGAATTTTTCACAGCTAGTATAAAAAGGAAAATCCAGCAACCATTAAATTAGTTTGCCTGCCTTCACGATAATTTAAAGACCAGCTTTTGCTTCATAATGGAGAAATGAGGAATTTGGGCCAACAATATTTCTTTCAACCCTTTTCAATCAAGATGACATGAAGCAGACCCACCACTTTCTAATTCTCTGTGTAGTTCTGCCAAAATTGGGCAGCTGTGCTGTAGATATCAAGTCGGGATTTTAGATATTGGTCCTGCACGTTGGAAGCTGAGAACAGTGGAAAGAGCCTGCCCTTTGGATTCAGATCAACCAGCTGTGTGATCATGAACAGATCATTGGATTCAGCTGAGCTCAGTGTTTCTGAGGACTAAGCAAGAACCTCTAGGCAAAAAATCTGGAATAAGTCTAGGAAGCAGCATGGTTTTCATGGGAGAGTCTCACATTTGGAATCAGAACAACTTAGGGAAACTTCTGTTTTCTGTCTCCTACACAGCCCCATTATTAGCTTTACCACATGATTCTGTAGTTGACAAACAATGAAAGCTTTCTAAGCCATATATATGTGTTTTATGTGTAAAGTGGAGACAATGATATCTTCTTAATTGGATTGGAAACAGGAGACAATTAAAAGCACCTGTAAAGGTGAATGGCACAATGTGCCATTTATTTTCTCATGCTTTCATCATTTTAAAGAGAAATATGCTAATTTTTTTCATGAAGCTGTCTCCCTTTTCTTCTATGAGCAATTACCAAAGCGTATATATTCACACACGCGCACACACACACACACACACACACACACTTTATTGCCTTATAATTCTCTGTGGCAGAAATCTGAAATGAGTCCTACCAAAGTAATTCAAGGCCTGAGCTGGTGTGGTCTCTGGGAAGATGACCTGTTTGTCCTTTCAGATGTCAAGAGTTTACTGCTGCTTACCTATGGCCTCATTCCCCAGTTTCCAAGCTTTTAACAATTGCCCCAGTCTCCTCACCCTGTCATCAGTATGAGTGTCCTGTTTCCTGTTCTGATCTTTAAGACCATGCCATTGAAATTTCCTCACTGGACTGGGTAATGAATCAGAGCTTTGACATATCAAATCCATCTAACCAGCCTCTACAATTCCATCTAATCCATATTCCTCTTTTGTGTATGTGTATGTGTGTATGTGTGTGTGTGTGTGTGTGTGTGTGTGTGTGTGTGTGTGTAAGCTGATACGTTATGATGTTTAGAGAAAAGAATTTTGGCAGCATTATAGAGTTATTATTCTATGTGACACACAATGAGAAAAGATTAGGAGATTTCTTATTGAGAAAGGGCTTCTGAGTTTCCCTATACAGAAGGGTTTTATAAGATTGGAGATGAAAAACACCATTAGCCAATAGGAGAAGCCATATGATGGAGGCATAGGACATAGCGGGTATTGTGGCAAGTTGTAGAAATGCCTGAGGTCTGATAAACTTAGACAGGATGCATAATATCTACATCCATTGACAATATATTGTTGACAGATGGAGAATGAGCTTTTGAGATAGGATAGCAGTGTTTCATTCAAGGAGATGAGATAATAATATGTGAGCAAAATAAAGGCAAATGCGCATCCTGGCAACAATTGGAGTTGGAAGTACTTGGAAGAGGTTGACACATTTGGAATCTATTACAGTAGATCAAACAGAACAGGGTCAGAAGGTAGGAACTGGACTAGGCATTGTGTCTGAATTATATCATAGCAAGACACAGAAAGGAGGAAAAATTCTAGGACACAAGTGATAATTTTCATTTGTATGATCACATACAATATGGGAATAAAAGAGGAGGAACACATTTTGAAAGCAGAAGTGAAGAAAGTTTAAAAATAGCGTGTAAAATTAGACCAAACAAAACAAATGTAACAAACAAACATAAAGCATGCTGGGTCTGGTGGCTCTGATCTAGGAACACAATAATGCACCAGTATAACTTTGGAATCCTTTCTTCAATCATCTTATGACAGATACTCTGATGAACTGCTTATTTGAATTAAGTCCATGCCTTATCATATCATTCCAAAGTTAGACACCTAATCAGACCAGCCTTCTGTGGTATTGTGTTCCCAAAAATATTGTACAGGCTAATAAACTTATCTGGGGTCAGAGAACAGGATGGCCACAATATTAAACATGAGAATAGGCAGTGGTAGCACATGCCTTTAATCCTAGCATTTCAGAGACAGAAATACCTCTAGATCTCTGAGTTCAAGGCCACATTAGAAACAGCCAGGCATGGTGTCACATGCCTTTCATCCCAGGGAGTGATGGCAGAAAGTAGAAAGATTTATAAGGCATGAAAACCAGAAACTAGAAGCATTTCTCTAGTTAAGCATTTGGCTGGTTAAGCTTTTAGGCTTTGGAGCAGCACAGTTCAGCTGAAATCCATTGTGGATGAGGACTCAGGCATCCAGTCTGAGGAAACAAGACCAGCTGAGGAACTGGTGAGGTGAGGTAGCTTTGGCTCTTTCTTTATTTACCACAATAACTGGCCTCAGGTTTGATCTTATTAATAAGACCTGTTAAGATTCCTGCTACAGGCTTCATCCCAACAAATTCACTTAATGTAATTTCTAGACCTATGTAACTATATGTAAGGCATTTAGCTTAATATAAGAACCCCATTTTAGCAATTCAACATAAAAATTCCCTTCTGGTGAATAAATAAAATGTCAATTCTCAGGAAAGAAAAACATAAAGTTAGGTCCTTCATATCTTAGCTACTATACTTCTCTGTCATTCTAGGACACAAGAATAAGATGCAGAATAAAAGAAGTCGGCTGATTGTTTATATTATTGTGCCACTGACAGCAAGTACCCCATGGGTACCACTGGTACGTATTTCTGTTTATTATTTTGAATGAACATTTATAAATAAACCATCTAGAACAAATCATCTGATTTTCATTTATAACATCATTTCATATGGGGCAGCAGGATAAGTGTGGTTGCAAAAGGCCATGGTGAAAAGTCACCAGTTTGTGTTGGAGGCCATGTTTAAATATGAATAGTTTAACCTAGAAGGAACAAGTGATTCCTATCATTGATGTGCATGAAGAAAGTATGAAATATGGTCAGTCAGAAAAAGAAATACTTGAAGACTACATTTCCTGTCTTTATAGACTTTTAAACATTGTTTATACTTGTGATACATTCCCATCCATCCACATTGCAAAAAGAGGAAACGAAAAATAATGGAAGTGTTTTTCCTAAATAACATCTGAGCAGCACACAGGGCAGAAGCATGATGCCTGACTGACAAGCTCATCCTTCTTGATAACTATATGCAGCTTTGTAATGGAAGTACATGGGGCACCCAAGCCCATGCTATCAAATATTTTAACATGGTAGGCCATTTAAACCATTTGCCTCTCTGGTGTTACTTTAGAAGCCTCATTTAGTTTCAGATTTAATAAATGTCTCAGGAAAATCAAAGACCTGAAACTGAGAAGCTGGGGAATTGCTTAGCTCATGCTACTGCAAGTGTTTAGGGAACAGCTAATGAGCTAATTTCTATTCATTTTAGAAGCATGTGTACATTATTAATTGGCAAATGAATTCTTCTAAAATTTTTCCTGGTTTATATCTTGATTTATCTTGTATTTAGCACTTTTCTTTAATTGATAATTTAATATTTAATAACAATACACAATAATGCAGAGATATAATGAAGTCACAACTCTAAGTTATCAAAGAATCTTTATCGTCTGAGTTGGAAAGGCTTCAAAATATTGTATTTATAATAAACTTGGGAAATATAATAATTACATGATGACATATTATCTGAAAATGACTGAAGATATATAGAAATAAATTATGTTATTTATTGTCCTCCCAAATTATAACATTAATTATTAAAATATTAATATTTGAATATTAACATCAAAAGAATTTTAAGATTATAGTTACTATCAGCCTAAATCAACTTGAAAATTCTTAGTCTTTGCAAAATATGAGTTATAGTTATGAAATTTCTATTGATTAAAAATGAGCATATGTGAGGCTGGAGAGATAGATCAGTGGTTAAGAGCACACAATATTCTTACAGAGAACCAGAGTTGAGTGTCTAGAATACACATCAAGTGACTCACAAACACCTGTAACCTCAGTTACACACAGAATATGTACACACAAATACCCTTGGAATTAAGGACCTTTTTCAAAAAAAAAGTTGGAAAATAATGGAAATAAACACCTAATACTGACTCCTGGTCTCCACATGTGCATGTATAACCATTCACATTTGTTCATGTGCAAACATACATATATGCACACACAGAGAGAAATATACATTGTAACATTCAAATAAAGTTAATCATTTATCATTATTCTGAAATATGCAGATGTAGCTATCAAGGTGAAACTCTACATCAAGTTGGCTATAATGAGTGAGATGTCCTATTTCCTATAACTGAAAATGAATGAAGAAAAGCCAATAAGTCAATTTTTCATGAAATTTTATGTACCCTGATACTGTGTGGTCTTGTGCAGGTAATCATGGCTGCTATAAATTTATGAGGATGATATCCATGTCATTTCCAAAAAAGAGTATTTTATAGCACTAATTCTGCTATTACATATTCTTTCTGTCTCTTCTTAAGTGATGAGCTTGGGGAGGGGAGGTTCATATAGATGATCTGGTTAGGGATAAGCACTTGTGTTATTATTCTTATCATTTTGGTCAAATATATATCTCTTTGTTGACTGTTTCTCATGGAATAAAGAAGTTTCTCTGACTAAGATGGAGATCAGCTCAGATATCTAGCAAGAAGCATAAATATTTAGAAGGCGCTGTTTAGCAGAGCCACAATAGCAGGTTCTACCATATGACCTATGACCTATGACCTATGACTTGCTCCACCCTGGGTTTTTGACGATGACTATTATCCCAGAGATGATGTTCCCTCCTGTGGAGCATGTAACAGCCTTGGCACTATTGGACCAGTAAGAACAACTTACCTAGCAGGTAGATATTGTAGCATGCTATGGGTGTCACCATCAAGGTGTTTCTCCTAGCAGTCTGGAATAACACCTTCCAGCACTAAGGAAACTAGCCTCCAGGGAGGAGGCTTTCTTGTCTTATTGTGTCTGATTGAAATTGTGTTCTCTATGTCAAGCAGTTAAAGGGTGTGGTGCCTCCAGCATTAAGAGTCTTACCATTTAATTATGGTGGACACCAACGGCAATGGCAAGAACCTGCATGACTTTGGAGACATCTGAGCTATTCCAGATGCCCCATGCCTTACACTTCAGTTTTCATTTATTGACTTATATAGTCAGGGGCAATATGCTCTACCATATCAGCTGATCCTGGTGGAACTCACTTTCAAATTTGACTTGAAAGCAGTTTACCAACAAGTGGGTTTTGATGATACTTTCTCATTCATCGTCCATTTCAGTTGATTCTCTCAGCACCTCTTCCATTACTCCAGCCACCAACTTTCATCCTTGCTAAGTTCTTAAACCTTCAGTATTCATATGTTCTTTCTCTCTCTGTGTGTTCTACTGTCCTTCCACTACTTTAAAAGTTGAGGTATGATCTAATGGGCTTCCAAATGAGTTTTCATATCCACTTCCTTTTGGTTAGCACTTCCCATTATCTATAGACTTTTCCCATACTCCTTGGCCCAGGAGAGCTTCAACTTTTCATATGTTACATCTCTATTTTCATTTTACATATATTATACCCCTCCTTCATTATAATGTCTCCCACCTAAGAAGAGTCCCTTTCTAATTTCCCCTCCTTTATTATTATGTGCCCCAAACAAGGTCCCTTCCTAGTTTTGTGGGTTCTACTTTTGTTTCAAGTTAAAAAGACAAAACAATCTCCCAGACAAAGAAAGAAAAAGAATAAAAATAAACTAGAACTTGTATATAGGAAAGAACAAGTAGCCGTTGTGTTTCTTCACCTGTTAACACACTCAATATATTCTTTACAGATCCACCCAGTTACCTGAAGTTTTCATTATTTATAGCTTAATAATATTCTTTTGTATATATTATTACAACTTTGTTTTAATTTATCTGTTGATGAATATTGAGGTTGATTCAATGTTCTAGTTGTTTGGAATGGAATATCAATGTCCGTGGATGTACATATGTCTCTCTAGTAGAGTATAATCTCATTGGGCATATGCCATGGGATGGTCACATGGTCTTTCTATTTCTAGTTTTTTGAGAAACTTCCAAGCTGATTTACAAAGTATAAGGCAGAATTTTTAAAGGTGCTATTTTGCTTTTCCCTTTTTTAAAACTCCTTGATCTATAAAGAATTGATGTATATTTAAAGTGCTGTATTCTATAAAAGGTCTCTTTCAAAGATACAAAAAAGGACCATGAATTGACATTGTTGGAAAAGAAGGTTAGAGTAAGGAAAAAAAAATATTGTATCATGGCTGGTTTATCCTACATAGAAAATATGAACTTAAGAAAATAATTCTTCCTTGTAGCAGGTATAAGCTGCTGTCTTGGAAACTGGACATGTGTCATTTGGAACAGTTCTTATGCTGTCTGTATGATCACCCTATTGCATCTTTTTTCAGGATAAACTTTGCTTCTTATAGTCACCACAGAGAGCCTGAAAGGACATTAATAGTTCCTGCCTCCTCCCAGATCCACATATTTGATCACGTTGAAGGCACCTAATAAAGTCACTAAAGGAGTATTTCCTCAGAATAGTGACTCCCAGCTGCCAAGATTCTAGAGTCAATGGTTATTCAGCTCTCAGACTTTACTCACGCAGCTGCTGTAGATAGGTAAGGAGAGGCGAGGAATATTCTTCAAAGTTGTTAAGAACGAAATCTTGGAATGAGTTGGAATTCCATCAAACTCAAAGATCTGACCTTGGACAGAGAGAAAGAAGTGGGCCCAAGGCAACAGTAGATCAAAAAACAGGGAACCAAATCTTCACGGGAGGCTTTTCCAAAGACTTGACCTCAAGAAACCAGAGCAAACCAAGGCTGGTAAGGAATCAGAGCACAGCATGTGGACTCAGAATGGCTAAGGACTTTGTCAGTCCAACCATTAAGGGTGAAGAACCTTTCATGTCACCTTTTCTACTTATTTACTTTATGTTTTTGTATTCACCCATGGCTCTTAGAAAGCCAGATGAAAGGGAATGCTGTAATAAGAAGATCCTTGGTTTCTTTGTAAACAGACAGGTGGGTTTCATTTGAGTGATGTGTATAGATTCTTAGTTTTCACAAATTAAATGAGAAGTTATTACTGTAGAAAACAACCTGGTGGTTGTTAAAACTTCACAAGAAATTGTCCATAAAAGTCCAATTTAACAATGAAATGATTAATCCAGTAAATCTAATGTTATATTTGGTAACAAATTACAAAATAAATTCTATTAATTTTGAAACTACCTTCAGAAGGCAGGTAAAAACTTGAAATAAAGTGGTGTGGCATGCTGCCTGCCCCACAACTCCTTGACATGTATCTTAGAAATTGTCTACACAGCTTTAACTTTCATGCCTTCAGGCAGAACCCTCATAAGATCTGTCTAATTATAAGAAACTAAGAAATATAAATGTAATTCCAGAGTGTCTTGTGCTTAGATCATATACAGACTCATCAGGAGAAAGAAAGAGAAGCCTGACATTGGGAGCCAGTTATCTGTCCCTAGTACATAAACTAAAATGTACATGTAAAAACAGCATTCAATCAAGCATTGACTGAAACTAACAAACACTTCAAGTATCCTGAACAGCAATGCTCACAGGCAGTGCTATGCCTAGCCATGACCCATATCTTTCATAGCTGCTATCAGCGACAATGATTTGATGCATCAATACTACATATAAGCTGTGTCTGAATGAACATAAAAGGCAATTGGGAAAGAAACAGTGATCTGTGAGGGAGACTGAACATATTGTAAAAGGCAAAAGGCTGAACATATTGTGAAAAAAAAAAACATTCCTTCTAGCAAGAGGTTTTGAGAGTGGGAGTTTCATGCACACATCCTTAAGAACATTGTAATACACAGCCTTTCCAGTCAAAACAGCCACTAGGAGAAATGCAATGGCAACATGCAAAACATAAGTTACAGAAACAAAAGATAGCTGAATTCTTTGTTTTCTACATTAAAGCATTAGAAACAGGGTAATCATGGGGCGTCTCAAGGGGGCAGTTGAATCAGCACTCAGCTATTACATTTTCTATCTGGAATACATGCTGTGTTTATGTTCTGCTTTCTTATATTCTGGGAGTGACAAAATCAAGACCAGGCTACATTCATATTATGATGAGATCCATTTATAATTGTTCCCCCAGCATCAAAGCTGATGCACAGTTCATTCATAATCTATTCTTATACAGTAAAATTCTGTCACAAGTACTGTATCAGCAAACGTATTCAAGAAGATAATTTTATTCTAAAAGGCAGTGATTTATTTTCCTAAATGGTATGAGGCTTAAACAGCTAGCACTGAACAAATGGGACTCTTGTGGGGAATGTATCAAATTTTCTACACAGCATTATTACTCACATAGGGAAAATGCATTATTCCATTAGTAGTTTTAACATAATTTCAAAGACATCAGTAAAATTTGCTTTTAAATGAGACTAGGAATACTAAAACAAGGCTTAATATACAGAAATCTATAAATAAAATAGCCTTTCTTCTAATTTGAGGAGTTTTGTTTTCCCAAATATTTGAAGTTTTCCTTTCTTTTTTAAAATTTTCTTTCATTTTAACGTAAATTTATTAGAAGAACAAAGAAGGGAAAATGCTTTGTGCAACTTTTCAGTTTTTTTCCTACTATGTGTCCTGGAAATTATATAACAAAATACATTAGATAATGTTTAAAATTCATCTGGGATAGACCCAGGAGGGCAGATAGCTGTTTGATGAGCAAAACAGCAGATGAACATATATGTTAGTTTAGGGATACTGTGAAAGCAAACATCTACATTTCTCATATAACCCTGCAGACATATGTTTTTCAAAATATTTCATGAAGATTATAATTTGAAGATTACTGTTTATATTTAAAGACATCACATTTGCTTGACACCTGAATGTGTATACATGCTGATTTTTGTAGACATCAGCCCATAAACTGAGTGAGACATACTAAAAATGAACAGAAGGTATGTTAACAGTAAATAAATGGACATTAATAATTGCTGTGTCCATAGAATAAATAACTACACATATAGAAACTACACATATAGAAGCAAAGTGTAAGATGGTGTCAATTATGGCCAGGTTGTGTTTATTAACAGTCTCCAAAAGGAAAGGGAATATTGGAAGCACTTCTGAGTTTATGCTAAAAGATAGTACCATCACTTGATTCTTTTTCCCCTTATTAATGTAGATACTGGCTGAGAGTTGGATGAAAACTTACATGTCCATGTGGTGAAACTCCTGCAGTACATCATAATGATCACTCAAACTAGTAAGAATTACATATGTAGTAAGATGCCTAATGGAAATCAGGAAATATATATATTTTTCATGTTTTCTTTTTTGATGGAGTTGGTGGTGGTTTTTGTTTTGTTTTGTTTTGTTTTTTTGAGACAGGGTTTCTCTGTGTAGTTTTGGTGCCTTTCCTGGATCTCACTCCATAGACCAGGCTGGCCTTGAACTCACAGAGATCCACCTGCCTTTGCCTCCCAAGTGCTAGGATTAAAGGCAAGTACCACCACTGCCCAGCTTATGTTACATGTTTTAAGGGTTAGATGACATGCTTGTTTGTTTTAGTTTCTTTCTGTTGGTTCACACTGAATTATTTTTTGTAAGATTTCACACAAACCCATCTGACATTGGATTCAATACACAGCCAAGTAGACCCCTAATCCTCTCAAACCTATGTCTTTGCATATTGTATGCTGGAGTCAAAATTGTATACTACTAAGTCTAGCTGTGTTTGTGTAATATCTTCTTTATAAACTGTAGCTGCAGAGGGCTTAGGGTACACTTCAGTATATATATGACATTGGAAATCCAACTGTCTTCTAAATGGAAGAGAAAGCCATGTAATGAGCTGTCTGTCATCTGTATACTCACTCTCCTGTTCAGTTTATTGAATTTATCCTTTGGGGGTAATAACCATGTCTTGCCAGACACACTGTATAATGAAAAGGAATGGACATTACACACTTACTGTTTGACCAGTTATAAATCTAGGTGCCAAATTAAATGATGAGCCTTCATATTAACAATGACAAAGTGTATATTTTAATTAGAACTAGGAATTTTTATAAATAAGATCTCACAAAAAATATTGATTTGATATGTTATTGAATATCTCTTTAAATAACTAACTCTATATGTGTGTTTTTTGATAAACAATCATTGCTTCACCTGTTATTAATTATTAATATTTTACCCAAATACATATATGCATATATATTAGCAAAAAGGAAGCATTCTGATTCCTAAAGGAAATACAAAATAATTCCTACAGGAGAAAAACATTAAGGCATTCTAGGTACACTAAGCCCAATCCTGCATAAATGTTTTTTGCAAAGTTGTAAGCACTCCTAATAATTTGACTGTATCAATGATGTATAATGAGCTTAACTCCTAATTAACTAATGGTAGTTGATGTTCATGGTATGGGAAAAAATTCCATATTTGCTTTAGAAAACTGAATAAAATTAAAGATCTACAATTAACAAACTAATTAAAAATTACTTTTAAAAAAGCTGTTCATGGATAAAAGCAGAATGAATATGTCTTATTTTTGAATGTCAATGCCAAGAGACTGCAAAGTTATGAGACAGCTGGCTATTTCCATTTACCCACTTTGTCATGCAATTAATTGGATGAGTATATAAATGGAAAATGCAGTATGGATACAGCCCTATCAGAGCAGATGGTACATGCTTTCCCAGCTATAAGGATGTATTTTGTTAATTTATTTTATTTAGTTTTACATTTCTCTTAAAAGCTGTGTGTGAAAATGATATGAACAATAGCCCTGGAAGGAGACTGCCTTGGATATGCACAGCCAACTCACCTGACTTTTTTCATTCAATGACTGTTACTGAGAATCAACAAAGGCTGGTACTCTCCAAGGTGCTAGAATGCAAATCATGAATAAAACAAACTGGTCCCTCGCTTTATAGTGTTGAAAGTAATGTGAAAAGAATGAATTAAAATATGATAGGTTGTAACATCTATTCTTTGTGTGAGTGTGTGTGTGTGTGTGTGTGTGTGTGTGTGTGTGTGTGTGTGTGTGTGTGTAAGAGAAAAGAGTAAGAGTATACATGAGAAAATACTGGGGTTCACTTCTTTTTTTAACAACCTTAAATGAAGCCAAGAATTCATTTGAAAGCATGACTCAAAATAACAGAAATGCCCAACAGCTTGACTCAATTTCAAAGTTCTTGACAGTCACAGAGTATGAAAAATACAGAACAGCAAAAGGAAGGGAACTGGGGAGAGGGATGGGAATGCTGGTCAGGAGCCATCACTTTGGGTTCCTGTAGAAGAGAAGATGACTGAAATTATATTGGGTCATTTGAGATAATTGAGTTTAAAACTGGGAAAATATCATGGCCAGGATCACTTTCGAAGATCCCTGTTGTTGTCTTGAAGCATTAGCAGCAGATGCATGCGCTGGGAGGTAAGAGAATGAGATGGTAAGAACAGCACTGGCAGGGCTGGAGAGATGGCTCAGCTGTTAAAGGCTAGTCTCACAACCAAAACTATAAGAACAGCACTGGCAGTTGTGGAAGTGATGGGGAAGGAGTTGACTTGGCATATATTCTGACATTCAGGTTAATATTTTCTGTATAAATGAATATATATTCTTAAAGAATAACCATGTGTTTTTTGACAGAGTAGTAGCATAAATGTTTGTTTTTTTCCAGTATTGGAAAGTCCAGTGACTAGATGACCTTAAGCTTCTCCATAACTTATGCTACTCCTCTGCAAGTCATGATACCAAAGAGATTCTGCATTCAGTTTAGTGGTTTGCACTCTAAGTTTTTTAATATGGTCTCAAGTTTCCCTATAAGATACATCTTATAAGAACAGTAAATAAACAAATCCAAGAAATTGGAAGTCAAGATGAAAATAATCCCCAGGCTGAAGAGTGCCAGTATAATTTAATGTAGGTGATATTCTAGAAGCCAAACTACAGAGGATCTCTCTCTCTCTCTCTCTCTCTCTCTCTCTCTCTCTCTCTCTCTCTCTCTCCCCCTCTCGTTTTTTTGACACAGGGTTTCTCTGTGTATATTGGTTCCTATCTTGGATTTTGCTCTGTAGACCAGGCTGACCTTGAACTCACAGAGATCTGCCTGGCTCTGCCTCCCAAGTGCTGGGATTAAAGGCATGTGCCACCACTGCCTGGCCAGGCTCCCTTCTCTTCATTCTTAGACTAGTGCTTTCTCCTAACTCATACCTATGAGAAATGCTCTTCACCCAGGATAAGTAAAGCAGCAACACTGAAATTAGGAATCAGTGTAGCCTCTTTTATCTTAAAAGTTACTTTGGGGAACAAAATATTCCTCATCAGGATAATATAAATTACTATCTTCGGGACTATAAATGGCAAGAAATTATTTGACATCATTATTTCTGTAGTTCTTTTGTTTTATGCCCTATAATGATTCCCTTCCCTTCAGGTACTCAAATATCTTCCATTTTCTGCCTCATTTTTCCTAGCAGATAGACAACTTTGGAGCAGTGTTCTCATCATCACATTACCTGAAAACAGATTGATTTATTGGAATTAAATTTTGATAGACTGTGGTTTATATATTTTCACAATTAACCCATTTACATGAAGTTATAGAGTATTTTTTATGAACAAGGTACTGTTTTGTTCATTGTTAGTAGACCCCTTATAAGCTCATGAATTTCCATGTATCAGTAATGACCTTGGTGCACATGAGGAGCTCATAAAATTAGTTCATGCCCACTAACTGATGAGAAGATTCTATTGATCAGAAATCTGTGGGACTGAATCCTCTCACATGTTCTGGCTTCTGTCTAGACTCATATGCCGAACCAGATGTCCCAGAAATGGCCACATGGTGAAGACTGCCTCCCCACCTTCTGGAAACAGTCTTTTTAGCAGTGAAATACAAACTTCTACTCTTCACCCATGTCAAAACCACACACAACAGCTGTATGTTCAGTAATTCAGGCTTCATGAGCCTTCTTTCATTACACCCTTCAGCATCTTTTAACCCAATAAACACAGATTTGGGCTGCACAGTTAAGTTGTAAAAGACTAAAATAAGAAAATGTTTACATTGTATATATATATGTTTAGCATTACAATACACATGCACACTTAAAATTAAGTTATCTTTATTTTATATATTAGTCTTGAAATTTCTAACAATTAATTTGTAATCTGAAACTTAATTTTGAATCCTATTGATAGTTGAAAATGAAATATATTTGATTTTACTCTCAATTGTACTATTTTTCATAGTTAAATACACGAACTATGAAATATTTAGGATATAGGTAAATGTATAATTTAGAATATAAAGACATTATATAAATTAGATGTCATATGATTAAAAGTAACTACAAAAGGACCAAACTCTGCCAGTCTAAGGGTATGTTTTCATGCACTAATAATTCACATGGGCATTCTCATATTCAGTTATGAAACAAGTTCACCATATCAGAATGATAGCAACAATACCCATTGTCTCTGATTTGCAAGCACAATGATGAGTGTATAATAAACAGTTTATGCATTACAAAGAAATAGATATTTTAAAGTCATCATGGCCAGACATTAAAAAGTAACTTAGCTAAAAAAAATAAAATGTTTTGCCTTAAAAAATTGTTTAAAAAACAAACAAACAAACAAACAACAACAAAACAAAACAGAAAACTAAAGGGCTCTCTGGTCTGGAAGTCGGTTCCATGGGTAAAAATGCTGTTTGTACAACCATGAGACCTCAGTTTGAATCTCCTGCATTCATATAAGATTCTAGGTGTGCCTAAATTAACCTTAATGATGTGAAAGGGAGAGAGAGAGAGGAACTTGCTGAGTGCTATCTTAGCTACACAGTTTGAGAGAAAACCTGTAACAAGAAAATCAGACAGAAATAGATAGATATTTTATCTTGCATTACCTTCTTACACACATTCATATACACACTGTAATATTTATATTACAAGTTTATGTGTCCTTTGTTCTTTGTCTCCCCCATTCCCCTGTGCCTTTTATGCTTTGTCACTATTTCTTTTCTGTTTTTTCCTTCATTGTGCTAGAGATTGACATCAGGTCTCTAACATTCTGCTCTACCATTGAGCAACATCTTCAGCACTTTCAATTTTTCTTTAATTTTGAAATAAGCCCCCCTCTCTCTCCCTCTCTCTTTCTCTGTCTCTAGATAGATAGGTAGATAGATAGATAGATAGATAGATAGATAGATAGATAGATAGATAGACAGATAGATAGATGATCTATAGATAGAAAGATGATAGATAGATAAAGATAAAAAGATAGATAGATATCAGTCTCTTTTTAAGCATTCTATCATAGCACCTCATCTACCCACTTCCTTTAAATGAGACTCACCAGCATACCCCAAATCTATTATATTTCAACTGCATTATTTCCTATTGAACTGTCGCACCACTATGTGGGTTTGGGTATTAGACAAAATAAAAAAAGAAAAAGAAAGTTGCATACCCACATTCATCTCTCTAACTGTAGATGCAAAGTGACCAGCTACTGGTACTCTTGACACTGCTTTTCCTAAAACAGAATGTGCCAACAATATGCCAGTCAACATAGTCACTTCCTTCCTTGCATTGTTTTTGTCAAGGAGTTTTTCACAGTTCTGAGAAAATTAACTTATACCATGTACCAGTAACTTGAATTCTTAATAAGTTCTTGCCACTATAAATTGGAAAAACACTTTTCCAGATTGCTAGGATTAGGTTTTAGCCTATACAAGGAAATTTACTTCTATTCTTTCAGGAAAAAAACATAACTTGTGATATATATCTGATGTGTTTACCAGGGACTGAGGGACATTTGGAATGAATCTGGGAGTGTCAGAACATGAGGAGAGAATATTCACCTTGCGTGAGTCAATCATGTTGACAGAAAAACATGTGATGGCATTTTATTGACTGAGGCTCAGATATCCAAGCAAGGCCACCTGGGCCAAATCATAAGGAACTGTTCTCATTATTTTTGTCTTGAACTTTAGAATGATGCTAGCCTAAATTGAAGTGGGAATTGCAGAAGAATAGAATTTTAACATATTACTGAGCAAAAGTCTCAGTATTCACAGAAGAAGAAAATAGTTTTTGTAATGTCTCCAAGCCTGGAGAACACACTATTTAATAACTTTATCAGAAAGCCATATTTCCTATCAAGCACCCTGAACATGCCATGACAACACTGATCTCTAATCGAGGTTTATTTAAACCTAATTAAATGGACTATAGAGCCTTGTGGTCATGGTCTTGACCTCTGCATATGTAACAGTAATAGTGATGAACAGATACCCTTTGCAACTGACTAGAGAACTGAAGTTTAAAGGCTAATACACCTCATTTGGTAGGTAAACTGTAGAATGACCCAGTGTGAAAGTCATAGTAAATGTTAATACTCAAAGTCATCTGCTCACAGCCAAGATCACAGAGCAGAAAGATGACTTCCTCTGTCATTAATCTCCATAGAACACAGCAGTCAACAATTCAAGCACTGAGAAATTCTGGTCCCCACTCTGCTTTGGTTTACTTAATCCATCTTTCATCTGCAGATTCAATTGACTGTACAGATGAGAAAAGGCAGTAGTATATCAAGGACACATCCAGTTTCACCTGCTGTGCCACAAGAAAGCCCAGCCTAAGGTTTGGCACTTGGCTTCTACAAAACTTTGAAAATCATTTGTATTATTAGCATTAAATCTATCATGCACTCCTGCTATGTTCTGTACCTATGTAAAGCTAGGTATTAATATGATGTTTGACTGTCCAATCAGTGAGCAGCATACAGAATGGAACCCTCCCTCATATTTCTATTGTTTGGCTCTTGTCAACATGATGTGATCTAAAATCATCAGACAGAGGCCTCTGAGAATACCAGTGGTGTATTAACCAGATGATTTATTTATTGCTCATACCTGTGAGGGGTTATCTAGATTATGACTGAGGGAACAGCTACCTTAAGATCTTGCTTCTATGGTTTCCCCACAATGATGTACAGACCCCTTACACTGTAAACCAAATAAAGTTCCCCTTCCTTATATCACTCTGATATATTGTCTCAATTAAAGAAGTAATTAGAAGTGTGATATTTATTTTCTTTATCTTCTTATGATTCTTAGAGGTCCTGTAAATTAGCCCATAATTCTTTCTTCTTTTTTGTTTTGTTTTGTTGTTGTTTTTGTTTCTTGAGACAGGGTTTCTCTGTGTAACTGTCCTGACTGTCCTGGAACTCACTTTGTAGACCAGGATGACCTCGAACTCACTGAGATCCGCTGTCTTGGCCTCCCAAATGCTTGGATTAAAGGCATGCCTCACCACTGCCTTGCAAGTTAGGCCATAATTCTTACTGGAGCGTTTGACATATGATACAGAGAAAGGTTCTTGGAAGTGTAATATCAGGGAATGAGAGGATCCTTTAAAGTTAGGTGCAGAGAAATATCTACATCAACATTTTTATAGCTCAGTAGACCAAGCTTCCTTAGGGTAATGTTTTGTTAAATACTCTTAGAAATATAAAAGAAAAAATAAGAGACAGAGTGCTTAAAATGTGCTTGAGAGAGCTGGTAAGTATTCATGAACTGTGTGGGAACAACACATATCATTGACTCTCAGGTTTCACGATAAAAATCTTAAGTGTTGTGAGCCTTAGAGGAAGAGAGAAATCTGAGTCAGAATAGCTGAAGAGAGCTTTATGAAGGAGTTGGGATTTGAGGCAAGTTCTGGATAATTTCGGAGAACATAAAATGAATAGTGTACTTGGCGAAAAGAGGCCAATCTAAAATACACACAAAGTAAGAAAATATGTGTTTCAGGCAAGGGAAGAGTAAAATTAGGAAGAAAGAAAAGTGAAAACGATACACTGTCATCAGATCTTTTAATCACATGACTTCAGCCAATATTGATGCTGAATGAAATCATGAGGACCAGAGATGTGTAAGGAGATGAATTAACTGGTGATAACAACAGTTGACAGAGCAATCATGGAAAGGCATACACAATGGGAATTCCTGATTTCCTTTCTAATTGGTTTGAAAATAACCCATTCTCTTCCTAAAAAGTTTCCTATCCCCTAGCTACCCAATAAATTTCATAAATAGTAACTCATCCCTTGCTCTTTCTCACTCCAACTTTCCCTTATACATTTTCATTTGTATCCAGTGATTTACTGACCATGTATTCATGGACTTCTCACTATTTTTCATGTGACATTTAAATCAGACAACTCTTCCAACCTCTCTGTATTATTGCAGCTGGACATGATGGTCGAACACTTTAATCCCAGCACTGGAGAGGAGGAGGACAGCCACAAATTTTGGTGTGGTTTAGGCTATATACTAGCTACCCTGGGCTTTAGATTGAGACTCTCAATACAAAGCAAATGAAAAAACTAAATCTATACATCTCTCTTCTTCCAGGGCTGTCAAAGTTCACAGGCCAGGCAGTGACAGTTAGGATGACAATAAAGCTAATGTAATTGTGGTGGTATTGTGTTCCTCAAAATATTGTGCACCCTAATAAACTTATCTGGGATCAGAGACAGAAGAGCTACTAGATATGGAGGCCAGAAAATGGTGACACTCGCACCTTTAATCCCAGCATTTGGGAGGCAGAACTAGGTGGATACTGTGTATTCAAAGATACAGCCAAGCATGGTGACTCACACCTTTAATCCCAGAAAGTGAGCCTTTAATCCCAGGGAGTGATGGCAGAAAGCAGAAAGGTATATAAGGAGTGAAGACCAGAAACTAGAAGCTATTGGCTGGTTAAGCTTTTAGGCTTTTGAGCAGCAGTTCAGCTGAGATCCATTTGGATGAGGACTCAGAAACTTCCAGTCTGAGGAAACAAGATCAGCTGAGGAATTGCCAAGGTGAGGTGGCAGTGGATTGTTCTGCTTCTATGATCTTCCAGTGTTCACCCCAATACCTGGCCTCAGGCTTGATTTTATTAATAAGTACCTTTAAGATTCATGCTACATGTAATAGATGCTAATAAAGTGTAGGTTACAAAAACAAGTGATTCTTTTATAGATAACAGTGAATACAATACCAGTCTCCTCTAGGCATCCTGTGATATTCTTCCTGCACAGTGTCCCTCACATGCTTGCAAGAGGGCTGCTTCTCCTTCAGAGTAGGCTTCCTCGTTGAAACAATGAGGGTTATGGGGAAACATAAAGGGCTTTCAGTTTCTTTCTTATGTCTGTTGCTTTTACTCATTTTTGCTTTTTGTTTGTTTGTTTGCTCTTTGATAATATTAGATTTTTATGAAGCTACATCTAGCAAACTTTGATTTCCTTCTCATTGGCTATGAATAAATTATATAAACATATCTACATGTATGTGCATAAAAATTACCCACTTGTGGTAACATTAAAAAACCAAGACAAAATCAATAAAATAAAGGAAACCCAGTAATCCACCAGAAGTCTCTACTATAATACCTAAAACTTAGTTCATGATGGTTGTCTCTTCAAGAGGTCCATTTTCAGTAGTGCCCTCATCAGTAAGCATCTCTGTAGGCCAGCAATGAATCAAGCTTGAAAAGTGTTCATCTTCCCTACTTCCCCTCCTTCTGCGTAGCTACAACTGCCCATTTCTCTCATTCTAACACTGGATTTCAAAGTAACGAGTCACTGTATGAATTATTGAAGAAGCATGCTAGTTTGTCCCAGCAGCTAACCTCACCCTTATGCCATTTCCAGCCCGTGTGCCGCTTTGCTGCCAGTTGTTTTCTTTAAAGGCAAATTGCATAGTGTCACCAAATGTTTTCTTTCCCACACTGGCTTCCTATTGCCCTTAAATAAAGGCCATTCATTAACATTACCCATGGCAATCCCTCAGCCTAAACCCTGCCAACAGCAGCTTAACCCCCTCAGTCTGTTCCAGCTACCGAACTCTCATTCAATTTCTTCTTTGTTCTTGATTTTTTTTCTTTCAGGCATTAAAGTATGTTTTCTTCAATTCAGGAACATACTTTTAATTTCTTCCGTGTGTGCACATGTTCTTGTTAGTATACAAATTCATGTATGAATGTGTGCCTGTGTATACATATGTACATTTGTATGAAGGCCAGACATCAAGTGTGGTATTTTTCTAAATCACTATCACCCTTATTCATTTGTCTTTATGTGTGCATGTGTGCGCGTGTGCGCGTGTGTGTGTGTGTGTGTGTGTGTGTGTGTGTGTGTACATTTATGTGTGCAAATGTAGCTAGTGTGTCACAGTGCGTCTATAGAAGTTAGAGGAAAACCTAGTGTGTCATTGGACAGATTCCCTCTGGTTTTGAGAGAGAGTCTGGTTTATTCCTTCCTTCATTTATTTATTTATCTACATATTTGGATAATTTATCTTTGTATTTAGATAACTGTGTATACCAGGCTTGCTAACCCATAGACTTCCAAGGAT
Source organism: Onychomys torridus (assembly GCF_903995425.1). Lineage (NCBI taxonomy): Eukaryota > Metazoa > Chordata > Mammalia > Rodentia > Cricetidae > Onychomys > Onychomys torridus. The sequence goes on along the minus strand of NC_050459.1, from coordinate 3,927,633 downwards.
TCTTATCCCTCTACCTCCTGTCTTTCCACCAGACCACTGGGATGACAGATGCTTCTGCTATGCTTCCAGCCTTTATATTCCATCATGTGATCTGGGATTCCTATTCATGACCTCCTGCATTATTTCAAGAGCTCTTTGGCCCTTGAGCCATCAACCTAGCCCACTACTCTCTTTTTTGAGGAAAGGTCTCACTTTGAAGTTGCTCATAAGTTTGGCAAATTTGGTGAGTCATTGGGTCCAAAGATCCATCTGTCTCTGTCTCTTCATGTCTGGGATTGCAGGTGCACACCACTACACTCCACTTTTTTATGTGAGAGCTGAAATCAAACTCACCTTCATGCATTTGCAGCAAGACTTTATCAACTGACCCTCCACTTAGGCCCTTTCCCTTTCATTTCATTTAGTTCTCTCCAGTCTGTTTCAAATTTTAAGATTGTTACTGCTTCTTCTTTTTGGTTTAAAAAGAGGAATTTTATTTTTTACACCCTCTTCATCACCCACCCTGTACCTCCCCATCATTTCCCCCAGCATTTGTTCCTCCTAGATTTCTCTCCAGAGAATGGCAGGTCTCCCATGGATATCATCCAGTCATGACATACCAAGTTGCAGCAAGACTAGGTACCTCCTCTCCTATTAAGGCTGGATAAGGCAATCCATTAGGAGGAAAGGATCCCAAAAGCAGGCAATAGAGTCAGAGGCAGCTCCTCTTCCCACTGTTAGAGGAGTCCCACAAGTAGACCAAGCTATATAACTGTCATATATATGTAGAAGGCCTAGGTCCAGCCTGTGCAGGTTCCCTGTCAGTTCAGTCTCTGAGAGCCTATATACATTCAGGTTAGTTGATTATGTGGGTTTTCTTGTGGTGTCCTTAACCCTTCTGGCTCTATCTTCCCCCTTCCACAGGATACCTCTAACTTCATCTAATGTTTTGTTTCAGAGCTCTGCATCTGTTTCATTCACTTGCTGGATGAAGACTCTCTGATGACAGTTGGGCTAGGCACCAGTCTATATGTATAGCAGAATATCATTTGGAATTATTTTGTTGTTGTTGTTGTTGTATATGTGGCATGGGTCTCAAACTGGACCAGTTATCAGATGGCCACTCTTACAATCTTTATGACACCTTCTCCCCAGCACATCTTGTAGGCAGGACAAATTATAAGTCAAAGGTTTTGTGGCAGGTTGGTGTTCTAATCCGTCCACTAGAAGTCTTGCCTTGTTACAAAACAAAACAAAACAAAACAAAACAAAACAAAACAAAACAAAATGACCTATCCTGGCTCCAATTAGGCCGTAAGGTTACGTTGTGTCTGATTAGTTGAGTGCTTACTTTGGGGTTCATAGTGCTTTCCCGAATCCTTGCATCATCTGCTTTCTCCAATGTGTCTCCAATAGTATATGCTTATGAAATAAGGACAATAAAAACAGAAAATAAAAAAAGAGAGGAAAAGCTGAGATAATTTTGTTCTTAGTCTTCTCTTTCTGTCTGGATTAGGAAAGCAGGAGAACACTAGATATCTGGAGAAAATTGGTATCCATGAAAAACTCAACTATAATGAACAATAGGAAATCAAAGAATAAATATGAATGTAAGAAGAGATATAAATTAGAAAACTTTAAATTAGTCTACTTAAAATTAATGTAAAATCCTAGACACTGTATTAACACAATCATGAATACAACTTAATAAAAAAATAAACCTTTTGCCACAAAAGATTTCTTCTAAGTGATTAACAAGTAGTTTGAAGAAAGATTAGCTATAAACATGAAAGTCAAAAGAGAATTTGGAGGGCATGTTAATTTAAGAAGAACTGGAAAGTTACTTGTTTCTGAAAGGAAACATATATTTGAAAAAATAATAAAGAAAATAATTCTATTTCAACAATGTTATTTTTAAATAAATAATGCATTGAAATAAAATCATTTTTAAAGGGTGGCAATATATGTTGTATATTATGCAACAATGCAAATGATAGCAATAAGAAGCAAATTTTATCATTGAATACCAATACCTGAAAGTTTCTATTTCGTGATAGTGTTATAAAGAATAAAATAAAGGAAATGAGTGTATAAATAAAGACTTAAATATATGTAAAGTTATATGCTATATTTTATAAGAAAAGTTCCCATATTTGGGGATGGAGGCTTATACTTTGTACATGTTAAACATAGGCACTGACAGTAAGCTCCCCATTTCTCACAGAGTTCATGCCCAGTCAATGCCTTATCAATTAAGGATTCTATTTCTGTTCTAGACAGTTTCTATATAAAAACCCTGAGCAGTGAGGACATTTGGTGACTTGTTGTTCATCTCCTAGAAAATAGGGTTATATGAGAATTTGTTTGCTAAATATGTTTAGTGAAAGAATAAGTATGTGTTTAATGTAAACCCCTCCTGTTTCTAAAATACACCCAACTTCAGTGTTTCCAACATTGATGTGTGGTTGGACAATTCATATTTTGTAACTATAATATTTCACAGTTTTCTATATTTGATGTATCTTGGGTTGAGGTCCTCATGAGAAATCAGTAAACCACATTAGCTATGGAACTTATAAGCATATTTTCCATCAGAAAAATGAAAACCTATAAGAAAATATAGTGTTTATTTTCATGGATGTATAAATGTGCCTGTGTTTATATGTGAGGGCAAAATGTGGTACTGTGCATGTGTAGAGGTCAGAGGACAATCTCACATCTTGATTCTCACCTTTCATCTTCTTTGAGGCATGATCTCTTCTTGTTATTCTCAATGCTGTATGCACCAATCAACCTGACCCAAGAGTTCCACCTCACTGTAGGAGTGCTAGGATTGAAGACACACACCACCGTGTCTGACTTTTACATGGATTCTAGGAATCTGAACTCAAGTTTGCAGTCTCATATTCAAAATTATTTTATAAACTGAGCCATCTCCTTGGACTTAAATGTTTTTTAAATATACATTTATGTGTGTAGATATCATTTCATGTAATTTCAAAATAAGACTAGTAAATTTGTCTACTAATCATTGCAAATACTAGATTCATTTTGAGTATATGCTTATTTCTGGGCTGAGTTTTTAGGCAGAACATCTATTTTCTTCTTTTTAAATTTATTGCTAATCTGGAAATTTTGCTTTCATTTCAGATTTTACTTCAGTAAAACAATTTTTATTTTAGTACATATGTGATGTAAAAGTGTGTCTGACATATTGTCTCTTGGAGAAAGTAATCTTCTGACTTGCATTTACAAGTCTTCCCTTATTTTAATTCTTACTTTGCCAACTTTAGTGTGTGTCACTGTATCAAGCCGGAGGTGTATTTCATTTTTTGTAACTTCTGTTTTGCTTTAATTTCTGAAGCATGGTTTTTATAGTAAAGTTAAATATTTTCTTACAAAAATTAAAAATGAAACCACAGATGTAAAAAATAAGAATATTATGTATATTTTTGAATGTATACATCACTTTGTTCCATTAATATCTACATTTATTTAAAAAAAAAACTAAGTAGTAATTCTTACTTTCCCATAAGGCTGTCCAGTATTCTCAATTCCACTGAAAAAATTCATCCATATGATCATTATGCCATTAAATATTTATCATTTAATAACATGTCACAAAGAAGAGATATGATAATTTGGACCTCTGTGTCCAACTATCCTTAGGTCCAGTCATTATTAAGAAGTGCTAGAAGTCTTCATGAAGAGATAGGCTTATGAGGGCTCTGACCCTCTGATTGTTTTCACACCATAATAAGATATAAGTGAAAGAACATTCAATAGGAGGGGGCTAATTGGAGAATGTGTGTCATTGGCATCATGTCCTTGAAGGACATGTTTTGTTTCCATATTGCTCTTATGAACTCTCTGACGCCCACTTTCCCTCTCACTACTGGTACCCACCACCTGCTGCATCCTACATTGGCTGCTATAAGCTGATCAATTTTGCTTGGCCAAGTGTGGTCTTATGCAAACCACACACTCATAACTAAGTGACCACGGACCAACACTCACCTAAAATGAATATTTCATTTTGTGAGTCAAATATCCTAACACATCAGATCTCTTGTCACAGTAAGGAAGTTCTGAGTAACTCAGTGATATCTGAAACAGAAAATGTACAAAACAACTGACGTTGGTCATAACGTTGGCTTCCTCAGAAATCTACAATGATATATCCTCTGTAGACTGCTGGCAATGTTTGAGAGAAAGCCTGATCTGACCTAGTCTGGTGATCAGATGACTAAACACCCTAACAGTCGTCTTGGAACTCTCATCCAATAACTGATGGAAGTGAATGCAGAGATCCTCAGCCAGGCCCCAGGTGGAGCTCCAGGTGTCCAACTGTCAAGAAAGAGGAGGGACTACAAGAGTGTGAATTGTTGAATCCAAGATTGCAAAAAGCACAGGGACAAATAGCCAATCGAAAGAAAGCAAGTGAATTATGAACCAAAGGCTGTCGAGCCCCCAGCTAGATCAGGCCCTCTGGATAAGTGAGACAATTGAATAGCTTGATCTGTTTGGGAGGCACCCAGGCTGTGGGACCAGGACCTGTCCTTAGTGTATGAGCTGGTTGTTTGGAACCTTGGGCTTACACAGGGACACATGCTCAGCCTGGAAGGAGGGAACAGGCCCTGCATGTACTGAATCCACCAGGTTTAAATGAATCCCCAGGGGTGTCTTGGTACTGGACGACATGGGAATGTAGGGGAGGGCCTAGGGGGAAGGTGGGGGTGGGGACGGGAGGGGGGAGGACAGGGGAACCCATGGCTGATGTATATTAAAACATGTATGATAAAATTAAAACACATAATAATAATAAAATAAATAAATAAAATTATTCACTTTACATCCCTCCTCCTGCTTCTCCCACCCAGCCTCTCCCACTATTCACCCTTCATTCCCTTCTCTAAAATGGTAAGGCCTCCCATTAGGAGAAAGAAATGCCTGATACATTCAGTTTAAGTAGGACCAAAGCCCTCCCCTCTGCATCAATGCTTAGCAAGGCATTCCACCATAGCTAATGGGTTTCAGAAAGCTGGCTCATGTACCAGGGATAGATCCTGATCCCACTGCCAGGGGCCCCTCAAACCTACGAAGCAACATAAGAAGGATATCTGTATCACCTTGGAAAGGGGAAACTGATGAGATCTTTATGAGTAACCTGGGGATGGGGGGCAGTAGAGGGAAGGGATGGTGAATGAGAACATGAGGGAACAGGATGGTTGAGCTGGGGGAGCGATGGAGTGGGAGAACACTGAGAGAGATATCTTGATAGAGGAAGACATCTTGAGGTAAGGGGTGCTAGAGAAATTCCCAAGAATCCACAAAAGACACTCCCTAACACAATCTCAAGTGAGCTTTGTTGAGTTCCTGTGTGTTTCTCAATCTACTCACTTTGACAAAGAAGCTTGACCATCCCAGTGGGTTTGCACACAAGCCTCCTCATTGTTTTGAGATGTAACTCACTATTTCTTTAGTTGAAGTTTTATATTCCATGACCATGCATGCACACTTATCCTATCCTGGTTATTCTTTCCAACTACCTGTAATCCATGATTTTTGCTCTTCTAACTTTTGTGGCCCAACCATACCTGCAGTGGTAGTCACTGACATGCCTGAAATAAAGAGTTATTTAATTATACTCATAGTAAAATTTATAGTACAGAAATGCACAGTGGATTCACTGTCTTTTAAATAAATTCAGCCCACATTGTACTACTACATGAAGTACTTGTAAAATTCATAATAATTGTAATCTCATTGTATTTATGTCCCTTACTGTGTAAAACAATGCACTCTGCTTAAAAACAAATCAGCTCCTTTCTTTATGAAAAGCAACTATTGTATATCAAACAGCTTTTCAGAGTCCTCACAGTAAAATTTTTGCTAAATCAGGAAAACAACCATTTTCTGCCTTTTCACTTTATAGTCAAATCTCAAGAGAAAAAAACAAGTGCCATAAATGTATGAAATAACCCATTCTCTGCACATCTTCCCATTCATTCTCTTCATATATTTATTCGGAAATAAATAAAGCCATACCCATTAGAATCTGTCTCTTATTTGACTCTTGCTTATCTTTGGCACTGAACTTCAACAATAGAGCCACTTGAGCTTAATGTTCCTATGGCTTTCTTTGACCTCATAAGAAGCCTAAGCTTGTTCTTAAACATTTGTTGCATCTCAGGCAATAAAAACAAAACAAAAAAACAAAAAACACCCTTTAGGGTGCTTTTCTCCTACAGGCCACATACATCTCCATATCTATTCATTACCCATTCTTCAATGTGCTAGATATAGTAGTAGTACAATTTGTTCAGAATCTGGTCCTGTATAGATTTATGCAAGTAATATCTCAAACAAAATCCACTGTAATCATTCCTTAGTCAGATTCTTTTTATCAAATGTCTTGGCCTCTAAGTGATGGCACATTTCATCATCTCTGTTCAGCAGTTATGTTTTCATCTCTAAATATCTCACATTAACCAAGCACATGCAATGGAGAAATGGCTGCAGTTGATTCTGCCATCATAATGCTTTTCACATCTATTTCTCCATTTCCACTGCACCCATAAGCATTTTGGAGATTTAAACCATTTTGTGAGAGTATAGCAAAGATTTTCCAACAACCCTTTTTTACTTCATACGTACAGTTGCTAAACTCATTTTCAAAGCTGAACTTCAAAGTGCTTTTCCAAGGTAAAATAGCAAGCCCTTTATAAATGCTCATTCACAGATTTGTTGAACTTTTACTGACTTCTTTCCACAGGTGTGTTATAGATGCATTCTTCCCCAGTTAGCAATTAAGATTTCTGTGTCAGGCTTTGCTTTTTGAACTGATGGATGCCTCCCTGCATACATTACAATGTGTTGAAGAACTACCCCTATCCTTTTTATTCAAATAACAAGTATCTTTCAAGTGGATATATAAAACTAATTTCCCATGAATAGAACTAATTTCCCATGAATAGTTCTCTAATTGATCAGACTCCTCATGACTCCTTCCTCGTTTGCCATGGCTGTGTTACTTGTCTTCCACTTTACATTGTGGATAACTACACAATTAGGTGTTCTTCTCAAATAGATTTTAAACAGAAGCTATTTGAGTTGTATCTTTGCTTTCTGATCTCATAGCTTGTTGTACAATGCCTTTATGATGTATTCAGTGTGGTATGAGGGTATGGTCTATGAGGTTGGATTCCAGATCTTAAAATTTTATCATTTATAACCCTCCTAATTTTGGAGCCATATATCTAGCATATTTTATCTATACATTATACTCTCCGAATTTCTTGCTTGCATACTGATAAAAATGTCATTTTTCTTCTTTTGGAATTCTATAAACATTAGACTTTAAGACATGTGAGTCTTCATGTTAGCTCTTTCCTTATAGCTAAGCTGTGTTGAGTGCCCCCTACATTGGGTTGCTAACTAATATGTTCATCTAATATCTCATATCCTTTGCTAACCTTACAACAACTATTTATGTTGAAATCTGAGCATTGAGAATTAGGGAAAGTACACATAGTAGAATTCCAGTGCCCTGCCTAATTTCTATTGCTCAAAAGAAAATTACCCTAATGTAACTAAAGATTCCCCTCCCAAACTTTAACAATTACTTGAACAAGTCTACAAATCATACTGGAGAAACAAAATCAAATTGAAGTCAATGAAGTTTCTACTCACAGTATTATCACTTGAAACAGTGAAAACAGGATTATCATTACATTGTTGTTATCACACCTCCCCCATTACAACCCAGCTCCCTCAATAGCCAATAAATATACTTCTAACATTAGAAGTGAGTGATTTTATTTAATTTACTTTTTTTAGGTCCCACTTATTTATTTATTTATTTATTAATAAATATTTTTTCTTTATTAATATGTGTTTTAAATTTCATACATCAGCCATGGGTTCCCCTGTCCTTCCCCGTCCCACCCCCACTCCCACCTTCCCTCCAGTCCCTTCCCGCCATTCCCATGTCCTCCAAGATCAAGGCACCCCTGGGGATTCATTTAAACCTGGTGGATTCAGTACAGGCAGCTCCAGTCCCCTCCTTCCAGGCTGAGCAAAGTGTCCCTGTGTAAGCCCAAGGTTTCAAACAGCCAGCTCATGCACTAAGGACAGGTCTTGGTCCCACAGACTGGGTGCCTCCCAAACAGATCAAGCTATTCAATTGTCTCACTTATCCAGAGGGCCTGATCCAGCTGGGGGCTCCACAGCCTTTGGTTCATAATTCATGTGCTATAATTTATTATTTTTAAGATGATGTCTCTTCCTATAACTCAGTCTGGACAAGAACTGACCATGTAATGAACTCATAGCAATTCTCCTGCTTAAGCACCAGAAATTCTGGGATTTCACCTCTCTGCTTCTATTTAGACAGATTATGTTTCTTTCTTGTTTTTTTCCTGCTTGATGTTTTATCATTTGAGATTCTGGCCCAGAGTTTATTTCTATAGAAGTGGATACATTCTGTTTGAATCTCTGTATGAGTATATATATGAGTATATATATATATATATATATATATATATATATATATATGTGTGTGTGTGTGTGTGTGTGTGTGTGTGTGTGTGTATGTGTTATATATACTATATTACAGATATAGTATATATATGTTATATGCTAAAAGTGTTAATATTTCTCATTATATATATTTGGTTTGCTCTAAAATTTTAGCAAATATTAATGCTAATATATTATAAATAAGTAAAGATGTATACATTTTTGGGTACTCTCCATAAACATGCCTTTCTACTGGGCACATGACTAGGCATAGAACCCCTGGGTTAATTCATGTATATCAGTAACCCATCTAACAAAGAAGTAGACTCATTTTAATCTGTATTTAATGGCATAATTTCTTCTTCATCAGATCTTTAAGATATGCTTAAAATGCTTTAAGAAGAAACTTACTGAAGCCTGTGTTCGTGATTGTTCACTTCTTTATTCAGGGACATGTTAGCATATGAATTTCTCAATGATTTTACACATTCGTTATAAAAAGTCTTGCATCTCTATGCCATCTTCAATTATTAACAGTTGTATTTATAATTCTGAATTTTTGTTTCAACCTTTCACCTGCTCTCTAGCTACTTATGCCAGGGATAGAACCTTGAAAATTGTTGTCTGCATGTCTGAAAACCTTGTTATACCCCAGTGGCTTTAATTCTCATCAGATCAGTGATATATGTATAATTGAGTTTTGTGTAAGTCATTTTACATTATCCCTCAAAGACAAGAGGTCTTTTTAATAGTTAGCCTTATCAAATATTTGATAAACAACCATCTCCTATGGAGAGTCCTTGAGAATTGACTGGAATTTGTTCTAAATTTCTGCTCTTCTGAGATCTTAAGTATTTCCCATCACAGGAGGTGTTTAAAAAAGGGAATAGATGTGCTAAAAAAACATTCTTCCTGTCAAAGGAGCTGTATATGCTGAGCCTCTGGTCCGGATTGAGTATTGAAATTGTGTGCATTGCTTGTTCTAAGCATTTTGAAACAAGCACCATTGTCAAACTTTTCCTATTGATTTCATTACTGATGGCAGATTCCCATGACTTACAATTCTCAGAGCTTTGGAACTAGACCTAAGAATTGACCTAAAACACTACAGATGAAGCTTTTGGTGTTCCCCCATCATTTATAATGTCAGTTTACAAATATGGAGTCTCCTTAATTGTGATACAGCTATTGAATGGCAGAAAGATGGTATCGAGCTTAAATAAAAGAAGTTGGAATAAGAGGAAGTAGATATTTTCTACTAAGAAAAAAAAAACTAAAGGGATATTTTCTCTTCGAAGTATAGGCATGGTGTTTTTTACAACAATGGGTATCTGTCTCTAATTAATGAGCACATGTGCCTAAACCTTCATTTTTTTATTAGATAAATATATACTAAGCAGAAATTTGTATGTAACATCTTTGAAATCATCAAGTAGATTTGATAATAGATAAAGTTTGCTAAATCCATATTTTATCAAGATATATATTGCCTATGGTATTGTCTAGGCCAGGGCTACTGCTGAGGGCCATGTCTGGGTCCATGGTCCTACCACAGACAGGGTCTGTGTTGACATCTGTGGTTCCTGATATCATTAAAGGCAATGCTGATGCCAGGGTTCTGGGCCACCACTTGGGACATGTTTGTGTCTGAGAACCTTGATGCCGTGGGGGCCATTACAATCTGAGTGGCCTGCACTGTCACCTGGGGCCATAATGACACCTAAACTCAGGCTGCTACCTAGGACAGCATCTGGGTCCATAACCCTACCATAGCAGGGTTTGTTGATGTCTGTGGTCCATGGTACCACCAAAGGCCATAAGGATACCTGGGGTCTGGGCTGCAACCTGTGGTCATGTTGGTGTCTGAATACTGTGCTGCCACCTGGGTCATGCAAATGTGGGTGGTCTGAGCAGGTACATGGGGTCATGGTGTCATCTGGGCCTAGGGTGCTTCTGTGAGCCTTGTCTAGGTCCATGGCCCAACAGTATTAAGGGTCTGGACTGATGTATATAGCTCCTATTAAAACAAAGTTTCAAAGGAGCCATGTGTGTTGAAACCTGAGGGTCGTGCTGAGCATCCCTGCCTTTCACTGGTCCCCAGGACAGTTTTCCCTACCTCCTCAGGGGAGCTGCACCACTGCCCTCCCATGGGAGAGCTGACTCCTGCGCATACACACTCAAGAGCAATGGACTCACCCCTAACCAAAGGTGTGGAAAAGTTGGACCTGAGGGCATGGGTCTAGGAGACATGTTTCTGCCCCTAATCTGAAGGGGCAGTCCCAGTGGCCTGGACTGACCAGCTCAGTTAGCACTCAGACCCACATCTTGGGCTTTAGGTTGGCTCACTCTTCACACCTGTCCCATCTATGACCTGCTGGAGTGCACAGAGGAACTGGTCCTATGTAACAATAACTAGAATCTCTATGACATGTGGCAACAGCAGGTTATCCAAGAGGTGTTTCAATGAGGGCCCGGTAGTGATGGTGGGCCAGAGGTCATGAATCATACCAGTAACTCATTGCAATAAACAATGGACAAAAGGTTCCCCTGAGTGACACACTGCAGCTCCTGATGCCATGAGCATGAATGAAGGTGTACTATAAAGATGGAGAATCAAGGTGAGTTTTCTGTTTCTCTTTGTTTTGTTTTATTTTTAATTAATTTGGGGGGGGAATTCTGCAGGGGTTTGGGGTGGATATGGAGGGACTTGAAGGTGAGTGGAATTGAGGTATATGATGTAAAATTTCCAAAAAGTCAATAAAGAATTTTGTAAAATAAAAAAGACATATATTGCATTTATTTCTTTTTTATTTTGATGAATCTATTTTTGAGAATATTAATTGAACAAACATAAGACTTTCATTATGATATTTGCATACAAAAATCACCCTTGTTCTAATTTGTGTAGCATCTAAAAGACAAATTAAAGGCATTATCCAATTGTACAGAAGTCAGACATTTACTTCAGGAAAAGTTGAAGGAGTCATGCTTCCAGCTGGGTGAGTTTGCCACTTTTCCAGCGATTATCATAAGTGCTTTCCACCACTGTGAGTGAGACAAGACGCCGCTGTAGCCACCACTTCCATGGTGTATGTTGCTACTTTATCCAATCTACTCCTGTAAATAACTTCTCAAAAAACCTCAAATACCCATTTCAAAAGCACTTCTCAAAGCAAAGTACCCACTCATCCTTCCTTCCCAGAATTTGATGTTTCAGCTGCCAAAATTTTGTAAAGATGAAACAAACCTGCAGAGAATATATAAATATAAAAAAGTAAGCCTAGCATGCAGAATTATATGCAAGTAGTATGATTTATGTTCTTGGTGAATGTTGGCAATATACAGTTTTAATTACTTCATAGGCACTTGAACAACACAAAGGTGCTAAAGGAATGCCAGAAATTAAGCATAAATAAATAAAAGATGTATTTCTGATTACAATAACTTATGATAATATTATTGACCATTAGGTTTTAACTTTTGAAACCTATGCAGAATCACATTACCTTATATTGACACTTTGGAGAACACATTATATGTTGGAAGTAGGATTGGACTTAGGATATTACAAAACATCCTAATTTCACTAAACACATGGAAAATGTCTAGCCCTGAAAAAATATCCACATCCCTCTTACTCCAGCTCTGCCATGTTCCCTGGGTGGGCTGTATCATAATTTCAACAATACCACAGGGCATTGAAATCTGTGATGATACTGTCTTCCAATGGTACCCAGTGGTAATTCTTTCCCTTTGCTTTCCTTACAATTTGCCACTATCCTCATTTTTATCCTATCTATATGTTTATCTCTGCTGCTGTTTGTAACTAAGAAACATAATCCTGTTCCTCAATTTACCACCAGCATAAGAATATTATCTGTATATGTCTGCAGAAGTTTTATGTTGTAGAATATTGTTTTAAGATGTATTGCATTTGTTTGTGCTGTGGACCATTTGCTTTAATGATGCAAAGATGTGTTGCATTCTTTTATGTTACATCTGTTTAACTCTGTGAAGCTGTGTTACTGTGCCTGTCTAAAATACCTGATGGTCTAATAAAGATCTGAAGAGACAATAGCAAGGCAAAAGAAAGGATAGGTGGGGCTGGCAGGCAGAGAAAATAAGTAGGAGAAAAAGCAAGAAGAACAGGAGAACAAGGAGAGAAGGATGCTAGGGGCCAGTCAGCCAGTCATACAGCCAGCCACAGAGTGAGAGTGAAAGTAAGATATACAGAAATAAGAAAAGAATAAAGCCCAGATGCAAAAGGTAGATGGGATAATTTAAGTTAAGAAAAGCTGGCTAGAAACAAGCCAAGCAAAGGTGGGGCATTTATAATTAAGAATAGGCCTCCTTGTGTATTTACTTGGGAGCTGGGTAGAGAGACCCCAATGATTAAAAAACTAAAAAGCAAACAGCAACAACCAACAACTCAGATGGAGGTATCTGCACCTGGTGATGAGTGTATTGTTTAGCATTACATGAATTTTAGAAGCAGTATTGTCTGGCCATGCACAGTATCTCACATCCTACTCTATTTTATTCTATTTTTAATTGGGTGACAAGACAGTAAGTATCCATGTGACTTTTTCATATTCTTAGTTTCTATTTACTTTCTCATTCACCTCTATTACCTTCACTATCTCCTCTTCTCCTTCATGATTAAGCCTTTTCCTTCCTGATATTAATCACCTGTACAAAATGTCTTCACCATTACTCACATTGATTTAACTGAATAGCCAGTCACTATAACCTAGGAAGCTATATGGAGCCTAAAACTCACCATCAGAGTGGCCGCCTGAATGTAGGTCATACAAATATCAGTGGTGAGAATCCAAACATCACAAAGAACAGTTGGACCAGGTGTTACTCCATCCCACCACAGTTTACTAGCACATAGATGAGTTGTTATGATCTACAGGACAGGAGTCCAAAATTTGTTTACTTTAAAATCTATTGAAGATGACTATCAGTCCAGAGGTCAAGTTTCACATCAGAGTAACTGATGGAATCACAGTAGCTCTGAAGATTGAAATGCTAAAAATGATTAACCTAAACTTCATTAACTAATATGTAAGACTACCTCAACACAGTCTTGGAGACAGAGGTGGGGTTGCTGGAAAACTCCCAAGTGTTGTGTCACAAGAGGGATCTATACCCATTGTCAGCTAACAGAGAATTAAATATCCATATTCAATAGCTTTATTCATAAGGTAATACTTGCCTTCTTATATATGCTGTTTCTCAATACCTCTTCAATTGTAGGTAGTTAAAATAAGTCCAAGAGGTATTGAGAAATTTCTCAGTGGTTGAAAACACTTGTTGCTCTTGTAGAGGGCTCAGGTTCATTTCCCAGTACACATGTGATAACTCACAGTCATCTGTTACTCCAGGTGCAAGGGATCTGAACCCTTAGTCTAACTTCGACTGATACCAGACACACATATGGTGCACAAATATAAATGCAGGCAAAACACTCGTACGTACCTATAAAATAAGATAAATAAATCTAAAAATATGAAATTAGATAAACACAAAGCTTAGTGAGTGAGGAAGATAGCAGGTGTGAAAAAAGAAGATCTTCCCTGCCTTCTGAATATGGTATATCCTGTAGAGGTAAAGAGCAGCCTCAGCTTTGGAGATAAAAACTATCACCACTATTTCAAAAGAATGGACAATGGAAGAACAATTTAAATTTTTTGTTAAAGTACATTAAGACATTTTAACAAATTCTCAGCCATGGACATAATAAGTACTTTCCACATGATGAATTTCAAAAGAACAATGAAAGACAGATTCAATTTCCTTTGTTTTATTTTATTTTTTTATTTTATTTATTTTTTACCTTGGTCAAAATACCTCTTGAAATATTCTAAGAGAGATGTGTTAGAACATGTGGTTCCAGAAATGTGTCATGCAGAATGTTACAAGTGAGCCCTTCAGATATTAGACATGTAGACCTTATATAAGAGGGAAACAGTGAGTAGTTGTGGATGGTTTGGAAGACTTGGGAAATAATATAGTGAAAAGCATGGATTTCCTAGGTAAGGGCATTGGGTTCTCAGACCCCAGTTTTTAGCAACAGTCCTTTAAGTTCATAAACAAACAAAAATCTTCATGCAATGGAAAAGTATAGTATTAAAATTTAGTCTTTGCTGAACTTGAAGATCTCCAGAGATAATTAAACACACACCACACACACACACACACACACACACACACACACACAATGCTGATGTATGCATGCATGTAATATTTGGCACTCTGTCTATACTTAATATAAAATAAACATCTTACATATTTTTGAGCTTCCTATTATAAGTGACCCTTGTGTATTATAAGCCATTTGCTTCCTTTCCTTAAAGGAGAAACATTCTGAAAAGAACAAATCATTCTCATTTAGATTGATATTCCCCTATCACTTCCTTTACAGTATACACACCTACAGAACAATTCAAAAGGAAGCATATGGATGCATTCAGAAAAAGCCAGTACAGATAAAAGAAAGGAAAGCATGAATGAAACTCATAGGAGAACAGGGGCCATAACTCTTGAATGTGTTAGACATCCAGCTCACATTCATTGCTTTGGAAGAAGAACTATTTCACACAGAGGTAATAAACAGTACTTTCAGGGTGCATATTTATTCTAGTGGTGCCATCCACTACACTTTCCTGCTCTTCTTTCTCATTGTTACAAAACTTCTCTGTCTTACAAATTGAACATTGCTTCTCTGTCATCTCCCACTGACTGTGAGTCACATATTCCTTTGAGTTTCTTAATGGATATATTGACTACTTTGAAATGGCATCCAAACTACTACATGCATTGTTTACTTCTTAACATTTTCTCTTACAATGTACTGATTTGCACCATACAAATCATCTAAACTAGAGTACAATGACATCACAACCAAAATCAGAACATACCATCTTGCTTTTGTGGAAGTAAACTAAAAATATTTAAAAAACAGATGTGGTGACAAGGTGATAATCAAAAAATACACGTTCTGAGGGCACTGTGTTTTCCAGTAGACCATAAATAGCTTGACACAATTTTGGGTCATCCATGAAAGATTAATCTTCAATTTTGTTTTGTAGAATGACACTTTTCTTAGAGTTCCAAGAGCACTGTATGGAGAGAAATAACACTTCTCTGCCTTCTCCACACATGGCTCATTTTTCTCTTTCTTTTTGTGTGAGTATTGAGTTTTATCAGTAACTTTAAGAGTACAATATTCAGAGAAATAGTCAAGAATGGGCCACTTAGTAAGTGGCTGAAGTTAATTATTGGCTTTATATTACTCTCTGTGACCTTTGGAAATGGTTCAAATGTGCTTCCTCAAGGTCTCTAAATTGTCTGGAAAGTCCGAATCTCTCCTGTGATGCTCTTATACACATTTTAGTAAATTAAGTACTGAGTAGGTAAGTATTTCTAGAACTAGGGTGGGAGTTTTAAGAATGTTTGGTGTTATGGTTATGGTTTTCCTTTCATTTCCAAACACAGTAACAGCAATGAAGCCATTTCTTCATATTTATAGAGACTTAAACTTACTTCTCCCTCAACATTTGGAAAACACAGCTCCTCTTTGAATCTAACCACTCTTCCAGGCAAATAAGTAACTTACTTTCATCTTTCATTTAGCATTATACCTGACTTATACTTTTCATTTTTAAGTGGATTTGTTCTTTTCATTATAAGACTTGGAAATTAAACACATACTCAGGTATAAATAATAGAAGCAATAAAAAGTCCATAGTTTGTTAAGCATGGAAACAATATAAACCCTCTCCATCCACCTTTAACATTGTGTAACCCTTCTCTATAAATTTTAGCCTGACATTCATGAAATAAGAACCAATTTCCTGACAGTTACTATAAGTCTCATTCTAGTTATTCTAATTACACTGAATATATAACATTAATAACTTCAGGGATGTTCGTTGCTGAGTGTTGACACAGTGTATTCAGTTTCTCTATTGTATTTGTAAATTATTTATACAGCCAGTATTATAAACAATATTTGGAGAATAGTATTGTACATGTTATAAATGTGTATAAAGTTGTAATGGTATTTTAAATTACTTACACAAAATATCTACAAGACAAATTAAAGTGAAAATTATATGCTATGTATGTATATTTTTATATCTAGCATAAATGTTTAAATTATTATACCTAGACACATTATTCATAAATTGTTACTTTAATATTTTTCAAACAAAATTTAAACATTATTCTGTACCAAGTTCTGTTCATAGATTTCTGAAAATGTACTCTGTGAACTTCAAGAAAATAGGAGTTGAAATTTTAGTGGAATGAGAGCCTAACTATATTCTATCAAAATTAAATTAGGTAAATAGGAAAGAAGTTTGGGGAGGGGAAGAAGGAAGAAAGGAAGGAAAGGGATAAGGAAAGAAGAATAGAAGTAACAGGAGGAGAGAGAAAGTAAAGAAAGAACTGGAGAAGGAGGGAGAGAAGAAAGAAAGAGGGGGAGGGGAAGGAAAAGAAAACAGAAGGAAAGAGAAAGGAGGGTGATGAGGGTAGGGAGAAAGGAATGATGGAGGGTAGGGAGAAGAGGTGGGGGCAATGGAAGAAAAGAGGAAAGAATGGGGGATAGAAGAAAAGGAGAGACGGGGGAAAATCTGAAACCAACAAGATAAGAAAAATGGTGTGTGTAGTGGGTAGCCATTCCAGCTTTGACCTGGAAGTTCCAACCCCCGTTGAGGCTTCAGTAATGGTCATGCCTACAAGGCAGGGCTGAGAGAGGATGCTGAAGACCTGGGATCCAGATGTACAGGTTCTTTTGGTTCCTGAACCCTGGATGCTGGAGGTAGATGGAGCAGAGTTCTCCAGAGAACACCGCTGGACTGTGCCACACCTTTCCCATACCCTGTAAACTATCCCTTCCCTTGTAAGTTACCCCCACAAAAAAACCTCCCTTTTAACTACATGGAGTGGCCTTAATAATTTCACCAATAGTGTGTCTTCATCAAACCAATGGAGAGAAGGCAGCAGAGAAATTATAAGATCCCGAAGTCTCCAAGGAAACACCATCACCCAGTAACAACAGGACTGATGCAAATATGAACTCACAGAGAATGATAGAGCACACTCAAGACCTGCATGGGTTCAAACCAGGAAAAATCCCAGCAATGAGCAAAGGAAAAGGACACAAAGCATCACCCCTACCAAGAAGCTTTTGAGATTGATATCTGCTGGGAAAGGGAAAATCAATTTTCTCCAAGGGAATGTCATTGGGTTTACAACCACACTCCAAGGAGGCCCTATGCTTAGAAATAGTTGGCCCACACAATTACACAATTGAGCTTCATGGTGTGTGTGTGTGTGTGTGTGTGTGTGTGTGTGTGTGTGTGTGTGTTCTTTTTGTTTTGATTTGGTATATTTTGTCTTTGGGGGAGTTTTGTTTTGTTTTGTGTGAGAGAGACAGAGAGAACATGAAGTTGGATTGATTAGGAGTTAGAAGGGGCTCTGGGAGGAGTTTGGAGAGGGCAAAGAATATGATCAAAATAGATTGTATGTATGATAGAAAGAAAATGGAAAAGGGGGGGTCGTATTTGATAAAGACTGCTCACAAATATGATCTATTATTAATTACAAATCTGTCTAAATAGGAGCTCATAAGCAACATGTTTTAAAGGCATATAGTTAATAAAGTGAAGACCAAGGTAATGAATGAGGGCTGAAGTTTATGCATCTCTAAAGGATTATCAAGTAATGATTTGAAACTCATAACCATAACATCAAAATAGAGGTAAAATATTAACAAATTAATGGGACATTCAGGACTTATATTGGATTAAACTTTAATTTCTAAAATGAAAGGAGTACATCCCGATGGACCCATGTCTTATTGTATTTCTTATCTTTATGCAGTTGGGGCTGCTTCATGTATCTCAGTTCCCCATCTACTGGACAGGCAAAGCCATCATCCTTCTCACCATCAGATCAGAATGGCAATGTAGATTTTAATCCATCAGGGTGGTACTCAGGGGAAAAATTATTTTAACTTTCCATTGCTATTTAAAAAGAAGTCTGATCACATTACCAAGTGTGTTTCCCACAAACTAGAGAAAGAAAAGCTCACAGAGAACACCTGTCTTCATAATTGTCTGTGAGAGGGTCTTGGCTTCTGCTAATTAGGATGAGTGAACACATTCCAAATAGCTCTGTTTGTTATCGTAGTCACAAATGATCACTGAACATAAGATGATTCAAAGGGACTTCCAAATGCAAATGTCTCAATTAAGGAAGATAGGATTCCAAGAAAGATAATAAGCTTGCGATTGATAAATCAGTTACTAAAAATATTCGTTTTTTAGTACTGTGTTTTGAAAGTGCTAAGGAGTATTATCATCTTCCCCTTCAGATGTCAACTGATCCAGATTGCACTGAAAATGCTTCTATCAAGGTGTATATTTTAACTTTGATATTTTCCTCCCCTTATTACAATTGCCAATTTTCTAGTTGCCATGATGTCCCAAATTGAGACATGTTGCAGAATTACATTGGAGCATCCTTCTGCATAATTACTTTTTTTTGAAAATTAATTAGGCAATGAGATAATGACCCTTTTTCTTCCTTGGCATTCTCAGTTTCTCAGTAGTGTGCACTTTTTTCTACCTAATAGAGCTGTGACTTTTTTGGAACAATGAAAGAGCTGATTCAATGTAGGCGTCTTTTGTTTTTAAAGTACTATATTCAATTGTGAAATTAAATTAAGAAGTCTGTGTTCAATATTAACAGTATTTCCCATTTCTTATATAGTTCATGTGAAAAATTTATAGCAATGTGAAAAGTCCCAAGTTTGGACTGGTCAGTGAATTCCTCTTACAGAAAAAAAAAAGTTTATAAATCTGTTCTTCAGGATTCAATGTCAGAAAACCAACAAGAGCCAGTAGTAAATCTTTCCTTCATTGCTGAGTGGGTGGCTGTACAGAGAGACTCTAATACCATTACCACCCTTCTTCTGCAAGCTCAGTTGCCTAGCAGAACTCCTACACCAAAGGCTTGGAGCTTTCTTGTTAAGGGATGCTGTTAGGCATTTATTTATTTTTATTTTTATTATTATTATTATTATATTTGTGTTTTAATTTTACACATCAGCCATGGGTTCCCCTGTCCTCCCCGCTCCCACCCCCACCCCATATTCCCCCCATCCCTTCCCCTCCTTGGGCTTACACAGTGACACTTTGCTCAGCCTGGAAGGAGGGGACTGGATCTGCCTGTACTGAATCCACCAGGCATTTATTTTATAAAGTCCTCTAGGTAAGACAACATCAACATCATTTACCAGGTAGGGTAAGAGGATAAAATTCCAGTGAGAAACATTAAGAAGCAAATTGAGTCTTCTGCTCTATCACATTATCTTCAAAAAAATGTTGCTGGAGAGAGGTCTCAATGGTTAAGAATCCTGACTACTTTTCCAGAGGACCCTTTGTCAATTTCCAGGCACACTTGGTGCCTCCCAACTCTGTAATCCATTTCTAGGATGTCTTTACTCTCTTCTGGTCTCTCTGAACATTGTCATGCACTTGGTACCTAGACACATGTGCAGATAAAACACCCATACACATAAAATTAAATTATACATATACACATACATATTCTCCTGAAGATTCAGAGCGAAGAAGGAAGGTCAGTATCAAATTTCAATGTGAGGACCTACTGAGAGTTTCTCATTGAGATTGGTGGTATTGTTCTCTCCTCCTAGATTTTTAACACATTTCTTGCCTGTCTCAGTTCTGTGTTGACCTTGTACACAGACTTGTGCACACTGACCCTTATCTGTGTGCATGTTTTTGTTAGGGATTTTATTGCTGTGAAGAGGCACCATGACCATGGCAACTCTTATACAGGAAAACATTTAACTGGGGTGGCTCACTTACAGTTTCAGAGTTTCAGTCCATTATCATCATGACGGAAAGCATGGTAGTGTGCATGCATGTGTACTGTAGTTAGTTGAGAGTCCTACATCTTGCAGGCGTCAGGAAGTCAACTAACTCACTGGGCAGTATCCTGAGCATAGGAAACTTCAATGTCTGCTCCCACATTGACATACCTCCTACTCCAACAATGTCAATCCTCCTAATAATGCCATGTCAATCCTCCTAATACTGCCACTCCCTATGATATTATGGGGGCCAGATATTTTCAAACAACCACAGTGCAGAAGCACTAGATTCTTCCTGGACAGTATTAACACTGATGCAGATATCAATGGGATATTGACAGCCTTGAGCATGGTCCTAGGAAAGTCCTATGTAGGGTTTAGAAGTGGACTTGGATCTTTATTGCAAGGAAGTTTTGGAGTCCTGGAGAGCCAGAGCTCAAAGAAGGAAATGGTCAAAGTATTTTTGTAGGTACTTTCTTTAATAAAGAGTATTTGGTTGAAGAGTTAAAGTTTGATCAGATGTGCGGGATGGTGTCTGGTAATTCTATGAGTAGCCAGGACTGAGCACATGGCTTTTGCTTCCAGGTGAATGGTTCACAGAACTTTGTTCATGAGCCAAGCTTTTCACAGCACTTGCTAGAAGCATCTTCTGAGGTTTAACAATTGATTGATCCTGAAAATGCTGTAGCATATTGCATGACAATGTTGTACAACCACATTTTACACATTTTATTAAGCATGTAATCCTAACCTAAACATGTCTTCCTCATTTCTTTGTATGAACACGACCATGCATATACACCTTTCCCTTTATCTGTATCTAGCTCTTTGAATATTTGTTTATTTTTTGGAGTTATCTTTCTTTTTCCCTACTCCTCATTATCTCCCAACTACCTAATTCCCAGCCCCACTTTGCATCCCTTTCTTCCGATATGTTCCATGAAATTTTGTGGTTCTGCCACTCCTTCTATCTCTCCACACACTCACACATTAATGTGTTTAAGCAATAACATATATATCTAGTAGACTGAACTAAAGAAAACATGTAGATCTAGATATTGTGGTGGTATTGTGTTCCCCAAAATATTGTGCACCCTAATAAACTTAACTGGGGTCAGAGCCAGAACAGCTACAATATTAAACATAGAGGATAGGCAGTGGTAGCACATGCCTTTAATTGCAGCATTCCAGATGCAGAAATCCCTCTGGATCTCTGTGAGTTCAAGGCCACATTGGTAACAGCCAGGTGTGGTGACACATGCCTTTAATCCCAGGGAGTGAGGACAGAAAACAGAAAGATACATAAGGCTTGAGGACCAGAATCTAGAAGCTTTTGGCTGGTTAAACATTCAGACTTTTGAGAAGCAGTTCAGCTGAGATTCATTTGGATAAGGACTCAGAGGCTTCCAGTCTGAGAAAACAGTATTAGCTGAGGAACTGGCAAGGTGAGGTAGCTGTGGCTTATTCTGCTTCTCTGATCTTCCAGCATTTAACCCAATTACTGCCCTCAGATTTGATTTTATTAATAAGACCTGTTAAGATTCATGCTACATCATATAGATGTGACACAAGAGTGCTGAGAAGTCCATGGTTATAAACAAACTTTGCAACTGAATTACAGTGTTCTATTGAAATAAATACATTCTATAAGAGTATCTTTTCAACTTAAGATATTTCTTTGGACCTAATAGAGTAACTATACCAGAAGCACCACCATTTTAACCAAGAAGATACCCTAGGCCCAATTAATTAAGTACACAACATCCACCTCTGTCGTTAAACAGATGGAAGGTAGTGTTTTCTTTATTTACCAAGAAAGGTAGGGTTATCACTAAATAGTGTTCAGTGGCAATTAGTTGGCAAAACAATAGTGCTGTCAGCCAAATTCAAAAGGAAAAGGTTACTGCTCTTCACTATATCACTAGAGAAATTTTCTCCATTTCTAAAAAAAAACCAACCAAATAAATAAATAAACAAATACTGAATTATTCAATTCAGAAACACCTCTGTTTAGTTTTCATATTTCCAGAGAGATTTCTGTGAGTATGTATTAAAAAATAAATACATAAAAAAGGTCTGTGGGGCCTGGGGTTATTCTTGGTGGCTGTTTCCTCTTTTGAGTTAGAAATAGATTTCCAGATTTTATTATTTTATGTCCCTCTTTTTTAGCTGTTGTAAATTTTGTTTTACAATTATGATTGAATTTTAATTTTTAACAAAATTTATTTCAGTGGCTCTTTATATTGAATGAATATGTCTAATTAACTGTAACATTTGTTCTTATAGCAATAAAAGCTTTAAAGTGATTTTTAATAAACAATTGCAATATATAAGTATGGTTTATCAATATATTAGTATTTATGGAGTTCATTACAAACATATGTGTGTGTGTGTGTGTTTATTCATTCCTTTCCCCCTCAAAAAAAAAAAAAAAAAACAAAAAATAAAACAGGGATTAACAAGTAGTCTAGATTGAGCTCAAACTCAAGATCTTCCTTCCTTAAACCCTCCAATTCTGGCATGTACCAATCACACCTGACCTATTTATCTTATATTTATTTTTTAATGACTTGAAGAATGGATACATAGAGAGAGTGTGAGTGTAACAATGAAAATTTAAAAATAGAGGCCAGTAATTTTAAAAGTAGCAAAGGGTGAAGCTTGAGAGGGATTTAAGGAAGGAAATGGATGAAGTAAATGCAATTATATTTTAATTTTAAAAATATTGCCCAGCAGTGGTGGCACAGGCCTTTAATCCCAGCACTCGGGAGGCAGAGGCAGACAGATCTTATTGAATTCCAGGCCAGCCTGGTCTACAGAGTGAGATCTAGGAAAGGCGCAAAGCTACACAAGGAAACCCTGTCTCAAAAAACCAATAAATAAATAAATAAATATATATATATATATATATATATATATATATATATATATATATATAATAAAAAGAATAAGAGTCATGTTCTATTAATTTTATAAGCTGCTAAAACTATCACTGCAATGAAATTGTAAATACTAATTGATGAATGTTAACATTACTTTCCAGATATCTCCACAGATTATTTGTAAGATAGTCTGGCTCATTATTGTTGTAATCAACAAACGTCTGAAAAGAAGAGTAACAATTCCTGTCCTTAAGTATAAGAAGTATAGTCACAGCTAATCAAAGTTTCATCATCAGGTAAAGTTCTTGACACAAGGAATTAGAGCTGTGTGGAGGCGCATAATGCAGACTTTTATACAATAATTTAGCATTTTAACCTACATCTTAACTATAGTCTTCAACATAAGTTAATATTCATGATCCCATGACTTCCCATGTTTAAATACCAGGAGCTTATGTTTTTCCTAGGCCTGGGAGAGGAGGGGAGTGAATGAGAGAAGGGGGGGGGGGTTAGAGTTAAGAGGACTGACACAGAGGGGGGGGAGAGAGAGAGAGAGAGAGAGACAGAGAGGGATGGAGGGAGGGAGGGAAGGAGGGAGGGAGGGAGAGAGAGAGGGAAGGAGGGAGGGAGGGAGAGAGAGAGAGAAGAGAGAGAGAGATGGAGGGAGGGAGGGAAGGAGGGAGGGAGGGAGGGAGAGAGAGAGAAGAGTGAGTGAGAGAGAGAGAGAGAAGAGAGAGAGAGAAAGGGAGAGAGAAGGTCTTTTCTAAAGATAGAGGGAAAGTAGAGCCTCCCATTGTTAAAGGGTGAATAAATACAGTGGAATTTCCAGGACATTTTTTTTTCTAGTAAAATGAATGCACATCTAGATTGTGGGTTTGGTGGGTTTTTTGTTTTTGTTTTTTGTTTTTTTTGTGGGGGGCGTGTTTTGAGACAGGGTTTCTCTGTGTAGCTTTGTGCCTTTCCTGGAACTCACATGGTAGCCCAAGCTGGCCTCAAACTCACAGAGATCCACCTGGTTCTGCCTCCTGAGTGCTGTGATTAAAGGCAGGTTTGGTGTTTTGTAGCAGGATTTTATGTAGTCCAGGCCGGCCTCAAACTCACTATGTAAACATGAAGATAAGGCTGAATCTGAAATGCTGCTCCTCCTGTCTCTATATTTTCAGTGTGTGGATTATAGGTGGTCACCAGCCAGTATTTGTTGGACATATTTAAAATATCATGTCATCATTGAAATGCATAATTTAAAATAATTGCATAGTTATAATGTTTCTGTGCCTTGACTGACCAAAGAGCAAGTGAGCATCTGTTGAATATTCATATTCATTACTTTGTGAGCCAAAACCGTACATGGCTAAGAGATTCCCCTGTAGAGGCAGCCACTTGTCCATTACTTGGGGCTTTGATTGGCTCCTAGTCTTTGCTCAGTACAGTCTGCCTATATATTTTTTTTTCTTAAAATGCTTTGCTTAAAAAGGAAGCAATGAGCTGTACTTACTCCACGAGACTCATCATATCCTTTTAAATACTTAACTTTTTAAGCAATACAATGGAACTTAAAAATTAGATTCAGTTGTATATTACCCAATTCTTGAATGAGGTGTTCAAGGGTTGGCCTTTTCTGCACATAATATGATCTATGGTGGTGTCTAGAAAGCAAATAAGGATATTTAAAATGTTACTGAATTCTCATGACATCCTGTCTTAAATAGTATTGTCAAATGTTTCCGAGTATATATGAGCAGTATAACTCAACTATTTAAAGAAACAAACATTTTAATTTTCTCCCCTTCCTCTTTATGACTGCAAGAAGGCAGGAAAGGTGATTAATGCATTGCAAATATCATTGTATCATAGTTTGGCATGTGTGTACCAATGAAGCTACTCAAGTGAATTTGTAACATGGATTTTTGGACAAGTTGATTTATGTTCACAATAACCTAACCCTGTATTTGGTAGGAGCATTATATGAAACATGGTCATAGAACCTGCATGAAGACTCAGCCTGAGGCCTTGCTTAATTTACCTGTTAGATTCAGTTTGTTGATTCCACAGAGTGAGGTGGGGAAGAGGAGGGAAAGAATGTTGTCCGGAATTATGACATTTCTGGTAAGAAAAGTAAATGGGGTCATTCAGAAGCACCACTAACAGGAAACTTCCAATCATCCTCAGTTTCTTCACCTTTATACATTTTTGTCCTTTTTTAAAATTTGCAATGTGATTTTCCATTAGTTTAAGGTAATTGGAATTATTGTTTATTCAAAAAGAACAATCTCTTGGTGACAGTCCCTACCAGCTCTCTGGCCCCTCCCACTGGAGTGCAAACTTCACTACAGGCAGTTACTTCAGCATAAAGTTCTTGCTGAGGGCAAGAAAGATAAGAGGAGCAGGTGAGAAGCTCCAGCAGGGATCACACTGTGTGGTTATTAGGAATCAAGACTTTCTCCATGTGCCAACAAGCTTTTACAGAAGGCCTAGCCTAGAGTCCACCAAATGTTGTAATGGGGCCACAGGTGACATGCCCCCTTTCAAGTAGACAGCTAAGTAAAGATATTTCAAAACACTGTATGAAATACACCATGTTTTCATTGGCATTTGGAAGGGACTTGCAGAAACATATTTCTTAAAGTGATTTTCATATCATTTCACATATAACAGATCAATTATTATTAATAAAAGGGAGAATCCAGGGCCATGCACTGGAAATGAAATGTTCATAGTGATACCCACTTTCAACTTTTTGGGGTATTAGGGTAGGACACCTTTTATACATATTAAAAGGTGGTACATACGGTACACAGAGAACCATACAGTTATAAAATTTGATAGGTTTGTTTTTTTTTCCTTGCCTTGCTATCGCAGTTCTTTATAAAGCTAAATGATGCCTGAGTTAATGGGATGGGTACCATCGCTTGATGTTTGCATCAGCTAGGAAGTCATTATGGATTACTGCCTAATAATTAAAGAAATTAAAACAAAATATGCATCTTATATGAAC
Source organism: Onychomys torridus (assembly GCF_903995425.1). Lineage (NCBI taxonomy): Eukaryota > Metazoa > Chordata > Mammalia > Rodentia > Cricetidae > Onychomys > Onychomys torridus. The sequence goes on along the minus strand of NC_050459.1, from coordinate 3,901,346 downwards.
ATCAGTCACCTAGGATACCCAATCAACTGCTAATGAACCTTTCTATTGTTATGAATTATTTTCTAGATTTTAATTCTTTGTATTTTCTAGTAAGTCAACTGTTACAGATTAGATACTTAATACCAGAAAATCAATCTTAGTTTGGCAGCTCAGGTAATAGCATTATTGAATGTAGTACAAACTGTACCCTATAAGTTTCTGTTTAGGTGAAAATATGACATGCTGAAAGATAAATTCTTCTGAAAGTGTTTGAATTAGCGGACAAGATAGCTTTCCTATTATAATTTTGCTCTTTAATTTATGTTTCAAGTTTTAATTGTCACTTAATAAGAAGAGAGACATATGTATATAGAAATGTACATGTATTTATTAGCAGAAACACATCAATCTACATGGGCTTCTGGAATGTACATCCTATTAAGATAAAAGTAAATCACCACAGATGTTCTTTGGAGTGCCTTATCTTAAATATAGATCAACCTGTAGATGCTTTTCATAAACCACCATAAAGCAAGAAAAAAACTTTACTGAGATCTTTCCATCACCTTGGTCCCAAAAACCTCCTACACTGTTTTATGATGAAAAAAAATGCTAAGTGGCAAGGTGCCATGAGACAACTGGGGCTTCAAAGCATTCCAAACATTGTACTACCAGGATATAGTTCACATGGAAAGGCAGAGCAGTCCTCAATCTGGAGTGATAGCTTGAGTAATGTGGAGGCCTTCCAGGAAAAGGGATGAAATCTTCATGGTATGTCAACTTCACTCTGATGCCCCAGCTGTTTTGAACTATGTTAAGTGGGGGAAAGGATGCGAATTCACAGTGACTCCTTTCCTTACCAGGCCTCATCCTTGAGCAAGCTCCAGGTTGAGAACACAGTTATTACAGAAGGTAAAGCAAACACCCACCTTCTGTAAGCTATCCATCCATCCATTTATTGTTGTTGGAACATTTACTGAGCAATGAGGCCTGACTGTGCCACAAGACAGCAGCTGTGGGTGGAAGAACAGCTGCCCCCAGCCTGGCACCTTAGCACTCCCTTTAATGTGTGCTGCAACACCTCACTTGGATGTCCAACACCCTACTTGGGTAACTCCAAAGGGAATATTCCACTTAAGGATTGCTCTTTTTACTTGTGTCTCTATAAAGGTTTTACTTACACTCACAATTTAAAGATTTACATATCTAGAAACTTACATGTACAGTAATTATAATAAAGATGTATCTGTATACACATAGGTGTGTCTATACACACTGTGGTCATTTTTAGTCTTTAATATTTATATATATGCACATACATAAACAAATGTATATATGTATGTGTGTGAGAGAGAAAAGGATAAAGTGTGCATGTCTATGTGCATATACATATGCTAATACGCATATGTATGTAAGTGTATATGTGCACATAGGTGTGCATGTATGTGTGTATTTATGTGCATGTATATGTGTGTTTGTGCTTGGTAGAATAAGTTGTTTATAAAACAAAATTTTCTTCATATAACATTCAAAAAACGTATTAGACATCACTATTCTGAGACTGCTTCTAATTTTTAAACACTAAATCTAGTAAATGCAAGAGAAGCTGCTGTGGACACAGACGTGGCAGTAGACTTCCTGAAAGGACAACACAGTCTTCTGCTTTAGCTCTGTAATTTATGTGCTTTTACCCATCTCCAAAGAGCATTGATGAAGGCTTTTCTTTTCCATTTCAGCTACAAAAGTCTCAAGTAGACACTATTAACAAATTACAAGTATTATTTTTAGTGTTCCATTACCCATTCTCCATCACCTGAGGTACACATGTTCTGCTATCAAGCAGGGACAAAATAGAGATCTTAAGGAAGATATTGGAAAACTGTGCCCAGTCCTCTAATGGCTGGTTGGGAAATATCAATAGGGTCCATCATGATGACTTATCAGGACCCAGAACATCATCTGGATATTTTCTATTCATGATTAAATTGAACTCCATGCCCCCAAATGTCTTATGGTATTTTCATTTGCTATCTCGGAGACGATGGGGGTATATGTATACACCTTTTCCTCAAAACAAACAAACAAAAATCAATGGAATACTACATCAAGTCCAACATAAAATGTTTGAGGCAAGCCAGAGGACATGGGACCCATGTCTCTACAGTTAGGTAATGTTACAGGGTTTGTGACATCTACAAGATGTTTGGCCTTGATTTATCATTTCTTAAAAAAAGGGGAGCAAGAGATCCCAGTTGGATCAAGAACAGAAAGGGAGAACAAGGAATAACAGACCATAATAAATGATGACCACATGAGAACAGGAATAGGCAGAGTGCTGGAGAGGTCCCCCAGAAATCCACAATGATACATCTACTGTAGACTGCTGGCAATGGTCAAGAGAAAGCCTGATCTGACCTAGTCTGGTGATCAGATGGCCAAACACCCTAACTGTCGTGCTGGAACTCTCATCCAATAACTGATGGAAGTGGATGCAGAGATCCTCGGCCAGGCCCCAGGTTGAGCTCCAGATGTCCAATTGTCGAGAAAGAAGAGGGACTGTAAGAGCGTGAATTGTTGAGACCAAGACTGGAAAAGCACAGGGACAAATAGCCAAATGAATGGAAGCACATGAATTATGAACCAAAGGCTGTGGAGCCCCCAACTGGAGCAGGCCCTCTGGATAAGTGAGACAACTGAATAGCTTGAACTGTTTGGGAGATATCCAGGCTGTGGGACCGGGATCTGTCCTTAATGCATGAGCTGGCTGTTTGGAACCTTGGGCTTACACAGGGACACTTTGCTCAGCCTGGAAGGAGGGGACTGGACCTGCCTGTACTTAATCCACCAGGTTTAAATGAACCCCCAGTGGTGTCTTGGCCCTGGAGGAGATGGGAATGGAGGGGAGGGAATGGGGAGAAGTAGGGGGGGGGGGCGGGAGGGGGGAGTACAGGGGAACCCGTGGCTGATGTGTAACATTAAACACAAATATAATAAATAACAAAAAATAAGTAGTCCTAGCATACATCAATCGAAGCCACTGTGCAGAAGTGGGCAGCATCTAATGGCCCATGTTCTTGATTTACCTGTGCTAAAAAGTGGGTTTGAAGGTCGGGTGTTGGTGGCACATGCCTGTAATCCCAGCACTCGGGAGGCAGAGGCAGGTGGATCTCTGTGAGTTCAAGGCCAGCCTGGTCTACACAGCTAGTCCAGGTCAGGCTCCAAAGCTACAGAGAAACCCTGTTTCTTAAAACCCCAATAAATGGGTTTGAAATGTATGGTGCCCTGAGCATCAAACTGTGATTGTTTCTAATTTCTTCTACACCCTTGCCTTATGAGCATTTTTATTTCCATTTTCTTGCAAAAGGAAATTAATGGTTAGGGAAGTTCATGTATAAGGTCACTCATTTGAAGAACCAGAGACTTTCATAATATGCAATGCTAAATTTCTTTTTAATCAGAAATAAGAAAACACACATTGGAACAAGTGGTGAGTAGTTTTCTAAAAGAAAACAAAAATAGAGTGTGGGAATTTGGATGGTGAAAAGAGTTTGGGATTAAAATATGGACCTATGCTTCCAATTTAACAGCATAGAGAAAGAAGAAACACACAGATTAATGGGGGTTCTTCCATGCATAACACTTTCCCCTGTGCAATAGATACTTCATGTAAGCTATCTCAATAAGTCACACTGAATGACCAGTACTCAGCTTTCTGGCACAGATGATTAGACATGGGAATTACAGGGCAGGATAAGATGGATGGAGCTGAAGTTCATGCAACCTGGAAGTTGAAGTACCTAGTTTTAAATAAAGAGCTCCATTTTAGAGAAATTGTATGTTCCCGTTTGTGGATGTGTGTAAACAGACATTCTTACTTATGATGTAAATTGTTGAAGTAGTTTCTTTTTCTATTAACCATTAAACCTATCAATAAGGTAACAAAAGAAACTTGTCCAGCTTGGTATGAATTTAGGGGTAGGGCAATGAGAAAATATGTTTTTAAAATGGTGCTTTTGAATCTAGTGTGTTTTATGGTATAATTTCAGCTATAATAAAGTAAGCAATACATTTGTTGGAACAGTCATTATATTTATAATAATAAAGCTTACTGAAAGGAACAAGACATCAGTAGTCTACGTCCAATTGATGGATTTTTACTATACTTTTTCTGAAATATGGTTAACAAGTATAATAGAGATGATGATGCAATGAGATAGAGACTTCCTGAATCAAAATTGCTAAAGTGGTAGAAATTGAATATTTAATTTAAATTGTGTATTTTTTAATAATTTAACCTTTATTTCTTTTACCAAATAAATCATTAGTGATAAAAAGGCATCTCCTGCAGAACCCAGAATGAGCATTTTCTTGGAAGCACATCAATGAATGAGATGCATATTAGTTCACAAGTGGATTCAAGTAGGGTTTTTTTTTTTATTTCGGTATTTTTGTACAATTAATCATTTTAGAATCCATAATTTTTGTATTCATAAATCAGAAGAGCCACTAATATATTTTAATAAGCTTAAAATAGTTTCTTAGGCATTCTGGGAGCCATATAGATCTCCAAATCCAATGCCAGAATCAGAATGAAGAAAACTCATTCTTGAGCAGGGCATGGAGACCAGTGACTGATATTCTGGCACTCTGGGGGCTTCAAGATTAAGAGCAGCCTGGGGTGCATGGAAAATACCAGACCTACCTTGCCAACAAAAAATAACTTTCTGAAAAAAACAACAACAACAACAAAAAACAAAAACAAAAACAAAAACAAAACAACAAAGAAAAACACAAATGAATCCTATACCATGGCTGAAGCATGGCTGTATCATAAAATAACATTGGAACAGCAACAAAAAACAGAAACTACAACTTGGGTAGAGTTCACTGACTTCAACTGTTGATAAAATTTATGGCTACATTTTAGAATTCTCCATTATAAAATATATAGTCAGGATAAAAGATTTTTATTAGCACATTTTAAGCATGCAGAGTAACAGACTTCAATGTGACAATTTCCCTCACCATGTGCCTGATCACCATACACTTTATGATCTCTCCTTTTCCCTACTTCACCCACACCCTAGTCTCCTTCCTTCTCTCCAGTATTCCTCATTCTGCTTTTCCTTATTTCATTTAATGTCATGGTCTTCGTATCTACTCATGGTCTTACAGCTGTCACGGTTCTGTTTTCTCTACAGCTATATAATATGCAGTATAACAGTGTCTTTGTTCAACCACTAGCAGGCACCTGTGCTGACCACATTACTCATCTGTTTTGAGCACAATAAGCACTTGTATTCAGGCATCTCTATTGTTCATGGACTTTCACTCACTTAGGAATATATTGAAGAAGATTATGACTAACTCATATTATAGTTCTCATTTTAACTTGTGAGGAAACTTCTAACATGATTTCCCTTGTAGCTGTACTGGCTTACATTCAGTGTATATGGATTCCTTTTCTATACACCCTTGCAGACACATTTATTTTCTAGATTCTAACCATTCCCCTTTAAGAATTGTTTGTATTTTTTATTGTATGTGTGCCTATGTGTATGATGAGTTTAAAAGACATCAGATCATCTAGACCTGGGGTGTACAGACAGCTGTGATTTGAATGAAGTAAATTTGGGAACTGAATTCTGGTTCTCTACAAGATCAGTATAGATTTTAATCCCTAAGCCATTCTTAATAGGATTAGATATAGTCTCAATGTGGTTTTGATTTTTATTTTCCTGAAATAAATATCATGGGCCATTTATGCTTCAGAGATGTATCTGTTCATTTGCCCACAATGATTTTCCTTGATTTTTTTTGTTATTAAATGTTTTTGAACTCTCCATATATTCTGGATTATTTCCTCTGTGAAATAAATAGCTAGCAAATGTTTACTTTCATTCTGTAGACTATATCCTTCCTAGTAACTGCTGTTCAGAGTATTTAATTTGATGCAATACCATTATCAGTTCTTATTATTATGTACTGAGCTACTACTGTCCTATTCAATAAATCATTGTCTATTTTTATATCATGAAGAGTTTACCAACTATTTCCATCTAGTAGTCAAAATGTCATGTCTTAAATTAAGGCATAAAGATTTTTTATAGAAATATTATGTTTAAGATGTAATGGCTATATGACTTATTTCATAAAGACTGGTTTTCTCATGTAATTTATGAGGTAAATTGCAATGTTGAAAAACACATTTATCAACAATTACTACATTGTACTGCTGGTATAGTTAATAGGATTGTACATAATTAGAAAAAGAAGTCAAGAACAAAAATTCAAGAGTTAATTAGCATAGGAACATGGGAATTTAGCTCAGGTGCAGGGCACTTGCCTAACAAGCACAAGGCTCTGGGTTGAGTCCCAAATACCAAGAAAATAAAATGAATTAATTTGCATAGAACATTGTACATTGTTAATGTTCTGATGTTAATCATAATTGTGGTGGAGGGAACCACTTTAATGTTTATTTATGTTATTTAGTATGTATGATTTTATCAAAAGAAGTTATAATAACCAGAGTTATTTGATAAGTATCTTAGTGTAAACCTAGAGTCTTAGTTACTATAAGGTAGACTGAACACACATGTATGTATAATTCTATAGTGATGAGAACTTTGCAGGACTTTTCCAAGTAGCAAAGTCTGAGAGCTGAGATGACTTATTGTAGATGTATCCAGCTTGTTAAATAAGAAACACAGAACCGATTGCAGAGTTAAAAACCATGAGGTCAGAGCAAAAGCGGAAAACCTTACCCTTCACTGTTTCTGCGGTTCTTCCTCTCTGCAAGAGACCTACTTCTGTGCGTCCTGTCTATTTAAAGACTTTCTGTTCTGTTTTCTCATTGGTTGTAAACCCAGCCACATGACCTCCTCGTCACTGCCTCCTTGTACAGACCTCCAGGTCTTCTATGGTTGGTATTGAGATTAAAGGCGTGTGTCTGCCATGCTGGCTGTGTCCTTGAACACACAGAGATCCACCTAGCTCTGCCTCCCAAGTGCTGGGATTAAAGGCGTGCCCCACTACTGCTTGGCTTCTGCTCTGGCTTGCTCTGACCTCAAGGCAACTTTATTGACATACAAATAAAATCACATTTCAATACAAATAAAATATCACTATATTTCCCCTTTTCTATTTTAATAAAAAGAAAAAAAGGAAAAAGTTATAACTAATATAAGAAAAACTATATACAAAAGTACAATAACTATATATACCATATATACAAACAATAAATACCTAAACAATGTCTAGTCCATTTGCATTTGACAAATTCAGAGAAAATAATTCCATTATCTATCCTATTTTGGTAAGTCCAGAATGTACCTGATTCACTTTTTATCCTAACTTATATAGCTAAGGGAACTGTCTTATAATGTCTTTCAAATTTATACACTTACAGCTCTTAGTGAGTTTTTCTGAAATCCTTAACAAAGATAATTATAACTATAATTAACTGATCTTCAACTCCCTCAGAGACCCAAGAAGGAAATAATACTACCTAATAAAAATAAAAACAAGAAGTGCATGCAAGCAGCTTCCAAAAATAAATGTGAGTTGACAGAAACAGCCAGCTGCCTGGACAGTCACCTGTGGTTTCTCCACAGTGTTGGGGCATCATCTTCAGCCTACAGGCTTAGCGTATCTGACAGACTCTTTTGTGAACTAAGATGTATACAAGGTCAACAGTTTGACCTCACATTTGGTGAGAGCAGTCCATGTACCAGAAACACCTGAATTCCATTAGTGTCATGACATGATTCAGGATTTTAAATTCTGGAAATTATTGATGTCTTTTCAATTCAGCTGTCCATTTTTCTTGGCTGTGTATATGTGGCTTCATCTAGGCATCCTGTTCTTCTCCACATCTCTCTATTAATCGCCAGTCTACTATTAAGGGAGGTGAGCTTAGTTATTTTTCAAGAATAACTGTTTCATCTGCTGTTCCATTGCATATCAGAAGCAATTGGCCCACTCCCTGTTCAGCTGCCTTCAAAGAAAAGGGCACGGTACCTTTTACAGATTGCAAAGGTCACTCACTTCAGGGATGGTGCCATATTGTCCTGGCTTCAGAAGATACCTTTTGTTAAAGCCACAACCACACTTGTTTTGGCAAGAATTAGTAGTCCTTGGTTTCATGTCCTGTCTGTCCTGTTTGTCAGCAGTTGATTTGAGGATACTTTGTTGTCCAGTGGCTAACTTTTGCCACAATGAAAGTTAGCTCCATATGCAGTTTCTTCAATGCCCATATTTTCTCTGAAGTAGATTGGTACTGCCAGGAGCCATCATGTCTCATAGTCATAGCAAAAAAGAAAAATTCTTAAGTTATTAAAACATTTTAAATGCCATATTCTGTAGATCTCTGAAGGGTTTGAAGATGACCTGTCTATCTAAAATATATCTGTTTGATCTTGAAAACACACCTAATATGACTACAAGTTCAATTGTAATGTCTAACCACTAATTTTCATTTCTATATATCCTAATAGTTGGTAATACTGACATTCAAGGATTAGCAAATTGCATTACATTGTTAAATGAATGGTATAAATACAATATCTCGAACAAGATTAGAAATACGTGTATGGTAATTCTAACAATGTCAATCTCAATAATAATAATTTATATCCAATATAAAACAATCCAATTGAATGTAAAGTATTTAAAACTAGTAATTGTCTTTTTCTTTTTTTTTTTTTTTAAACAAGCACCTTTTGCCTAGCCCTTTTCCTAACCCTTAACAACAACTTGTAACCAACCCTCCTAAACAATGAAAACTATCCCAGACCCAATACCTATAAAAAGACCAGAAAACCACCCCACACCACACCACCCCTTTGGGAATGTGGGCGTTGAATTCTTAAAATTGCTTCCTGCTGGGTATGGGCGAAGTTATCTTTATTCTGAAAAGAATTTTTTTTGGGTTAATTGACAAATTCTAGGAAAGATAACTATATTCTTTGTTATCCGTAATGTCAAAGTTCAGGGTTTATCTCAAGTCCTTATTCAAGTAGTCTTTGAAACTGGATCATCTCAGCTAGCCATCTCAGAATTGCTCTAAGCACTTTGTAGTCCAAAGCTGATCTGTAGAAGATGTTTGTCAGCTTAGTGCTATTATTTTCCACATGGAATTGTCGTTGTGGGGCCCCATCTTCTTCCCGGAGATTTCAGTTGAGGTTAGGCCTGGCCATGATTTCCTGTAGAAAACTGAAAAGAGACCAACCACAAAGACATGTATAGGCAGCTAATTGAAGCCTTTTCTCTAGAATTAATTAGTACTCTATATGGCCATTATTATCTTAACAAAGTTTAAAAAATATGTATATCTTGTGAATTTTGATATAAAATTCATACTTTAAGAAAAGTTTAAAGAATCAGAATAGAGTCAAAGAATTGAGATTAGTAATAGAATAGTCCCTTAATTAATTTGGTTTTTTTCCTGTCCCATGTCAGAAGATGGCTCTTTCTTCTGGTATGATATAGGGAGTTTTCATTTTCCTTTTAACAACATGCTTGAGTTTAAGTAGAAGAGAGCCATTCTCCAACTCCAAAATCAGCTTGAAGCTTTAATTGAACTGGGACTACAAGAAGACTAAGAGTATTAACTTTTTAGAGAAGAGCAGAAACAAAAATTTAGGAAGATTTATGAAATTTTGTAGATGATATAACAATAGGCCATTTTACTCTTTTTTCCTGGGACAGATGATTTGTCCTTTTTTTTCAGTTGTCTCATTTGTCCAGTGTTCTTCAGATTCCTTAGCCTTCATTCTCCTAAAAGACTAATTTTGGGGAGGTCCCCTTTTGGCAAGTTACATCTGATTAAATGAAAAGGCATGTATTAATGGTATAAGTGAGTTTAAACTGGATGGTCATGTTGGTTGATGAACTATCACCTCTTCTAATTAAGAGGTCTCTCTTGTTCAAATCAAACCTTTATCAATTTTGATGGTATCCACAGTTTATCTTCTCCTGCAGAACCAAAAGCAAAACCTCGTCCCCAACATAACACATACCCTGGTTTCCATTCTGAGGTCAGCACATCCTTAAAGTATATAGGCTGATTTAATTCTGTTGTTTTTTCTATTAACCAATGTCTCTCTGCAGCTGTTGTTCCTTTCTCATTAGCATTGAGAAAATTCAAAGTTAACAGAGCATTGTGCAGTCTATTTCTGGGGGTTTTTGTTACCCATTTTTGTTTATTTATCATGTCCTTTAGAGTTCTGTTGGATCTTTCTATAACTGCTTGGCCTGTAGGATTATGTGGTATACCTGTAATACGCTTTATATTATAATAAGCAAAAAACTGTTTCATTTTAATAGAAACATATGCTGGAGCATTGTCAGTTTTAATTTGTGCAGGTATACCCATGATGGCCATAACTTCTAGCAAATGAGTGATTACAGAATCAGCTTTCTCAGAACTCAAAGCAGTTGCCCATTGAAATCCTGAATAAGTATCGATAGTATGGTGTACATATTTCAATTTTCCAAATTCCGCAAAGTGAAACACATCCATCTGCCAGATTTCATTCCTCTGAGTACCCTTTGGGTTACATCTTGCTGATAATGGTGTCTGATTGTAGAAGGAACAAGTAGGACATTTCTTTACAATTTCCTTGGCTTGTTGCCTGGTTATGGAAAAATCCTTTTTTAAACCTTTACTATTGACATGATGTTTCTTATGAAATTCTGAGGCCTCCAGCACATTTCCTATCAATAATTTATCAATCTCATCATTACCTTGTGCTAGAGGGCCTGGCAGACCAGTATGGGATCTGATGTGAGTTATATATAAAGGATGACTCCTTTCCCTGATTGTATCTTGTAATTGAATAAATAGTGAAGTTAATTCTGAAGCATCAGGGATAAATTCTGCAGTCTCAATATGTAATACCACTCTTTCAGCATACTGAGAGTCAGTAACTATATTGAGAGGTTCTGAAAAATCCATTAATACCAACAGAATAGCATACAATTCCGATTTTTGAACTGAATTATAAGGACTTTGAATCACTTTACTTAAATTTTCTGATTTGTAACCTGCCTTTCCTTGTTTGTTGGCATCTGTATAAAATGTCCGAACTCCAGATATGGGTTTTTCAAGTACAATTCGAGGCAAGATCCAATCAGCTCTCTTTATAAGATCAATTCTATTGCTTTTAGGATATTTGCTGTTAATTTCTCCCAAAAAATTACTGCAAGCTCTTTGCCAAGGTTCACTTTCTGTCCATAATTTTTCAATGTCCTCTTTAGTTAAAGGTACAACAATTTCTGCTGGATCTACTCCTGCTAATTGACGAAGTCTCAATTTTCCTTTCAAAATTAAGTCAGAGATTTTTTTCCACATATGTTTTTAATTTTTTATTTGGTTTATTTGGTAAAAATATCCATTCCAATATAATATCTTCTCTCTGCATTAATATTCCTGTAGGAGAATGCTTAGAAGGTGAAATAACCAAAATGCAATCCATCTTTGGATCAATACGATCTACATGTCCTTCATGCACTTTTTTTTTCTACCAAGGCCAATTCTTTCTCAGCTTCAGGTGATAATTCTCTTGGACTATTTAAGTCCTTGTCACCTTCTAAGGTTTTGAACAAATTATTCAGTTCATCATTTTTTACCCCAACAATAGTTCGTAGATGAGAAATGTCCCCAAATAATCTTTGAAAGTCATTAAAAGTTGTAGGCTATCTCTCCTAATTTGTACCTTTTGAGGTCTAATTTTTTGTAGCTCTATTTTATATCCTAAATAATTAATAGAATCTCCTCCTTGTATCTTTTCAGGAGCAATTTGTAATCCCCAGCCAGGCAATATTTTCTTTACTTCTTCAAACATTCTTTCTAAAGTATCTGCATTTGAGTCAGCTAGTAAAATATCATCCATATAATGATAAATTATAGATTTAGGAAATTTTTTAAGTATCACTTCCAAGGGCTGTTGTACAAAATATTGGCACAGTGTTGGACTATTCAACATTCCCTGTGGGAGGACTCTCCATTGATATCTTCTAACCGGTTGAGAATTATTGTAAGTAGGCACCGTGAAAGCAAATCTTTCTCTGTCTTTTTCTTGTAGGGGTATTGAAAAGAAACAGTCTTTTAAATCAATAACTATGAGAGGCCATCTTTTAGGTAACAGAGTAGGCAAAGGAATTCCAGACTGTAGAGAGCCGATTGGCTGAATTACTTTGTTAATTGCTCTAAGGTCTGTTACCATTCTCCATTTACCAGATTTCTTTTTAATAACAAATACAGGAGAATTCCATGGGCTAGTAGATTCTTCAATATGCTGAGCATTTAACTGTTCTTCTACCAGCTCTTCTAAAGCCTAGAGTTTCTCTGTTGTTAAAGGCCATTGATGAACCCATACAGGCTTGTCTGTTAACCATTTTAAAGGTAGAGCTGTTGGTGCCTTTGGAAGATCATCAGTTTTTCTGCCCTATTCTTGTATAATATGGATGGCTGGTGACCACTCATTAGAATAATACCTTCTAATATTTCTCTCAGAAACATGTGCTACTTTATTATTTATTTCTGAGGTTGGAGGGATGTTAATCTGAGTATTCCATTGTTGTAACAGGTCTCAACCCCACAGGTTCATGGCTATGTTAGCCACATATGGTTTTAATCTGCCTCTCTGTCCTTCTGGGCCTATACATTTGAGCCATCTTGCACTCTGTTTAACTTGAGATAATGTCCCAATTCCTAACAGTTGAACATTTACCTCCTGAAGAGGCCAAGATGGATGCCAAAATTCTGGTGCAATTATGGTAACATCAGCACCTGTGTCTACCAGACCAGACAACAAAACACCATTTATTTTTATTGTTAATTTTGGTCTTTGTTCATTTATAGAAGTTTGCCAAAAATTTTTCTTTATGGTCTCTCCTGAATTTTCTGGTCTCTCTGTCTCAGTTGTTCCATTACTCTGAGTAGCCTGGTTTATTCCAATAGGCATTTGGTCATTTAACTGCTCTGAGTAGGGGTCTCCTCTACAATTGGAGGAAAGGTCTGAACTGGATTCACTGTAGGGGCCTGCCTGAGGCCCCTCTGGGAGTTTCCCAAAGACTGAGGCAAAGTATTACCTTGTCTGTCCCTTGTTGATCTACATTCATTGGTCCAATGTCTTCCCTTACCACACCTTCTACATACTCCTGAAGGAAGGGGCATTCTGTTGCCATTGTTCTTCGAAGAAACTTTGTTTCCAGAAGTGTCCTGTTTACAGTCCCTTTTCAAATGTCCTTGCTTTCCACATCCAAAACATCTAACATTCCTCAAACCCCTTGAAATTGCTTCTCCTACCCACATATTATCATGATCATGAGCCTCAACATTAACCGTGTCTCTAATCCAATCTTCCAAGGGTGCAGATCTTGCCTTTAACAGCCTGATTATTCTCTTGCATGCTTCATTTGCATTCTCAAAAGCCAAAGATTCAATTATTATCTGGCTAGCTTCTGAATTTGGGACCATTCTCCTCTTTACTGCTGAAGTCAGTCTTTGTAAGAAATCTGTGAAAGATTCTTTTGGGCCCTGTATAACCTTTGTAAATGACTCAGTTTTCTTCCCTGGTTCCTCAACTCTGTCCCATGCATTCAAGGCTGCCATTTGACATAGAATTAGAGTTTGCATATCATATAAACATTGTGTTTGTACTGCAGCATATTGGCCTTCTCCAACAAGCTGATCCTGGAAGATTTATATACCTCTATCACTACATTGTTTTGCTATGTTTTTAGCTTCCTGTTTGAACCATATTTGCCACTGGAGCTGCTGTCCGGGTTCCAGAACCGCCTGTGTCAGCTCCCGCCAGTCCTGTGGTATAATTCTATTATAAGTTGACCAGGAGTTTAACATTTGTTTTACATATGGAGATTGCATGCCATAAGATACTATTGCCTCCTTAAACCTTCATAAGTCTAACATTTCAACTGAAGTCCAAATATTTTGTGTAGTCACTTAACCAGGTTGCTGTTGTATGGTTACTGGATAAATTAAGGGTGATTGTGTGAAAACAGGCTTTCTTTCTGTAACCTTATAATCCAATCCTGAAACAACTTCACTGTTAATTTCTTCTGTCTGAATCTGAATTTCTCTATAATTCATTTTAACAGGTTTAACAAGTTTTTCTAAAATTTTTATCCTGGCACTTAAATTGACTGTCTTTTTAAAGTGTAAAATATGGATAAGAAGAATAACAGTGTACATAATTTGATCAACATTAATCTTCTCATATAGTTGTTCCATTACCATACTGCCTAAAATTTCAAACAAAGCCCAGTTTTCTTCCAATGTACACATAAAACCCATTTTTTTTTAAATGTGGAAAAATCTCTTTTAAATAGTTTCCTTTAAAATATCTGATATAAATGACTTACCAATTCTGTGTAGAACAGTAGAAATCTGAGGGAATTTCCAAACAGCTACCTAGCGTCTGAGGTGGGAATCCAGAGAGAGAGAGAGAGAGAGTAGCCACATTCTGGCTAAAAGCTTGAACCCAACCGCTTCAATGTTCTGGTCTCAGCTGAGTCCAGCCTGGGCTCTGGCTTCCTTAAGCTACGACTGACCACATGCGCTGGCGTTTCAGCCAAAAGCAGCCTATCTGCAGTTGCATGTAGCTACTGCAATTAGCGGTAGCTCCCGCAGGCCTGAGTTGTTTGTAGCACCAGCTTTTTAAGCAAGTAACTCCAGCTGCTGCGGTAACTGCTTGTGGCTAAGGTAGGTTGGGCCTGAGTCCTAAGCTGAGCTAGGCCCGGGTTAGGCTGGGTCTAAGCCTGAGCTAAGGAGCCGGGCCCGCCCGGGCGGGAAGCCAGACCCACTGCCAAGGCAAGCGGTTTTTAAATGAATTTTTGCCACATTGGGCGCCAAATGTAGATGTATCCGGCTTGTTAAATAAGAAACACAGAACCAATTGCAGAATTAAAAACCACGAGGTCAGAGCAAAAGCAGAAAACCTTACCCTTCACTGTTTCTGCGGTTCTTCCTCTCTGCAAGAGACCTACTTCTGTGCGTCCTGTCTATTTAAAGACTTTCTGTTCTGTTTTCTCATTGGTTGTAAACCCAGCCACATGACCTCCTTGTCACTGCCTGTTTGTACAGACCTCCAGGTCTTCTATGGTTGGTATTGAGATTAAAGGCGTGTGTCTGCCATGCTGGCTATGTCCTTGAACACACAGAGATCCGCCTAGCTCTGCCTCCCAAGTGCTGGGATTAAAGGCATGCCCCACTACTGCTTGGCTTCTGCTCTGGCTTGCTCTGACCTCAAGGCAACTTTATTGACATACAAATAAAATCACATTTCAATACAAATAAAATATCACTATAACTTATAATCTGAAATAGTCTTCAAAAAACCTGTCATTTATAATTTCTGAAGTATAATTAGAAAATCATAAAGATGCCCATGAGCCAAATGAAATAGTTCTGTGTTTGAGGAATATCTCCACTAGAAATGCCAGAATGAATACTAAACCAATTCTATAACCAAATCAAGCAACTGTGGATATTAACAGTATTTAATTTAATGTTAGTTAAGTAACTAAAGGAATGATTATATTCTATATTTCAGAATCTGTGTCAGAATTCTGAGTATACAAGTTTTTTTTGGTGTGTTCATTGTTTTATTTACTATGTCCCTTGACAGTGTCATAGTCTTCATATTCCCTTGCTCATATCAACCAGAAGTTGGTTTCTAGACCATCTATGCTCTAGGACTTTAAAAAAATAATAATTGTGTTTAAGATAAACCCATGCAAAAGCATTAGTCTTCATGGGCCAATTAATTAAGTGAGCAATGGGGTGTTCCTCCCATCTTCACTAACATGAAGTAATGGATCTCAAGTGATACAGCCAAAAAATGTACAAAAAAATATTTCAGAATTGAATTATATTGCTTAAGTATATATTCTTATAAGGAAAGAATTTGGTAGGATGGTTATAAGATGCTGCAGAATTTGCACTTAGGAACATTATGGAAGGAACAAGTGAGCTAGTATTCACCACATACCCATGGCTTTTACCTGTATTTTTTATATTTTTCTCATAAGTTCTCAAAGTTCGTGGGTGAAGAATCATCCCCCTTATAAAGAGGCTTTATTCAAGTCTTGTGGGCCATGAATCAGAGAAATTACTCCTTGTTAAGAACCTAGAGAGGTTACAAAGTAAGGGGTGTTAATAATGATGAAATCGGTGCAGCAACCAAAAAGTAGTCAGAATACTCTGTGCTCTTTTGTCTCTTCAAGGTGTGTTTTTCTTCTTTTGGCCTCACTGCTGGGATATTGCAATCCATCTTGACCTCCTATGACTTATTAAACATCACTTTCTGTTGTTAAGACTTAGAGTATGCTTTGTGCTAATTAATAAGATAAAAAAGAGGGGTTTCATACTTTCAAACTATCAAAAGGTGACCAGATATTCTGCTTTCTATAAAACTGAAGAAACACTTTGTATCAGTTAATATCCTAATCATTGAGATGTTACTGTCAATAAAAAAGAAAAGGGCTCAAAAGTCAACCTATTAAAGATAAGTCACAGAGGGCTGATTTTATTAATGATACATTGTGTGACTAGATGGTAAAGGTAGAGAACCCATTTCAAAGGTATTAGTGCTTGAGGAAATTGACACACTAAGTAAACTTATGAATACTTCATTATGGCTGAAAATAATTGTCAAAGATATCTGTTGTATCCACAGGAAAGTCCAGTAAGGTGGGAAATGCTCTATTAAATCCTACGTGCTCTTAGTGTCTATGGTAACATTGACTGATTATATGATCTCTCTGTAAAATGAGAATACTATAGAACTTTCTCTCTGAGGGTTTTATGAAGATTGAGAGGCACTTGCAAAGTTTAACAACCCTTAGACTACAATGGGTACTACATATGTGCTCAAATACAGACACAGGACGGTCTCCAAAGGAATTTCCTTTGCTCATTCAATAGTCTTGATCTGATTATCACTGGTGGCATTGTTAATTTCTATTTCAGTAGGATTTAGCTTTTTAAAGTCATTTTTTAAACTATATGACTTCTTGCTTCACAATCTCTGCCATTTGTCTAGCATTATAGCAAAGAGGACAGCATCACTGAAAGGCTGGTCCCTTGTATCATGAATATGCCCCGTTAGGTATTTTAGAGTATATAGTAGTGGGGAAAGCACTGGCTCTCAGAACAGCTTTGCTTAGTTTCTGAACAGGAATCACGGACCATACTAAAGTAAATGTAAAGTTTGATATTGTTAGCTATGCTTCATGGTAGATCTGACTAGGAACAGCTAAGCAGTAAAGGCAAAATTATTTGAAGATTGATGTAGAAAACAGAGCAAGAGTTATAGATGTGAGGAACAAGAAGTATCCTAGAACAGTTCCTGCCTATTGGTCTTCCAGGTGCAAAGTGGATGAAAAATGTTGTTAATGAATAATCAGGATGAGTCAATGCTCTCCCAAAAGAGAAAGTCCATGCAAAAAACATGTGTAAACTCCATGGGGATTGTGTCAGACTTCTTTGTTAGTGTCCTAACCATTAGTGGGTGTCACTGCCCAAGCAGAAGAAATGTTCTAATTAATCATATACCTCCATCTCTTCAAATATCAGACTATTAAAACAATGGACCCCAAGGAATTAATCTTTCCCCATCAATTCCATAGTTCCACTTATAAGGAGAAATTTCATATAGTTTTGGCATTTTTATCAGAATGCCTCACAGAAGAGGCTGAAGAAGAGGCAATAACGGCTCAATGGTGGTTTGGAAAACACCATGACCAGTATTGCTTAGCTGTGCATACCTCTCATCCTCAATTTAATCCTAAATTCATGTCAGTACCCCAAAGATGCCTGTAGTGAGTTAATACTTATCTCTTTAATCACTGTATTTGGACTAAATGGCTTACTTTACATGTAGGTTCCACTGAAGCTCAGGCTTTGTCTTCTAAAACACGAAGATTATTTGGATCCATTTTATCAGTCAAATAAATTCCTGAATTTGCATATTAAGAGTCATGTGACTGCCATTATGGAAATAATTGATTCTGAACACTGGGCTTCAACCCATACTCTTTAGTAGACTTTGTGTTGCCTGAGATTAAGAACTTGATCTCAGGACCCTTCAATTACAAAATAGAAATATTTGAACAATATTTAGTGATGGTTATTGTACTATATAAGGGAATCAACGTATGTGTTGACTTTAATATAATTTGTATCCACTCAGTTTCCAATATGAAGACAAAGGTTTTTTTTTTTGTTAATATTACAAATTATCTCCATTAGAGATTGTAGATGTAACCGGCTTGTAGTTAGAGTTTTCCTGCCTGGCCCAGTCAGGACAAATCTCTCTTGCCCGCCAGTCCCACAGTCGCTCAGAAAGAAAGCACATAGAAACTTACATTGTTTACAAACTGTATGGCTGTGGCAGGCTTCTTGTTATCTACTTCTTCTATCTTAAATTAACCCATTTCTGTTAGTCTATACTTAGCCACATGGCTCATGGCTTACCAGTGTCTTTACATGTTGTTTCTCATGGCGGCCGCTGGTGGTGTCTCCCTCCAACCTTCTACTTCCCAGAATTCTCTTCTCTCTTGTCCCACCTATACTTCCTGCCTGGCTACTGGCCAATCAGAACTTTATTTACACAGAGCGATATCCACAGCGAGAGATAACGGTACTAAATTAAAGAGCTATACTAATTTCTTTATGTTTCCTCCATAAATACTAAAAATCATTACTTAAAAAATGAGCTAGATGGAAAGAAGTCAATATAAATTTTAGTTCTTTCTCATTATTTTAAAAGTTCCTGGTGATCTTTTCAGTCCATAGCTCTATAGGGATTTCTGTTTGTGTCCACAAACTTTCTTCTTTTCATTATAGCTAAGTCTCCAATCTATTGCTTTCATAGACCCAATTCAATATATTTTGCACATCCATGTTTTCCTTGCCCCATCTATGGTATCTGCTATGTTATTCCTTGTCTCAATTTTCATTCTATTTCACTTGTACAAACTGTTTTTATACAAGTCTTCCTGGCTCTCATATTGCCTTGGTCTACCAGGTTCCACTAACACATTCTAGAGATAGCAGTCTTACAGTGGATCTCAATTCCTATCCCAATTTAATCGCTGGAGCCATCACTCAGGGCCAGGTGATTATCATCTCTCACATGAACTGTTTCAATTACTTGCCAAGGGTTTTCCCCAGATAAAATCTATTGCTTTTTATACCCTACATGCAACTGCCAGAACTTTCTTAATAAAATACAGATTCTATTAGGCTGCTTATCTGCGTAATGATCTCCCTGACTCAAAGGGATGATGGCTAAAGGTTACATGCTGTTTAATGCTCAACTCCTGACTCCCACAACATCTCCACAGCAGACCCTAGTTCTTTAGTTACTACTTTGGAAAACATGGTGGCATCCCATTAGCAAACTTTTTCTCACCTAAATCATGTGTTTATCCATTTTCCAGATGCCAATTCCCAACTTCCTTTTTCTGAAGAACTGGGTCCTAATTTTGCCTGTTAACAGCAAGCAAGCTCCTCCTTTCATTGCTCAAGATATCAGGAAAATAAGTTCATTAAAATTCTTAGAATTGTTTGAATCCTAGATCAATAAAAAGATGGAGAAAATGTACTTAAAATGCATGAAAATGGATATTTAGAACAATAGTTGTAGAAATTGTATGTAGTAACTGTATGAACTTTGTAATGCAATGTCCTTGTCAGTACAATCAAAATGTGAAGATGTTAAAGAGGCAGTTTAGAAAGAGTAATGTGCAAGCTCTGCTTCTGAAGGGGCATGCCCTCATCATTTTCTTGTATATGTGTTTCAGCCCTCGTCTCTAAAGATGAACTTAGATTTTCTTCATCCATAAGGTAGGAATAAATTAATGTGCTTCAATTAAAATGTCTATTACATATGGATTTCTTCTGTACTTCCTGCACGCATTATATACATGACCTTTTTGTATATTTTGAAGGTCTGCCCCAACACAAATTGTCTGAGCACCCATAAATCCAACTGTACCCTCCATGGTGTCCATATGCTGTGGACCGTCAGAAAATACTTGCCGATTTAAATGGGAAAAATTTGAAACAGTCGACAGCATTACTGACAATTCCATCCTTTTTACTTTTCTTCGTTGTTATTGAGGTAAAAAATATAGCCATAGTGGCAGAGATTAATTTTAGATGTTTCTATATTTAAAACCTAATTAACTTTCATAGGAATTAATTTAGAAAACACTAAGATTATATCAAGATAATTATAAATTTTTATATATAATGCCTATAAAACAAGGGTAATGAAGCAAAGTGTCTATAAAAATGAATGAATAATTAAAATACCACTATTCTTTGTAATAATAGTAATACAATGTGAGCATTTGATATAAAATATTTCCCTTGAGGGCCCAACGGAGGACTCATGGATCTCCCTGGGAAGGGAAAATAGAAAACATATCATGGGCAGACTGTGGCGGATGGGGATAGGAACGTGAGAGATCAAGTTGGGGGGATGGATGGAGGGAGGGGGTACTTAAAGATTAATGGAAAGAGGTATATTTGGGGGTCAGATAGAAACCTGGTGCAAGGGAAAATTCCAGAGATCTACAAGGATGACTCTGGCTAAGATTTTTAGCTATAGTAGATACATTGCCTGAACTGGCTGTCTTCTGTGACCAGGCAAGACTTCCAGTGGAGGAATTGGCACACCAACCAAGCACACAAACTTTGACTTACATTCTGTCCTTCCTATGGGATATGCTGGGGTAAGGATTGTGTAAAGGTTGTGGGAGTGGCCAAACAATGCCTGGTCTACCATGAGACTCATGCCACAAGATTGCGCCTACCTGCATGACACTGCCTAGAGTGCTAGGACCCAGAATCTGGATGGCCCAGGGACCTAGGATAGAACCAAACATGACTGGATAAAAGCAATGCCAATGTAATTATACTTTCCTATATTCTGTTATACTCATAGATTAGTGACTACCCCAATTGTCATCAGAGAAACTTCATCCATTAACTTAAAAACAAAAACAAAAACAAATGCAGAGAACTGCTAAAGAGAGAGAGGAAGGATTGTATGAAACAGAGGGGTCAAAGACATCACAAGAAAACCAACCTTAACAACTAACCTGGATCATAGCAACTCATAGGGTGTGAACTAATAACCAGGGAACCTGTATGGGACCAACTTCTACCCTCTCTATATATGTGACAGTTGTGTACCTTGGTCTACTTGTGGGACGCCTATCAGTGGAAACAGGGGTTGTCTCTCTCTCTTTTACTGGTTTTTGGGATGCTTTCTGTCATACTGGGTTTCCTCATCCAGCCTTAATATAAGGGGAGGTGCTTAGTCTTATTGCAACTTGATATGCCATGCTTTGTTGATACCCATGGGAGGCCTGTCCCTTTCTGAAGAGAAATAAAGGAGAAGTGGATGGGGGGAGCAGAGATAAGTTTGCAGAGGGACTGGAAGGAGTAGAGGAAAGGAAAATTATGATTGGGATATAAAATAAATTAATTAATTTAATTAAAAATATTTCCCTTAGAGAAATAACATATTAACCATGCTTATTGTAAGTTGAATAATATGAAATTGGCATCACCTCTGTGTTTATAACATGAAAATGCAATATCATGAAAATCAACTCTGTATTTTGATTTTGGAGAAAGCATCCCATGCCATGTAGGATGGTTTCAAGCTCATAATAAGATAAGGATGACTTTGAACTCTACTAATTCCCAAGTGATGTGGTTATAGATTTGTAACTCCTACTTCATTTTTTTTATTATTATATTTGTGTTTTAGGTTTGGGACCCAGAGTCTTTTGAATGTTAGGTGGTGCTCAGCCAACTGAGCCATATCCTAGCCCTTCAATCCAATATATTGGCCTATTTTTTCAGGTCTATTGCCAAAAGTCAGGATGAGTGTAACATTACGTTTAGTATATTCCATCCTCCAGCTCTTTCTAGCAACATTAGATGGTGCATTGGTAGTACTCAGGTAGAGGAATGCAGTTTCACCAAGCCTCCTTCCCTGCCTAGGAAAGGTAAAGATAAAGAAAAACAAACATATCAGAGTACATATTTATAACACATTTTCTGAACTTTCACACAGTGACAAATTTCAGGATGTAGTGTTTGACAGACACTAGAGTAAAAGATAGTGATCTGGGCTTTGTGTAGTGATAAGGAAAGTAATACAAATTGCCAAAGGTTAGATAATGTGCTGTTTCTTCAGATACCCATCCCAAATAGAGTGTCTGCAGTATACAACTATAGTAACATAACCTTATTTTTCACTGCCATGAGTCACAAAAGACTCGTTTCCCTTTTTTGTTCCATAAAACATAGTTTTATTTCTTTTCAAATTTTAAGAATGGATATGAGCAG
The DNA here is from genome assembly GCF_903995425.1 of Onychomys torridus. Lineage (NCBI taxonomy): Eukaryota > Metazoa > Chordata > Mammalia > Rodentia > Cricetidae > Onychomys > Onychomys torridus. The sequence goes on along the minus strand of NC_050459.1, from coordinate 3,878,965 downwards.
TACAGTGGTGGCGCACACCTTAAATCCCAGCACTTGGGACAGGACGCAAAGTCAGGTGGATCTCTGTGAGTTCAAGGCCAGCCTGGTCTACAGAGCAAGCTCCAAGACAGGCTCCAAAACTATGCAGGGAAACCCTGTCTCGAAGCCCCCCCACCAAAACAAATGGATTTGAGATTGTTGTTCGAATGTCAAAGTCTTATTAATAAAAAAATGAAAGAAAGAAAGAAAGAAAGAAAGGAAGAAAGAAAGAAAGAAAGAAAACCTATAGCCAGATATTGAGGTAAATGCTGAAAGATCAGAGAGACAAAAGAATAAGCCACCTCTCACCTCTAGGACTCCTCAGTCTGAAAAGCTTTCCTCAGCTGAAAGACTAGTTCCTGTCTCCTCACACCTTATATACCTTTCTCCACCCACCCATATCATTTCCTATCTCAGCTTTCCTAGTGCTGGGATTAAAGGCTGTGACTCCCAAATACTGGGATTAAAGGTGTAAACTACCACTTCTTGGCTCTGTTTCTTTACTAGACTGAGTCAATCTCATGTAGTTCAGGGTGGCCTTGAACTCACAGAGATCCAGAGGGATCTCTGCCTCCTAAATGCTAGTATTAAAGGTATGTGCCAACACTGCTTGACCTCTATGTTTAATCTAGTGGCTTGTTCTGTACTCTGATCCTCAGGCAAATTCATTAGAGTACACAATATATCACCACATTGGATCTTAACCCTTTCTCCTTCCTGGGACAATCCATGCATGTCCCTCTTAGGGTTTTTCTCTTTACCTAACTGCTCTGGGGTTGTGGATTGTAGCCCAGTTATCCTTCACTTTGCAGCTAATATTCACTTAGAAAAAAAATATATATGAGACATATGGATAGAATAAAATAGAATATGAAAATATATGATTTTTTAACAATGACTTGTATTAAAAGATTGGGAAATGACTCACTGGATAAGATCATTTGCTGTGAAAACAAAAAGACCTGAGTTCAAATTGCAGAATCCATGTAAAAATTCAGGTATATTCTTGTCTGCTGCAAACCCAGGCTGTGCAGAGATGGGGGACACAGGACCAGACAGATCCCAAACCTCACAGCCAGGAAGCCTGGCTGAACTGGGAATCGTCAGGTTCATTGAGAGACTCTCTCAAGGTGGAAAGTACTAGAGAAAGACATCTGATAGTCTCCTCTGGCCTCCCCATCTGTGTGCACAAGTATCTGCATCTACATCTATATCTGCACACACAAGAACATGTGCCACACATGAACACACACAGACTTATTTGTTCTGATGAAGGAAGTACCATGTGCATATTGAAAAGCCTGGAAACCCACCCTGAAAGCATTACATGGGATAGAAATAAACAGCTGTTGTGTTCCTCAGCCAGTTCTATATTAGTGTTTTCATTTCACGCCTGCCAAGTATTTTTCTATGCATGCCTATAGGTGTTGGGATTTTTTAATTGCAATTGTTTCTTTGTGATATCAACTTCGTATCATTTAAGGAGATTTACTCCACGAGTTTTAGTAAGGTAGCAGATATCAACCTCCATCATCACAGTAGGTTTTAGAATATTTTTATTGTCCCCTCACCCTCCTCCACAACTAAACAACCACTTTGTGCCCTTCAATCATCATAGTAATTGAATCAGAACACGTGTTTGGTGACAGAATCTTTTTCCTCAGCAGGCTTCAATGTTTGACCATTCCCCATCATCTAGCAAAACTTCATTCCTTCTTATGTCCAAATAATATTCCCCCACAGAAACATCACTTTGTTTATCCATTCATTGTTAAATATATCTGAGTTGTTTATGTCCATTGGCTTCAGTACACAGCACTGATTAGCATCCTTATCCACATTGCTTTGTGATGTATTTATGTCTCTTCAGTTTATGCCTCTGAGTAGAGCTATTGGGTTATGTGAAGGCTGCTTTCCTTTTGCTACGCAGCTACTGAAGACTAATACATGGATTATTTGAGGTCCAGCTGACACCTGATAAAGGAGAAAATAACATAGCAGAGATCGTTTAATTCCCTTTAAGTAATACAATTGAATTGGGAAGAAATCCATTCTTTCCTCAGCTCAACGTTTCATTTTCTTCTTTTTCCTCTGCCTCAACCTCACAGCCCTAGTGTTACATGAATCTTAAAAGGTCTTATTAATAAAAACAAACCTGGTGCCAGTTATTGGGGTGAATGCTGGAAGATCAGAGAAGCAGAACATGCCACAGCTACATCACATTGCCAATTCCTCGGCTGATCCTGTTTCCTCAGACTGGAAGCCTCTGAGTCCTCATCCAGAATGAATCTCAGCTGAACTGATGCTAAAAGCCTAAAAGCTTAAATACCTCTAGTTTCTGGTCCTCAGGCCATATATACCTTGCTGCCTCCTGCCTTCTCATTGGCTTTAAGGCCAGCCACATGACTTTTCTGTTACTGCCTGTCTATATAGACATCCAGGTCTCCATGGTTGGTACTGGGATTAAAGGCTCTTGTTACCATGTCTGGCTGTTTCCAGTGTGACTTTGAACTCACAGAGATCCAGACATATCTCTGCCTCTGGAATGCTAGGATTAAAGGCATGTGTGCCACCATTTTCTGGCTTCTTTATCTAGTGGCTGTTCTGTTCTCTGACCCCAGATAAGTTTATTATGGTGCACAATATTTTGGGGAACACAATATCACCACCCTAGCTTCTGAAACTTAATATTTTTACCATGGATATGAATGAGGATAATATTTCTTAGCTTAGTAAAAATAAAAGAGACATTTAAAGGCACAGGTAGAGTTAGCAAATTATTAATAGTTTTATAATAGGAAGATTGTTTTGACATATGCAAATGTGCCCATGTAGCCCCAAGATGTAGTAAGTGGAAAAGAAAAGTGGGGAGAAGAGGACCAAAGAAGGTGGTTTGAAGAAATCATGGCTGTGTTTCTAACTTCAAAAATGGAGCCAAGGGGCCACAGCATACCATATAACAATGGCTCCTGAAATTTGGAAGAGCCAAATCTATAATCCTACTGTAGACCTTCCAGAAGAGGGTCTGCTTTATCAATTCCAATTGTTCCTCAGGGAGACTTTTCAGAACTGGTGTCTCCACAAGCCAAAAGTAAAGATGCGTCTGTGGTAGAGCAGCAAGGGGAAACCGGTGCATGTGTCTCTTCTCTGTCTCTTTACTCTACTGTTTTGACACAGACTTACTACTAATAGGCCTTGAACTGTGAGTTCATGTCTTTCTCCTATAATTAAAATAGTGTGTTACCTATAGTTGATCTTGGTGCTACAACATGGCACTGAGGGTCAGACAGTCAAATCTATTATGTTTATATAAGGAGAATTAGAAAAAGTAATCTCTGTTCTAACAGCAAAGAGAAGGCAGTGCCGAGCAATCTGGGAAGTTCCAGAACAACCTTCCCCTCACCATCCTCTGCCTGCAACTCAATTTCTCTACTCTCTATACACAAAACCATTGCTGTGTTCATTTCTGATGTGGAGAAAAGGATTCCCATCAGTTCTGTTTCTGTTTCCATTCTCAAAAGATAGTTCTTTCAAAAATTAAAACTAAACAACAGCAAACAACTTTGTCTTTATGTAACTCTAGGTGTGCTTTCCTGGGCCTCTTAGTTTATGCTTTTGAAGCGCTTTGTAGCTAATATCAGAATTGATACTAAAAAATTATTTTCCTTATTAAAAATTTAATTAAGAGGCTGGGGAGATAGGTCAGTGTTTAAGAATATATATCACTCATGCAGAGCACCTGGGTTCAGTCCTAGACGCCATATTAAATCACTTACAAACAGTCATCTGTATCGCCAGATCAGGAATATCCTATACCTCTGCCCTCTTCAGAGGCTTCACTTGCATGATCATACTCCATACATACACAGACATAAATAAAATAAATTAAATATTCTTTAAATATCAAATCTATTTTGTTTGGAAGCTCCAGATCCTGTGGTATTCTTAACACCCTGTATGTGTAAATGTACTCTTCCAAAAGCTAGCTAATTTTCTCACTTTTCTAGTATCTTTTTTTTTCTTTATTTTTTCCTAGTGTTGTATTTTATAGGAGAAAATCATTGTAAAATTAACTAAAATTATATAAAATGAGATTTAAAAGTGGGAACACGACAATTAACATATTTAAGGGAGCACTACCTCCTCATAAGCAACTAGAAATTAATTTTTATCATTGTTAAAATGTGAAAGTTATGCTGTAAGCAAGTTGTCATAAATATAAGTAATATTTGTCCCTTAGAAAACATTTTTTGGTGTTTTATTCAACAGATGAAGCAGAAAGTAAATAATCCCTACTTCACACCATTGGCAGTTCCCAAAGTAGACACAACAGCAAGTGTTGTCAGAATGCAATAGTGAATATTCTGGGAAAGATTCAAAACTTATATAAAAGTCTGCTTTACATCAGAGTGTGAAAAAAGGTAGACCTGGCCTCTCATATGCCAAAGGAAGGAAACATTTATCCCATTTGTAAAATATGATACCTATAGGCAATAGGTTCATTCACTATTGCATTTGGAAATTGCTTCCAAGTCTGGCATGGATTCCTACTGTTTTGTTGCAGTTAAAACAAATGTATGCAAGCATAAAGGGTAAAACCTCAGTACTAATAAGCTGGCTTTGTACAAGTAGTCTGTTTTCCAAGCATTGCTAGGTTGGGAATAATTGACATGTAAGAGTAACTATGGGAGAGGAATTTATAGTATGTAACTACTGAAAGGTTTAGTATTAGGAAACGGTCCAAAAATATGGTATCTACCAGATAATACTTCCTATCAACCATCATTGAGACTCTATGAAATGGTAACATGAGTGTAATATTCCCTAACACAATGCCCCCTTGAGAAACAAACGTGGGGATATAAGGGAGAATATCTGTGGACCACTACAGCAGCATCCCTCTTGCATTGTTGGTGAAGGCTGACTCTCAGTTTTGCTTCTGGCCTCATGCATGCCTCTTTCCTGTCTGACTAGCCATCTGTGCAAATTGTATGCAGTGTGACTTTAAATCTGTCTGGAAGTGAAATTCAGTTACAAGGTAGGAACTGTTAATAGGAGTGAACAAATGGAAAGAAAGGGTGTTGAAATGTGAAATAGTAAGCCCACTTCAATTAAAAGCCTTCTTTCTGTATGAAATTAAATTATTCCTGCTGTAATTCTTGCTATTTAGATTTTAATATTAACTTATATGTATGCATGTTCCTATATGGGTTTGTGTGCACCACTTGAATGTGGGTATCCACAAAAGACAGGAGAAAATCCATAGACCTGGAGATGTATGTGGCTGAGAGTCACACAACATGGATGCTGGAAACAGAACCCAGGTGTTCTATATGAGCAGCAAGTACTCTTGACTGCTGAGACATAATTCCAGTTCCAAAGGCTAGAATTCTTTTAAAATTAGTTTTCCTGTTGCTAGTCTACCAGTGAATCAGGAAATGGCCTAGGCTTGCTGCCTAAGTACCTCTGATGTCAAGATCAAATGATGGGCTTGTGATCATATGCTGGGCTGTGCATGTTTGCATTCTGCAACTCACAGAACACTCTGTTGAGTCATTCTTCTCTCCAAGTAATTGGAAAGGATTTAAAGCATAAAATGTTATGATTCCATTGGTTGACTTGTAGCTGAGGCTGGTTGCCATTGCTGCTAGCTCCAGTTGTATATGGATGACACTGCTAATGATGTCTTTAAAGCAAATTAATGGTTTCCTACTATGTCATTCCAACACAAAAACTGAGAAGGCTGAGGACTTACCCCTTTCACAGTTGCTTATGTGGGAAAAAAATAAGAAAGAAATATTTACAAACAAAACTGGCTGCTGAGTTAAAAGTTACATTACTGTACACAAGGAAGCAATTTAGAAACTGTGAGAGGTTTAGGAAGAGTCACACAAGCTTGATAGGCATTAACTAACATAACTACATCCCTGGCATAATAAACATTTTAATGAACCTGACTAAATATGTGTTTTAAGAAGTATACTTTGATTTGGGGGGTCTTACAAATAAAATTACTATTAATTCTTAAAATAGCAACAGGAGCTGCATCTGGTTGCACAGAGGAGTACCAAAATGAATATTTAATGTGCTGTCCACTTAGGATACTCTAAATATAATTACTGGCATTTGTCCAGCTACAGAAAAAAGAGTAGGAGAGGAAACTGCATAATGCTTTTTTTAATTAGGTAAATTATGTGGTTCAATGAAGCATGGCAGTCTGTGAAATGAGAAGAGAGACCCATGTTTATGGGAGAGTTATTGGTGACAAAAATGTGGGCCACATGCCTGCCTGAAAGCCACCATCTTATCCTTTATTCATAATTTCCTAGAATGCATTTAATGTGTAAATTATTACCAAAAAGGAGTAAACAGATTGAGACAGGCTGTCTTCTATTCTATATTCAAGAGTGATGATGATCATCTACTCAAACTATGTCTGAGGAAGATTGTAAGCATTGGTCATAGCAGTAACTGTCTCTATATCTATATAAGTGTAAACACTATATCTACAGCATATGCATGTGTACATGTCTATGTGTTCCATAATAGAGAAAAAAGAATATTTTCCAGCAAAAGCATTTGAACCTATAACAAGTTATTTGAGGTTTAAATTTTATTTAAAATAATAATCAGGTTCGTTTCCAGTGGCCCAAGGGAAGTTGCTTTTAGAACATGTACTGAGGATTTATGACTTCTATTTTTAATATGATTTCACATAATTTATGATATTAAGCTATCACTTGTGTGTTCTTTTCCACCTTTCAGACAACACCATTAGGAAGCATTTTAAACAGACTGGATGGAGGAAATAAAGAGATACGGTATAATGCCTGAGGGATTATAGTGTCATATATTTTTTTATTTCATTGGTTTCACTTCTAATTTTGATTAAAGTGAAAATTAACTATAACCATTACTTTTTAAATATAGCTGCTTTGGGATATTATAAAAATTCAAAGAGAATAAAATATTTTCCAAATATTTCACCTCACAAATTGTGTTTTTAGGGAATCTAGTACATAAATAAGTACAATATAATAGGCTAAAATTTGAACACTGATAAACTGTAAACAAAATAAAAATGGGTCTAAAATTGTGGGGAACTGAAAGATGTTCATGAATACAGAAAATAAATGAAATAAAAAATGAGGAATTGACTCAGTACCAAAATTCAGTACAATTCAAGGTAATTTAGGATAATCATGCCTCAAAATAAAGATAATTTTATAAGTTTTTATTTACTCACTTTTATTATTGTTTTAGATTTACTTATTTTTATGTATTTGACCGTTTTAGAGACAGGATTTCTCCATGTAAAAACTCTGGCTGTCCTGGAACTCACTTTGTAGACCAACCTAAGATTAAACCCATGCACCACCACCAATAATATCAAGTTTTTCGTTTATTTTTAAGTGTATGAGTATTTTGCTTGCAATTATGTTAGTGCACAATGTATGTGTAGCAACTTTGGAGACCAAGAGATGGCATCTGAAATTGTAGAACTGGAGTTACAGAAGGTTGTACATTGTTATACAGCTGATAGGATTCAAATCTGGTCCCTCTGTTAAAACAGTCATTGTTTTTAACTGCTGATACACACAGTTTTAAAGTGAGAATTAAGAAAAACAGAAACAACCTAAAAGATATGAATGTAATAAAGAAATGCAATTTCAAAAAGATTATGGGAAAATTTGGTGAGAAGAGAGTCAAACTAGACAGACCATGTCTGTGATTTCTTTCCCTGAGCAACAAGAGCAAAAATAATCAGGATAATCAATATTCAAAACCCTAGACTAAGAAAATCATTATCAGTGTATCATGAAGGTCTGCCAAATACTTGGGGAAAATAACTCAGATTGAACAAAAGTGAGCCTGCAGAAAGCAGTTAAATTTCACTGGTACATAACAAATTTTAAGTATTGGTAAAATGATGTTTGTATTCAAAAACACAAAATAACAATATCAAGTAGGGTTCCCAATTTTCTTCTAATTATAACTCCAGAGTCTTTCATATTAAGCTAACAATTTGTTTTATAATTAGCAGGCATGATCACATATCTGTAATCATAGTCCTAGGAAACTGAAGCAGGAGAATGTTTACTTCCAGCCTAGCCTGAAATACAAGATGAAAAACCTGTCTAAGAACAAAACGAATAAAAATAAAGCAATTATTAATCCTGATTAAATAACAATATGGGAAAGTTATCTTAGAATAAATAGATAACAAATTATTCATCTGTGAACTGTACTATGTCCTTTAAAACAAGATTAGAGATACAATGTAAAAGAAATAATGTTATTTCATAGTTTAAACATTTATAATCTTATTGTAGTTTCTGTATAATATTGTATTGGTGCATTATAAAGTATGCAATTCAAATTAGGTTATAAGAGAAAATAAATTTGATTTATGTAAAGGATTATAGAAGTTTCTTGTAAATGAAAAAATTTTAAATCATGATGTAATATAAATAGGCATATTATCATCCATAGTTCTAGACAGTGTTAGTAATTCCATATCATCATATGCCTGTCAGCCAAACTAATGAATGTAAACATTGTAATATATATGTATAATATGTACATAGACATGGACACACACCATGATACACACGTACAAGATGTGTTAGAGCTCTCTGAGGATGTTCATTTTGCTAATTTGGCACTGGAATGAAGTTTTCATCAATAAGGTTGATGAACAGCATTAAAAGATGACCCCCATAAAGACTTTGCAGTTGTTGGTTAAGCTGGTTCCCAGACTAACACGGCTTCAAACTCATCACTGCTTAAAGGTTTAATGTAGATGTAACAGGCTTGTTAAATAAGAAACACAGAACCAATTGCAGAATTAAAAACCACGAGGTCAGAGCAAGAGCGGAAAACCTTACCCTTCACTGCTTCTGCTGTCCTTCCTCTCCCCAAGAGACCTACTTCTGTGTGTCCTGTCTATTTATAGACTTTCTGTTCTGTTTTCTCATTGGTTGTAAACCCAGCCACATGACCTCCTCATCATTGCCTGTTTGTTCAGACCTCCAGGTCTTCTATGGTTGCTATTGAGATTAAAGGTGTGTGTCTGCCATGCTGGCTGTGTCCTTGAACACACAGAGATCTACCTAGCTCTGCCTCCCAAGTGCCGGGATTAAAGACGTGCACCACTACCACCCAGCTTCTGCTCTGGCTTGCTCTGACCTCAAGGCAATTTTATTAACATACAAATAAAATCACATTTCAATACAAATAAAATATCACTATAGTTTAAAGCAACAAATAATTTAATAGAGAACATTCAGATCTCCTGTACTATCTTTAGCTCAACTTTAACATAGTTAGACTCAGGTAAAATTTGACAAATTCTGTTTTTTTTTGTTTTTGTTTCGTTTTTTTTTCTCCTTTTTTATTTATTATATTTGTGTTTTAATTTTACACATCAGCCACGGGTTCCCCTGTACTCCCCCCTCCCACGCCCACCCCCACCCTCCCCTCAGCCCCTCTCCTCCATTCCCATCTCCTCCAGGGCCAAGGTTCCCATGGGGATTCAATACAACCTGGTAGATTCAGTACAGGCAGGTCCAGTCCCCTCCTTCCAGGCTGAGCAAAGTGTCCCTGTGTAAGCCTAAGGTTCCAAACAGCCAGATCATGCACTAAGGACAGGTCCAGGTCCCACTGCCTGGGTGCCTCCCAAACAGATCAAGCTATTCAATTGTCTCACTTATCCAGAGGGCCTGATCCAGTTGGGGGCTGCACAGCGTTTGGTTCATAATTCATGTGTTTCCATTAGTTTGGCTATTTGTCCCTGTGCTTCTCCAATCTTAGTCTCAACAATTCACACTCTTATATTCCCTCCTCTTTCTCGAAAATTGGACTCCTGGAGCTCCACCTGGGGCCTGGCTGAGGATCTCTGCATCCACTTCCATCAGTTATTGGATGGGAGTTCCAGCACAACAGTTAGGGTGTTTGGCCATCTGATCACCAGACTAGGTCAGGCATTCTCTTGATCATTGCCAGTATTCTACAGTGGATGTATCATTGTGGATTTCTGGAGACCTCTCTAGCACTTTGCTTCTTCCTGTTCTCATGTGGTTTTCATTTATCATGGTCTGTTTTTCCTTGTTCTCCCTTTCTGTTCTTGATCCAGCTGGGATCTCCTGCTCCCCTAAGCTTTCTTTCCCTCGAACCTTGCCCTTTATTACCCCCACTCATGTCCAGGTTGTTCATGTAGATCTCATCCATTTCTCTGTCACTGGGCAATCCCTGTGTCTTTCCTTAGGGTCCTGTTTTCTAGGTAGCCTCCCTGGATTTGTGTTTTTGATTTTTGAGACAGGATTTCTCTGTGTAGCTTTGGTGCCTTTCCTGGAACTCACTCTGTAGCCCAGGCTTACCTGGAACTCAGAGAGAACCATCTGCCTCTTACCTCCTGAGTGCTGGGATTAAAGGTGTGCACCACCATCATCTGGATGAAATCTGACAAAGTTTTAGCAAAGACTGTGAAAGTATTTTCTGGATTTGATCAAGTTTCTCTGGGGAGCCCATAAAAATCCCATCATGGTGATTCAGTTAGTGAATCTTGACCTCACAGGTAACATGGCTTCCAGAGAAATAAGCTGAAGAAAGATGACCTTAACTGTAGTTAGAGTTTTCTTGCCTGGCCCACAGTCAGGACAAATCTCTTATCCACCAGTCCCACAGTCGCTCAGACCCAACCAAGAAGGCATACAGAGACTTATATTGTTTATAAACTGTATGGCCATGACAGGCTTCTTGTTATCTACTTCTTCTATCTTAAATTAACGCATTTCTATAAATCAATATTTTGCCACTTGGTTCGTGGCTTACCTATACCTTCACTTTCCAGCCTCCTCCTCTTCCTTGTCCCACCTACCCTACGCTTCCTGCCTGGCTACTGGTCAATCAGCACTTTATTTTAACCAATCAGAGCAACACATTTGACATACAGAACATCCCACAGCACTTCCCCTTTTCTTTTTTTTTAAAAGCAAGGTTTTAACTTTTACATAGTACAATTACATATAACAAAACAATTATCAAGCATGAATTACAGTTACAAAATTAAAGAAGATATCCTATCTATCTTATATTTGTGAGTCTAATGTTTTATATCTAACTTATCTTTTATCATAACTGAGGAAGTTATAACCATCTAGTCTTCAACCACATCAAAGACCTCAGAAGGGTATAATATTACCTGAGAACCAGGAGAAGGATGCAAGCATTTTTTGGGAGTCTTGCAAGAGTAGACAGAGACAGCTGGCAGCCTGGACAGTCACCTAATGTTCCTTTGTAAAGTTGGAGCATTTGTCTTCAGCCCACAGGGCTAGAGTCTCTCGGTCACTACTTTCAGTGTCCTGTAGAATGTCTGGCAGTTTCCTCTGTGAAGCAGGAACCTGAAGGACCATTTTGTCAAGCAAAGTTCAGTGGTCAACTTTCTATGTGTCCTGCATGTCCAGTTGATCAAGCAGTCCAGGCAAGAACAGTTTCTTGCCCAAATGGCTATTTTTGCAAAGGTGAAGATAAGATATGAAGTGTTTTCAATGCCCATCCTCCTCTCTGAAATAAATTTGTGCTGCCAGTAGCAGACATGTCTCATTGTCCAGAAAGTCTAAATTTTAAAAATATTTTAAGTGCCATATTCTGTAGACCTTTGAAGTGTTTGAAGCTTACCTGTCTATCTGTGTACCTAGAAACTTAACATGACTATAAGTTTGACTATCATAGAAGACTAATTGATCTATATTTCTTAATTATCTATTACAATGTAAATGAGTTACATAAACATAATACCTCAAACGAGAGTAGAAATATATATTCAGTATAACAAAATTAACTTTAAGTTTGTATCAATAGACTAAAATCTATACTAATGTAAGACATTTCTATGGGTACTGATCAAGCAGTCCAGGCAAGAACAGTTTTTTGCCCAAATGGCTATTTTTGCCAAGGTGAAGATAAAGTCCATATGAAGTGTCTTCAATGTCCATCCTCCTCTCTGAAGTAAATTGGTGCTGCCAGGAGCAGACATGTCTCATTTTCCAGAAAGTCTAAATTTTAAAAATATTTTAAATGCCATATTCTGTAGACAGTTAAAGTGTTTGAAGATTACCTGTCTAATCTGAAATATATCTATGTATACCTTGAAAACTTAACATGACTATAAATTTGACTCTCATAGAAGACTAATTGATCTGTATTTCATAATTATCCATTACAATCTAAATGAGTTGCATAAACATAATACCTCAAACGAGAGTAGAAATATATATACAGTATAACAAAATTAACTTTAAGTTTGTATCAATAGACTAAAATCTATACTAATGTAAGACATTTTAAACAAGTTGTTGTTCTTTAAAAGTAAGTTCATTAATCTACCCTTTCATCCTATTATATCTATATCATATCCCCTTTTCTTCTTTAGAAAGAGATCATATTTATAATCAACCTGATTTAAATAAAAATATTGGTTTTTCTCTGTCCCACACCAGAGGGCTCTTCTGATTTGGGACATAAGAATCTCTTAACCTTTTCTTTTAGCAATAAGTCTGGGTTTAGAGAAGGAGTGAGTCAATTCTATCTTCAAAGCCAGCTTGATAATTTTGGGAAATTGGGCATAGTTTTTCTTACTACTTCCTGCTGAAGGGGGGCACTGTACCTTATGGGGACATAAAGAAAATTTTAGGATTATGGAGTAGTCCATTAGGGTGAACCTTTGAGCCAGTTGCCTTGAAACCATTCTGGATGTCGGATCATCTGGGCCATGGTGTCATCGGAGACCTTTCAGGTGGTCTTGGCTGATCAAACCTGATTTATCTTAATCTGGAACAAATCCACAGCCTCTGGCTTTCTGTGGAAACAAAAGCAGAGACTCTTTTCCAAAGCAACATATCCTTATATCCAAATTTTGAAGTCAAGGTACCTTTCAAATTTACATATTTGTTTAACTCACAGCTTTTACAATCAAATCTTTTTCTGCAGTTAAAAATCCCAAAGACAACATAAACCATATTCTCTGTGTAATATCCATCTTTGTAAGATTGAAACACTGCTGTGGCTGCTGGCTCTGCCCACACTCAGCTTCTCAAACTGGTGGTGGTACAGTTGACGGTCAGGTCTGGGTCAGGAGCCATGTGGACCATCAACTATCAGAAGCAGTTCTATCAAAGCAGTGCATAGCCCAGAAACTTTTTTTTTTTTTTTTTTTTTTTTTTTTTAGGTAGCAAAGGCTAAATCTACCACAGCACTTAACTATAGCTTCCATTTGCTCAAATATTCCAAGTAGGCATATAATTTCTAATATTGTGATAATATTGTACAAAAACTATATTCAAAGGAGGTCATAAAGGGATTCTCTACTCACCTCATCCTAAATTTATTTGTTTTAGACATTCATTTCTCAGATCCTTAACTACTACAAGTTATTTCATTAATAACTAGTTATATCTTTTCTATCAGAAAGTAAGCTCAGCCTGATAGTCCAGCATGCCTTTGACTATTTCTGATGCCACCTAATATTGTGCATCTACACTGTGTTAAAGCACCAGGACCATTAGGTAAATGAACAACAATAAACAAACAACAAACATTTTGTTTTAAAAAAACACCCATAATATGGAAGGGGATGTAGCTCAGTTGATACAGTGCTTGACTAGTGTACCTAAGAAACTGAGTTTGATCCTCAGGACTGCATATGGTGGGTATGGTGTAGCACAATTTCTAGTACTGGAAAAGTGGAGGCAGAAAGATCAGAAGTTTAAGCTCACCCCCAGGTATCTGTCATGTTTGAGCACAGCCTGCCTGAGTTACTTGAGACTATTGTCTGCCTTGATAATTGTTGGAAAAAATGTTTTATATTCATTTAGAAAATAAAATAAAATATTTAAATCAGTGGTGCCTGTCCTGTTCTATGTGTATTTTATGGTATCCTTAAAGCCAAGCTGGGATATTTATTGGATCTGACCTTTTAATACAATGACATGCTAATAACTTGCATCTCTGTTAATTTTTAGTAATTGTAAAATAATGTATAGTCTCACCTCTCAGCTGTAACATAAGTGGGTGACAGGAGGGAGGGCACTTTTCTGACTCTGAGGATGGGTAACAGTGGGGTCACAGAGGGACAATTTAGTGGCGGTCTTTCTGAGCAGGATTCACTAGCAAAACTCCGGTGCTTTCGGGTGATGGGTCAGCGGCTGCACCAGTAAATATGCACAGTAACCCGACACTGGCTTTCAAGGAGATCCCCAACGTTCAGGAAGAAAGTATTTCCCATGGCACGAGGGAAAGTGCTGATTCCACTGCTTGACTTCTCTACATAGAGGCTAGAAACCCCACTCAGCCACTGCTGAGAGAAACTCCTGAATTTCAGGCCGCCTGCCCCTCCTGCTATTCCTCTCTAGGGTCCTTAACAACGTCCTCTTCTTGACCTGACTCAGGGCAGCAGTTTCGGGGGTCTACCCTGCTCCAGGGTTCCTCAGGGAGCGGCCTATATTCACCACCTCTAAGAACAGGAGCCTTTTCATAACCTCAGTTACCAGGAGGTCAACATACCACCCTGCCTTTGTTAGTGACACTTGGACTGGCTAGCAGCAGCTGGGGTTGAGAGAGGCTATGAGTCCCCTTGAAATTGCCAGAAGCATCTGTCTCCTGCTGACAGTGGACACAGAGCATGTTTTCTGATCATTGGCTTTTTCAGCCATCAGTTCTAGGCCTGACTTGAACAAATAAAGCCTGATCAAGATTAAGCCCCTATTAGTAATTCTCTAGGAATCGCTCTCAAGACTGTGCTTGTGATTTTGATGGAACAAAACAAAAATTATTTTCTTGACCAAAAGACCAAAAGCCAAAGTCATTTGCTTTAACTGTATTCACGCATCTTATTTTTATAAGCATATTGTAGTTTTTAATGTGTGCATATATGTTTGCTCTGAGATTCAGCATAAGAATTGAAAATCACCCTGAAGCTGACTGTGCTGTTAATGGATTGATGATCTCTCAATATTTTCAGTGCTTTCTGGTCTACTGAGATTTCCCTTCAGGTCAAAACATGGTATAAAGGCAGTATTAAGAGAAAATGAAGGAAGTGATCCAGTTAGATTAAAAACCATGCTGGGTCAATAAATATCACCTTAGAAAGTTTCACATCAGAAGTGAAAACAAAACCAAGTGACTTAACTCAAAGTCTTCTACGGAAACATATTACAGAGACAAATGGGCTCTGATCACATCCACTTGAATGGTTGTAATGTATTATAAACAGACACGATTTATGCATTAAGGAAGTCCCGTTTGATCTCCCTTGAGAATGAAAAGACCTTTCTGGTGATTGCTTTAGTCTGACAGCTTTTTTTGGAATAAACCCATTAAATTTCATAGAGAATCAGGAGCTATCATTTTGAAATAATTTATTCAGGAAAAAAAAAAAAAGAAACACTTACCTAGAATCGCTTAAAGATTTAAACAGGCATTTTCTAATGCTGATGTGACTTGGGACTCTGCTCATGTCTGTAAGCTCTACAAATTCTTGAGTGCAGAATTTTTGCTTTGATAATATACAAATAAAATACAGGTCTGCTTGATTTTAGCATGTCAGGCTTTGTACAAAGCAATGTGATGATTCTTAATTTGCAAAAATCTTAAAGGTTTTTCTGTCATACTTCTTAGTCTTCTCTATATGTTTTCTTGTTGTCTAAGTTAGTTTCTGTAACTGACAGGCAGAGACTGATACATACCCAGTACACGTTTATGACAAGTTACCTCTCTGATGCTTGGAAGTATGTCTAGAATGGGCTAGCACTCAACATTTCCCCAGGAAATTGAATACCTAAAGTTTAGGAAAGTGAAAAAAAAAAAAAAAAGAAAAAGAAATGGTAACAGTTAATGTATTCAGATTATGGGGCAATAAATCTGATGTATTCTTGAGAGTATTTGGAACATTTGGATAATTATTTTTATAACTCCAGAGAGTTGACAGTGTAGGACCTAAGGCTCTGTCATTCTAGGTTTATAATGATCAAATTAAATATTGAAAATAATAGTTCTTATAATACAAAACTATGTGTAGGAGAAAAATCATTTCTAAATTTTATTAAGCTTTTAGGTTTTCTACCTATGTGAATATAGTTTGGAAAAATATATGCAAAAATAAGTGTGAGATCAATTTTTTGTCATATAAATGAGTTTTAATTCTCAAGGGTACACCCCATTATAAGACTTCTCTATACCAAAACCACATTAATTCTATTTTCATAAATTGATTCCACTGGGTACCTTAAATATGCATGACATAGTTTCACTATGTAGCCTAGGCTAGCTTAAAATTCATAATTTTATAAGCTAGATTTACATGCATTTGTCACCAGGATTTTTTAAACATATGCCATTTCAATGTTTAAGAAGAAAACAAGTTGTTGATACTTTTATTTACACGAGGTACTGTCATATAGATTGCTTGATTTAACCCTCAAAACTGTGTGTGGATGATCAAATGAGAAAAGAAAACCTATTGAGTAAATGATGAAAGTTAACAATACTACTAGAAATTTTAGATAATAGAAAGATAGCTGATAAACAGATGATACATTGACGATTGATTGATAGAAAGATATATAGATGATAAACAGAGAGATGATAAATAGATGATTTAAAATAGATGACAGATAGAGTGAAAGAGTGTTTCATGGAGGAGGATGAATGGCCAGCAAATGGAAGATGAAAGGTTGACGGTGTAAGATGGTTGATAGTGGATTACACACTAACAATGCTGGCTTGTGAACAGATAAAAGAAATGGTAAAGTAAGCTAAGAGAATAAACTGCTTAGAAAATATTTTCTCTCTGACCTCATGTTTACTTACATATTTATAGCAAAGAAATAAAGGATGGGCTACAACTCTGTGGGTGGTAATAGGTTGGCCCACTCTAATGGCATACTGCAGGAGAGGCTAGTGCAGCAACTGAGAATGTGTGTAAAGGGGAAAGGAATATTCCAGGTCAACCTAGAATCACTCTGGGTCCTGGATCCTGCCTTTTTTTTCTGCCACAGATAGTGCTAGAAATGACATCAAAGGACTGTCTCCTGCTCAGTAGGTAAAGCTCGAGGTCTTTCAGCACTTGTCATAAAAACGCTTTAACATCCTTCTCTTCTCATAATCTTTACTTAAATGTCTTTTAGACCAGGCAGTGGTGCCTTTAATTTTAGCACTCGAGAGGCAGAGCCAGCCAGATCTCCATGAGTTCGAGGCCAGCCTGGGCTACAGAGTGAGTTCCAGGAAATGTGCAAAGCTACACAGAGAGAGAAACCCTGTCTCAAAAAGCCAAAAAAAAAAAAAAAATCTTTAACTAAATGAATGGGCATTAAAAATGTGGTGCATATACACAATGGAATATTATTCAGCTGTAAAGACAAATGAAATAAAGAAATATGCTGGTAAGTGGATGGAAAGGATAAAATACCATACTAAATGAGATAACCTAGATCCAGAGAGAAAATGATGCATGTGCTCTCTTATTTGTGGATCCTGGCTCTGAATCTTTACATGTAAGTCTAGAACCTGAAGTAAGTACAGATACCAAGAAAGTAAAAAAGGACCATTGTGTGGATGGAGGGGGAAATTCAGAGAAGTACTAGGAGACATATGATTTGAAGATGGAAGTGGGGAAACCTGGGGGCTCTACTTAGGGAAGGAGGAGGGGAAAACAACGGTAAAGATGTCTAACAATGTCATAAGGAATTATACTGTTAGTGATCTGTCTAAAAATACCTATAGTACACACACACACACAGTATATATATATATATATATATACCCATTTTGGCTGCCAATATTCCCTCAAAGAGTTATAGACCATCTAACAAAAACCCCTAGTTACCTTTGTTACCTTTTATAAGTTGAAGTCGTAAACACCATATGTTTTAGTCATAGGACCAGTAGCTCCCAAGCTGAATCTGACATGAAAACCTCCTCCCTTGAGGACTAGCTTTCACAATACCAGGGGTGTTCATTTAAGTTTCCAAAGGAAGAAAGCAACCAATAGTCTTATCCAGCTATGATGCCTGTGAAGCACAACAATGACCAATATGGCAAGATAATCCTAAGAGTATAGTAGTGGCAAGCATACCTTGGTAGTAATCAACAGTTTTCTAATTGAACTTAGTATCCTAACCTTTCAGGAAGGAAACTTCTCTTTGCAACAAATGGAGACCATTACTGAAAACCAAAACCACTTTAAACAGATGAGTATCTAATCCTCACCTGATACTTCTACAACACATAAGATTCAGGAATCATCTCAGAAGAGGGGACAGGAGGGTTGTAAGAGTCAATAGAACAGGGAGTTTGCTGTGAAATTGTGTCTTCTTGAAATACCAGAAAATCTGTATGGATGGAGTCGCATCAACACAGCCGTCTAAGGAAGACCTGAACAAATACTACACCAATAAAAATGTTAATGTGGACCAGGACAGTTCCGAGGAGGCCTCAACCCTTGACAACGAACTTCATGCAAGTAAGGAATGCTGAGAGCAGGAGAAATGATCTTACCAAGGGAAGAGCACAGAAACGGCTATACAATGACAAATGCATTACACAGACTGAGCAGAGGGCATGTATATGTTTAGAAATTTAAGGAAGAACACATAGTATCAGTGTTAGTTTTCCATTGTTTGATGAATGAAATCAAGCTGAGCTTCATGGGATTTCTGTAGGTGAAGGTCTGAGTGCTGCTCAACCTGGGTTTGTGCTCAGGGTCCTCTAAACAACAGTGCTGATCTCATCTGCAGCTCCCTGTGCTTGCTCCAAGTTATGGGACTAAAGTCCTTACATTTCTGGAGCTATCCACAACGCCCTAATACTGTGTACTGTCTGCATTACTGGTACACTTCTTCACATATCTCATGGAAGCCTCTCTCATTACTTTGGTCCAACTTTGTGATTTTATTTTAAAGAATTTGCCTTGTTAAGTCATACTCATCCAGTATAATTTCTCTCAAGCTTGACAAAAGTCACCTCTTCTGAGATTTTAGATATGGCTATACAGTAAGGATTGCAACAACCTGTCCCATACTGTCATAAACTGCTGTGGAAAGCAATTTAGAATTACTGGCTCTCAAAGAAAAAGATCATACAGGGCATGAGACGTTGGATGTTCTCAAATTCCAACTTGGGTGAAGTATAAAACAACAAAAAAATTAGGGCTTAATAATTTACTAGATAATAACTAGTTTAAATACCTGGTTGTTACTTAGAATCATTTGTTTTTAGAACTGTGGTTTCTACATTACAGTGATAAAACAAAGTATGATCAGATCTCCAAATTTCTATACATAGCAGCTCTTGTGAAAACATCAATAATTTTCAGATTTTTTTTGCCATCTTTGTTCTAGAGGTCAGTGCAAAATAGTTGTTGCAGAACAGAGAAAGGAGACAGTCACTTTGTTGAAATGCAGACCTCTTTCAGTCCTCCCAGCTATATCCTATCTATCAAAATGTGAGAAAGATCAGCCACTTCTAAGTGCTTTCTACTCCAAGAAATGTTCCTCAGATCCCCTGCATCTCCTGGAAGTATTCAAGCGCAGAATGTCAGCACTCCATGCTGAATTACTGTTATATATTTTTTCCTTTTTTAAAATTTATTATATTTATATTTTAATTTTACACATCAGCCATGAGTTCCCCTGTCCTCCCAACTCCCACCCCCACCCCCACCTTCACCCCATCCCTTCCCCTCCATTCCCATCTCCTCCAGGGCCAAGACTCACCTGGGGATTCATTTAAACCTGGTGGATTCAGTACAGGCAAGTCCAGTCCCCTCCTTCCAGGCTGAGCAATGTGTCCCTGTATAAGCCCAAGGTTCCAAACAGCCAGCTCATGCACTAAGGACAGGTCCCGGTCCAACAGCGTGGGTGCCTCCCTAACAGTTCAGGCAATTCAGTTGTCTCACTTATCCAGACATCCTGCTCCAGCTGGGGGCTCCACAATCTTTGGTTCATAAGTCATGTGCTTCCATTCCTTTGGCTATTTGTCCCTGTGCCTCTCCAATTTTGGTCTCAACAATTCACACTCTTACAGTCTCTTCTCTTTCTTGACAATTGGACTCCTGAAGCTCTGCCTGGGGCCTGGCAGAGGATCTCTGCATTCACTTCCATCAGTTATTAAATGACAGTTCCAGCACAACCATTAGGGTGTTTGGCCAACTGACCACTGGACTAGGTAGGATCAGGCTTTCTCTCAACCATTGCTGAGTAGTACACCGTTGTCTATATGTACCATATTTTCTTTATCCATTCTTCAGTTGAAGGGCATCTAGGTGGTTTCCAGGTTCTGGCTATCACAAACAATGCTGATATGAACATAGCTGAGCAAATGCCCTTGTGGTATGATTGAGCATTCCTTGGGTATATGCCCAAGAGTGCTACAGCTGGGTCTTGGGGGAGATGGATTCCCAATTTTCTAAGGAAGCACCATATTGATTTCCAAAGTGGCTGTACAAGCTTGCATTCCCACCAGCAGTGGAGGAGAGTTCCCTTTGCTCCACATCCTCTCCAGCATAAGCTGTCTTCAGAGTTTTTGATCTTAGCCATTCTGCAAGGTGTAATATGGTATCTCAGAGTCATTTTGATTTGCATTTCCAGGATAATTAAGGATGTTTTGCAATTCCTTAAATATCTTTCAGCCATTTGAGCTTCCTCTGCTGAGAATTCTCTGTTTAGTTCTATAGCCCATTTTTTAATTGGTCTGTTGGGCATTCTGATGTCTAATTTCTTGAGTTCTTTATATATTCTGGATATCAGCCCTCTGTCAGATGTGGGGTTGGTGAAGACCTTTTCCCATTCTGTAGGCTGCCCCTTTGTCTTGTTGACACTGTCCTTTGCTCTACAAAAGCTTCTCAGTTTCAACAGGTTCCATTGACTGATTATTTCTCTCAGTGTCTGTGCTACTGGTATTATATTTAGAAATTGATCTCTGGTGCCAATGCGTTCAAGACTACTTCCTAATTTCTCTTCTATCAGGCTCAGAGTAACTGGATTTATGTTGAGGTCTTTGATCCACTTGGACTTAAGTTTTGTGCATGGTGACAGATATTGATCTATTTGTAGCCTTCTACACATTGACACCCAGTTATGCCAGCACCATTTGTTGAAGATGTTTTCTATTTCCACTGTACATTTTTGGCTTCTATGTCAAAAATTTTATGTTCACAGGTGTGGGGGTTAATGTCAGGGTCTTCGATTAGAATCCATTGGTCCACATGTCGGTTTTTATGCCAATACCAAGCTGTGTTTATCACAGTAGCTCTATAGTAGAGCTTGAGGTCAGGGATTATGATGCCTCTAGAGGTTGCTTTATTGTACAGGATTCTTTTGGCTATCCTGGGTTGTCTGTTTTTCCATATGAAGTTGAGTATCATTATTTACAGCTCTGTGAAGAATTGTGTTGGTAATTTGATGGGTATTGCTTTGATTGCTTTTGGTAAGAGAGCCATCACTACTATGTTAATCTTTCCTATCTATGAGCATCTTTTCATTTTCTGACATCTTCTTCAATTTCTTTTTTCAGGGATTTAAAGTTCTTACCATATAGGCCCTTCACATGCTTAGTTAGAGTAACCCCAAGGTATTTTATATCATTTATGGCTATTGTAAAGGGTGATGTATCTCTAATTTCCTTCTCAGCCTGATTCTCTATTGTATATAGGAGGGCTACTAATTTTTTTGAGGTGATCTTGTATCCTGCAATGTTGCTGAAGGTTTTTATTAGCTGTATCAGTTCCTTGGTTGAATTTTTGGGGTCACTCATGTATACTATCATGTCATCTGCAAATACCGAAAGCTTGACTTCAAGTATTATATTCAATAAGTATGGGGAGATGGGACAGCCTTGCCTTGTTCCTGATTTTAGTGGTATTGCTTTGAGTTTCTCTCCATTTAATTTGATGTTGGCTGTTGGCTTGCTGTAGATTGCCTTTTAGTTTTAGGTATGTTCCCTATATTCCTGATCGCTCCAAGACCTTTATCATGAAGGGGTATTGGATTTTGTCAAATGCATTTTCTGCATCTAGTGAGATGGTCATGTGGTTTCTGTTCTTTGAGTTTATTTATATGGTGTATTACATTGATGGACTTTCATATGTTGAACCACCCTTGCAACCCTGGGATGAAGCCTACTTGATCATGGTGGATAATTGTTTTGATGTGTTCTTGGAATCTGCTTGCCAGTATTTCATTGAGTATTTTGGATCAATGTTCATGAGGGAGATCAGTCTGTAGTTCTCTTTCTTTGCTGCATCTTTGTTTGCTTTAGGAATCAGGGTAATTGTAGCCTCATAGAAGGAATCTGGTAATATTCTTTCAGCTTATATTGTGTGGAACAATTTAAAGAGTATTGGTATTAAGTCTTCTTTGAAGATCTGGGAGAATTCTGCTGTGAAACCATCTGGTCCTGGGCTTTTTTTGGGGGGTGGGAGACTTTTAATAACTGATTCTATTTCCTT
This sequence comes from Onychomys torridus, assembly GCF_903995425.1. Taxonomy (NCBI): domain Eukaryota; kingdom Metazoa; phylum Chordata; class Mammalia; order Rodentia; family Cricetidae; genus Onychomys; species Onychomys torridus. The sequence continues at coordinate 3,856,446 of NC_050459.1, read as the reverse complement.
AGGGGTTATTGGACTATTTAAATGGTTTATCTGGTCTTGATTTAACATAGGTATGTGGTACCTATCCAGAAAATTATCCATTTCTTTTAGATTTTCCAGTTTTGTGGAGTAGAGGTTTTTGAAGTATGACCTGATGATTCTCTGGATTTCCTCATTGTCTGTTGTTTTGTCCCCCTTTTCATTTCTGATTTTGTTAATTTGGATGCTCTCTCTCTGTCTTTTGGTTAGTTTGGATAAGGGGTTGTCTATCTTGTTGATCGTCTCAAAGAACCAACTCTTTGTTTCATTAATCCTTTATATTGTTCTCTTTATTTCTATTTTATTGATTTCACCTCTCAATTTGATAATTTCCTGGCATCTGTTCCTCCTGGGAGACTTTGCTTCTTCCTGTGCAAGAGCTTTCAGGTGTGCTGTCAAGTCACTAGCATGAGATTTCTCCAGCTTCTTTATGTGGGCGTTTAGTGCTATGAATTTCCTACTTAGCACTGCTTTCATTGTGTCCCATAAGTTTGGGTATGTTGTGTATTTATTTTCATTCCTCTAGGATGTCTTTAGTTTCTTTCTCTATTTCCTCCTTAACCCATTTGTGATTCAGTTGAGCGTTATTCAGTTTCCATGAGATTGTAGGTTTTCTGTACATTTTGGTGTTGAAATCTAACTTTAAACCATAGTGGTCTGATAGAACACAGGAGCTTATTCCAGTTGTTTTGTATCTGTTGAGATTTGCTTTGTGGCCAAGTAAGTGGTCAATTTTAGAGAATGTTCCATGGGGTGCTGAGAAGAAGGTATATTCTTTTTTGTTTGGGTGGAATGTTCTGTAGATATCAATTAAGACCATTTGATTCATAACATCAGTTGAGACCATTATTTCTCTGTTAAGTTTCAATTTGGCCTATCTGCCCAGAGTTGAATGTGGGGTGTTGAAGTCTCCCACTAATAATGTGTGGGGTTTTATATGTGATTTAAGCTTTAGTAATGTTTCTTAGAATATGTCTGTGCCCTTGTGTTTGGGGAATAAATGTTCAGAATTGAGACTTCATCTTGGTGGATCTTTCCTGCAATGAGCATGTAATGTCCTTCATCATCTCTTTTGATTGATTTTAGCTTGAAGTCTATTTTGCTGGATATTAAGATTGCTACACCAGCTTGCTTCTTAAGACCATTTGATTGAAAAGTCTTTTCCCAGCCTTTTATTCTTAGGAGGTGTCTGTCTTTGAATTTGAGGTGTGTTTCTTGTATGCAGCAGAAAGATGGGTCCTGTTTTAATATCCATTCTGTTAGTCTGTGTCTTTTTATAGGTAAATTAAGTCCATTGATATTAAGGGATATTAATGACCAGTGATTGTTCATTCCCATTATTATTTTTGTTTTTTGGTGGTAGTGTGTGTATACTTCTCCTCTTTGGAGTTTACTGCTATGGTGTTATCTATTGCCTGTGTTTTCATGGGTGTATCTGCCTTCTAGTGCTTTCTGTAGGGCTGGGTTTGTGGATAAGTATTGTTTAAATCTGGTTTTCCCTTGGAAGGTCTTGTTCATTCCATCTATGATGATGGAACATTTTGCTGGGTATATTATTCTTGGCTGACATCCATGGTCTCTTAGTGTCTGCATTATATCTGTCCAGGTCCTTCTGACTTTCAAAGTCTCCATTGAGAAATCGGGTGTTATTCTGATGGTTTTGCCTTTATAAGTCACTTGGCCATATTTCTTTGCTGCCCTTAATATTCTTTCTTTATTCTGTATGTTTAGTTGTTTAATTATTATGTGGTGAGGGGACTTTTTTGGGGGGTCTAGTCTGTTTGGTGTTCTATAGGCTTCTTGTATCTTCATAGGCATTTCCTTCTTTAAGTTGGGAAAGTTTTCTTCTATGATTTTGTTAAATATATTTTCTTTGCCTTTGAGTTGGTATTCTTCTTCTTCCTCTATCCCTATTAATTGTAGGTTTGGTCTTTTCCTGGACATTTTGGGTCATGACTTTGTTGGTTTTAGTGTTTTCTTTGATGAATCTATTTCTTCTATTGTATCTTCAACACCAGAGATCCTGTCTTCCATCTCTTGCATTCTGTTGGTTATACTTGCATCTGAAGTTCCTGTTTGTTTACTCAGATTTTCTATTTCCAGCATTCCTTCTGCTAGTGTCTTCTTCATTTTTTATATTTCCCTCTTCAGGTCTTGGACTGTTTCCCTCGTCTGTTTCATTGCTTTTTCAAGATTTTCTTTCAGGGACTTATTGTTTTCTTCTCCTATAGTTGTCCTTTCCTCTAATTTTTTATAGCGTTCTTCCCATTTTTTGTTTGTCTGTTCCTCCACTTTATTTTTGATTTCTTCTATATAAGACTCTAGCCTCTTCATGATGTTACTTATAAGGTTCCTTTCTTCTGCTTCTTCCATTCTGTGGTGTTCAGGTCTAGCTGTTGGAGAAGGCCTAGGTCCTGTTGATGCTGTATTGCTCTTTATTTTGTTGTATGTACTTTTGCCTTGAAGTTTGCCCATCTCCTTGTGGGTTCATTCTTGGTCTTATCAGTGTACTTGGTCCAGACAGAGCTGACAGATTTAGGGATCCTCTCTCTGGTCCAGATGGAAGCTCTGGGCCAGATAGGAGCTGGGGGGGCTGGACTATGAGTCTCAGGAAGTCCCTTGGTTCTCCTTATCTTGTCCAGATGGGAGTTCTGGGGCAGGATGGAAGCTTTGGTCCAGATGGCAGTTCTGAGGCAGGATGGTATGCTGGAGGCTGGTTTCTAAGTCTCAGGAAGTGGCTGGGGTCTCCAGCAGATGGGTGTGGGGGCAAGGGGTTGAGGTTGTATTGTCCACAGTAGGGTCTCTCTCTTCCAGATGGGAGTTCCGAGGCAGGATGGAAGCTTTGGTCCAGATGGGAGTTCCAAGGCAGGATGGAATTCTGGAGGCTGGTTTCTAAGTCTCTGGAAGTGGCTGGGGTCTAGAGCAAATGGGTGTGGGGCCAGGGTGTGGAGATTGCAGGGTCTGCTTGCAGTCTTGGAAAAGGGCAGCCTTCCATCAGGGCCTGCTGAATGGCCGGAATCTGGGGCCACGTTGGGCAGGTCCTCCTGGGATGGCTGTTGCCCAGGGGTGGGACCCAGAGGCTGTTACCTCTCTGACTATAACCCCAGGCATTCACCTCTGGTCCAGACGGGACTTCCAGGGCAGGATGGAAGCTGGGGGCTGCTTTCTAAGTCACCAGAAGTGGCTGGGGTCTCAGGCAGATGGGTGTGGGGGTAGGGCGTGGCGATTGTAGGGTTCACCAGAGGGTCTTGGAGAGGGGGAACCTTCCCTGTGGGGATGGGGGGTCCTGCCCTATGGCCAGAACCTGGGGCCCAGTTGGGCAGGTCTTCCCTGGAGTGGCTGGTGCCCAGGGCTTTGACCCAGGTGCAGGCCTCTCTGGGTGTGACCCCAGGCACTCACCTCTGGTCCAGGTGGGAGTTCCAGGGCAGGATGGAAGCTGGGGGCTGGTCTCTGAGTCTCAGGAAGTGGCTGGGGTCTCGGGCAAATGGGTATGGGGGCAGGGTGTGGAGACTGCAGGGTCTGCCTCCAGACTTGGAAAAGGGAAGCCTTCCTGCAGGGCCCACCAAATTGTTATATATATATTTTTTAAGACGAAAAGCATTGCATGCTTCTGAGTATCTGAGAACATACCAGGAAAATCATTGTGTTTACACATTCTCTTCTACATATGTGACATTGAACACATTCTTCCATAGCTGATAATTTGGAAAAGGAATCTCTATCAAAGCTTCCCAAATTTATTTTTAATACTTAGCCATTTCCATCTGAAGGCACTTGATAGATAGATGGCTGTGTCTTTGTTTCTCTTTTTGTCTATGACTTCTGCTTTGGATCAGAACACTCATCGATCTAATGTTATCTCTTCTCCCTTCTTACATCATAAGGGAATGAGATAAAATTTTCATTAGCAATAAAATGGACTGGAAATGCCACATTAGCCAGTAGATGAATGTGGATATATTTTTAGTTTGTCAAAATAGTATTTTAAATTTCATTACTCATTATGAAGGAGTAAGAATTGAGAGTAGTATAACACATGTCCCTTGCTGTTCCAAAGGAGACTGCACTTAACAGACATTGCTACAGCTGTACATCTTCTGTGATGGCCCACATTGCAATTATTTGAAATCAGATTTCAATGACATTTCTTGGGCAAAGAAATTTCTCAAATATATTAAAACTCATATTATGTGATAAGAACATAAAAGACTCAATTTTTGGTCCTAAAAACCATTAAACTCACTTGAACAATAAGAGAGAGTGGGGGGAGAGATATGACATTATTAGAGTTGACATTTAAAATAGTTCTATTTATATCTGAATTTGTCAAAGATATGATTTTGGTATAATATTTTCACAATAATCTATATTTAAAATAAGAAAGAGGTTCTGCATGGTAATATTATTTTCATCTTCTGGAAAGGTGAATGTGTTCACATTCAAGTATGCTTCTGTGATACCCAATAGTACCTGGATGCCATCAGCTATCACTCTGCCATGGCTTTCTTTGAAGCCAAGGCAGATTGGAATGCCTGGAATAGAAGACCCACACATAGCTCAGCTGTGTCCTTGAACAAATTACCAAATATTGCAGTCTCAATGTCATAGTGTAAAGCACAAGTAAACTATTACTTAATTGTGATATATAAAATTGGTGGTTTTCTATGCAAAGTAATCAATATTATTTCTAATAAATATAAATGTTCCACAAAGGGCTGCTATTGTCATTGCCATGGGCTAACGAGTGCTTGTAATAAACACATGATGTTTGGGAAGGGGTTATGGCTTATTCTGGAAAGTGTTTGCCGTGTAAGCATGAACCTGAGTTTGATCTCCCAGGACCCACCATAAAAGGCCTGGCACAGCAGTCCTACACCTATAATCCTAGTGTTGGGATTGATGGTACAGACATGAGGATCCCTGAAGCCTGTTAATCAGTTAATCTAGTCAAATCATGAAGTTTCAGGTACAGTGAAAGGTTCTGCTGCAGAAACAGAAAGTGTTTTTGTTTAATACAAAACTAAAATAGTGTGAAAGCACATGATGTTGACCTCTAGTCTCTATACATGTAAATATACAAAGAGATACAGATATACATATACACACAGCATTGTCTTCAGCTACGTTGAACTTGACCAATGCATTTAACACAAAGTAGCTAGAAAACTTCATTTTCACAAACAGCTCTGACAACAATACAGCTGAAGGCTACAAGTCCTGTAGTCAAACGTCTTGACATCAAAAGCAGCTTGAGCCAGTTTATTCCTACTCTCAAGAGCTCTTGTTGACAAAAATGAAAATTTTATCTGTGTCATTACTTTACTTAAGAATAATACTATTCTTCTAGTTCATTATATCAAAAACATGTAAAATCACCCAAAATATATTTTAAAAAGTAAGAAATTAGTTAGTTTCTAGTGAATAATAATAACTTAAAACTAAGCACAATTTTAGATGTGATTTTTATCTATATATAAATATATGTATATATGTAAAATGTAGACACAAACTCAGCTTCTTTTGATTTATTGTGATTTTCCTTTGGCAAATTTTGGTCTGCTTCAAGCAATGTTTGTATACAAACCAGGATTTGAGTGTTACAATAAACTTGAAGGACATACAATAGAAGCTGCTATTACTTTGGCCTGAAGGTATATAGCCAGCAATGTAGAGATTCATATTAACACATGTAAAAAAAAGTAGTCAATATTCTTCTCACATATTTGAATGCAGAAGACTTCTTTTCCTACTGTGGATCTAGTCACTGAGAAGTGATGAACTCCTGAGGTCTCTGACCTAGTGGATTGATACACTGACAGATTCATAACCGAATGGCTTTTTGGACAGTTATAGAAATGTTGGTAAGTGCTCTTAGTGGGAAAAAGTGAGTGAGTGGGGGGACATATTCTTGTAAGTTATACCTGGTCCTTGGTCCTCTCTGTCTCTGACTATGTCTCTCTCTCTCCTCTCTCTCTCTTTCTCTCTCTCTCTCCTCTCTCTCTTTCTCTAGCTCTCCCTTTCTCTCTCTCTCTCCTCTCTCTCTCTTTCTCTCAGTTTCCCTCTCCCTCCCCCCAGTCCCACTCTCTGTCTTCCCAATCCCCCCTTTCTCGCCCTTCCATTTTCCCCCTGTCCCTTTCTTCCTCTCCAGTCTTCTTTCTCCTCCCATCATCCCATGTGGTAAGCAACTTTATTTTACCATTCCTTTCTTCTATTGTGTTGTAACTTATACCAAGACATAGAATAAACAAAGTCAGCCAACCACGGACTGATACTTTTGTAAACATCACTAATAAAATATATTCTTTTACAACCAGTTCTGTTAAATATTTTGTCATAGCTATAAGATCTCTGTTTGTCCTGTGTATAAGATATTAAAGATACTCATTTTCCAGGATCAGAACTTTGGCAAGTTTTAAACAATATGCAGAAATGTTTGTGAGAAAGCAGAAAGTGATATGATCCTAGATGTACTATTTATTCACTTATTTGTTCAGTAATACATACACATATAGCAAATCAGATGGCTAAGAACACACACACACACACACACACACACACACACACACACGAAAGAAACAATAGAGAAGAAGAGGTGGTATGTCTCTTAAGACTTTAAAATCAGTGGTGAACACAAGACATGAAGATACACACCTTTTTCCCCATTACTATGCGGCAAACACTACTGAAGAGAGAAGGGTATGTCCTGGAAAATTGTGTTGGATAACCAACTTCTGCTGAATTGTCTACCCAATTTTATAGAAATTATGAACAAATGTTCCATGGAAGCTACCATTACCTACCTGCTACCTCCCCAACTCTGCACTTTTCCAGGGAATTCTGCCTGAAATTGATGTCAAGCTCAACTGCCCTAGACTTTTGTGAAGAGATACAAACAGTGTGGCTCATTACTGTAGATTGTTGACATTGCTGAATCAAGATTAATTGAGGGTGCAGCTCATACACTGTCCTTGCCAAGCATCAGGAGGAATCCCAATAGAGCGAACAAAAAGGCTCAAACACAAACAGCCTGAACTCCAGTTGCAGCTAAGCATCATTCCTGTTAAGTAGGCTGCTTTAGATCTTTCCTATGTTGGGCGACGTTACAGTGTAAAAACAGTTGTGCTTACACTATACTTGGGTTTTCCTGAGTGATCTTTTATTTATTTAGTTTTAATAATGAAAAATCCTGACTGGCACCAATATGCAAGGAGAAGACAAGTCATGGGAAGTCATAAAAGCCAAGCAGATTAATGTATTAAGTTTAACAAGGAATGACACCTTACTTCAAATGCAACCTGAAGTAATCAAATAACTTTAAAAATGGAGAATCTTGAAGCAGTACTCAGGATTGACTAGGAGACCCTAAATCTACTTAAGTAAGTGAAGAGCTTTATTAAGTTTGTGAAGAATTGGATGTGTTAAAAATTTATACTTAGCATTATATAAAATGTCAGCCAAACAGATTTTATTATAGCATGGTATGTAATTTCTAACTATATCATTGATAGTAATATATTACATTTTCTCATATTTTAAAATAGGCAGGCTTACCAATTTACCTTAGAAGAATTACATGAATGTTAAGACCCACATTCTGTGTTAGCTCTTCAGCTAGGATTTACACTGTTTTCTGGTTCTGAGCACTCTTTTCCAGTGTTTTGATGTAACATATATTATTTGATTATAAAACCATCACATTTGAAAAAACAATCCTGATTCTCTAAAATGTCCATTTAATAACAACATAATTCATAAATAATATTTTCAAAACAATTTAGAAATAGTTTTTAGTTTTTCAAATCACAGAGTGACTCAATATAATTATTTCAAAGAAATTCAAGTATAATTATCACATTTTTCAAGTAGGATATCATTTATAAAGAAAACACTTAAATATACCTATTTCTAAAAATGTTTCTTAGAAGATCATCAGGACCCCAAAGTGAGACCAAGACTATAGAGCAATAGGTATCCAGGCTGATAGATCAAGAGAAAAGAAAACAACAGAATCAATGAAATTGAATTGGCTCCAGAAGAGTCATTTGAGAAAGAAGAGTGTCAGGTAAGTCTAAGAATCTCATTGTGATCTATGAAAAAAAAAACATAATAAACTGGATATGAAAGAGGTCTAGAGTATAGCTTTGAATGTATGTGAAGATATGGATGAAGATGTGCTAAAAGATAGAGAGGTGAAGTATAGGGAAGGAGCACAGGAAGTATTATTAGCCTAGGCTATCCTGTGTCCCCTCTACGTTTAACTAAGAGGAAATCTACCCAGTGACGCAGGGATATAATAGAAAAGACATAGTATCAGGAGGATCCAGTAGATAAATCAGTTTGAAAGCCACATTGAATGGGGAATGGAGAGGAAAAGAGAAAACATAATATATGCTGTTTTTGTCTAAACCACAGTAATCATCATTTTATAATCAAAAGCACAAGTCTTCTTTTAAAAAATCCAAGATGTGACAACATGACCTGTGGTATACTATGTCCCTCCAGAAATATCCACATAGGTGTGTGTTTCACAGGAGGAGCATTCTTCAACTTCCAATCTTGCCAGAGCCTTCATGTATTTTTTATCACATCCCCAAATACTCAGAGTATAAATGGTAGCAGGCTATTCAAAATAATATAAGCCTCTCCCAGGCTTGGTAGCACACACTTACAATCCTAGCCAATGCAAGGTGATGGCAGATGGACCATGTTCAATTCCAGTCTCAGTAACAAAGCCAGTATAGAGCCAGCTTGAGCAACATGAAGACATTGTCTCTGAAACATGAAACAAGAAGGTAATCCTACAATAAAAATTAGTGCTATGTCACTCGGGTATATGTGACATGGAAGGGATGGACAAGCTTTGGCAGAGAAAATAGAATTAGTAGACCAGATAGATTGCAAGTTTAAAAGGAGAAAATGATTATAAATATTGTAAATTAATAACAATTGGTACTAAAAATATGAAACAAGAGACAATCTTGAAGAATCAGTGGATGATTCTATGTATGACAAATGTATTATTTGAAATAAAAGGCCCATTGGATAGGTTGGATAAGATAATGGATCCAATTACCAAATAAGTAAGGCACTGAAGCATGAGAGGAGAATGGTTCCTGGAAAACACACAAGTAGCATTATTACATTCAAAGGAGGGGGGAGTGGAGAAGAAGTGTTTTGGCATTAATAACTTAGAAACCCCATGAGTTTAGACTATTGTGTGGAAGAACTAACTCATTTTGAAACACAAATTACTGAAGCTTCTCTAGTAAGTGAGTAGACAGTTGTAAACTCACAGCAAATGATCCCATAACATTGTGTATGGAAGGCAAAATGAAAACACATTTCACCACAGTTGAATGAATTTTAAATTATTAGAAACAGGGAAATAATCTGTCAAAAAGTAAAGCAGCTTGCCAAAGTACAAGGAGTAAAATTTACACTGCCCTGTTCACAGTAATATAAGCAGGATGAAGAGCCACAAATACAGAGAAAAAAGGATTTTCTATCACCTTCAATTTGCCCAAAGTTATCCTGAAATGGAAAGGTGGAATGAAGATATGTCTCAGTATAAAAGACTCAGCTCTTTGTAAGCTGGAGCAGGAAGTTCACAAGTTCAATGCCAGGTTGGGCTACAAAGGCAGAATCTGCCTCAGTAATACTAGGAAGAAAAAGAAAAAAAGAAAAAACCTGACACACAAATATATTTAAAATAAAAATTGCAAATACTACCTGTAGAAGTGACATAATTTAAGGAGATACTCCAAGTGGTGAAATATCAGTTTAAAGAGAGGAATTATTTTAACTTGTCCTTCCAGAAATTTCCATTTATGGTCACTAGGATCCTTTGCTTTGAGGAGGCTGCTTACTCAATGTTGTTCAGGAAGTAGAAATAGATAAGGGGCTGGACACAAGAAATCTTTCCAGAGTCTTTTCCCAATAACATGTTTCCTCTTGCCAGATTCAACTTCCAAGTTTCCACCACTTCCCTAGAGCTAACTTTATTATAACCCTATAGAGATTCATCCATCATTAGGGCAGAGTTCTGTGGGATGGGATGTCATTTTATATGCTGTGAATATGTGTTTCTCTGAATGGTTAATAAATAAAATGCTGACTGGCCAGTAGCCAAACAGGAAGTATAGGTGGGGCAAGCAGATGAGGAGAATTCTGGGAAGAGGAAGGGTTGAGTAAGGAGTTTCTAGCCAGACACAGAGAAAGTAAGATGACAAGGCAGAACTGAGAAAAGGTACCAAGCCATATGGCTAAACATAGGTAAGAATTATAGGTTAATTTAAGTGTAAGAGCTATTTAATAATAAGCCTGAGCTAATGGACAAGCAGTTATAATTAATATAAACTTCTGAGTGATTATTCTATAAGAAGGCCATGGGACTGCAGGGGCTTAGTGAGACACAAGAAACATCCAACTACACCACAGTAATAGTAATAGTTGGATCTAGTAATGTTTCCATAAGCCGCTGCTGAGGTTTGAAAGAAAATGGCCCCCAAAGTGAGTGGCACCATTAGATATGGTATTTTTTTTTTTTTTTTGAGAAGATGTCACCTTGACAAAGGAAGTGTATCATTCTGTGGGTGGGCTTTGAAGTCTCCTATGTTCAAACTATGCCCAGTGCAGAATACAGTTCACTTCCTGTTGCCTGTGGATCAAGATGTAGAACTTCAGCTCCTTCTCCAGCACCATGTCTGCCTGAATGCCACCATGTATCACCATAATGTACTAACCCTCTGAAACTTCAGGACACCTCAATTAAATGTCTTCTTTTATAAGAGTTTCTGTGGTTATCGTGTCTCTTCACAGCAAGAAAAACCCTAAGACATCCTATCTACTGACAGCTGAGCCCTGAGAACATGAGCCTGTGTGGCACGCTTCAAGTTCACACAATAGTTCTGTTCAGACAATTTTGCTGGCAGTAATTTTTGCCCCATCCATCTGGCTGATCAGCTAGCTTATAGTCTGAACATCACCCTAGGAAATGACATTTCTGTTTCCTTGTCCTCTGTCGCCCAGTTCAGCTATTTAATGAATTTTAATGACTGTTGGTGGTGGTCTGAATCAGGCAGCTGGTTTCTTCTGGCACTTTAAAAATTCCTTGGTGCCTTTTCAACATATATGCTTTTTGACAGAGAAAAGATTTCTTCCCCTTGCTCAGTATTATAATCTCTCCAGATCAAGAAAAGTTAAACATAGATAATGAGGAAGAATAGGGATTAGCAAAAAGGTACTTGAGACTTAAAAAAAAGGGAGAGGAACATGGAAACAAGGGTTGGGGAATTGGGACCAGGCTAGTCACAAGAGCACACTTTGCTTAAAATGCTATAGCATCTAGTAATTCTCATGCTCATTAAAAATAAGATTTATTTAAAGATACAAGTACACTCCCTTAGGTATAATCACTTTAGGTCCTTCTGTAACCACATTTATGCTTCCCCCAAAATCTTGAGGTAAATTCCTATCCTATCTCTAACTAATTTTCCCCTAAGACACTATCTTTCCCTAATATGCTTAGTTTCAGTTTTAATCAAGACTCTTTATGCCTCATGGTTACCTTATTCCACAATATATGGAAAATTACTCCTTTCCTTTTCTATATTCCCAACAAGATTCTACACAACTTCAATGCAAGACTCATCTTCATGTTTACTATTTATGATTTTCTTTTCAAGAATCAACACAAAAGGCTAGGGGCTAGAAGACGTTCTTGTAGTCTATGAGCTCTGATTTGAAATAATGCCTTCATCCTTAAAGGAGCCAATTTATACACGTGATACTTAAGTAGGACAAGTAAATTTCATTTAAGTTTGGTTGGGGCTATAAAACTCCTAACACATCTCATGTCACTTCATAGTCCTGTTTCTTGGTATTCATTCTCATTCATTGTATACGTGACCCATAGTACTGATTTAAGAGAGAGGCAGAATGTGAGACAGTTGAGTGGCTGGGACTGTTTGGGAGGCATCCAGGCTGTGGGACCAGGACCTGTCCTTAGTGCATGAGCTGGCTGTTTGGAACCTTGGGCTTACACAGGGACACTTTGCTCAGCCTGGAAGAAGGGGACTGGACCTGCCTGTACTGAATCCACAAAGTTTAAATGAATCCCCAGGGGAGTCTTGGCCCTGGAGGAGATGGGAATGGAGGGGAGGGGCTGAGGGGAAGGTGGGGATGGGGGCGGGAGGGGGGAGGACAGGGGAACCCATGGCTGATGTGTAAAATTAAAACACAAATATAATAAAAAAGGGAAAAATATTTTAAAAAAAGAGACAGGCAGAATGTCCACAATGGTATTATTAACATTTAATATCAGTTCCATCATCGTTGTGGGTTGGGGAATACTCCTATATGTTTTCAGATATAAAGTCACATTGTTGCCCTCTAGCACATGATACCACTTTCACCCTCCACCCCTGCCAAAGGGTGATACAGGTGACAATATCTTTGTCTAAAGGACATTGCCATTTTCATTTCTGTTACTAAAGAAGCATAGAAATAAAAGGTGACTTCTTGTCTATTGTGTATTTGCTCTTGGTTTTGGCAGCTCAGCTTCTTTGAAGTAGTAGTCTCTGTTCTCCCAAATCAATAACCATACTCTTGATTATCTAGAATCCTCTGAAACATGGTCATGTGCACATGACACAGACAGCACCAGCGAGAAGAGCTGTGGAGGGAGAGTTGGGAGGCAGCTAACACTGTGAGATTCTGGCAACTTGTAGATACAATGAACACTGCTCTCCATACTGCCAAAGGATTGAAGTAAAGCATGCCCCCAAAGGCTTAGGGTATTTCTCCTGGTTCCAGAGGCTTTCAGCACCACTTGTCCTGCATTCCTGAACGTAGAACAGAATAAGAAAATGATTGGAGTGATTATTTTCTCTATTTTCCGGAAGGAAGATAGATTCTTAGGAGTGGCATTATATGTATGTAGGAGGGATGCTCACTCATTGCTGACAATAGGTACCTCACAGGGTTAGGGCTGAAATAACGCATGGAAAAATGAGTTGAGGAAGAATAAAACATTTTCTGTTGAGCTTTTTATTGTGAGTCTGCTAATTTGCTATTGAAAGTGCTTCTTGCTAACATCCTTCAATTGAAAGCACAAGGACAACTTAAAAATGGAAGCTATTTTCTTCAGTAGGATCTTCCAGGGGCTTCACTGATGAATCATTTGCCTGTTTCTTCTGTTTGTGCATTTCATTAAGTGGTTTTCTGGAGCTTTTAGAGACCCTCTATTATATTATTTTGCTCAATCCTCATGACAGAGATGACTGCATAATTTGCAGACACAGACACATAGTGAACCAAGGAGTTTCACTGAAAAACTAAGGATTTAAGATGATAAAAGCAAAATCTTTAAAACAAATGTGGGACCCCATTGAAAGGAGAAAGGCTTTCAGACTTCTCAAGACACATTCCCTTGTAGCTGATCCTGAACTGATGTCAGGTGTCACTTGTCTCAGTTCACTGTGAGTAAACAGAACTCTGAATTTTCACTGAGGGTTTTATACATACAAGCTTTTGGAAATTGCCCTGAAGTTTCATCTAGCATTTCATCGAAATAAATAGTCATGAAAAAGAAAATCAGAGATCCAGAGCCTAGCATCTCTCCATCCAAAATATGTCCACTAGTGTTTCAGTCTGCATGATCTCACCCTAGCTGGGGAAGAAATAATCCCTTATACAAACAAAGCTCATTAACTAAGGGCTGGATCTTCTCAGATTCTAACTCATTATTAGTACTTGACTGTGTAGATAGTGTAAATCTTAAGATTTTTAACCTTAACAAACATACCTTTTTTTTCACATTTGGATAATGGGATTATTAAGCCATAGCTTTTACATATGAATAATTACATCAGAAAATAAAATGAATTAGGCTACAAATTAAACATATTTGAAAGGGTAGCTTTGAATATAGGACTTTGTAGAGTGTTTTATTATCCAGTGATGTGGTCACTTGCCCCTTTTCCCTGCTCCTGCCTGTGAGGTGGATTTGCTCCAGGTCAGATCAGAGGATGACTTCAGCTGTCTACTCTGTTCTGTATTTGTGAGTGTATTTCCTCAGTTTATAACTTATTAAATCTCTATTACCCATTAAATAGACTCATGTGGATTGATCATAATAGTAACATGCTGTGGGGTAATGCTGTCAACTCATGATATAATTGTTGTAACATGTGTGTTTTTCACTTTGGAGAATTGACTTTGAGAGGTAACACAAAACATCATATCAAAGTTTTCTAATAAAAAGTACAAATTTTAATTCATCATAAGATACTACACAAATTCTTTTCTATATTCAAAAACACCAAATTACATGCAAGGAGTAATTCATAAACAAAAATGTATGCTTTTTTAGAAATTATTGTATATTATTTGAGAATTTTGTATGTTTATACAAGATTAGATCAAGATAATTTTTAAATAATGATACAATGCAAAAGTCAAGTGAGAACATATCTGATACTATGAGTCTCAAAGTTACCACTCCAAATTAGCATATTCAATTGAGTATTTATGATGTTCCTTTTAAGAAGTAATGCTAATGATACTGATTTGTACTTAATATATGTACAGAAAACAAGTTTTTCATGATTTTAAAATTTCATGCTTTTAAAATTACATAATAAAACTTACATTTTAATTTTAAAAGCTTAGCATAGCTATACTGTCAGGACTTACTTCCTTAGGCTAGGAAAAAACTCTTTCTTTTTAGCATATTTAAGTATAAATAGAGTAAGAGAAAAATAATGCAATGGGGAAGCATGTTTATTCTAGCAAATTAGTATTTATATCCATGACAAACACATGCATGTATATAGAGAAAGAGAAGAGATAGGAACCTAGGAAGACTTATACATTTTTTTTTTTGTCATCTAGAGATTTTAGGGAGTTTATTTATTTGGGAGGTCTTGTGTTTGATGGCATGTGGGATAAGAAACATGATAAAACAGAGAGTTCTAATTGTATGCTCTATAGCTGCTTGTTTCTCTGTGACTACAACGCTACTCTCAATAACAGCAAAAACAGGACAGAAGGTAGTACCTGCTACCTACCAGAGAGAATTCACTGAATCCTTCCTTGTCCTAGAAGAAAGTTATTTTACAGCCATTAGCACTGTTTGAGGCATAGGGAAGGGGAAGAGAGGGTAAGTGCTCTGATAGAGACACAGAGGGCAAATGTGATTTCAAGGAACAGAGTGCGAAGACATTAGCTGTGAAAACCAATACAAGTGATTTTAGAGTCAAGATGAGGTCTGGTAGCAGGTAGGAACTGCTGAGGAGGGAGGTGTCAGGAAGGCCCAAAGATGTTGTGTAGATCTTATTTTCATTTAGGGGCCTCTTTCAAGAAAGAATCTATACCCCAGGGTAAAACATGAGCACAGAGTAACTCATCAATCAACAGCATTTTGCAGAATTTTCTTCACATTGAAGAAATGCCATTGAGAGCTAACATAACATAACATAATACATAATACCAAGGTTATCAAATAAAAAAGAGAAGATATAATAATTGTTCATAAAAAATATATTAATCTCTTTGCTTAACTACATTCTGTGAATATTTTAACACACACACACACAAAAACAACTTGAATTAAAATTAAACAACCTTGCTTATTACTCATGCAACGTGAAGCTTCCAAAAATTATCTATTTTTTGTTTTTGTTCCTCTGTTTTTTTATTCTGTTGACTGGCAATCTCTCCTTGGTTATTATTATCAATTTTCAAGATGGATGGACAGAGAAAAGACATTTGATATTCATGTGTTGCATCGATTGTGATAGTCGACTCTTAAAATTTCCCTAAATATAAATAACTCATTTCACTTTCCTATTTATGACATCAGCAAGTCCCTGGAGTGAATTATCATAGGAGATTTGACTACCCATCATTTTTCACTCTACCTATTGTGTTTATTTTGCAATTCATCATTACCATTCTTGTATCTTGTGACAGCAACTTTGGAAAGCTGAGGCACCTAGAGTGTTTCTTGTCAGTCCAGCGAAAATTTGCAACAGATATTAAAGCTATTCAGAACAAAGCTATAGAGAAAATATTGAAATAAATTACCTTATCATTTTTGTTTCATTTAAAGCTCTTCAGTTCCTGTATTAGATCCTTATAGAACATGCATACGGTTAGTAAGTGCTACCCCAGAAGTCAGATTATTTATATTGAGACTACTCAGGAAACATACTAACTACAAATTGGTAAGTGCTTAGCCAAGCTCATCCCCGCTGCTGTATATATTGAAATACAAATGGAATTCCAGAGAC
The DNA here is from genome assembly GCF_903995425.1 of Onychomys torridus. Lineage (NCBI taxonomy): Eukaryota > Metazoa > Chordata > Mammalia > Rodentia > Cricetidae > Onychomys > Onychomys torridus. The sequence goes on along the minus strand of NC_050459.1, from coordinate 3,840,136 downwards.
TATTGAAGGATACCTGATGCTATTCACTCATCATTTATCTTCTTTACTGTCTGTATTCTGTGAATTAGAGAAACTAGTGGAGGGTTTTTGGTTGTTTGGTTGGTTGGTTGGTTTTGCTTTTTTTTTTTTTTTTTTCTTTTTGTTTGGTTTTGGTTTTTTAAGCTTGGTAGTTGTACAGGGTCATTGGATTTCCTATCCTTGCTTGTTACATGTTATCAGAAACATTTTAAGTTCAACTCTGGCTATTTTTTATAGTGATATATTGTTTGGGCTCTAACAAATCCAGCATGCCTGGAGATCAGACCACGCAGTGGTGGCACACACCTTTAATCCCAGCACTAAGGGGGTGGACAGGAAGGGATATGGAGAGAAATAAAGGCAGGAGGAGACAGGAGCTCAGCCCCTTTTATTGGTCTGAGAAGTTGGAGCATGAAAAGGTGACCTTGGCTAGCTCCTTCACTTCTCTGATATTTCAACATTTACCCCTATATCTGACTCCAGGTTTTTATTATTAAGACTAATTAGAATTCACACTACATCTCGTGTCCAATGTGGGGCATGAACAAACCTGAGATTAAGAATCTCATGCTCTACCAGCTGAGTTATTTTGTCTCTATTTTAATTACTTTTCATCGTGATTAGTCTTCTGTTTATTTTTAGGGTGAGCCATATTTAGAATCTCTGGAAAAGAATCTTTATACCTCAGGCCAAAACAGCACAGGGGCAAATACAGTGTAGGAGTCTAAGTATGAGTATTGGTACCCTTAGCTATCAGTAGATGATAGCCAGGTATTCTGTATGTACCTGTCATCATCCAAGCATTCAGTAGGTGGATGTAGGATGATTGTTAATTTGAGGCAACATAGAGTCTCTCAGAAAACAAACAAAATACCCACCCCTGTCAAATCTCCAACCCCCTCCCACAAGCAGGCAGAAAGGTATTGCCATTAACATTAGACAACCAAAGTACAGACAACCAAATGAATATATCGTCCTCTGTGTCTGTTCATCTACAGCCATTTTCTACTTTGACAATAAGTATATTACAAGAATAAAATGTAGTCAGTAATACACGCCATGCTCCATAGATTCCATAACTAAAGATGTCCTCAGTATTTCTGATGTACTTTGCAAACTATAGTTCCTATATCTTTGAAAGATGATATCTCATTGCAGAGGAAGTACCTCAGAAACTATTGATTAAAGGAAAGTGCTGGCAAACATTTCTGGAGAACATATACCTCCAACAATCAAAAGCTTGCTCCCAAACTAAGTATTGGCAAACTAAACTTTTACTGTGTCAGCATCAGCCCCATGGGGGCTGCACAAAAATCTTGGCTTTGTTAGGAAGAGGGGTGTGGAGAAGACCTCTGATGGTCTTAAGTTTTCATTTTATCTGCTTCATTCACCAAATACTGAACTTTGGCATACCTGAAACGAGATGTTTTCTAGTTCACATGAAAAGAGAGGGGCAGGGCAGTGAAAACGGTAAATGATTTTCTTGTATTGGTTTTATTTTCTCTTCTTGGTCTCCTTCCTTCCTTCTTTCCTTCCTTCCTTCCTTCTTTCCTTCCTTCCTTCCTTCCTTCCTTCCTTCCTTCCTTCCTCTTGCCTTTCCTCCTTTCTTTCTTTTTTCCCCTTTCGCTGCCCATTGGTTCTTCTTCAAGCTTCCCTTTTCCCTGCTTCCCTTTTAAACTACCTATTCTTGCTCTTTCTTCCTTCCTCTTTCCTTTCCTTCTCTACCCAGCATTATTTTTCAATTCTTGATCTTCCAGTGCTTCTACTTTGAATGCAACATTGGATGAAAATACATTCCAAGTTTTTTTGAAAAGAGAGAGAAATAAAGCAAAGCAAACAAAGTAGATCATTTAGCATTTCTGAAAGGCCAATATTTTAGCTATGCTGAGCATTATTCAGTTTGAATGATAGCTAATTTTTCTATATAATTGTAATCAAATGATTATAAAAAATGCTTCTTATTTAAATTTTATGAATACTTTTATAAAAGTACTTTTTAAATTGCTTAAAATGCAGTTAGTAACTCTATGAGATTCTAAATAAATATTCACTGGTCAAGCAGAGTTTGGATATATTTGTTATAGTTTAGTTGGTTGATGCTTTGACTTACTGTAACAGGGTCTGGCTGTGTATCCTAGGCTGGCTTCAAAATCCAGATCACTACACTCCAGCTTTCAGAGTATTGGGATTACAGAATTTAATTGTTCTTCTATCATAGAGAAATTTTTACAGCCATTTTTTCTGCTATTCTGTTTCTGAAGGGATAAACTTTTGTTAAAATCTCAGAGGGAAATTTGTAGGCATGAAATAAACAACCTTAAGGTAGAAGTTACTTGGCCTTTGCCTCAAAATCTCTAGAGTTTTTACAATTAACTAAAGTTTTTAAGGTAGACTATGTGCTGATGAAATGATCCCTGTTGTAAAAGAGCCTCACAGGTATTGGCCAGATGGACTCCCAGCACTGAGAAGGGGAGTAGACTCAAGTCCCCATCCCTAATCCAGACTCTCTCTCCAATTTGTAACCACTTGCAAATCAAAAATTAATTTTTCCAGTAGAATATCACTGGGTATACCATATACTCTTAAGGCTAGGCCCTATGCCCAATATTAGATGGTCAACACAGAAGAAACTCAATACAATTACTGGTGATTCTTCATCAGATACCTTGTGTTATAATGGTTTCTCAGGGCCTTTTCACTTTTTTCTTTTTCTTTCCTTTTTTCTGCCTTATAGTCCCTTTGCCTCTACAGTTTGGTTTCTGGTTTTGTGAGATTTATGTGTGTGAGAATGTGAATGTGTCTGCATCTGTATACATGTCTTCAGAGTTCCCTTTGGCTCTTCTTTTGTTTCTATGCTTATTTTATCCCACTCTGGCTTGTTTCTTTTGATTTTACATAACTTTATTTTGTTATAATTGTTATTTTAGATATTGTTTGTATTCCAATGAGAAATGAAGAAAGTATATATTTGGATGAGTGGAGAAATTGGGAAGATATGGGAAGAGTTGAGGGAGGGGAAACTATACTTAGAATATATAGTGTGAAAACAAAATCTATTTTCAATAAAATTTTTTGCAAAAAAAAAAACAAAAACTCTGCTTTATATACATATACAAAGATCCTCATGGTAGTACATAATTCACAAAGTTAGCAGTGACTTCTCTAAGAATGGAACTGTTGTGCTTACAATACATTCTTTGTATGCTAATTTTTTTTAATATTTTCTCATGTCACTCTTTTTTCTCTTTTTTTAATTTATTATATTTTTGTTTTAATTTTACACATCAGCCATGGGTTCCCCTGTCCTCCCCCCTCCCGCCATCACCCCCACCTTCCCCTCAGCCTCTCCCCTCCATTCCCATCTCCTCCAGGGCCAAGACTGCCCTGGGGATTCAATTCAACCTGGTGGATTCAGTACAGGCAGGACCATTCCCCTCCTTCCAGGTTGAGCAAAGTGTCCCTGTGTTAGCCCAAGGTTCCAAACAGCCAGCTCATGCACTAAGGACAGGTCCGGGTCCCACTGCCTGGGTGCCTCCCAAACAGTTCAAGTTATTCAATTGTCTCACTTATCCAGAGGGCCTGATCCACTTGAGGGCTCCACAGCTTTTGATTCATAATTCATTTGTTTCCATTGGTTTGGCTATTTCTCCCTGTGCTTTTCCAATCTTGGTCTCAACAATTCACACTCTAACAGTCCCTCCTCTTTCTCTACAATTGGACTCCTGGAGCTCCACCTGGGACCTGGCAGAGGATTTCTGCATCCACTTCCATCAGTTATTGGATGAAAGTTGCAACACGACAGTTAAGGTTTTTGGCCATCTAATCACCAGACTAGGTCAGATCAGGCTTTCTCTCAACCATTGCTAGTGGTCTACAGTGGATGTATCATTGTGGATTTCTGGAGACCTCTCTAGCACTTTGCTTCTTCCTGTTCTCATGTGGTCTTCATTTACCATGGTCTGTTATTCCTTGTTCTCCCTTTCTGTTCTTGATCCACCTGGGATCTCCCACTCCCCTAAGCTCTCTTTCCCTCGAACCTTGCCCTTCATTACTCCCACTGTCATCCTGATTCAATGCAATCCCCATCGAATTACCAACCCAATTCTTCACAGACCGGGAAAGAATAATACTCAACTTCATATGGAAAAACAAAAAACCCAGGATAGCCAAAAGAATCCTGTACAATAAAACAACCTCTGGAGGCATCACAATCCCTGACCTCAAGCTCCACTATAGAGCTACTGTAATAAAAACAGCTTGGTACTGGCATAAAAATTGACATGTTGACCAATGGAATCGAATTGAAGACCCTGATCTTAACCTGCACACCTGTGAACATATAATTTTTGACAAAGAATCCAAAAATGTACAATGGAAAAAAGAAACCATCTTCAACAAATGGTGCTGGCATAACTGGATGTCAATGTGTAGAAGGCTGCAAATAGATCCATATTTGTCACCATGTACAAAACTAAAGTCCAAGTGGATCAAAGAAATCAACATAAATCCAGTTACTCTGAACCTGATAGAAAAGAAAGTAGGAAGTACTCTTGAATGCATTGGCACTGGAGATCACTTTCTAAATATAATACCAGTAGCACAGACACTGAGAGAAACAATCAATCAATGGGACCTGTTGAAACTGAGAAGCTTTTGTAGAGCAAAGGACAGTGTCAACAAGACAAAGGGACAGCCTACAGAATGGGAAAAGGTCTTCACCAACCCCACATCTGACAGAGGGCTGATATCCAGAATATATAAAGAACTCAAGAAATTAGACATCAGAATGCCCAACAGTCCAATTAAGAAATGGGCTATAGAACTAAACAGAGAATTCTCCACAGAGGAAGCTCAAATGGCTGAAAGACATTTAAGGAATTGCTCAATATCCCTAATTATCCAGGAAATGCAAATCAAAATGACTCTGAGATACCACATTACACCTTTCATAATGGCTAAGATCAAAAAGAGTGAAGACAGCTTATGCTGGAGAGGATGTGGAGCAAGGGGAACTCTCCTCCACTGCTGGTGGAAATGCAAGCTTGTAAAGCCACTTTGGAAATCAATATGGTGCTTCCTTAGAAAATTGGGAATCCATCTCCCCCAAGACCCAGCTGTAGCACTCTTGGGCATATACCCAAGGAATGCTCAATCATACCACAAGGGCATTTGCTCAGCTATGTTCATATCAGCATTGTCTGTAATAGCCAGAACCTGGAAACAACCTAGATGCCCTTCAACTGAAGAATGGATAAAGAAAATATGGTACATGTACACAATGGAGTACTACTCAGCAGAGAAAAACAATGACATCATGAGGTTTGCAGGCAAATGGATGGATCTAGAAAAAGTCATCCTGAGTGAAGTAACCCAGACTCAGAAGGACAAACATGGTATGTACTCACACATAGTAGGATACTAGATGTAAAACAAAGATGACTAGTCTGCTACACAAGTCCAGGGAGGCTACCTAGAAAACGGGACCCTAGGAAAGACACAGGGATCGCCTAATGACAGAGAAATGGATGAGATCTACATGAACTATCTCATGCCACTCTTAATACTTAAGGCAGTTATTACAATCATTTTCACTTGTTTTATTTATTTATTTTGAGACAGGGTCTACATACAAAGATGACCTAGAACTTATGCAATAGTCTAAACTGAATTTGAAGTTGAAATTTCCACTCTCAGACCAGGTCTGTGCCATAGGTGTTGACTTATGTTTCTTTTCACTTTTTCCAGACTAAGGAGGTTATATTTAGGAATAATGTACATACTCATTACCATACATATAAACATATGTAACAACAATTAATGAAACCATGAATATAAAGACTGTATATGGGAAGAAATATGGGAGGGCTTTGTAAAGAGGGAAGGGAAGAGAGAATTTACATAACTATATAGAATCTCAAAGTTAAAGAAAACATATTTCCAGTTATGGAGCCATGGTTGCAGGATCTCCATGACTCAGACTATGGCAAGATATCCAGGAGGAGTTTCAGTGAGAGTCCAGTGTTGATGGTGTACCAGAAGGCAGAGGCTTTGAACCAGACCAGCAACTCATCACAATGAACACATGCAAGTGAAGTGGCATGGACACAAAGGTCTACTGAGTGATACACCACAGATCCCATTGCCACGAAGACAAATGAAGAGGTGTTGGAGAGATGGGAAAGATGGAGATCAAAGTGAGTTTGTTGTTGTTTGCTAGTTTGTTTGTTTGTTTTTAACAGTTTTTAAATTTTCTTTTGGAAGGAAGTGGTAATGGGTGGATATGTAGGGACTGGGAAATAAGCAAGATTGGTGTGTATGATGTGAAATTCCCAAAGAATCAATAAAAAATATGTTAAAAAAAGAAGTGAAATTTAAATTTTTCTTAATAATATTTTGTAATGAAAAATAACATGTGAAACTAATAATATATAAATATCATTTTGTGGGGTATTGTTTTAGAGTTACTATTATATTTTCTTTAGTTTGTAAAAATTCTCAATAGTAACAATAATTAATGTGCTGTGAATATATTTCTCAAATCCTAGCTTTAATTTTAGCTATTTTATATATTTTATATATAAACAAAATTCTGTAATTGGATTTTCCCTTCTTCTAAACTATAAATTCAAACACAAAAAATGAAGCTTCTCAATCTGATACTGATACTGAGTCCCACATCTTCTGCATTGTTGGTCTAATCTTTGTTTTCTGCAAGTCAATGTTCATAGCCGGGACTGTTTCATTAGCTACCAATTGGGCCATAATTTAAAGAATATAATCACAAGGGAAAATATATAATTACATATAAGCTATGAGCCCCCTGAGCATGGATTTGTTTGTATATGTTTTAGATAGCATAAGGAAGAATAGGAATCTATCTATAAATCTGAGTCAAGGAATGTCTTCTAACATACTAGATCATGAAAGTTTCTATTGGTTAGAACAGGCATATTTTACAGCTTCAAAATTGAGTGCCAGACAGTTGGATTTAATTACTTTTATCTCCATCACAAATATGGCAGCACCAGAAGTCAATGATGCATCAAGTAGTAGCCATGGCTCAGTAATTAAGTGCTGTTCCCTCATCTCAGTAAAGACTTGGATAGAAACTTGGGTGTGGTCCAGCTTGGTGGTGGTGGCATGGTGTGGAAAGAAGGCAGTGATGGTAATTACTGTTCTTTTTTTTTTTTTTAAAGAACAGATAAGGCCAGCCATGCTCAGAGTGCTGGTTATGCAAACTCTATAGGAATAAAATGTCTGTTTTCTTAATAAGCCTTCAGCATTCATCCTAGTGTGCCTGCTTGTCTTCCCCACAACTTCCCCCAGGAGGTCTCTCTGTCTCTCCTCTTTGCATTTGAGTATTTATTTATTTATATTTTTAATTTTCAGGTAGTAATTGTTAATTTCAAATTTAATTTTAGCTTATTGAGCTTTGTCTTCTTCAAAGAAAGGGGACTGTCACAAAGGAAACTCTGGCTTGTTTTGGCACAGACAGAGGTATTTCGACAGTATCACTGAGTGAATGCTAGAGTTCTGTGTCCTGTAACTTTAAAAAGCTAACATTTGCTGTTGAGCTTTATCTGTGCATGTGTACATGCTATTTTTGACACCATTATGATCACTACTTAATCTTTATGTTACCTTTATCCCATAATATCATAGCGTCAGGGCACATGAATAGAAAGCTAAAGTTTCTTTGCTGATGAATTATGACATCAGGCTGTATGGCCACAGCAGTATCTCTTTCCTTCATTAGTCAACACTTTAACCCTAAATTCATGGTTGTTGAACAAGTATAAATTGAAGACATATCAATATTTATTTGACTACTTATTAAATGAGAGAAGCAATAACTGTTTAGCAGGCTTGAAGGAGAATATGAGCAACAGCTCATTTAGAGAATAGAGATGATGAAGTGAATTTATAATTACTATCCAAAGACAATGAACAATTAAATTTCCACCAGATAGAATTTTATTCATTGACAATATTGATTGCCTTATTATTGACATTCTATAGCTATAGGTTTTTAACAAATTGAAAGTCAGTGAAAATGAATGATACATGGAAAGAAGGTACCAGATATAAAATCAAATATTCTGTTTTTACCCATGAAAGTCCTATGAACTTTCCATGACAACTGTACATGCAACAGTAAACTATATTGCTTGGATGGGGTGGAATTTTCAGAAAAAAATTGCCTGTATGCCTGACTCAGAATAAAATGAATGGTTGTGTTGCTTTATAATTAGTGAACTCTACTACAGAGAAGATGCATAAAGCCATTGGACAATGGAAATTCTCATAGAAAGCAGACCTCAGCTGTTTCCCTGGATATTGCTCAACCCCTCTCACTAATAGATGTCTTTGAAGAAAAAGGACTGGGAACCTTTAATGCTCCAATGGGCAGGCCACACTCAACTCATCCAGAGCAGCCATTTTGCCATTTAATTTTACTCAAAAAGCTGCTACTTTGGAATTTCTATTTATGAAGAAATGAGGAGAGAGATGAGAGTTTGAAAGTTACCAGGAAAGGGAAAGTAAAAATATCATGATTTGCTTATTGTTGTATCTTGCTTGATACTACTGCAGTTTTCTCCAATCTTTTACATAAGCCACTTTCTCATATTCAAATGCCTTTAATCCACAGCAACAGCAATACTTTATCTGTTTTTGCTTCCTATTTGCCTGCCACAATCTTTGGAATGTCTCAAGATTCAGCTAAAATTCATTCAGCCAAGATTCATTGACCTGAAGATTATATGTTCTGAATTCTCACATTGTTTCCGTGTTATTATGGGACCATGAAATAAGGGTTTGTTGTTGTTGTTGTTGTTGTAAGAGTTCTTTTCAAATTTGCCTCACTCAGCCTGGATTCAATAGGGAGGGAATTTGGAACTCAGAAGATAGGTAACTATCAAAATATTAAAATAAGTATCAATGTAATTCATGAAAAATTAAGCAAAGAGAATGGTTTAAATTTAGTCAGAATTAAAAAAAATCTATGTCTATCACTGGTATTACAATGTGACTTCATTAACTATAAGAGTATAAAAAAAGAAACACAGAAGTTCTTATCATCATAGTAAATACTGACAGGTGAATGGTATGTTTCCCATTTGTTACAGGGTAAGTGAAGATTTTCCCCTCAAGTCTTTTCATTTTAAGTATCTTATAGATATGTGAGACATGGGGTTTGTTAGTAAATCACCTTGAACACAGAGGTCTGAAAAAAAAGGACCTAATTTATTTTTGATCCCCATATTTGTGAGCTTAAGAATAGGCTTTGAAATATTTAACTGATGAAATTCAATATTGTTCATCCAAAGTAGGAAGAAAAGATCATGACATTGACAGGAAGTGGGGAGCATGGGAGTAGTGAGAGTGAGAAAAAGAAGTGAGAGAAATGATGTAAATATAATTATATTCAATGAAATTATCAAAAAATAAAATAATAATAATTAAAATAACAGTAGAATCCCTGCAATGTAGTCTTTGAGAAAAAGCTATCAGAAGATTTCATGTACTTAATAATTTAGCCAGAATACAAATAATAATGATAATAATAATAATAAATAATAATAAAAACAATAATAACTCTAAGTATCTACCAGCAGTGTTACTCCATTAAGTATAAGAACACAAAAACAGAAATCCTTTTGTGTCTTTTATCACTTTATCATCAAAGCGTATTCGGACGAATGAATGGTATAAAACGTTTCCTATTTATTATAGGATGAGTGAAGACTTTCCCCTGAAGTCTTGAAAATCATATTAATTCTAGTAATTAAGAGTGAGAAGCCTCCTGTTTCACAATGTAGGTCCAAAGCCACACATGGGTGGCTCAGTGGCATTGTTTTAAAGATGACAATGGGAATCGCGTAGGCAGGTGCCTTCTGGGGCTTTTTGGAAAGGAGACACCCCACACAGCAAGCACTGATAAGTTCATTTCCAACCACTCAACTGCTTAGCCAAAACTTTCCAAACTGCCTCCTCAACCTGCTGATGCACGCCAGAGTCTAAGCAACATGGTTTAAACAAAATGCCTATTGTTCCTCTTTTTAACTAGCAGTTCTTATATGATGGTGGGGTTTTGAATGTGAGGTTTTAGTGGGAAATATTTGTATTTTGTGTGACAGATTACAAATGCATGTTCCATGGGTGTAACCCCACTCTGCATCTAGACATACATAACTTTCACATCTTCTTAGTATACCTTGGTGCAAGTTTTAATATAATCTGCTAATGTAAATATTGATGTGACTGCCAAAATGACACAAGAATGAAGGAAGACAGGGAGTTGGAATCATGGCTCTGCAGTAAGAAGCACTTACCACTCTTACAGACGGCATAGGCTCCATTGTGAGAGCCTAAATAACATCTCAACATGTTCTGGAACTCCAGATCCAGGAGATCTGATGCTGCTCTGCCCACTGCATGCACAGACGTGTAAGTGGTACACATACATACATTCAGGCAAACACTCATATGATACAGCCAAGAACCCACTCCTAACTCAGAAGTTTTCTGCAATATGTACCCAAAGAAAATAAGGAAATAATGTTTCTCCAGTTGTGCGTCAGTGAGTATATCACACACTGCAGGCAGATGTTGTGCTTAGGAGTAGTTGGCCAGCACCAAGCAAACTCTATGTTTCTTTGTATGTGCTTTTTAAGTGTTTGTTTGTCTGTTTGGTTTGTTGGTTGATTGGTTATTTTGGCATTTTGTTTTTTGTCTTGTTGGTCTTTTGTTTGTTTCAATATTCATGTTTTCTTTTTCTTTTTCTAACAGTGGTTGGGTATGGAGGTAGAGAAAGATCTAGGAATAGTTAATGGACGGAAAGCATTATCAAAATATATTGCATGTGGTCGAGAGAAAGCCTGATCTGACCTAGTCTGGTGATCAGATGACTAAACACCCTAACAGTCATCTTGGAACTCTCATCCAATAACTGATGGAAGTGGATGCAGAGATCCTCAGCCAGGCCCCAGGTGGAGCTCCAGGTGTCCAACTGTCGAGAAAGAGGAGGGACTGTAAGAGCAGGAATTGTTGAGTCCAAGATTGCAAAAAGCACAGGGACAAATAGCCAATCGAATGGAAGCACATGAATTATGAACCAAAGGCTGTGGAGTCCCTAGCTGGATCAGGCCCTCTGGATAAGTGAGACAATTGAATAGCTTGATCTGTTTGGGAGGCGCCTAGGCTGTGGGACCAGGACCTGTCCTTGGTGCATGAGCTGGCTTTTTGGAACCTTGGGCTTACACAGGGACTCATGCTCAGCCTGGAAGGAGGGGACTGGACCTGCCTGTACTGAATCCACCAGGTTTAAATAAGTCCCCAGGGGTGTCTTGGTCCTGGAGGACATGGGAATGGAGGGGAGGGGCTGGGGGGAAGGTGGGGGTGGGGTGGGAGCGGGGAGGACTGGGGAACCCATGGCTGATGTATAAAATTAAAACTACTACTACTACTACTACTAATAATAATAATAATAATAATAGGAAAAATATATTGCATGAAAAATAAAAAAACTTTGAATACATAAAGATACATGCATCTTTTTAAAATAAGTAAATCAATAAAACTAAGTGAAAGTTCCCTACATTCTGAAAAAAATATTTTCTGACACTATAATTTGGAGAGCTGTTTTATCTTTTCTAAGTAATAAAAGTATGCATTTGGTAAAAGTCTTAGATGTGGGGAACAGATAAGGTATGGAGGGTAATTTCTAGAAGTGAACAGCAGGTTATAGTTGAAGACTAAGTGTATCAACACTGACAGAGGCAAAATATTGAGAAAGAATGATTGAATTGAAGTTGAAATATGGAAGGGTCTACTCATTTATAAGACGGGATTGAATTTTGTTTATTATTAGCTCAACTCCACATAGTTTGCATAAAGTAAAATCAGAAAAGTCTGAGTTAGGATTACTGAACATATAGAATACATTTAAAACTCAAACACACAAAAAAGTCTTCTAACAGTAAACTCTTACTGGGTAAGTTTGTTGGTGACTGCATACTTTAGAAGTAAATTGAGAATGAAGGGCTGAAACCTCATAATTCAGATTACTCCATGTTTTTCCTAATTTAACAAGCACACTCTAAACTTTTTTTTTTTTAAATCACTATTCTGACAAATTCTTTTGGCATAAAAATCTATTTAACTAGGGGGAAAAAAACAGAAGAAAAGGAAAACCTGGGAATAATATGATTTCTACTACCTACTCCCTAGCACTTAGAATTAATTCCTTTGGGAATGAAATATTCTAGGATTCAATGCCATCTCTGAGTGAAAGGTGAAGGTTTTAATTAAGTGCCTTAGAGATTACCCTTGTGAGATGGGGTTATTTAGCTCCAGTGGTGCGAAGAGCTCTTAAATTATTCTGGCAATTGAGTTTTCATCCTTTTTGTTCCATATTGTAAAATCCACTAATGGCTAAACACACCCACGAACTTGGACTTTCTACTCTCTGAACAGCAGGGGAAGGGAGCTGCAGCTGATGCAATGCTCCCAGCAGTGTGGACAGAATCTTCACACTTCCTGAGCCTCATGCATATGCTAACAAGGCGAGTGTGAATTCATCAGAATGGCTACACACACTGAGGACAAGCTCTTTCAGATCGCAGAAAGAGGGAGGCCCTGAGAAGGATTAAGAAAATTGAAATCTAAAATGAAAGAGTTTAAGACAACTGGAAGTTTCCCCGCTCACCAAATGAGGGCAAAAGCTAAGACAATGATCCACTAGCATCCACAGCAATTTACTTTAGAGAAAGGGATAATCTCAGATAACAGCAGCAGATGGATGGGCAGCTGACCCTGTGGGCCAACCATCACTGCAATGGGGAGGTAGGTAGTGATTTGGACAGCAGCCTCTAAAAATGGGAAAGCCACAACAGAAGACTGAATAACAAGGCCACTCAAGGCAGGTTTTAAGAATAAACTCTGCTTACTCACTGGAAGTATGAAAGAAGTTTAATGCACAGGCTTCTCTAAGCCCTTGCTACTCACTGTTCTTTAAGGGAACCAGGAAAAGATTATTACAGAACCCAAGGCCTTAATGCTGGGATATCAACTCAAAGTCTATATGTTAATGTAATATCTAGTAACTGAAATGTGTACTAAGTTTGAGAGGTGCCAAGGTAAGTGTCACATATATGAGCCATGTTTGCAATGCTCAGTGTGCATGGTTAAGACTTTACCAGATATTTTAAATGAATAAAATTTTCTGCTTTTGAATTCAGCTCAAACATGGCCTTGTTGTACATTTCTTTGGAAGTCAAGAATTTCTTGAAAAGAACAGCTAGATATACAGTGGATGAGGGTTCTTGCTACTATCTAGTCTGAATCTCGGTTTTTTAGAATGTACATAATATAAGGTGATAACCAACTTCTGTAAGTTATTCTTTTACACACACACACACACACACACACACACACACACACAGTACATAATTAAGTAATTAAAGTAAAAAGTAAACAAGATGAAATAAAAGGGGTAGAAATGATTTCTTGAGGACCTTCTACTTATCAGATACTAAAAAAAAAAAAAAAAAAAAAAAATTGTGAAATATGTTAGAATCCTCCCTGGGCTTAGCAAGTCCATAGACAGGACCCACAGAAGACACCACTCCAGTTCCTCCCTACTGCTTTTACCTGCCTTTTGCTGATACCTGTTGCTAATACCTTGTCAGGAGGTAGCATACCCTATGGAGAAACCACTGCACTATACCATAATGAAATATTTTTAATTAGAGAAAACAAAGCCATCCATTGGACAGTATAGTAAGAAGACATTGTTCAATTTGTCTACCTCCTGTATTGAATAATCCTTCATGCTACATAATAGATCTTTTAATTTATCTCCAAATACATTCTTCATCTTTTCAGCTAACTTAATACTGTAGCATGAGGAGTAGACAAATTGTCATTGGAAAACACAGATTTTTCACATCTGCACCCTCACAAGCTGAGATTCACAGTGTCGAGCAACTTCAAACCAGATCATATGGCATGCTTGGTAGATATTTAGTGGGCCCCTAAAGTGACTGTACTGTCTAGTCCTTTGATACTTTAGGGGAAAATATTTCATTCAGTAAATATTCTGAGATAAAACATATATGAATTTACAACTCTGGAATGCCATGAAGGAATAAAAATAGTGACAATGTTTTATTTATTTATTTACTAATGTATATTCATTTGCATATGCATGTGCCTGTATGTATATTTGGGTATATATTCATGTGCATATGTATAGCACAAATCTTCACAGGTCTTATTAATGAAAATAAACCTGGAGCAATGTATTGGGGTGAATACTGAAAGATCAGAGAAGCGGAAGAAGCCACAGCTATCACACCTTGCTAATTCCTCAGCTGATCCTGTTTCCTCAGACTAGAAGCTTCTGAGTCCTCATCCAAATGGATCTCAGCTGAACTGCTGCTCAAAAGCCTAAAAGCTTAACCAGCCCTGTTGCCTGGTTTCCATGTTTATATACCTTTCTGCTTTCTGCTATCACTTCCTGGGATTAAAGGTGTGAGTTACCATGCCTAGCTGTTTCCAGTGTGGCCTTGAACTCAAAGAGATCCAGATGGATCTCTGCCTCTGGAATGCTAGGATTAAAGGCATGTGTGCCACCATTTTCTGGCCTCTATATCTAGTGTCTGTTCTGTTTTCTGACCCCAGATAAGTTTATTAGGGTGCACAATATTTTGGGGAACACAATACCACCCCACATATGTATGCATGTCTATGTGGAGGCCAAAGGTCAACTCTAGTGTCATTCCTCAGGAGTTGTTCATTTTTGGTTTTAAGGAGAAATCTCTTAGGAGATGCTTGAGTTTATGTTAGGTTGGACTGCCTAGTCATCAAACTCCAGGGTTCCTCTTGTCTCTGCTTCCTCAAAGCTGAGATTACAAGCACATGTCTGTGTATAAGGTCAGTTATTTTTACATAACTTTCGGGAATCAAACAATTTTTCACATTCTGAGTAATCTCACCCCTCAGGTGGGATAATATTTTAATCTGCATGAGCCTTGGTTCCTTCTTCACAAATATTGAGATACTGTCTTTCTGCTAAGGGGGCTGAGTTAATGTCTTTGCCAATTATAAATGGTTCATAGCTGATTGAAACAGTCAAGGCATTGAAAAGAAAACAATATAATTTTAATTTAAAAATTTTATTTATTATAATTTAAAATACAGCTTTTAAATAGGCAAATATGAGAATAGTAAAAGTATAGAACAATATATAATCTTTAAATTTGTAAAAACTAAGGACAAATGAGTTTGTAGAGTTAATATGTCCTAAGATGTGTGCACACTATTGCTGATTTTGGAATTGTCAAAAGAAGGAAATAAATGGTAACAGTTTTACTCTATGCCACTCTCCAACTGAAATCAAAATAGAAACATCTCTCTTAATTTCTTTAAAGACATGAAACAGAATGATGTCTGTCTAGAAATGGCCATACTTGTATTGCTGTCTCTGCATTGGAATGTTCAGTCAAGAGATGATTCTCCTTTGTGTCTATGAAGGCACTTAATTCACAGCCTGTTTAAAATAGCACCATCTCTGATAGCTGTAATTAGCTTCATAACAGTTCTTCCTGCTGCCACTTGGCAGAGGCGGCTCTGAATCCAACTTTTAACATAGACGTGCCACTAATTAGCACTGTCCACCACCGAGTCCAACAGGGCTATAACGAATGCACCACAATTGAAGGACTGAGCTCATTTCTCCATTTGAGTCTTGGAAGCAGTCCATTTTAATCTGTATGCAAAGGTCGGCTTTTGAAGGAATAATTGTACTTTGTTTTGGTCCATCTGGATCGGGCTATAAATATGCCTTCCAGGTTTTATAACATTAAGTTACAGAGACAGAACTCAATGTCAGAGCAATGTTCAAGAAGTCCTGTATGGGTGATTAACTTGAGAACATTCATCAAATTGGTGTCCTGATCTTAAGGGAAAAATGCAATTTTGAGCTTGAAGTGATTTCTGGGCTCTTGATTTTAGTGAATGGGATGAATTCATTTGAAAAATCTGGGGGAGGGGTCCAAGGGCTTTGTTCTTTCCCTCACTATTAAGCCTAATAAAAGAAGCATGTTTTCCTTACTTCTCTTAATAAATGCATACTTTTCCATGCTAGAAATTACAATCAAAAATTAAAATAAAAATAACAAAACAAAATGGTAGTGGTCCCTGTGGCTTCAGGCTCACACACTAACTCTACATGATTATTTTGCCTGTTATACTTGCATATGTTTCTGCAGAATTTTACAACATGCTTCAAAAGCATTTGAGTTTTGGGATTTCCACTTGTTACTGTTTATGGTTTCAGTGTTCACATACCATTGATTTCTCCTTTCCCTCTCCAAACCTAAATGTCAATTGTAATCTAAATTAATTTGCATTTGGAGTAGGCAAGCTGGTGATGTCAGTTCATGTGGAGAAACCCCAGGCCAAGCAGAGTATGTTAACTCCAGTTCTGCATCCTCAGATTTCTGGCTTCTGTTTTCAGTTGCCCAAAAGCCAATTAGACACTTGTATTAATCACTTGGCAGATGGATTTAAAAGATCCATACATTGATCTTTGTTTAAAATTTTTGGTATTTATGTTTAATACAGAAAGAAAATTATGGTGAATTCCTCATAGTAAGCATGCATGAAAGTCAATTTAGTTGAGTGAACATATATAGCTTCATTTTAAATGACACAGATTAAAAGTGACAGAAACTCATTGGGTGCCCAAGTCACATGCTTTGGTTATCTACTATCACAAACACATTTTGGAGGGGCTAAATTTGGCAAGTAGTACAAATTATGAAGAAAAAAAGAGATGAAAATAAATGTCTCTGTAAATCAGATTTGTGTGCTCTAGTGCACAGCATAAAATGATAGTTTCTGCGGAAATCAAGAGAGGAATATAAGATGGAGGAAAGGAGATTGGGTTTAGCATCCTTTTATCAGCATCCAATAGTGGAAGAATTGGTGATGTTCTCCCGGCTGTGAAGAGAGCAGTGGGATATGCAAAATGTTCATGCACAGAAATGTGAGGTGTCTAAATAAGGGAAAACTGAATGCCAGAGACTGATCAGAGTCAGGTGCAAAGCAGTCAAGTAGCCATGGCAGTATATGGTCTACTTAGGTATTTCTGGAGACTTTCAAGTACTGACCTTGGTATGGAATGTTTCTTGGACATTCTTGGACACACAGAAACTGAAAAGTTTAAAATATTCTGGAGAGTACCTAGGCCTTAATTACTTTTTCAGTAAGGTATCTTTCTACAACACAAGCAGGGAGCAGATGGAAGACTCTTGGGAAAATGCAGGAAAGAGAAGAGGGGGAAGTGTGGTAGCAGGAGAGTGAGGCAGGGAATGAGACTGTGCAACAGGAGTTTCACACTCTAACTACCCATCTGAAGCCACAATGCAGGGCCTCAACATTTAAAACCCCTTTGGACACGTGTTGCATCTGAGGTGGTGACATTGCTGTTTCTGTAGCACAGACCTAAGGGTGAGACAGAAAAGGGAAAGCATCCCACTGCTTTCTGAAAATTGTTTTCTACTCATGGTTATAGAAATTAACCATCTTTCTTAGTGATTAACTGTTCCATTTTAGAAGGACTAGCAATAGGTTCAAGCCTAGGTATCTCTCAGGAAACTCCAGAAGTTCTTATAATGGGATTAACCAGGAAGCAGATAAGAAAATGTCTTTTATTCTAAATATATACTACTGATTATGTTCCTTGTGTTTTCAAGAAGGCTTTCACTCACACCAAAAAAGAAGTGAAGGGCTCTGAGGACCACTCACCTAGGCAAGCATGGCAGTGAAGTCCTCCTTCAGATTCACATGTAAACAGAGCAGGTAAGATGCTTTCATTTTCTTTCTTTATTATTTTTAACATAATGATCATTTTTAGATTTGAGTAGAATTTGTATTCACATTAGAATACAATTTGAAGACCAACAGGTAACAAAGGATGCACCATGCCCTGCCATATCATTATCAATGGCCCTTAAAGCCTCTGAACCACAGGGAAGTAGGATCATTAGAAATGTATTTAAAGAGAAGCTTCTTACAAACCTAGTAATGTCATATAAAAAAAAAACCCATACTATTTAATCCTTGTTATTTTTAACATGTATTTATTATTGTGTATGTGATTGTGTGCATGTGTGTACCACATATGGCCATAGTGTCCATGTGGAAGACAATTCTGTGAGCTACTTCATTCCATATACCATGTGGTGACCAGAATACAAATTTAAGTCATGTCAGAATTGACTAAAAGTTCTTTAACACACTGAGGCATTTCGCTGGTCCTTAGTTCCTATTATTTTTAAATAAGTCTATATATCTTAATGAATTTCCTCAGTCAAATTTACATACCCTGCCAGCTTTAATCCCAGCACTTGGGAGGCAGAGCCAGGTGGATCTTTGTGAGTTCCAGGCCAGCCTGGTCTACAGAGTGAGATCCAGGAAAGGCACAAAGCTACACAGAGAAACCCTGTCTCAGAAAAAAAAAAATTACACACCATGAAAGTTGTGAAAATAAAAATGATTTTCAACTACAGAGCTGTATACAATGAAGGAGTTTTCATGTAACTAGTTATAAGGTAATTTTCTTTAAGTACTGCCAGGTTTGCATTGTGGCTGGCTACATGCTGAATTGTGTGTTACAGAAACATAAGTCCAGATGGGAATCATCTTTCAATTCATTTGATTTTTCTTAAAATGTGCAATGCCAGTCCAGATTTAATTTGTTTGTTTATAAGTTTGTGTAATTTTTGAAGTATTTGTCCAATGCTTTCTTATTACAATTTTTGACTATTTCCAGAATTATCAAATCAGATCTAACATGTTTCTTTTCCTAACATATTTATTTTGAGATCAACTTCCATAGTTATATACAAATTTGATCTATAGACTCTAATTTCAATAAAGTATTTCCTTACATGAACACATTTTATTTATACATTTCATTCTCTTTATTCCATTCTTTTGTTAGATTTTATACTGTTTTAGTGTGGCATATTCAAAGTTGGGCAATTTGCAATTCATCTATTTTCCTCTAATGTGTTTTTGTATTTTGCTCTGGTGAGTAGTTCCATAAGAGCAGGAGTATGAGTGAACCCTGACATCTACATAGGCAGAAGGGTCTATGGCTTTCCATAGTGTGCTATAGGATGTCTTTCTGTATGCTGTGAATATGTGCAGCTCCCATTGGATAATAAATAAAGCTCTTTATGTCTATGGCAAGAAAGCTTACAGCCAGATGGGAGATCCCAG
Source organism: Onychomys torridus (assembly GCF_903995425.1). Lineage (NCBI taxonomy): Eukaryota > Metazoa > Chordata > Mammalia > Rodentia > Cricetidae > Onychomys > Onychomys torridus. Next base: position 3,820,825 of record NC_050459.1, on the reverse strand, counting down.
CAGAGATACAGAGACAAGGACAGAGTTGGGAGTGATGTCAGCTGCCGCCCAAGGAGAAACAAGATGTCAGCAGACTGGTAACACCACAACCACGTGGCAACATATAGATTTGTAGAAATGGGTTAACTTAAGACAAAAGAGTTAGCTAGAAAGAAGCCAAAGCCATAGGCCATACAGTTTGTAATTAATATACGCCTCTGAATAATTATTTTTATAAGTGGCTGTGAGATCATGGGTGGGAGAGTTTAGTCCGGACTGCTGGACAAGGCAGGACTGGAGAAAATTCCAGCTACATATAGTGTCATAGTTCATCAACTAACAAATTCAAAAGATACAACAGTGTCTTGGCTATAATTACTGTATACATTTGATTATACTAGGTGACTATCACCTTAGCCAGGTGACATGCTTTTTTGTCTCCCTCCCTTATTTCCTCTTTCCCTCCCTTGGTCCTTCTGATTCCTTTCTTAGTTCTCTCTCTCTCTCTCCCTGAGAATTCAAGAATTTAGTCCAAGGCCTTGTACATGCTAGACAAGTGTTCTGCAACTTTGCTATATCCTTGACCCTTGGTTTATATTTCCTTTGAGATAAGTCTTGATACTGGACTATTCTTGAGCTCACTTTAGGAAATACACATTTGAAACATGCAATCCTACTAATTCTACTTTCTGAGTAGCAGGGACTACAGGCCTTCTGCACTACATCTTGCTCTACACTGTCATAATTATTCATATTTAGGATGTCCTGATGGGATGTTACAATCCTCACAATAGCATAAAAGCTACGGAGTAACTAAGGAAGGATTGAAGCAGTCAGAGGGTTCAAAGGAAGCTTCCTGGGTACCAGGAGAAACAGTTCCAAGCAATAGTTCTTACAAATGTAAGAGAGTCAACTCACTTTTACAGTTAAGAGGCCAATTTAATCCAAGCATCTAGCTGCTGAACATCAGAGCTGATACAAGACCCAGGGTTCTGACAGATGGGAGTTGTGAGACAATGTATAGCAGGAGTACAGAGCTGAGCTGAAGTCCTGGAGATCCATTTAGGTGCAGTTAGACTGCCAAAGCTATGATATTGTCACCAAGTGGCCAGTGGGTGTGGCGGTGCCCATGTTAGGTGCTCTCTTTTATATGATTCAGATGAGAGGGCAGTGTCGTTTTGTGGATACGATGCACTTAAGTTCAGAGGCTTTTCTCTCATATGGATTTCATGCACTCATGCATCCATGTGATATTTATCTAACTTGATTAACTTTAAAGATGGTAATGTCTTTTATGTATAAGTTATCAGTCTGTCTCACAGTTTGTGGTAAACAGATGGATATATGGTAGCTGTTCACTTGTATAAATAGGATTCACAGTCATTCTGCCTCAGCATTCACACTCAAAATAAACACATCATTGCAGTAAGAATAATGCCACTGAGGGCAGGACATAGCCTAGAAGATCTATTTTACGCTTCCGAGAATCTCAGAACAGGGCACATCTCAAGCTTAAGAAATAAGCTTTGCATATCTCCTCCAGAAAAGGCAATAAGGAGGGGTTCACATGGTAGTGGGAACTTGTGATATGTTCTTCAGACCAGTTCTCCCTCACCACTTTACACAGATGAAGAAAAAAGTTCACTTGAAAATACCCAACTCTTCAGGAACTTGGAGGATAATCTCAACCTTGCTAAAGACTGTCCTTCAAATTCCATGTTTGTAAGTCTTCTCCCCAGGGAACAGAGAACTCAAAATAGTTGTTAACATTAAAATAAGTTTAAAATTAGCATACAAAAAATATCTAAAGTGTTGACAGTGACATTACCAAAGTATAAATAGCTTACTTTGGATGTGTACTTCAACACTAAATCCTCAGGATATCCTCCCTTTTAAAACAAATTTGTGCATTCCTAGGAAGTTGTATACTCAACAAAATGCAGACACATTGAGGGAAAGGCCTTCAACAGGGAATCCAGCCTGTTTCTAAGCCCAGAAATAGTAACATAAATGGCACTTCACAGGCTTATAAATTGAGCTACAGAGATCCCACCTACAAGAAAATAAGAAACTGAGTTTCTAGAATACAAGACTTCCAGGAAGGTTTGATTAAATAGCAACCTTGTGTACAGGGAACAAGAGCAGGTTAGTCAGCTCTCAACTAGAATCTGCGTCCTAACCAAGTTCAGGGTACATAGGGAACATGCTTATGGCATCTGGGATAGTTCACTTATTGCTCTCAGTGAAAGTGTCTTAGCCATGGTTAGTTCTCTGCTTTCCACTGTCCTGTCTTTGTTGTCCTTACTTTCATGGTGACTGCTCACCTTGAAGATAATGCTCCTAAGGCTTTCCTCAGTACAACTCCATCCTCAGCTTAGTTCTCACCCAGAGAAATTTCTGACTTAGAATTTCCACTGTAAACACAGCTTCACATATGAACAAGCCAAGTTCTGGAATGCAGCTTCTTCATTGTGGACAAGGAAGCCTTTATCTTTGTACTCATGAAATCTACAGATCTAAATGGACGGCCATCACTTTCATTTCTCAGTCTACATAAAATCATCTCTAGAAATTTTCCTTGAATGTTTCCTTGAAATGTTTTTCAATAATTTTAAATTTTAAATAAATTTTATTGTAGAAAATGTGTGAATAAAATATCACATGTGGATATAGTTACTATAACTGTATAGAAATTCATTGAGACTTGGGTCTAGACATATATCTTCATAACCATGTTTTCTTCATTCCAGCACCATGCAGTTTTTATTGAATGGAACTGAACAGAATATATGAATAACTATATCTATCTGTCTATCTATCTATCTATCTATCTATCTATCTGTCATCCATCTATCATCTCCCTTTCTACCATCTAACTGTTGCTCTCTCTGTTAATCTATCTTAATATGTGCATATTTATATGCCTTATCCATACTTCTAAAAAATGTTACTTTTCTTTATTGCTGAACACATAGCAGAATAGATTCATTCCCAGTATATAAACTCAGAGGAAAGATCCATGTTCCTTTCTACCATTTAAATGTTGTAGAATATTATTTCAAGGTGTGTTACTTTTGTTTATGCTCTAGAACATTTGTTTAATGATGCAAAGATGTTTTGATTACATAAAATTCATCTGCAGGCAGTAGGCTGAGTCAGCAGCTAACTGAAAGGAAGTGATGGGGAGGAGCCAGGTGAGAAAGGGTTTATAAGGAGGGGCAAGGAGAAACAAGAGGGCTTTTTGGAGGATGTGGGCAAGGAGAACAGGTGAGCTATCTGCTATTCAGCCTCTGAAAGAGCAGAATTCCACCTTTGAATCTTGAGGTTTTAGAGGGACAGAGGTTTAGTTAAGTTCCCTTCATAGCTTTTATGGAATTGGAGCTAGAGGGAACAGATTTCCCTCTGGCTACGGTCCTTGTGGCCTAACTGCTGCTGGTAGCAGCGGAGTTGCAGTTGCTGATTCAGACAACTGTAACTTAAAAGGCAGAAGCTAATTTTTTTTAAAAGGGCAACACTAAAACCCTGAAATGCATTGAAAATTAGAGCAAGTTAGCTGAGATTTCAGCATTCAAAAGTGGTCCTCATATACATAGAAGGGGTGGTGATGGTGCCCATGGGATTCACCTGAGAGCACATCTAAATAGCAAACACACACTAAAGGCTAATGCCTGTCTTGCTCAGAAATGATACTGTGGGCATTTTTGTGGGTCTAAAATGATTAGCGAAACAAAGAGCTCATAACGTAAGATCTCAATAGAATCGTGGCGGCAAAAAAATTAAAATTCTAGTTTATTTAACCTATATAAGGAGAATTTGTTAGCAAAAGAATTGCCAAACCTATTCCTATAGAATCCCAAAAGTCTATGACTGGTAAGAGCTATTCTAGACCCTCAGACCAGAATTTTAGAAAATAAATGAGGGTTGAATTTTGAATTTAATAAGTTTTATAGTAAATGCACTTGCTCTCTCTTGAAACACAGAAAAATCTTTGAACAAGAAATAATAGATCTGTAAGGAAAACCAAAAAAAAAAAAGAAAGAAAAAAGAAAAAGAAAAAAGATCTGTAAGGAAAACAAGACAATCGCTTTCTTAGAACTTCAAAGAGATGCCTAAAAGAAGAATATCTATAAGGGTCAGATTCATTCCTGCTCTAGAATTGGGTAAATGAGAATATGCTGAATATCTGAGTGTGATATACTTGGGAATTAGATATGTTACACATACCTAAGGTACTTTTGTTCTGACTCCTTAACTAAATTCTCATCCTCTTCCTTTTTTATATACCAACCATTCATAATTCATTTTCTATGCAAGGACAAAAACAATATTCAACACCAACAACATTTTTCATTTTCACATAATTTATTTCTCAAGTTTAACTGAAAAAGTCCAATATATTATGAAGCTGAAATTGATAAGCATTCAAAATTATCCAAAAAGCTTTGTGATAAGTAGAAATTTGAAAGTAGACAAGCAATAGAGATAATTCTTCTAGAAAACACTTTATAAGTTATTTCTTCATTACACAAAGTATAACCTAAGACTGACTCCTGAAAAAGGGATCATTGTAATAGAAGGCAAGTCAAAACTTGACCCTATATAAAATAATCATGAAAGCTTTAATCATGAAAGTCTCACACAAAGTAATCAATGAAATATTAGTCAACTTCCTTTTCAAATCAATTGGAATATTCAAATTAAAACCTCAGTTCATATAATGCAGTTCAATTTAATGTTCAATTATTTTAAGTATATTGACAAGAAAAATCTATTTTTTCAACTACAGTGAAGAATAAGTAAGAAAAAGAGGAAAAGTAAAGCAATATGAGAATCTTTTCTCTAGTATAATCACCACAGAAATGCAGATAGAGTTTGAAGTGAGTATCCATGAAGTAGTCATGGAAACAAGTTTTTTTTTAAATTTTTATTTATAGAAAATATATTTTCCATAGAATATGTTCTGATCATGGTTTCCCCTTTTCCAACTCCCTCCAAATTCCTTCCCACTTGCAATCTACCCAAACCATATGCTTTTATTCTTTCTCTCTCTCTTTCATTAGGATACAAACAGGCTTCTAAATAGAATGATAATAATAATAAAATGAATTAGATTAAAAAAACCCAACAAATCAGAATAGGACAAAACAATCATATGGAAGAAAAAGAGCCAAAGAAAAAGCTAAAGAAACAAATATAGATGCAGAGACCAACATATGTGATCACACAGAAATCCCATAAAAATAAAAAATGGAAAACCATAATACATATGCAAAGGTCCTATAAGTTAGAAAATGTAGCAAAAATTCTTGACAAAGCATTATAAGGCAATGAGCCTGTAATAATGCCATTGGATTTGTTTTCTGTTGGCCATCTACTGCTGGGCATGGAGGCTGGCCTTAAGAGTGGTTTGTATACCAGTGAAACTGTTTTGGAAAAATCTAATTTTTCATTTATAATCAATTATCAGTTGGAGATAGATTCTGGGTTAAGCATGTAGGCTATTTCCGCCTTCCCTTTCAGCACTGGGTCCCCATTAGGCCCATGTGCAAGCTGCCACATTTTCTGTGAGTTTACATGTGTATCCATCTTGCTGTGTTTAGAAGGCCTTGTTATCTTAGTGTCCTCTATCCCCTCTGACTGTTAGAATCTTTCAGTCTCCCCTTCTGAAAGGTTCTTTGAGCCCTGAATGGAGAAAATACATGAGGACATTCTATTTCAACTAAATGTTCTAAGGTTTCTCACTTCCTGCACATTGTCCAACTTTGGATCCTTGTGTTTTTCCCAAATAATATATGAGAAAGCTTCATGATGGCTGAGTAAGACACTGATCTATGAGTACAGCAAAATGTCATTAGTAGTATTTTATGACTATTTTCCATTGGTAGAACAGTAGTGTTTGGTAATGAAAGATGTCCACTTGGGGCTCTGTCTCTCTGTTATTTGGTGATTCCATTAGATTACCTTCATATATGAATATATTTTAGAAATTTTCTATTGCATGAAGTTTCCATAAAACCCTTCAAATGACACTTAATTTTAGCTGTCCCTTTGCTAACTCCCTCCTTACCACTAACTTCCCTCCCCATCACTGTTTGATCCTCCTGTTCAAATTCCCCCTTCCATTTAGCTATTTGTTCTATTTTTCCTTCCAAGGATGACCCAATCCTCCCCTCCAGTCCCTCACTCTATACCTAACCTCTCCTCTGGTTATATGTATTATAGCCTGCTTATCAGAGAATTAACAGCTAATATCTACACATAATTGAATACATATCATATTTATATTTTGGGGTCTGGATTACCT